>NC_079404.1:9502664-10130315 GCF_029220125.1 Pseudoliparis swirei
GTGAATGACTCTATATTTTACTGGCTGCGCTGCCGTCTGTGTCCTCTTCCTTGTCCCTCTGGTCCTGCTCTGTCCTACCTTATAGGCGAAGGACTCTGACTTGGCCCTGCTGGCCAACATTCCCTTGGCTCTGCTTGACTCCTCTCTCTGCTGGTGGATATCCTTTTGTGCACCCACAACCTTTCCCTGTGTGGTTCCCCTCTGCTCCTCGCCGCCTTCACACGACCCCAGTGTAGACCAGGAGAGGTGCATCTCTCTTCCTCCTTTGCCAGGAAAATGAACAGTGAAAGAGCACTTAAAGTACAAGTTGGCTGAGAAAACGAACGGCACCGCATTCCTTATTTATTCTCCACTAAAACGTATAACCACCTTGTGCTTTGTTTTGGTGATTTAACTGCTCTTAAAATCCTCTCATCTCACCGCTTCTTTTCTTGTACAATCAGGTGTTTTTTTGTCTTGGTCTGAGTTGGTAGAAGCGCTGCATTTGCATGCCTACCCACGACCACCCTTTACAGGTGTTCCTGTTTTATATAATATAGTGTGCTACTAGGGTGGACAATATGGATACAATGCTTTATGCTAACATCTTTTAAACATATTTATTATATACTTTAAAATATTAAATACCTATATAAAAGTGAAAGCAGTGAGTTGTTCAAGGCAAAGTTCCCACTCTTTGTCATTATTATTGCGTCACAGTATACATTGTGATATTGCCCATTCCTAAGAAGCACATTAACGGACCTTATTTTAAAAGCAATATGAAAATTCCTCGTAAAATATAAAAATACTGTATACATATATTCCAGTTGTCCACATTATTAGGTAAACCTAGTTAGGATTGGTTAGACATTTACATTATTCCAAATGTAAAGACTTCTTACATCTGTCTGTTTGTTTGTGTGTGTGTGTGGTTCCATTGACTAATTCGTAAGATAGTTAGTATGCAATGCCACGTGTTTACCTTGACTGCCACTAACATCTTTGTCAGCCTGGCACAAACCATCAAGACTCTGAAGCTGAGGAAAAACCCTGTCAAGTTGTCTCTGTACAGGCACTTTACTAACACACTTGTATTTGCTGTCATTGGTGAGTGGGACATCTACACTTTCAATCATAATATTGAAACTCATTGTTTATTATTTCTAGTCGTTTGTGTTTTTATCCGTACTTAACCTGTGAAAACATAAATCCTGAGGAGCACGTGTGTTGTGTCTCAAACGTTTCCCTTATTTCCCTCAGCTTCCATCATTTTCATGGGTTGGATAGCAAAGAAATTTCGGTTTACAGATTGCCAATCTGTGAGTATGGTTTGGATCATTCATCAGTAGTTGTGTTAAAAAACTAAATAAAAGATTAACATTTGATTGATTATTGTTGACCCTTTTCTCTGTTTAAAGGACTGGATTGAGCTGTGGGTAGAAGATGCTTTCTGGAGGTTCTTGTTCTCCGTCATCCTGTTCGTCATAATGTTTTTATGGAGACCGTCTGCAAACAACCAAAGGCAAGAACTACATTAGGACGGTTGACTTCACCAACAGGAATCAAACTGGATACTTTTGTTATTAATCTCACATGTCCACAGGTATGCGTTCACACCTCTCATTGATGACTCTGACGATGAGGAGATTGAGGAATTCATCGCCTCTTCCAACATTGGTACGATAACATGGGGCCGCTGCTTGATCCAGTCCACTGCCAACATGTGGAGTCTCTACTAGTGTTTTTTTACTCATTTAATATTTCTGTCCTACCTCTTCTTTCTTCACAGCTGATGGCATCAAATTGAGATCATCTAAAAGTGAGACAAATGGCTCAGTGAAACCTGCCGAAATAAACCCAGTGAGTAAATTACCGTACATGTCATTTAGCAGACGCTTTTATCCAAAGCAACTTACAATAAATGCATCAACCATGAGTTCAAGCTCAGAACGACAAGAATCAAGAAAGTAACATTTCTTCAAGAAAGTCAAACTACAAAAGCACCAAAAGTACGACCATGAGTACAAGTAATACCAAGAGTACTACCATACGTACAAGTACTACAATGAGTACTACCATACGTACAAGTACTACAATGAGTACTACCATGAGTACAAGTAATACCATGAGTACTACCATGAGTACAAGTAATACAATGGGTACTACCATGAGTACTACCATAAGTACAAGTAATACCATGAGTACTACCATGAGTACAAGTAATACCATGAGTACTACCATGAGTACACGTACTACCATACGTACAAGTACTACCATGGGTACTACAATGAGTACTACCATAAGTACAAGTAATACCAAGAGTACTACCATGAGTACAAGTACTACCATGAGTTCTACCAAGAGTACTACCATATGTACAAGTACTACCAAGAGTACTACCATATGTACAAGTACTACCATGGGTACTACCATAAGTACAAGTACTACCATGAGTACAAGTACTACCATGAGTGCGACCATAAATAAGTGCCATTCAAGTGTAAAACCTGTTTTTATTCAAGTTATAGTCGGAAAATATATATTTGTTAGTTTCCAGCAGAAGCTGTAGAGACTTTCTGCTGTCCTGGTGTCAGTTGGGAGCTCGTTCCACCAATGAGGAGCCAGGACAGCAAACGGTCTTGATTTTGTCGAGTGATTAGCTCGCAGTGACGGAGTCACAAGTCGATTGTCTGTTGCCCAGCGGAGTGAAGTGCTGAGGTGTAAGGCTTGACCATATCCAGAATGTACGGGGCCCGAACCGTTCGCCGCACGGTACGCAAGAACCAATGTTTTGAAGCGGATGCGGGCAGCCAGAGTAACACAACTGTTCTCTTGGTTTGAAATATTTCTGTTTTGATTCGTGTAGTTTATTAAAAATGAAGCGTCCTTGACGAGAGTAGCCGTCCACATTTAGGAAAGGTTGCTGTACAAGTGTCCCGTATTTCAGCAGATGGCAGTATTTACACTTCTTCACACTTTTCTCACCCTCTCTCTTCCACTTTTACAGGAGGAAGACTTGAAGTGGGTGGAGGATAACATTCCGAGCTCTTTCACGGATGTGTAAGCATCCCATCAAATTTAAATGTATTAATCCAGCAAGATGTTTTCATGTAACACATGTGTGACTCTAACGGTCTCCGTTTGTTTGCTTCTGCAGAGCTCTACCAATCCTGCTCGACTCAGACGAGGTAGGAATAACTGTAGAATCTATAAATATATATAATAACACACCTTATTTCTTTAACCAGAAACAGCTGGTCTACACATGTAAAGATGGGTAACTCTGTCCAAAAGCACCAAGAAAGAAAACCTGGCTTGATACTCATTTTGGAGTTACTGTATCGGAGACGAAATGGGGACTGACTTCAGGACTTGGGGACACACAGCTAATTGTTTTGGGGCTTTTATGTATAAGTTTAGTTCATACCTACCTGCATACCTTGATATCAAGCAAATACTTACTGACTGTTCACTCCACCCCGCCCCTGAAGAGGGGAGAGAGAGCTTTGCAACTGAAACAAGGCACCGTCTTCTCTAGTAAGAGCAATGCTCTGCACTTGTGACTGCACCCAGTTTTAACAAGTATGCTCTCCCTGCCAACTAGTGGTGACAACATGCTCTTTCCACAGCCTGTGCTGCAGTGATGTCTCGTGGCCCCTAACTCAATAGCGCCGTGCGATATCACAGCTGGATGTGGTCACGCGTACAAGTAGCTGGCGCGCTGCGCTAGAATGTAATGCGTGACGGGCGTAGCAAGAGTAACTAAGGAGGGGTGTTTCAAACGGTTCATTGTGTCTGGATAATAACGGGCAGTGACATTTGGGTTTTCAGGGGATTTCTTGATAGCCTGGACCATGATGTTTATTTTGTATTTGCATCCCATTTTGCAGGAAATCATGACGACCAGATATGAGATATCAAAGCTGGAGTAAAAAAGATTTCCAGGCGTGGAGGGAGAAGAAGGCAGCTGTCCCTGACTGCAGCAGGGCTTTCTCCAGGATCCCCAGTCGGGTGGTGGTGGTGGTGGTGGTGGTGGTGGTGGTGGACGAGTGCCGTTTAGTTCTTTTAGGGCCTCTTCCCATGCGGCTTCTGCTTGGCGGGCTGGTTTGGGTCACAATTTCAACTTCTCGAGAGCAAAGGACTCTACCAGAGGAACATTGTCTTTTCACTGACCAACTGGCTCACTATTTCACCGGTTCGGATCCGCCTCGAGCCTTTCTTTCCAAAGATAATGTTTTTCATGTTCTATTAAGTACTGTATTCGTTTCGCTTATGTTAATGATTTATTTTATCAGAGAATTATGAACCGTGGGCCTGATGCATGAACATACCCTCACATTAACATTCAGTGTCTTTTTGCGGGTATCTGGACGTTATTGGTTGGTTGTAATAAAACGAGATGCTTATTTATAATGAGGAAATAAGTCGAAAACATTATTTTCTCACTAACACCAAGAATGGCTTATCTGAGATATTTTTGCAGCCATAGGAGGGCAGCACAATTTAACTTGCATTTGTTTCTTTATTAACCACAAACAGGATTTTTTTCTTTTATATCGAAATATCTCAAGCACACTTATTTGTTGCCAACATTAAGAGCCGAGATGAGAAACAAATTCACATACTTTAGATAAAACATTTTGCTCATGCACTTTGAAGTTCAAATCTTTGCCGACATGTAGTTCTTGTACGAGGCCTGAACTGTTCCGGGAGTTGAGAACGATATGAATGAATGTGTTGTTCATGTCTCTGTGTGACGGGGAAGAAGCACAAACTGGATTTTTAATGCAAGTAGATTCAGAAATGTAGAATTGGGGTTTTGCAGCCATGTTTTGAATCTGGATGGGCAGGTTTTATGTGAAATAGGGAGCAATGTCCTGTATGTTAATATGGAGTTAAATAATGTCATTATTTATTTGTAGTTCAAGTGTACTTAAGTTGTTAAACTCCGGTGTGTTTACAACGTGTGCTTCCATGTTGATGCATTTGGACCCTGAACACTTTCAC
Source organism: Pseudoliparis swirei (assembly GCF_029220125.1). Lineage (NCBI taxonomy): Eukaryota > Metazoa > Chordata > Actinopteri > Perciformes > Liparidae > Pseudoliparis > Pseudoliparis swirei. The sequence goes on from NC_079404.1 coordinate 9,507,654, forward strand.
GACGTGTTTGTCCAACAGCAGCGTGTGTTGTATTGCTTTACATTGTTTGCGTTCTTTGCTGGTTAAACAAATACATGTGGTGGTTTCGCAGACTCCCGGAACACATTCATGTTTTGTCAAATAAGTCTTCACTTTTATTTATTCTCTTTAATTAGCTGCCCTGGTGTTTTTGTCGGTGTGGTTTTGGAGTTGGACCTCTGTCGTCATCTTCATGTGTGTTGTTTTGAGTAAATGTAACGGCACGGCTTCCCATATGATGACAACTTGGATAAGTTATGGTTAGCATAAGCACAAGTGGATCACTTGGGACTGATTATGCTGTTCTGGTCTTGGTTGGAAACCTTGACTGATTGTGCTTCTAGAGGCCAGCTGTCCTTCTGTTGTGTAAAGCTGCAGACACTTGCAGTGGACTGCTGTTATTTGTACAGATGGGTCTTGGCTGATTCCTGTTATTGCATAATTCCACAGGTAGAGCGCGGTCTGGATAATATGACTCGTCTTTTTTGGTTTCCTCTCATGGGAGTCACAAAGAACTGGGCTTAAACCTTTCATACCAGCAGTTTTCTTCACTCTTCCTTCTCAGAAAGTGTTTCCACTCATAAAATATTCATCCTACACAGGACACTGTTTGTTTCTTGGTCTATGGTTTTCAGTATTAATTTGGAAATAAAAATGCATATTTTAATATGGTTGTCATTTCTGTTGCATTTATATAATAGTGTTTCTCTCTCAAGCGGTCTTGTTAATACCAGATTCAAGAAGAAATGGGATATTTTAAGGAAAATTATAATATAAACAGAGGACCCAGAGTGACTCAACATTCAATCTATAAGCAATGTGTTTGTCATGTTGACAATCAAGTTATTTTGTGTTTCATTAAACTGGTTAAACCTGTCATTAGAGTCCCATTTTAAAATGACACACTTGTCCAACATGGGCAGCAGTTTATACCAAATGTTGGATTTGTTTTTACCCTTTTCCATTAAAGAAGACATATACTGCAGCAGAGGTATTTAATGTTGGTGTTGTAGTTGAAATACCTCCAGAGCAACTCTACAATTATGAAATGACTAATAAAACCATGATTTATTTGTGGAGACAAACAGAAAAAAATAATTTTAAGAGAATCCCTGTGGGCCCCAGAGAGACCTGGTTATACCATCTGAGCCACTTGCTTCATTCACTCTTTTTTTTTTTTTAAACAGTTTTCATGTATGCTTTTTTGTTTACGCTGATGGTATCAAACAGGATGGTTTTGTCTCAAACATGAATTATTGTGTTACTATATGAAAGATGTGTTGGCCATTTAAAGACTTTCATTCTGCTTTTTATACCATCACATATTTGAACCCACATGAAAGATGACCCACAGGGGACCTCGCTCCTCTCCTGGACAATACAAGGACAGTCAAATTCCTCTGCTGTGCCTTTTTTTCTGGACTAACCTTCCAGCGATGCTCTGGACTCCAAAGTGTTGATGGAGAGCCATACGTAGATGTATAGTGTGCAGGCTGTATCACTTCAATAGGATTTCTGCTTGAATAGGAAAAAGACGTTTCAGGAGGATATGGTGTATATACTGTAGCTGTATGATTTACTTACATTTATTTGTGGTCACTGACGGATCTTTATCAACACCAAAGACAAGACGACACAGAATCTATAGGAACGTAGCGTGCCATCACTTTTTAAAGTTTCAAAACACATTAGCGTTCATCAAACTGGTATTTACTGATGGCATCTGTACTTTTGTGTATATTAATTGAGTGTTTCTGTTATTTTGTCCACTCCTTATGAATGGTGCACTAAAGAGGACGTTTCCACAGAGCCTCAAAGTCACTGTGTTCCTGTGACTGACGTAAAACCAGTGTAAACCACACCATGTGCTGGCTTTGCTTCAAGGCCCTTACTGTTTATTTGTATTGTTACTTTCCAGAAAATGGCTGGTGTTATGTAGCTCAGTGCTCTCCAATTCTCTTCTGCCGCCACAGAATATATAATACATGTGAACATCAAATAGCCCGAGCAGAAGCCTGGAAACATAAGCTGCAATGGGAGCCCTACTGGTTTGGTTACCGGAGGAAATTACTGCCAATAAGGCGTGTTGTCCTTTTCAGAGCAGTGTGTACTGGCGATGTGTTTTCATTCTACCATCCACTCCCTTCTGTAAACATGCAGCGCCTTTATTTTTGTACAATGTAAACCTCTGGATGAATACCTGAGAGAAGAGAACACATGTGGTGGACATTAGTCTCTTCTTTCTCTAACGAGTAGACACACTAAGATATGTTTTTAAAATGTGACAGTCGCTGTTCTTTGTATTGAAGTCAGATAGAAACGCCGTGTGGGAAATGCTGCTTTGCCTTGTATTGTCTGTGAACTTATGCCTCAAGGGTAACATTATAAAACACACATTCTTCCTCTAACGTTTCATCCATCCAGTCAGAGAACCTTTGAGAGCCGTCCAGCGTTCATTCATCAATTATGCGTTGGTTTGAAAACTCACTCCTATTGGTAGAATACTGTAGAATGAAAAAGCACAGCCACATGACATCGCATAGCCCGCTGCTCACCGTCAAGAGAGCTAGTTTGAACAAATACTGAAATGTTAGACCCACTTTATTTTAGCTATGTAGAGACATTTAAAATTCCAGATGAATTGTGTAGTGCATTTGCAAGCTTGCCAAATCAACGTTGATCCGAATATAATGATTTCTGGGTAACATACAGAATATGAGTAATAGAGGAAATATGCTCTGGTACACGACTGCATCTACTGTTTAAAAACATTTAAAAAACACCTTTAGTATAATGGATGGTGCTTAACCGAGGCAAGCTAGTACAAAAAACAACAACAATATACAGTAAATGATGAAAGATAAACGTGGCGAGCACTAATATTTCCAATAAATTAGAGCCTCAGGAGCACTAATGTCTTATAGGGATTCATCATCAACAAGGCGAGGGCAGTGCATCGGACCCTGAGCTACAGACATGATCTATGATGGACAACAAAGACAGAAGCATAAAGCAATGGCAAACACAGTTCTGCAGCCCTCCCAACCCATGGATGCTCATGCTTAGCTAGTTGTTATACATTCAAACACACTCAGTCAAACATCAGTCAAAGCTCATATTGACTTTAAGAGGCATATGATGTGTTTTGCCATACATTATTATTCATAATATAACTGTTATATTATAATATTGGCACTCTCTCACTCTTTTGGTAATTTGGCTCCTGAACAAATGCTAACCTGGGACCAGCTACTCAGGCAAATTAATTTCTGATATTGGAAGAAGAAACAGGACCAGTACACTCTTCTTTGCTCCTTTCCCCCCGTCCGTCTCTATAGTCGCTCTCCTTCGCTCTCAGAAGTTGTACGGTGAAACCAGAACGTTAACCTGGGCCACATGCTTGGCCTGAAAGGTGCGGTCGCTGTACTCGGACATGTCCACATCAACGCTGATCTCCTGCGGCCCGCGCAGCTGCTGGACCAGTATCAGCTCCCCAGTCTGCCGGTCTGAACGCTGCATGATAAAGATGCCTCGGGAGTTTCCGCCCACGATGCCAAAGCGCAGGCTGTCCGGCCCGGTGCGCCCCGGGGCGGCGGCGGTTGCCATGCGGAAAAGCGTTGCAGGAGTCTGCATGTTGGAGGTCAGAGACAGGTAGTGGAAGGACACGGTCTTGGGAGCAAGGTGGCAGGATCTGCTGTCCATGGGGCAAGGGTTTCTCTCACACTGACTGGCGGACAGAAAGGCAGCAAATATTAAGCACGGGGCACTACAGGGCAAAATGGTACATGTTCTCCATTTGGCAGTTGTGATGTAGCGCAGCCATTTAGTCACTGAGAAAACAATGACGTCGTCGTGTTCATAAGTGCCTCTTTGTGACTAAAGAGAAGTGACACACATGCATACAGAACATATGAGGTCATGGGCCTTGAAGTGTTGGATCTTAGAAAGCTGGGATAATTTTTTCTTTGCAGAACTTCCAAAATTCCATCTGTATGCACGACAATCTGAAAACCTGCCTCGCGTTATGAAATGGGGACGCGGCTACTGCCAGTCTCGACTCCACGCTCTCTCCCTTGTTACAAGTGTTTTCCCAAACATTTATTTATCCCCTGCGCTGGCAGTGGAGCAGTATTTCGCCACATTGATGGTTCAGTAGAAGCAAACAGAGCTTTGTTTTAAGCTCTTTAATGAGGCAGCTTGCTGATGACTAGGCAAATATGGAGATGGAAGTTGAAATATCTCCAAATATTTGGCCAGGACACAGATGTTCTACATGGTTTTAAAGAAAATTAAAACAAATGTCATGCAGTAAAGTTCTGTTGATCATCCATATCCTGTCACCAATGATTTGCTCCACTGTGATGCAGCATTAACCACATCTATTGTGTTGTATTGTCATTAAAGTAAGATCTGTGAGCATCACTGTAACAACAACAACTTCTAATGCAGCAATTACAGCAGGTCAAAGTAGAACCAGGAGCTTAGTTGGTAAACTAGCGGATATCTATAACAGTTGTTGGAATTCTTTCATCTGAAGCCTTTAATTTCTCTTCCAAAAAAGTTTGGTTAACTTGGCAGTTAGTTGTACTGCTGCAAAGCCAGATTTCAGCAGTTACCATGGCAAGTTTAATGTTATTTTTACGATTAACAATATGGCCAAAACTCTGTCCAAGTTGCATGAAACCTGAATACCTCATCTTGAGAGCTCCAAGGCTGTAACACTTTGCTAAAGTACTCCTCATCAATGGCAGTCAATAGATGTATTCTACAACCCTCTAACCCAGGCCTATTCAACTAGCGGCCTGCGGGCCGCATGCGGCCCGTTTGAGTTTAACTCTGGCCCGCAAGACTGCCTGCAAATCACTATAGCTTGGTAAGAAAAAATAAAACTGACGGACACGCCTCTTTTATACATTGAGACATCTAACCCAGAGCCATCGAGTTTCACTCCCCCCCCCCCCCCCCTCCCCCGTCAACAATCCTTCTCGGCTCGCGCGCGACTCTCACTAGCACCCCCCCCCCCCCTGTGCGGCCCTCACACCCCCCGTGATTTTCTTATTCGGCCCACTTGCTACTGAAGTTGAATAGCCCTGCTCTAACCGGTTCACTTCATGGACTACCTGCACACCTGAACACAGCAACGATCCGTTTTTCTGCTTTTCTTGCTAGTCCAAGACAAAATGTCCACCAGGAGCCAATTAGTGTCTCACAGTCGGTTTTGATTTTACATTCACGTGGTCATTTGAAAGTTGATGATAATTTCCCGACTGGCACGAGGAAGATGTGATCCTGGTTTACTTTTACCGAAAGCTTTTCACTGGCAAAACCGATGGCAACGGGGTCACATTGGGGTCTATCCACTTACAAGGGAGATGTCTTCACGTAGCTGATGTTGCCATGAGAACGGGGACACTCTGGGTTGACGCACTGAAAGCCTCCCCCCGTGTTGATACAAGTTGTCCCTCGGCTACAGTTGTGCTGCTGGCTTAAACATTCGTCCACATCTGGAAGACAAAACAGCAGAGGCATGTAAGAATGAGAAGGGTGTAAAGAGACTTGCCAGACTGACTCCCTGGTTACCGCAGTCTGAGCAGGGGGTGCTGCGCTGTGATTGTTTATTTGGGTTTTCAGATTAGTCTCATGTCCTAAAGATCCCTTCTGCGAGGAAAGGATGAAGTCACTCATTCCACTGGCAAGCCATGTCAGCGTCAGGGGTGCAAATGAAAGTGGTAACGAGGTCTAGGGCCGACAGACACCTCTGCAGAAACTAAAGGCTCCTCTCTATAAGACGCAGGTATTCCTCTCTGGAGCTACATACCCAGCCAGATCTGCAGCTCGGGCTCCGTGAATGAGCCTTTGTCCTCTGTTCCCTCTTGTCACTCACCCTCACAGTTCCGCCCGTCTGGGAGCAACTTGTAGCCACCGGGGCAAGAGCAGAGGTACGAGCCCGGGACATTCACACACTCATGGATGCAAAGCTTCCCTCCTTTGTCGAGCCGGTACACTTCACACTCGTTTACATCTGATGGGAAACGGACACAGAAATGCATGTCGTAAACACAGTGGCGGGCCGTCAGGGCCAGCAAGGCCTTCTCTGCTGGCCTAAACATCATCAGAATATATATTTTTTTCTAAATATATTTTCCCACAAATATGTATTCAATTATTTCCCAGAGTAAGAGTTATTCTCTTAATTTCATAGCGTTCCTCTTGGTTGCGCTGCTGCCAGCGCCAGGTTGAGATTTGGAGGGCTGGTCTTTATGTTAGATCTTTTATCCAATCATATTCAGCCATCGTGTGTTGCCAGGGGCTAAAATCTGCCCTTAGGCCTTCAGAATCAACATTGCGGGCGCTGGTAGCTTCAAGTGAATGGGAATGACAATGTTGTGTCAACCAATCAGCTTTAGAGTTGGCTCCTCTAGGCCTTCGAGAAGGCCCCGGAACCGCACAGGAGCAGCGAGCAGGCGGAGTGCTGCACGTCTTTGATTGGATTACCAATATTGAGAGGCGGGTCCTATGGGCAGGTAGATGCAAAACCTCAGAACTAGGAAACTGAATTTGATAAAGGAATTAATTCGCGGACTACAAAGCTGTTTTTTCAACCCACAATGGCGGAAGGAGGAGAAGATGTCGATTTGGTCGAGCATATACTTGAAATCTGCTTTGGGTGCGACAATGCCCTGTTTAGTGAACAAACGAGTGCAAGTGACTTTTTTCTTCTTCTTTTTCTCCGTCCCGATGCGCGCATTCTGCAGCGCGCGAGACAGAGAGCCGAGAGAAATGACATGCTGTTGTGTAGATACGATCAACATCAGACGGCTGTTTAGTTTAATAAATGAACAGACGTGCTATAGAGAAAATGACGGGGGCGGGCCAATTTTTTTTAATGTCATGCGATCTACCAATACTACGCCGCGATCGACGTATTGAGCAGCCCTGGTCTAGAGCCATGGCATCATAATGATAGTAATAAGAGGTGGATTAATTCGGGTGGGACTGTGTAGGACCTCACTGAAGGCCCAGGCCCCAGGCCCACGGCCCGCCACTGCGTAAACATGTATCACATGGCCATTGTGCACCTACAAGTATAACTAGGAGGCACCCGTTGGGTAATGATATGCCTTATATAGTTTACAACACACACCAAGAAACCACAATATGTTGTTTCTGTCCCTCAGGTTAGTGTCAGTCTTGAGGTCCATCAGCATTGTGGCATCAACACATTTAACGACATGAAAACACTCATTCCGAAATGTTACTCAACCAGTTACATCTTAAAAGCAACTGAACTGTGACCTGAATGGATGCTAACCAGTTTGAGACCTCTCAAGAGGATTATTTTATTTGTCACAGACTGGTCCCTCAGATTTCTCTCATTTGTAACAATTTGGTTACTCTGGGATCTTTTCAGCAGCAAAGTCCCTAAAGAGAGGTCATTGAGCAACCAGCTTCAGGGAACTGCTCTGTAGCTGACCTTGCTGCCCTGTGAGGAGGAGAAAGGACACTTCGCCCACAGTGTCATGATCCAGAGTTTTTGTGTCTTGTTTCCTGTCTTATTTTGAAGTCCCTGTCTCTCGTGCCCTCGGTTTCCCTGAACTTCCTGTCCCTGATTGTTTCCTTCTGTGCGTTTCCCTAGTGTGTCTTGATTGTTTCATTCCCTTCACCTGTCCTCAGACACTCCTCTGTCTCCTTTATTGATCATTCCCTTCACCTGCCCTCAGCCACTCCTCTGTCTCTTTGATTGTTTCATTCCCTTCACCTGTCATCAGCCACTCCTCTGTCTCTTTGATTGTTTCATTCCCTTCACCTGTCCTCAGCCACTCCTCTGTCTCCTTGATTGTTTCATTCCCTTCACCTGTCCTCAGTCACCCCTCTGTCTCCTTGATTGTTTCATTCCCTTCACCTGCCCTCAGCCACTCCTATGTCTCCCTGATTGTCTCATGTCGTACACCTGTCCCCCTCCCCCCCCTATATATTGAGCCAGTCTTCCCCTTGTCTCCTGTTGGTTTGTTGTCTGTATTTGCTAATGTCGCTAGTAGTGTCTTTATGAGTGTCACTTATTACGGTCTATTCCTCTCAGTTTTCCCAGTGTTCCTTTGTTAAAACCTTTTTCCTCGAGTAAAGATAGTTTGTGTTTCTATTTAAACCTGGAGTCCAGCCTTGTTTTCTCTGCACCTGAGCCTCATCTCTGGACACACAGGGATCTTTTAAGGAACACATAACTTGCAGCTCACCCTGACAGATACTGTTGTCGGAGGTGCCACTCATGTGAAAGCCTGCATCACAGCTGCAGTGTTGGGCTCTGTTCACTTGGGCACAGCGAGGTCTCCGGCTGAACGCTGGATCATTCATAACACTCCACTCAGGTGGGGCTGTGTTGGGAGAGAACATAGGAAAGTTGAAGATCTGTACATTTAATCTCGAGAAGAAAAAATTGTAAACATGTACATTAGTAGATCTCAGTCTTGACTGACAAGAACATACCAACTTAACAAAGAGTCTCAGACATGTGTGGTACTGACCTGTCTGGGTTTGATGCTGACAGCGAGAGCCACTCCAGTTCTGGGAGCAGGTGCATTTGTACTGGTTAACACCTTCCACACAGGTACCTCCATTTTGGCAGGGATTACTTTCACACTCTGCTACATCTGTCGGGGTGGGACAGAATAATCATTGTTGTCAATTTTGTTCTAAACTTGCAGCTTCTTCCTTCTGAGATATCTATTTTTGAGATGATGTTTTATTTTGTTTATCAATCTTGATGCTCCCTTTGACACTGTTTGTTGTCACAGTTGTAATCTGTGAAAACAGTTTGAAATCTTGGCCTCAGGCTGAAGGATCTTGTCTAGTTCTTCAGGCAGAAGGATACACTTGTCTCCAAACATAAGTGTATCTAGTGGTATCTTAACAACCAGTGTGCTTCTATCACCTTTTATACAATAATAAATACAAGGGCTTCAGAATAAAATACATGAAATAATTTAACACAATGATCGGCAGAAATCCTCTGCAGCCCAATTTATCACATAGCAGAAAATGATGATAAGATTAGGTCCTCAAAGAAAAAAAAAGGGCAACAAAAAAATAAAGAACCTCTGTCAGCCCTTCTCGTCTACCATCTATTCAAAGAGTGGCAATAAGTGTCCACCCAGTTTAATAACTGTTGCTTAAAATGAGAACTGGTACTGTCATTATGGGCACAGTGTGTCAACAGTACATTTCGAACACCTTGTATTTGTTCCATTTGTGGAAAAGTAGTATTTTAATCAAATCAAATGGGGAGGAGTCATTAAAATCCATCTTGTGCTTTCATGGTCAAATTGTTGGTGATCGTCTCTGGACATGTGTTTTTCTCATAACTTTAGCTTTGTGAAACACATAAGAAGCATTTTAAAATGTGAGGGGTTCACCTCTCTGCAAAACAAACAGTTGAGAAGTACCTGAAAGATTCTCAGGTTAACAGCAATTATACTTATTAATTTCATGCAAACTTCATTTATATTTCTTCAAATGCATTTCATCTCCTGAACAAGTGCAAAATTGGTATCTATGAGTACAGTAGCATCTGGAAATTCAAATAGTGGGATTCAAAAAGAGCTGGGTGACATACTACGCTATGAATACATACTGAAGACATCTCTGTGGCTACTTTAAAGTGCAGATCTATTCATTTACCCCCCAATGTTAAGTCTTAGTGTCTTTGTTGTGGCATATAGATTGACTAATCATCAAACAGTGGCCACAAAGATGGACAACTGTGGGTCAGTGGTTAGCAGGTTCGTCTTCCAATCAGGGGATTGGCGGTTAAATCCCCGCCCTAGTCGATGTGTCCTTGAGCAAGACACTTAACCCTGAATTTCTCCATGGTGAATGCATGTAACATGTAAAGTGTCTTGCTATATACATTAAATAGATTATTATTATAATCCTATATAGTAAGTGTGGCCACTCAATACAGAAGTCCTGCAAAACGCACAACAACAACAAAGGGTAACAAACTGGATAAGAAACATATATTCTGCTCTTTGTTTCTGCAGTCAGCTCTTTGAGTTGTGTAGTTGTTGATGTCATGAAGCAGCCTCTGCTCTCTGAGCCCACAGTATACTGGATGACAACCAACCCCTTTCATGTTTATTTGGCTTCCCCAGGGGCCACCACAGGACCATAACATGAAAAAGCCCACTTCACTCTGCTAGATATTTTTAAACTCTTCTTAACTTTAAAGTGTTCACACTCTGTCAATACTGCTCTTTAAGCATGACTAAATGTATACCTCTTATGCCAAGCTGAAACACACAAACAGGGATCATACTGTGCAGTGCACGAATGTCAATAAACGTATGCACATGTTCAACTGAGTGCGCTACTTGGAATTTTTGGTAGAGTTACACCGGCACAGGCTGACCGGGCAATCAATAGCATGCTTAACATACTTCTGTGCTATCAGACCATGGTCTGGGTATAATGTCTGGACCTAACCCCGTCTCGTGGGACTACTGTCAAAGAACCAGGGAAACATGAGCAAGAGAGGTGGGGTTTCTTACAGTTGCCCAACCACTGCTGTTCATGAGGAGTGGAAACCTGGAGGGAAAGGCACCCCACAGTGGAATGCAGTACAGGTGTTTTTCTGTGTTCAGAGACATTTAATGCCATTTTAACGAGGGCTTCATTCAGTACGCCGAGGAGCTCCAGCCACGCTAAAGAATGCCTCTTTTCTTTGCCTGTTATCTGTGTGTGTGTGAGGAGCTCAGTTTGGCTTCTGGGCTGCTGTCTCTTTCAGCCATAAACTGGTGTGGGGATCTCTGCTCCAGCAGTGAGAAATGCACAGACATGGCACTTCCTGGCCAAAAACATTCCACTGAATCAGAAAAGTAGTGGCTGTGTGTATGTATGTGGAGAAAGTCATGGGGGTGAAAAGCTCCGCATCCTGTGATGAAAGCATACAGCAGCTGAAGTGAGTCTGCATTCCTCACCTCAATCGAATGCAACACTGGTCTCACACATAGTTAAAAAAAGAAAACAGGCTCTGTGGCAGAGCGATGGGCGTGGAATTCTGTGCGTCTTGCTCACCTTTACAGATGACACCGATGCCGGTCCAGGTGCCATTGACCCGGCAGACGCGAGTGGCAGGACCGACAAGATGGAAGCCCTGGGAACAAGTGAAATGGACCTCATGTCCAACAAAATATTTTGAGCCAAACCTGGTTCCGTGAGCAGGGGCTTCCAGCGTGGGGCAGGTGGAGGGAGCTGTATGTGTGAGAGAGAGAGAGAGAGAGAGAGAGCACGAGAGGAAGCTGGTTACATGTGGAGTAAACCTCCCGACATCCTCTGGCATTCCCTGCCTGGGGATCTGCACGTGTCACTGGGCAGCGCAGAGGAGACGACAGTTCAAATGCCTCGTTTACAGTCCAACCAGTACATCGCCGGCCATTTTTATGAGTCACAATTTCACCAGCAGCCAAATGTTATGCTATTTTGCATGCTCCGGAAAGTTTAAGGTTTGTATAATATAGAACGTAATTACATTACACAACTTTGTGAATGGATTAGGCTTTTGACTTTTTTGAGAATGTGGGCCTCATGCCAGTCAGAGAACATGTTTCCTATGAGGGAAAACCACCACTCACTTGAAGATGAAAGGAAAGCATATACTGGAGAATAGGCAAGAACAATATAGGGCATGTTGATTCAGATTATAGTCTACATTATTTGACCTATGCATTTATTCCAAATGTTTCTGAATCAATAATCTATTCACTTTTTATTTCAATGTGTATTTCTGAATTGTTATCCTGAACATTTAACGCTTGTGGTGCAGTAATTTCACTTCTGTACTTTCATTTTGTTGAGCCTTTACTGGTATAAATGAAAAATATCTGCTTCCTGCTGTCTTGCCAAGTACTTCCAGAGTTATGGACTGCACCGGTCCATCACTAACAAATTGGCCTCAGTGTCTACTGCCAAACAACACAATTCCACAGATCCACTTCCCCTGTCAGGTACCCAGCTCTGTAACTGAGATGACTTTGCGCTGTTGGATGAATATGTAATCCCATAATAAAAGAAGCGATATCTGGCTCTCTACTAACAAGAAATCTGTTTGAAGATGAACTTCAAACAATTAAATGTACCCGAAATGTTGTACATTATATACTTGGGAATATTATGTTGCCTTTATGACATGTGAATAAGCATTCACTGGATTTCCAAAATTTAGCCGTATCATGCATGTGGAACTTTACGGATTATTAATTGCACATCCACACATTTTGTAAACTCTTTGTGAAAATAAATGCGTAAAATAATAAGAGCTTTTAGAAGTGTATAACTCCTATAAATATAAACACCACACATCAATTCACCAAATTAGATACAAGTACTCCTAAATATCTTTATCAAAATCCATGACATATGTGATTGTGAAAGGGCCGAATGTAACAGAATGTAAAACACTAAATCATACATATAGGATAGTTGTATCATTATGAAGAGATATGCACTGGGCATCCCTGCATAGCTCTGCCCAACCTCAACCTGTGTGACAAGGGAGTCCGTTGCATTTAATAATTATCAACTACTCTAGAGCATGTTGATGGAGATTAGGATTCCCTTTCAGTAAAGCACAGATGTAAATATGAATTGAATGAGGAGTATGATGACTAAGGTGGCGGTATGTGCTGTTATCTGCTTATGACTCACCAGCTGACTGGTCAGCTTGAGGTAACTTGGAGACAGAATTCTGGAGAGTGGCCAGCTTTGACTTCATGATCCTGAGGCCCTCTGTAAATCGCATCTCCTGGCCTTTCAGAAACTTCTCCATTTGACGAAGCACCCCGACCACCTGGTGCTTGTCCATGCACGTCTGTGGATAAAGTACGAGTACTATGAGCAGAATTAAGAAAACGAGCACAGGAATCAAGTACTGAATATGATCTGTGAATAAACACAAGTGTGCCGCTGTGGTGTAATTCAAACTAAACCCATCTTATGGTTGTTCTGGTCACAAAGAGTTTACATTGATATTAGGATAAATGATGTAACATGTTTTTTTTAACAATTTGCATGATGCGGTCACCATGATTCCTTTTTAAACTCTTTTTGCTCTCTATTGAGCTCTATTTTCCATCAAGCCTCATTACACTCGCATGTGAGATATTCTAGGCCCAGCATCTCTCTTCTTCTCTCCTTTCCACTTGATATCACAACTCTAGTGGCAGACACAGCTGGACAAAAGCTGTTTGGCAGATGTCAATGTGACCTAAGTCCAAAATGATGTTCTTCTGAATATTTTGCATGGGGGTAGGAATGAAGGCACATTGGAGAATCCTGAATGAGCAAACTTAAAATCGCACGGGTGCCACTAGCAGTTACTTGAGTTGAAAAACTTGTCAAGCCATTACGACGTTCCTCAAAAAAAAGTGCCTCTAATCCTTTCAGGAGGGTTTATTAATAACATGCTCATTGGAACGATTTCTCTGTGAAGCATACCTTACATTCCTGCACTTGCATTTGGAGGGACGTGCACAAAAAACACTAGCTTCAATACATAAAAATTCAATGTGCACATAGTTTGGACTTGTGCAGTAGTTAAAACCATGCTCTGCTCCTTTCCCCTTCAGGCAAAGGGGAAATGCCACCAGCAGACAAGACATGAGAGGACTCATATCCGGATGCTCCACGGGACGTTTTAGGTAAAAGCAAAAAGTGTCGTGCAATCTTTCCAGTAAAAAAACTGTAGACTGAGATCACTAACCACAATCATAATAAGCTGGAAAAAGAAGTTTAACAGAATAAAACACAATATTATTAGATGAGAGGGAGGGGGAAGGGACATTTTTGTATGGATAATATAGGATCAAGATATTAAAATAGATACATTTTGACCAAATTCATAAACACTTCCCAAACACAGTGTATGTAGTCATATTTGGAGATTTGATTAAGGAACCATATGTCCAAACACACCTTATAGAAACAAGTTGCCCAGCCGGCAGCTCTTCGTAGTTCCTGCATTTGAGGTACAGTAGATTGCTCTTACCTGAACGGCAGCATTGCCACTCTGGATGGCTGTCAAACACAGCAACAGCAAACACCTGCGTCGAAAGGACAGTGCCATCTCCAGCAATAACACAGTGATGCTGTTCCCTGTTGGTGTTCTCCAAGATTTGGTGCGTCTGTAAAATACCCCAAACTAGTATCTTTTGGGCAGCTCTGTCTCCTTGTTTGAGGAGTTTGAAGGATGCTCATCAGGTGTCCGACACAGAGATGCGCTCCCGTCTCACGATCTGCGTCCTCGAAGAGTTCCGCCTCTGAGCTCTGCACGCCACCGAACTGTTTCCTGCAGCAGGAATCCCTCCCACCGAGATACTCCCAAACATGTGTGTATTTTTCTCTTTACATCTCCATGTTGCTGTCAAGGAAAAGTTTACCACAGTCAGCTATATCTGGTGAATTGCGCGAGTATGATCTTAACTTAAATATGTGTGTTAAATCCGCCCCAAAAAAAGGGGGGGGGGATTGTTTACTTATCCATACAAACTCAAAAGACTGGATCTCTTCAGAATAGGATCATCCTCGGAAGGTTATGCTCATTACGAAACAGGTCGTTAAGCCGTTGACATAGTGGCTATACACACCTAAACTGACCAGCTATCCATGCGACCAGGTGAGCCGAACGAATGAACACTCGTTCACAATTAAGGCCACATTGTTTTGTAGACTATGAAGAACAACATCATTTTGAGGCATTGTGGGTCCATTGATACACATTTTACTCACTACTGGACGTGTATCATGTTTTTTTGTCTGTATGTGGTCTATTAGACTACTAGACAATTGTGTGTTGAGTCGGAGCTACACCTGGTGGTCAATGACAGGACTGCACGTGCGCGTGAAGTAGAGCCCACCCAACGATCACAATACGTAGCCCCTAATAACGCGAGGACGGGAATTGACTTAAGCTGCTTTGCATTAATTCAAAATATCATACTCTCGGGTTGTTGTAACTATATAATACACACGTTCACAAATTAAAACGTTGACAAAGGACACAACTATGCGTCGTATACGCTTTATTGTTGCTGTTGAAAATAACAGACATTTCTTTTTAACCAATGAGAATCGCAGTCTTCGTCACCGCTGCAACGTCTGGCCAATAGCTGACGCGGATTTGTAACAGCCATGTTAGATTGATCCGCGGGGACTATATATATATACGTGGAGGAATACACGAGCCAGGAATGTGCTGCAGACCTCAGAAGCCATTTTGAGATGATATCCCTGTTGAGAAATCCTATGAAGATGCTGAAATCAACGAACATGGTTACATTTCTGTCTGTTTCTCCCTCCGCCTCCTCTATTTCACCATGGCAGCTGTCAACCGACGGGACATTAGCAAAGCGGGGTATCAAGCTGTGCTCACAGAGTTAAAACGTCATTGACATGAAAGAGGACAGTGTCCGTTTACTGTCTCTGTCGAGACATGTAACACCGTGAGTTTTTTTTCCAGTCTGAAATCTTCCAGCATCTCTCACAACACAACGTCTCCTTGAGTGACTGAGTTAATTCACTCTTGTACCGGGGAGAAGGGAGGCAGATCCGCTTTCCAATGGCTTCTGTGAGCCTTGTTTCCAGTCCCCCAGCCCCTGTTCTTGACAAAAACATGACAGACTCTGAGCTTGCAGGGGATGAAAGGTCGAGTAACATTCTTATGCCATTCTTGATACGCTCATCTGTGCGTTTTGAGTGCTGTTGGTGGGTCGACGTGCTTGTGTTACTGTTTTCTCTATTTAACCATGAATTGCAGGGTCTAGGGTCCACCCCCACCCCCTCCTCTCTCTCAAAAAAATCTTTGCATGCCTTTTTTTGTTGGTGCGATTAAATATCGCTGTCCAAACAGCCTAGACTTCCCGTCATTCACGATCATGTCCACGCAAGGTAGCAGACCTCATCGTTTGCATTGTTGTGGTTCTGGGACGAATTCATGGCTTCATTGTTGCCAACCGCAGGAGACTATGCAAATGAAGATGATGTAAATGACCCAGCCACGCCCATCTTCTTACTGCCCCCTACCGGGCACCTGGCGGTACTGCTGCGTGAGACCGGGTTCACGCGGGGTTGAGATATGAGGCTCCTGCTGGACTCGGGCCGGTGTCCATGGGATTGGTCTGTCGGTGCTTGCTGGGTTATCGGACCAGCTGGTGGACTGTGCTCTCCGCTGTTGAGGGCAGCCCGCCCCTGTTGTACACTTACCGTGCCTCACTCGCATGGATATCCTACTAACATGGGTGTGAGGAGTCAAAAGTATTATAATAGGGAATTTAATTATAAGTGTGCTCAATAAGGAGAATTGTGGTTTTATTGCACAGACAAGTTGAATACTTCTGCTGAGATATTTGTACACCGTCCTTATTCTACCAGTGATGCTAGTATACATATTTTATAACATTTATTAGTCTTTAGTTACATGATTTTGGTCAAATGTGACAATAGGGAAGAGTACTTTTATGCTAGTTTTCCCCAGATATATTGAAGTTAAATTTAACATTATATAATTAATCTTCTGGTCGACCAAGTATATTTTGGTATTGGGTGGCTTTATGAAGGGTTGAAGCCTGACCTGCACTGGTGTCGTAGGAAGAGGTAGCTGGTGACCTGGGTCGTTGTACAACTTTCTTTCCCATTGCAAGGTGTTTTTGTTTCATGCTCCAATCTGCCTATATATATATATATATATATATATATATATATATATATATATAAGGCAGCCGACATTACATGTTTACAAAAATAATATTAGCAGTGGAATGATTGATGTATATCAACTAGTACGAGTACATGATTTTAAATGTGAACCAGGTGTTAGAAATGTTTGCTTTTAACTGCCTAAGTGGAGTGTTATAAGTTAAGCATCTAAATATACCCTAACCAGTCCCGTCAGAGACATGACGCCAAACGGCGTGGATGTGAAGTCCTTGCCTGGTCACCAGCTCACTCAAGTTTAGTTACGACTCGTCTGCAGACACTCGGGGCTCATGGGTGCTGAAGCAAAGTCATCGAAAGAACGCCCACCATTCTCATAACAGTAATGGACGTTTGGGACTTTAAACATGAATTTCACTGTCCAGCATTGGATGCGCTTTGTGAGTGCTCAGGCCTTTCAGCCAGATCGTGTTTGTCCCATCAAAAAGCTACTTTTACTCTGCAGTAATTATTATGGACCTTTGTCCTAAAGGTTATATGTTGGCCTACATTATACTGAACTCATCTCTGACTCCAGACTGTCATTAAATAATTATCCTAAATAACCTTTCTTTGAGAAATCAGAGGTTTTCATGGATGTTATTCAACCAAAGGTTGAATTTAATTAGTCTTCCATGAAATAACCAAACACTAATTCACAGGAAATCAAAACAAAGCCTTCAATTATTTATGGCATGTTTTAGTGCAGGAAAGGCTTACGACATTGTGGAAACTGTCTGGCATCGTATTTAGTACTTTACTCCAAATGAAGGGAAAATACATGATGGCAGTTAAGTGTAATTTCATATTTTATTTCTCATTAAATCATGACAGCAGGGGATCTGGGGTTATTTGTTCATCAGATGTGACCAATATTTGAATTATGCCTCAGGCTGACAAATATGTTAATTAAGTCTTACACTTTGTACTCACGGCATTGACTGTTATCCTCTTTTTAGAGAGGATGGCGAACTGGAAGATGGAGAAATAGATGATGAAGGGATTGGAATTGAAGAAGAAAACAAAGAGGCTGCAGCGGGGAAAGACACAGAGAAGGAAAAGGAGAAAGGAAAAGAGAAAGAAGAGAAGACTCACAGGCACTCTAGGAAAAGATACAAAAAGCCTCGAGAGAAGAAGAGGTCCAAAAGGAGGAGGCGCGACAGACAGAAAGTAAGATATCATACCCCAATGAAGGCATGAGTTTGAACTACTCCTAATAATTCACTTTAATGTTGTGTTTCCCCTTTGATCCTCTCCTCAGCACCACTCCTCCTCCAGCAGCTCCAGCTCGGACAGTTATGACTCTGACTACGACCGACCAGAAAGAACCAAAAACCGCAAGAGCCAGGGATCTGATGGCCAGTCCTCTCAGGTGAGTTTGCCACCGCTTGGCATGCTGACGCTTACATTTCATGAAGGCCTTATTGTGTGACATGTCTCTCTTTGACTCGCCAGCATGGACGGGATTCAAAGGGCGGCCATGGCAACTTACAGAAATCCCCGCAGCACAAGAGCAGTGATTTTGACAAATACAGCGACTACAGTGATGACAAGTACGACTATAATGAAGAGGAGGAGGATTACGAAGATGACATGTCCGAGTACCCACAGTCAAAAGAGTCCGTTTCCCAGAGTCGTGGAAGAGGACGCTATGCCAAAGACCAGATGAAGAGAGGAAGCATGAGGGGGATGAAACAACAGCAGTGTATGGACGCTTTTCAAAATCAAGAACTTTCATATCCGATCATTCGTATAGTAATTTACCTATATTTACCTATTTAACTAATTTCGCAGGGCTGCATGGTGGTGTAGTGTCTAGCACTGTCGCCTCACAGCAAGAAGGACTCGATCCTTCTGTGTGGAGTTTGCATGTTCTCCCCGTGTCAGCGTGGGTTCCCTCTGGGTTCAGTCCGAAGACATGCAGCTCAGGTTAATTGGAGACTCTAAAATTGCCCGTCGGTGTGGATGTGAGCGTGAATGTTTGTCTCTCTCTGTGCCCTGAGAAGGACTGGCGACCTGTCCAAGGTGAACCCGGCCTTCGCCCGATGTCAACTGGGATCGGCTCCCGCGCCCCTAAATAGGAGAAGCAGTTTGGAGGATGGAAAGGATTGGAACTATTTTTCCTTTTTATGTTTATGACTTTTTCTTATTTTTCAGTTGGGCAGAGAGGAAGAGGCAGAGGGAGCGGCCCGGGAAGAGGACGTGGGATGCTCTACAAGAACAAGAAGCCGAAGGGCAAACCGTGGGGAGGACGTGGACGAGGTCGAGGAGGAGACCAGGGCATGGAAGACATGATGCCAGTGAGTTTCCCAGCCACATGTATTTGTGTTATTATTTAAGTAGAATTCAAGCCACAGCTAATTAACATAACATGTAAAGCATCAAGCTGAAGTGCGGTATTTATTGTCTACATCTCAATGTAATATGCAGTTTTTAGAAAACAGTTAAGACAAAACTCGGCATTCTTTTATTTTTGCAGTGTTTCAGCTTTTTACTGTTCAGCTTTGTAACTTTTCTACCTCCCAGTTTTTGCCGTACATTAATACATAGGCCTACGTTTAGAAAAAGACAAAACCAAGACCATATCTTGTTTTATTTTGTGTCACAGGAAGGAAAGAATCCGTCTGGATTTCAGAAGAAACGGCCAATCATGAGCAAGGAGTTTATCAATCAGCACACAGTTGAACACAACGGTCGATACATCTGCAAGTATTTCCTGGAGGGTAGATGTATCAAGGTATAGTAGCGCTAATGTTGTTTTACTTGCTCAATGTACACTGAAATATTGTTAAAAATAAACATTTTCCTACCTGAAAGTTTAAATATATTTTCCTCCATACAGGGGGAACAGTGCAAGTTTGAACATGAGCTCGTCATACCAGACAAGAAAAAGGAACTTTGCAAGTTTTACCTCCAAGGATACTGCAGTAAAGGAGAGAATTGCATTTATATGCACAATATCCTTCACTATGCACAGGTTTTGTAATTCCATGTGTGTAATCGCATTTCCTAATTAAGTAAAAGCTCATGATACCTTTTTTAATTAGTCCTATTCCTTAACCTGTTATTGTACATGAATACCCGTGCAAGTTCTTTCATACTGGAGCCAAATGTTATCAAGGGGACAACTGCAAATTCTCCCACGAGGCTTTGAACGATGTGACCAAGGAGTTACTTGATAAGGTGAAACAAAACACATTTTTCTTTTAACCTTCTATGCCCAGTGATACTCGGCTGTACGGGTCAGCAGTTGTCTTATTTCTGCTTTCTGACTCAATTATCAGATAATTAACACTGAGGAGGAGAACGCCCGTGAGGACGAGTTGGAACTGGAGGATCTGAGAAAGCAGGGTATCTCCCCACTTCCGAAGCCTCCACCCGGGGTGGGGTTGCTGCCCACTCCCGGTCAGAGCAGTCCTACAGACAGCCAAGCGGGGAAGAAGATCCCCTCCCTGTTTGAAATCACAGTTCAACCAACTGTGGACTTGGCACAAAAAATTGGTCTGGGGTAACTGACACCATCTGTAATCAAACTGGAATCAATCAAACTCTGCTTCTACTCAACCTAATTGTGCACCTTATTTTTCAGTGGAAACAACTTCTCCCAGAATCCGGGTGAAGGCACCGATCAGTTTAGCGGAGGCTCAGAAGAAACGCAGAGTGGAAGTACAGCGCCTTCAGGCCCCTCTGCTCTTCCTGTTCCTCCCCCTGAATCTCCTGTTCCCATGGGTCACTCCACTGGACCATCCATGCCACAGAGCCCCCCAGGGCTGCACCCACCACACAGATTTCCAATGCAGCCACCAATCCCCCTGGGTCCACCCCCACCCTTCCATGGAAACCCTCCGAATAATATGCACATGCCTCCGTTCCCCCCCTTACCAGATCTACAGATGCTGCAGAGTCTCTTCCCTTTTCCGCCGTTGGGTCAAAACCCAGTAGAGTTCTTCGGCAACTTCTTCCGAAACCAGGCCATGGGTCCGCAAGGAGCTCAATGTAATAAAGATATTGTTATCCAAAAGGTTCATTATCTTTTAAGCTTAACTGTAAATAAACGTTGTTTTTCTTTGTTTTATTTTCAATGTAGTCGACCCTGGTCTGGCCTTCATGCAGAACCTCCAGCAGCAGATGGGTGCGGAGTCACAGTTACAGTCCTTACCCCCAGCTGTACAGAAGGCCATTTTATTACACCTGACGCAGCAGCAGCAGGAGTCTCATCCACAGGGAAATGAGCCACAGAGAGCAGAGGGCCAGGAGGATAACCATGCAAACCGAGGTAAGTTCCAGCAGCTTCGCTGAACTCATTAAGACAGAAAAAAACAGACTCCCTCAGAAATGAAGCACTGACTGTAAGTAAAAAGATTCTTACCAAGGAAAATGATCCAATCACGTCTGTAGAACTTACAACAATGCTCAGACGGGACAAAAGATACTTTATAATTAGGGCCGTCTCTGTCAGTGGCGGCCTTGAATCCAGACTGGTGAGGTCAAGAAGGTTGTTACTGTGGAGATAGGAGGACACTTGGCTCAAGATAGCTCGCTCCAGAGTTTTGGAGAAAAGGAAGAAGAAAACCGGTCTGTAGTTGCTGACTTCGGGCGGGTCGGCGTGGGTTTCTTCAGGAGAGGGTTGACTCTCGCCTCCTTCAGAGAGTAAGGGAAACAGCCAGTTGAGGGGGAGCTGTTAATAAGATGGGTGAGGAAGGTCAGAAGGTCAGGAGCAATAGCCTGGAGAATGGGAGACGGGCGGGGTCAAGGCGCAGGTGGTCGGTCGGGCGGAGGTCACCAAGCTAAGAACTTGATTGGGAGACAAGGGGTGAAAGGGGAAAAGAGAGGGGATGAAGAAGTTAGTGTTGGTGAGGTGATAGAAGATGGATTTGTAAAGGAGGGCGTATGTCGTCTATCTTGTTTGTAAAGTAGTCGACAAAGTGGCTCGGCAAAAGGGTGGAAGGAGGAGGGGACAGGGGGATCAAGGAGGTTGGAAAAGATAGAGAAGAGTTTTTGGGGTTAGAAGGAAGACTGAATTTTGGTCAGGTAGAACGAGCTTTTGGCTGCAGAGATAGAGGAAGAGAAGGAGGAGGAGAGATTGATAGAAGAGCAAGTCTTCCGCTTGATTCGATTTGCGCCATTTTCTTTCCGCCGCTGGCAGGGTGGCTCCCTCGGCGCCCACCGAGTCCGACAACCACGGAGCCGGAGAGGATTTCCGAACCGTCGTGTCTTAAAAGGACAAAGAGAATCAAGAGATGAAGACAGGGAAGAGAGGAGAGTGTCTGCGGCAGAGTTAGGATGCATGGTGAGAAGCAGTCAGTTGAGGGAGAGCAGATAGGACAGAGGAGGCCAGAGAGGAGGGGCAGAGGGTGCGAATGTTGCGGCGTACAGGTGCAGAGTCTGTAGATATGGGTGGGTTGTCAGTACCAGAGGCGAGAGAGTAAGAGATGAAGAAGTGGTCAGAGACATGGAGAGGAGTCACAGTGAGGTTAGAGGTAGAGCAGTTTCTTGTGAAAATGTAGTCAAGGTGGTTGCCGGCTTTGTGAGTAGGAGGGGAGGGACTGAGTGAGAGGTTAAAGGAAGACAGTAAGAGTAAGAGATCACATGACTTCTCTGTCTGGATGTTAAAGTCACCCAGAAGGATGAGCGGGGGCCGTGTTCCGAAGTTCGATAGGAGGACGTCTAGCTCGTCAAGAAATCTCCCAAAGAACCAGGGGACGGTGAGAACAACAATGTGAAGTTGAACCGGATGAGTAACGGTCACCGCATGAAACTCAAAAGTCAGTGGGATAAAGAGTGGAAGCGGGTAGGGACAGAAACACCATGTGGGTGAGATGAGTAAACCTGTACCTCCACCCGACCAGAGGGTCTGGGTGTGTGGCTAAGGAGAAGGCAGAGGAGAGCAGCCGGGGTAGACGTGTTGTCTGCTGTGATCCAGGTCTCAGTGAGAGCCAGGAAGTCAGCGACTGCTCACAGCAAAGCCAGAGATGAAGTCGGCCTTGCGGTTGGCTGACTGACAGTTCAGAGGCCTCCTGTGACCAGGTGCTGGGTGTGAGTAGAGCGGGTAGGAAGGATAACAGAGGAGGGTTCCGGTACATGAATGAGCGAGTCCTATAGTAACTACAGAGCAGGTATGGAAAAGACACACATATTTAAAAAAAAGGGGAATACTCAGCCACCCGAAGACTCCAACGGAAGACTCCTATGTCTTTGTCCTCGAGTCTTGACTCCAACGGAAGACTCCTATGTCTTTGTCCTCGAGTCTTGACTCCAACGGAAGACTCCTATGTCTTCGTCCTCCGAGTCTTGACTCCGGAAGACTCTATGTCTTTGTCCTCCAGCTTGAGCCCAAGTTAGTGCCAATTACCTCCAGCCGCGTTGACACCGCCCCTTGGCTTTTGGTATTCAAATGACACTCAATAGAAACCAGGTGACGATCGCTCGTCCAATCAGTGAAGATTCAGGTGTCGGAACACAGGACACACCTCTCTACCAAAACAACTCCTTAAAACAGGACAGACTAACAATCTAGCAGCTTTAAACAACAAATACAACAGTAACTTTAGCAGATACAACTAGTTTAAACAAGATACTTAGCAGGATCCAAGTAGTCAGTAGTCTCGCCTCACAGGTAGAAAATGCACACTCTCATGTCTCTCTCTGTGCCCTGAGAAGGACTGGCGACCTGTCCAAGGTGAACCCGGCCTTCGCCCGATGTCAACTGGGATCGGCTCCCGCGCCCCTAAATAGGAGAAGCAGTTTGGAGGATGGAAAGGATTGGAACTATTTTTCCTTTTTATGTTTATGACTTTTTCTTATTTTTCAGTTGGGCAGAGAGGAAGAGGCAGAGGGAGCGGCCCGGGAAGAGGACGTGGGATGCTCTACAAGAACAAGAAGCCGAAGGGCAAACCGTGGGGAGGACGTGGACGAGGTCGAGGAGGAGACCAGGGCATGGAAGACATGATGCCAGTGAGTTTCCCAGCCACATGTATTTGTGTTATTATTTAAGTAGAATTCAAGCCACAGCTAATTAACATAACATGTAAAGCATCAAGCTGAAGTGCGGTATTTATTGTCTACATCTCAATGTAATATGCAGTTTTTAGAAAACAGTTAAGACAAAACTCGGCATTCTTTTATTTTTGCAGTGTTTCAGCTTTTGACTGTTCAGCTTTGTAACTTTTCTACCTCCCAGTTTTTGCCGTACATTAATACATACGTTTAGAAAAAGACAAAACCAAGACCATATCTTGTTTTATTTTGTGTCACAGGAAGGAAAGAATCCCTCTGGATTTCAGAAGAAACGGCCAATCATGAGCAAGGAGTTTATCAATCAGCACACAGTTGAACACAACGGTCGATACATCTGCAAGTATTTCCTGGAGGGTAGATGTATCAAGGTATAGTAGCGCTAATGTTGTTTTACTTGCTCAATGTACGCTGAAATATTGTTAAAAATAAACACTTTCCTACCTGAAAGTTTCAATATATTTTCCTCCATACAGGGGGAACAGTGCAAGTTTGAACATGAGCTCGTCATACCAGACAAGAAAAAGGAACTTTGCAAGTTTTACCTCCAAGGATACTGCAGTAAAGGAGAGAATTGCATTTATATGCACAATATCCTTCACTATGCACAGGTTTTGTAATTCCATGTGTGTAATCGCATTTCCTAATTAAGTAAAAGCTCATGATACCTTTTTTAATTCGTCCTATTCCTTAACCTGTTATTGTACATGAATACCCGTGCAAGTTCTTTCATACTGGAGCCAAATGTTATCAAGGGGACAACTGCAAATTCTCCCACGAGGCTTTGAACGATGTGACCAAGGAGTTACTTGATAAGGTGAAACAAAACACATTTTTCTTTTAACCTTCTATGCCCAGTGATACTCGGCTGTACGGGTCAGCAGTTGTCTTATTTCTGCTTTCTGACTCAATTATCAGATAATTAACACTGAGGAGGAGAACGCCCGTGAGGACGAGTTGGAACTGGAGGATCTGAGAAAGCAGGGTATCTCCCCACTTCCGAAGCCTCCACCCGGGGTGGGGTTGCTGCCCACTCCCGGTCAGAGCAGTCCTACAGACAGCCAAGCGGGGAAGAAGATCCCCTCCCTGTTTGAAATCACAGTTCAACCAACTGTGGACTTGGCACAAAAAATTGGTCTGGGGTAACTGACACCATCTGTAATCAAACTGGAATCAATCAAACTCTGCTTCTACTCAACCTAATTGTGCACCTTATTTTTCAGTGGAAACAACTTCTCCCAGAATCCGGGTGAAGGCACCGATCAGTTTAGCGGAGGCTCAGAAGAAACGCAGAGTGGAAGTACAGCGCCTTCAGGCCCCTCTGCTCTTCCTGTTCCTCCCCCTGAATCTCCTGTTCCCATGGGTCACTCCACTGGACCATCCATGCCACAGAGCCCCCCAGGGCTGCACCCACCACACAGATTTCCAATGCAGCCACCAATCCCCCTGGGTCCACCCCCACCCTTCCATGGAAACCCTCCGAATAATATGCACATGCCTCCGTTCCCCCCCTTACCAGATCTACAGATGCTGCAGAGTCTCTTCCTTTTCCCTGGTCAAAACCCAGTAGAGTTCTTCGGCAACTTCTTCCGAAACCAGGCCATGGGTCCGCAAGGAGCTCAATGTAATAAAGATATTGTTATCCAAAAGGTTCATTATCTTTTAAGCTTAACTGTAAATAAACGTTGTTTTTCTTTGTTTTATTTTCAATGTAGTCGACCCTGGTCTGGCCTTCATGCAGAACCTCCAGCAGCAGATGGGTGCGGAGTCACAGTTACAGTCCTTACCCCCAGCTGTACAGAAGGCCATTTTATTACACCTGACGCAGCAGCAGCAGGAGATTCTTTTGTATTTCCTTATTTCAATACACTTTTATAGGATGTAATCTTTCTGTTTATGCCTACTTTGATGACGAGTGTTTGTTTTCTTCTCACAATGGCAACAGATGTTTTCTTGAATATTTGCATTTTTATTCACTTGACAAGGTAATGTAAGTTTGTTATGTGTCCACCTCTGACGTGACCGGGTCAGATACATATAATATGAGACGGCTCCCTGCTCTGAGAAGAAATGTGTAATTGTGCAACATTCTGGCCATTCGACTCGTGTTGTGTACATTGTCAGACCTTTTTTAATGGTAAGGGACTAAATGCTTAAAGTTACTGTGGTTAACCTAAAGCAGTAATGACAGTTAAGTAAGTTAATATTGGTTACATCATTGAATTTGTCATTGTCATTCCTCAAAATTCTCACTGCTGACAAGCTTTTAAATAGTGAATAAACAGCTTTTCAATGTCTTCATCAGAATAAGAAATGTAGAAGTTTATCATACAAAGAAACACAATATTGTGAGATAATAGGATTATTTTTCACGTTGAAGTGTGTTGGAGTTGACTTGTCGAGCCCGTGGGGTTATGTGTCCTCCAAAAGGTCAATGTTCTGGGCTCCCGGTGGCGTGATGCTCGGCGGTTTGTATTGTTTGACAGTTTTGTCTCTTAAGATGAGCCGCGTTGGACTGAAACTAAAAAAAATTCTTTAAACAAAACATTTTCATATTTCACTTTGTATATACCTATTTTGTATCAAGTACAGCCCGTTTTTGAGTGTTTTAATGGATGTTCTTTTGTCAGTTTGGTGGTTATGGTTGTGATGATACTATATGACATTTAATAACACATGCTTGTCACATTTTAGTGATTTTGTTATGAATAACTGAAATAAAGATATCAAACTTACATTTTATTTCAGAATCACACATCAAGTTGCACTGTGTCATTTTAGTGAACATGAGACAATCCGTAACACGTCTAGCATATGAAATATGAAGATCAATAACATATTTGATACTTCATTGCTGAAGTGTCCTTGAGGATTAAGTGGGTTTCACATTATTATTTCAAATAGAAAACAACATCTCTTTGTTATTCTTCTTATTCCTTGAGATACAAATACTACTTGTGCTTTGGAGGTGGTCACTTGAAACCAACTGGAGGGGCAAGACTGGGGGCTACTGGGTGGGTTGAGGTCTTCCTCAAACCCAGCTCATCCGTCTCGGGGTTGGAGGTGTGCTGGGCTCGATGGATCTCCAGTTTCCTCCTCCACTGGAAGCACACGGCTGTAGCTTCTGCACCATCTGAGTTTGGCTCAGGCTGCTTCAAACCCTGGAATAAGAGAGACGTTGAATGTCCGAGGAGACGGTTCCTAGACGAGTTTGAGCTGTACTGTATATCTACAGTACAGAGGAAAAGAGATGATGTCATCACAGATTTCATTTGGATTTACTGTGATGCAGGCTGTCTCTGCAGCGTGGACCCCACGCAGCACCGTCTGCAGTAGGTTTTGAGCGTTCTTCACCAGGATCTCATCAGAGGATTTGCACCCAGGTGTTACAGCATTGACACTAAGTAGAGAAGAAGAAAAGAAACTCATTCACTTTCTTCATGATTATCTTCTATCGTAGTCCAGTGTTTCTTCTCCTTACCTGGAGATGATGCTGAGCTGGTTCGTGATGGTGAGAATCTGCTCAACGATGAGGGAGAGTTCACCTGCACAGTGTTTGTCCAGGCAGTGGTCGGCGATAACTCTGATGAACTGAGTAACTGACTGGCAGTTTGAGATCACATCTTTGGCTGCAGTGACGAATGCCTCTTTATTCTGAGAAGAAAAGGGAATTATTGTGGATGAGAGTGCCCTGCAAATATCAAGATCAAGGCAGTAAAATGCCCTCTGGTGGTCAGTACCAGTATCGGGCCTTTCTTCTTCAGGTACTGACTCATGTAACATAGTGTGTCAGCCATCTTTTTGGTTATCTGGACAATTCTGTTGTCCTTGGGATCCCAGCTGTCACTTTCTTGCTTGAGAAAGAGGGATGTGAAGGTCAGCGAAGGATCCTCTTTGTATGCGCCAGATCTGACACCGTTCTTTAAAGAAATGTACGGACATGGATTATTGGGACATAAAGGAATCACTCAAACTGTGTTAATTATGAGAGACCTACATTTTTAGTATTTCCAAGTCCACATTTTGCCCCAATTGCTAAGTTAATCTTTGCTTCTGCAGCATATCTGCTGTGTGTGTTGCCTCTCTGCCATGATCCCTTTGTCATGTCAAAGGAAAGTTCCACTTCTTTGACTTTAGTCGGGACTGCAGCCAACCCTCCGAATAATATGCACATGCCTCAGTTTCCCCCTTACCAGATCTACAGATGCTGCAGAGTCTACTTCCCTTTTCCATGGTTGGTCAAAACCCAGTAGAGTTCTTCGCAACTTCTTCCAAACCAGGCCATATGGGTCCGCAAGGGGACCTCCAATGTAATAAAGATATTGTTATCCAAAAGGTTCATTATCTTTAAGCTTAACTGTAAATAACGTTGTTTTTCTTTGCAGGTTTTATTTTTCAGTAGTACGACCCTGGTCTGGCCTTCATGCAGAACCTCCAGCAGCAGATGGTGCGGAGTCACAGTTACAGTCCTTACTCCCCAGCTGTACAGAAGGCCATTTTATTACACCTGACGCAGCAGCAGCAGCAGCAGGAGTCTCATCCACAGGGAAATGAGCCACAGAGAGCAGAGGGCCAGGAGGATAACCATGCAAACCGAGGTAAGTTCCAGCAGCTTCGCTGAACTCATTAAGACAGAAAAAAACAGACTCCCTCAGAAATGAAGCACTGACTGTAAGTAAAAAGATTCTTACCAAGGAAAATGATCCAATCACGTCTGTAGAACTTACAACAATGCTCAGACGGGACAAAAGATACTTTATAATTCAAATCTTTTTGCAGACGAAACTACAAACTGGTACTCGAGTGATGATGAGGATGGGAGTTGTGTTTCCTCCATCCTTAAATCTCTTAAGAAGCAGAGTGCGATGCAGCATTCTCAGTCCAAGCCCCCCCAGACTGCCCCAGTTCCAGCACTGGGTGACCCTCGGCTTGTGAAGGAGAGGGCCCCGCCCAGCGACCCGCGTGTGAAGACGGACCCTCGACAGCGACCCCCTGATATGAAAAAGGAATCCGATGGTGTTGCAGACCCACGGTTCTCCAGAGACCCCAGGAAGGTGAGACCGATGGAGCACAGTTCCTATCGCCAGCCGAGCCGTGCTCCTCCTCGGAAGCCTCCGAAAGGAGATGAGGATGATGAAGGAGAGCGGGAACTCAGGGACAAAGCTGTTCTCATCCCTTTAGACGCGAGCGCTGATGTGGGGCTGCGAGACCCTCGCTGCCAGTTAAAACAGTTCAGCCACATCCGGGTGGACATCCTGCTCCAGCGGCCAGCCTTTGCACAGGCAGTGGTGTGGGGCCCTGAGGACCTCCTCCCTTCCCTAGTGCCCAAACAGGAGCACTCCATCAATCTGCCCCTTCCACCTCTCGTTGCCGATGCTCTGAAGAACCGAACAAGCCTGCCTGACCACCCCCCCGTCTCCAGCCCTCCATCGATTGACCCCAGGCTGGTAGCCGCACGTTTGAAGGAACGTCGGAGTCGCATGCCCTCTGGATCTCTCGAGTCCCGATCCTCCACTAAAAGACCTGTAGATCCGCGACAGCACAAGACTCTGGACCCCAGACTCAAGCGCACAGGGAGTCTGGACTCCAAGCTGCTGGGTCAGAAAGTGCCCTTCTCTGTGGGAGGAGTCAGGGACCGCAGGTTACAGAAGGCCGGTGCGACCGCCGCTCCTCATGCTGTCCAAGTGAAGCCAGAGCCGGAGAGGCTGCCACCGTATGCCCCTCGGCTGGCATCGTCTGGTGGAGGACGAGAGAGTCCCACCACCATCCTCGGGGGCATCAGTCTGTACGACCCTCGTCATCAGACCGAGCAGGGTCAGAAGGAGCCAGCGGAGCCCCCCAGAAAGATGTTGATGCTGAAGCTCCCGGCGAAGAAGGACAACACTCCGCCACTCTCACCAACCCAACGGAGGGGCTCTCATGATGAGGCCAAAAGCACAGACGTGGCCTCGGATCAGCCTCCACCTTCCAGTTCTCCCACAGTGCCTCCTGCCTCACCCGTCAAACCCCCTGCAGTGCATAACCTCCCCATCCAGGCACTGGCCGGGCTAATCCGACCACAGTACACTGACCCGAGGCAGGCCAAACCAGGAGGACAGGGCTCCATAGGAGCACAAGAGGAGGAGGCGGAAGGAAATAAACCAGAGGAAAAGGAGGAGCAAAAGAAGAAGGAGGAGGCCGAGGAGGGAGAACCAAAACAGGAAGAGCCACAGGACGAGGCAGACGACAGGACACTTAAAGATGTGTTCAAGACTTTTGATCCCACTGCTTCCCCTTTCTGTCAGTGAACCAACCGAGTGTGGACGTATATAAAGTCACAGAAGATTTGTATTTTGATCTTTATTTAGCTTTATAGTAACTTATTTATTTCTGTATATAAATGATCCTGTATAGATTCACAGATTTTCTTGTCTGCCACACATCTGTCACCATGGAGATGAATGGTCCACAGACGCAGTGCATAAGTTGCTTTTAACCTAACATTATATTGTTGTGTTTATGTTCAGGTCTTTTTACCATTGTGTCATTTTCATGTATGTTTGTAAACGATCAAAAAAAAGAAATTGTTAACCTGTATAGTTTTCACAAAGGAGTGACCCCCATGGGTTCATCCCACTGGAGAACAGATGGTCCGGTCACGTCACACCCAGAAGATGCAAAATACTCAATCCAATAATAATTGTAAGAATTCCCTTGAGATTCTTTTGTATTTCCTTATTTCAATACACTTTTATAGGATGTAATCTTTCTGTTTATGCCTACTTTGATGACGAGTGTTTGTTTTTCTTTCTCACAGTAACATGTTTGATGTTTTCTTGAATATTTGGTTCATTCACTTGACAAGGTAATGTAAGTTTGGTATATGTGTCCACCTCTGACGTGACCGGCCAGAATACATGTGTATAATATGAGACGGCTCCCTGCTCTGAGAGAAGAAATGTGTAATTGTGCAACATTCAAGGCCATTCGACTCAAAGTTATGTACATTGTCAGACCTTTTTAATGGTAAGGGACTAACATGCCTTAAAGTTACTGTGGTTAACCTAAAGCAGTAATGCGCAACAGTTCGTAAGTTAATATTGGTTACATCATTGAATTTGTCATTGTCATTCCTCAAAATTCTCACTGCTGACAAGTTTTTTAAATAGTGAATAACCCAGCTTTTCAATGTCTTCATCAGAATAAGAAATGTAGAAGTTTATCATACAAAGAAATACACAATATTGTGAGATAATAGGATTATTTTTCACGTTGGAAGTGTGTTGGAGTTGACTCTGTCGAGCCACGTGTAAGGTTATGTGTCCTCCAAAAGGTCAATACCGTTCTGGGCCCGGTGGCGTGATGCTCGGCGGTAGTTTTGTATTGTTTGACAGTTTGTCTCTTAAGATGAGCCGGCGTATGGACTGAAACTAAAAAAAATTCTTTAAACAAAAACATTTTCAAGTATTTCACTTTGTATATACCTATTTTGTATCAAGTACAGCCCGCTTTTTGAGTGTTTTAATGGATGTTCTTTTGTCAGTTTGGTGGTTATGGTTGTGATGATACTATATGACATTTAATAACTTTATGCTTGTCACATTTTAGTGATTTTGTTATGAATAACTGAAATAAAGATATCAAACTTACATTTTATCTTCAGAATGCTACATCAAGCTGTACTGTGTCATTTTAGTGAACATGAGACAATCTCGTGAACATCGCCTAGTATGAAAATATGAAGATCAATAACATATTTGATACTTCATTGCTGAAGTGTCCTTGACGAGGATTAAGTGGGTTTCATTATTATTTCAAATAGAAAACAACATCTGCTTTGTTATTCTTCTTATTCCTTGAAAGATACAAATACTACTTGTGCTTTTGGAGGTGGTCACTTGAAACCAACTGGAGGCAAGACTGGGGGCTACTGGGTGGGTTGAGGTCTTCCTCAAACCCAGCTCATCCGTCTCGGGGTTGGAGAATTGTGCTGGGCCTCGATGGATCTCCCAGTTTCCTCCTCCACTGGGCACACGGCTGCCAGCTTCTGCACCATCTGAGTTTAAGCTCGAGCTGCTTCCAAACCCTCGGAACAAGAGAGACGTTTGAATGTCCGAGGAGACGGTTCCTAGAGCGAAGTTTGAGCTGTGTACTGTATATCTACAGTACAGAGAGGAAAAGAGATGATGTCATCACAGATTTCATTTGGATTTACTGTGTGATGCAGAGCTGTCTCTGCAGCGTGGACCCCACGCAGAACTTTGCGTCTGCAGTAGGGTTTTGAGCGTTCTTCACCAGGATCTCATCAGGAGGATTTGCACCCAGGTGTTACAGCATTGACATCTAAGTAGAGAAGAAGAAAAGAAACTCATTCACTTTCTCTCAATGATTATCTTCTATCGTAGTCCAGTGTTTCTTCTCCTTACCTGGAGATGATGCTGAAGCTGGATTCGATGATGGTGAGAATCTGCTCAATGATGAGGGAGAGTTCACCTGCACAGTGTTTGTGTCCAGGCAGTGGTGGCGATAACTCTGCGGACAGAACTGAGTAACTGATCTGGCAGTTTGAGATCACATCTTTGGCTGCAGTGACGAATGCCTCTTTATTCTGAGAAGAAGGGAATTATTGTGGATGAGAGTGCCCTGCAAATATCAAGATCAAGGCAGTAAATGCTTACTTCTGGTGGTCAGTACCAGTATCGGGCCTTTCTTCTTCAGGTACTGACTCATGTAACATAGTGTGTCAGCCATCTTTTTAGTTATCTGGACAATTCTGTTGTCCTTGGGATCCCAGCTGTCACTTTCTTTGCTTGAGAAAGAGGGGATGTGAAAGCCTCCAGCGAAGGATCCTCTTTGTATGCACATAGATCTGACACCGTTCTTTAAAAAGAAATGCGGACATGGATTATTGGGACATAAAGGAATCACTCAAACTGTGTTAATTATAGAGACCTACATTTTTAGTATTTCCAAGTCCACATTTTTGGCCCCACCATTGCTAAGTTAATCTTTGGCCTTCTGCAGCATATCTGCCTTGTAATGTGTTGCCTCTCTGCCATGATCCCTTTGTCGCGTCAAAGGAAAGTTCCACTTCTTTGACTTTAGAGTCGGGACTACCCAGCCAACATCTTCTTTGATATGTGTCCTCACCCTTTTCGTAGATATTGCTCCTGATGTGCTCTTTTGGCCTCCTTCGGTGAACCTCCCATCCTGCTTCCTGAGCTCCCCTCCCGCCACATAGTGAGCTTTGGCGGACCAGCACTGTATCTGCACGTCCAGACTGAGTGCGTCACAGATATAGTGAGTCTCGACCATGAGCCTCGCCCTGCTGATGATGTCTGAGATCTGAAAAGACAGGCGGTCGTTGATCTGACCTCAGGTTGGAACTTGAGTATATGTGGGTCGCGGATGAAATGCAAGCACTCCTCCACTCTTTTGGTCACCAGTTTGGACATTTTCAGAAACAGCGCTTGAGCACGCCTTTGTCAAATGTTTGCTCCACATACGTCCTTTACTGTTGTCCTGCGGAAAGTGTTCAGCGCTAAATGAGCAATGCGGACAATATTTTTGAAGTGCTGCGTCATAATCATTGTTTGCCTTGCTTAAATGAGAAGAAAGCACTCTGATTTTAATCAAAACGTGTCTCTGGATGAAATCCGATTTTGCCAGTTACTTGACACTGGGAATTATGTCAAGTCTCTTCTGCAGCTTTGAGATAGGCTTCAGTCAGGGCTTTTTAGTTCATCCTGTTATCCCAAGCTAACTTCTGCTTTGATTTTGTAAGCACTTCTACAATTGAGGCTGGTTATCCCCGCTGCCTCTTTTGGATTCGGACTGAGCTCTCTGCCAACACTGAGAGCTGTTTCTGAGGGCTCAACTGGTTCATCGCAGTCGATGTTCCCTAAAATCTTATCAAGAGAATTCAACAAAACCTGAATAGACAAGTTTTCCCAGAGGATGGCAGAGTCCCTCGAGTTGATCCAGCTGTCCTTCCAAGGAGGCGGAACACTCTATCAGATGCTTTGTGGTAGGGTTTTGGGCTTTGTTCAGCTTGTTGTGTAAAACGCTGAACGTTTCTTGACCAAATCGCTTTGTAAGGTTAAATCTGACGATGTCAAAGAGCCGTACTACTTCAGCACATAGAGTCATCACTTCATGGAGTTAACAACAAAAGCTGCCGTCGTTGTCGGCAGATTCCTGCAGCTCGATGTGTAAACGGCATGATACCAGCTTCCAGCTACTAGCAGTAAAACCTTTCGAATTGTTGGTGAGAAGGTCAGAAAGGCTTTATGCTGTGTTTGTGAGGCTCTCCGTTAACTCATCGATGGAGCCTATCGCCATGATTTCCTGAGCTGTCTCTGGACGAGCAGCGGAGTCAGGACACCAGCTCTGCTCGAAAACGTTCCAACGCTTCTGACAATCAACTTTCTGCGTCCATACAACGGCCGCGGCTTCCTTTGCAGCTTGAGCGTAAGCAGTTTGACAGCCGCCAAAAACACCTAAAGCTGCAGCCCGGTTGAGTGCTGTCGCCGTCTTTCCCTTTAGTCACGGTCACAACTTCATACAAAAAGGGGTAAAAGGTCAAATTCAAGAGGTTTGTGGATCATGTTGGGCTCAACGGCGACAGCTGCGATCCGTAAATCATCAAAGTCGTGTTATGAGGCCAGTTCATCTTCTTATGCGTTCCTGGGTGTGAGTGTTCCTCCTCACAATGTTGACAGGAATCCCTCTCCATAACCTCGCTAAAACAGGACAAAGCTCTTATCATATGATCCCGGGTTCTGGGTCACAGGCGTCTTTGACTGGCACACATGGCTGTGAGATTTCCGGCTGACGTGCCTCTTCTGCATGGCGGGCTCAAGAGATGTGGATGCTAAGGTGGCCGTCAAGTCCATTTCTTAACACTTTAAAATGCTGAATAGCCATGAGGCCGCGATCTGAAAAAGTGCGTAATACACCTCCACATTTAGACTGGAACCGAGCATGTCTGGTTGACATCACTCACTTTGGTTCGAGATGACTGGACCTGCCTGTTCAGCAGGACCCAGCAGCCCATTCCTGTGGATGGGTCATCACTTCTGTCCAAGTGCCCCCTCACAGCAGTGAACCAACCAGCTTCATGTGACAAGTAAGGTCTGCAGCATGTTCCTACTGAACAGTTAAGGTAGCTTTGCTCTTTTTATGCACGCTTGAGTCACATCCACGATGATCATTGACCAACTCATCAATATAGCAATACTGGTGAACTCCCTGCATCCATGACATCACTGAGAGCATCCTGAAGCTGACTCGTCTCTTCCTCTTCCCATTTTGCACACCCCAGCTGTGAATCTTTCAACAGTCTGTATTGAATCTTATCCAAATTCTGTGATGAGAATGGCTTGTTCTAATTTGGTGAGGCATACCGGCCTTCCAAACTTTGCATCAACAGTAAAAAAGCTGAGAGGAATTCTGCCACTTTGATTATTCTATCACTGCGTGTGATAGAAATCTCCACTTGTGGCTGAATAGCCAGATCCATCTTCGAACCTGCAAACCAGGATCTGTCCCTGTTACACTTTGAAAGTTCCTCCTCAACTGCTGTCAGTGCTGCGCTACAAAATGTGTCCAAGACGGTAAAGAATCAGACACAAAAAAAAAAAAAAAAAGTTCCGATCAAGATGACGGCTGCACCAACAAAGTGCAGGTGTACCTGAAGGCTCTGAATCTCTGCTATTACAACCCTTTCAAACCACTGAAACCAAAGGCAGGAGGTGACGATAATGACCCACGCTTTATGTTGAAACTCTCTGCGAGAAGAGTTTGCCACAACCATGCAGTGAAACACAAGATCTCTCACCGCGCTGTCCAAGCCACTGCCTCGGATTGAGGAGGAAGTGGTGAGCAGCTGCAACAGACTGTTCCTCCTCCCTGTGAAATATCCACAAGGACCCGGTGACCCACGGTGGCGTCGGCTTTTCAGACTTATAATAATGCCCCTCACTGTGTCTTGTACCTTGTCCAGAATGTACCTCTTGGCCTGCCGAGCCTGCGCGCTCGTCGGGTGTTTGATGGTTGTGCACATGGCCGTGTGCAGCATGGAGATGCACCTCCTCAGGGTGTCCAAGGAATCAAGAAGCTGTTTCTCTTGTCTGGGGTCCTGTAAGGCATTTGCTCTCTCAACCGTCAGATTGTTGAGGAAAATTAAAGCCTCAGAAAACACCCGGAAAGATCGGAGGAGAGACTTGACGTCTGAGGCGGAGCCGAGCTCAGAGAGAGACTGCAAAACTCGCTCAGCAGCAGCAACCACGCTCCTCACCATCTGTGTTTGGCTCAGGCTGCTTCAAACCCTGGAACAAGAGAGACGTTGAATGTCCGAGGAGACGGTTCCTAGACGAGTTTGAGCTGTACTGTATATCTACAGTACAGAGGAAAAGAGATGATGTCATCACAGATTTCATTTGGATTTACTGTGATGCAGGCTGTCTCTGCAGCGTGGACCCCACGCAGCACCGTCTGCAGTAGGTTTTGAGCGTTCTTCACCAGGATCTCATCAGAGGATTTGCACCCAGGTGTTACAGCATTGACACTAAGTAGAGAAGAAGAAAAGAAACTCATTCACTTTCTTCATGATTATCTTCTATCGTAGTCCAGTGTTTCTTCTCCTTACCTGGAGATGATGCTGAGCTGGTTCGTGATGGTGAGAATCTGCTCAACGATGAGGGAGAGTTCACCTGCACAGTGTTTGTCCAGGCAGTGGTCGGCGATAACTCTGATGAACTGAGTAACTGACTGGCAGTTTGAGATCACATCTTTGGCTGCAGTGACGAATGCCTCTTTATTCTGAGAAGAAAAGGAATTATTGTGGATGAGAGTGCCCTGCAAATATCAAGATCAAGGCAGTAAATGCCCTCTGGTGGTCAGTACCAGTATCGGGCCTTTCTTCTTCAGGTACTGACTCATGTAACATAGTGTGTCAGCCATCTTTTTGGTTATCTGGACAATTCTGTTGTCCTTGGGATCCCAGCTGTCACTTTCTTGCTTGAGAAAGAGGGATGTGAAGGTCAGCGAAGGATCCTCTTTGTATGCGCCAGATCTGACACCGTTCTTTAAAGAAATGTACGGACATGGATTATTGGGACATAAAGGAATCACTCAAACTGTGTTAATTATGAGAGACCTACATTTTTAGTATTTCCAAGTCCACATTTTGCCCCAATTGCTAAGTTAATCTTTGCTTCTGCAGCATATCTGCTGTGTGTGTTGCCTCTCTGCCATGATCCCTTTGTCATGTCAAAGGAAAGTTCCACTTCTTTGACTTTAGTCGGGACTGCAGCCAACACTTCTTTGATATGTGTCCTGCCCTGTAGACCCGCCCTGATGTGCTCTTTGGCCTCTCGGTGAACCCCATCCTGCTTCCTGAGCTCCTCCGCCACATAGTGAGCTTTGGCGGACCAGCACTGTATCTGCACGTCCAGACCGAGTGCGTCACAGATATAGTGAGTCTCGACCATGAGCCTCGCCCTGCTGATGATGTCTGAGATCTGAAAAGACAGGCGGTCGTTGATCGACCTCAGGTTGGAACGAGTATGTGGGTCGCGGATGAAATGCAAGCACTCCTCCACTCTTTTGGTCGCAGTTTGGACATTTTCAAACAGCGCTTGAGCCGCGCTGTCAAATGTTTGCTCCACATCGTCCTTACTGTTGTCCCGAAAGTGTTCAGCGGCTAAATGAGCAATGCGGACAATATTTTGAAGTGCTGCGTCATAATCATTGTTTGCCTTGCTTAAATGAGAAGAAAGCACTCTGATTTTAATCAAAACGTGTCTCTGGATGAAATCCGATTTTGCAAGTTGCATGACACTGGGAATTATGTCAAGCTCTTCTGCAGCTTTGAGATAGGCTTCAGTCAGGGCTTTTAGTTCATCCTGGTATCCTGCTAACTGCTTTGATTTGTAAGCACTTCTACAATTGAGGCTGGTTATCCCCGCTGCCTCTTGGATTCGAAGCGAGCTCTCTGCCAACACTGAGAGCTGTTTCTGAGGGCTCAACTGGTTCATCGCAGTCGATGTTCCCAAAATCTTATCAAGAGAATTCAACAAAACCTGAATAGACAAGCCCCAGAGGATGCAGAGTCCCTCGAGTTGATCCAGCTGTCCTTCCAAGGAGGCGGAACACTCTATCAGATGCTTTGTGTGGTTTTGGGCTTTGTTCAGCTTGTTGTGTAAAACGCTGAACGTTTCTTGACCGTCGCTTTGCAAGGTTAAATCTGACGATGTCAAGAGCCGTACTACTTCAGCACATAGAGTCATCACTTCATGGAGTTGCTGCGTAACAAAAGCTGCCGTTGTCGGCAGATTCCCTTGCAGCTCAGTGTAAACGGCATGATACCAGCTTCCAGCTACTGGCAGTAAAACCTTTCGGGTGTTGGTGAGAAGGTCAGAAAACTGTGCGCTGTGTTTGTAGAGGCTCTCCGTGCTCATCGATGAGCTCATCGCCGTTTCCTGAGCTGTCTGGACGAGCAGCGGAGTCAGGGACACCAGCTCTGCTCGAAAACGTTCCAACGTCTGACAATCAACTGCGTCGACAACGGCCGCGGCTTCCTTTGCAGCTTGAGCGTAACAGTTTGACAGCTCAAAAACACCTGTGCAGGCCCGGTTGAGTGCTGTCACGTCTTTCCCTTTAGTCACGGTCACAACTTCATACAAAAGGGGTAAAAGGTCAAATTCAAGAGGTTTGTGGATCATGTTGGGCTCAACGGCGACAGCTGCGATCTGTAAATCATCAAAGTCGTATTTATGGACCAGTTCATCTTCTTGGCGTTCCTCGTGTGAGTGTTCCTCCTCATGTTCGGCTTGGGAATCCCTCTCCATAACCTCTAAAACAGGACAAGCTCTTATCATATGATCCGGGTTCAGGTCACAGGCGTCTTTGACTGGCACACATGGCTGTGAGATTTCCGGCTGACGTGCCTCTTCTCGCAGCGGGCTCATGAGATGTGGATGCTGTTGGCCGTCAAGTCCATTTCTTAACACTTTAAAATGCTGAATAGCCATGAAGACACGATCTGAAAAAGTAGAATACACCTCCACATTTAGACTGGAACCGAGAAGCATGTCTCGGACCGACTCACTCACTTTGGTTCGAGATGACTGGACCTGTTTCAGCAGGACCAG
Organism: Pseudoliparis swirei; assembly: GCF_029220125.1. Taxonomy (NCBI): domain Eukaryota; kingdom Metazoa; phylum Chordata; class Actinopteri; order Perciformes; family Liparidae; genus Pseudoliparis; species Pseudoliparis swirei. Next base: position 9,546,560 of record NC_079404.1, read on the forward strand.
CAGCCCATTCCTGTGGATGGGGTCATCACTTCTGTCCAAGTGCCCCCTCACCGAGTGAACCACCAGCTTCATGTGACAAGTAAGGTCTGCAGCATGTTCCCTGAACAGTTGGTAGCTTTGCTCTTTGTACGCCGAGTCACATCCACGATGATCATTGACCAACTCATCAATAGCAATACTGGTGAACTCCCTCACATCCATGACATCACTGAGAGCATCCTGAAGCTGACTCGTCTCTTCCTCTTCCCATTTTGCACACACCTCATGAATCTTTTCAACAGTCTGCATTGAATTATCTGCCAGCTCCAGTGACAGAGAAGCGAGCCGAGCTCTGATTCTGGTGAGGCATACTCGGGAGTTCTCCACGCTCTCCAAACTCTTTGCATCAACAGCAAAAGCTGAGAGGAAATTTGCCACTTTGATTATTCTATCAGTGTAAGATATGAAATCCTCCACTTGTGGCTGAATAAAGGCCAGATCCATCTCTGGAGAAGAACCTGCAACCAGGATCTGTCTCGTCACACTTAAAAGTTCCTCAACTGTTGCCGATGCCATACAAAATGTGTCCAAGACTTGGTAAAGAACCGTAGTCATCAAAGCTTGATCAAGCATTTGTATTTGCTGCACCAACAAAGTGCAGGTACTCTGAAGGCTCTCTGAATCACCCTCTGTTGTCATTAAAATCTTCTTTATGTCCGACCAGAACTGCAGGACGTGACGACAATGACCCACCACGCTTTGTTGAAACTCTCTGCGAGAAGAGTTTGCCACAACCATGCAGTGAAACACAAGATCTCTCACCGCGCTGTCCAAGCCACTGCCTCGGATTGAGGAGGAAGTGGTGAGCAGCTGCAACAGACTGTTCCTCCTCCCTGTGAAATATCCACAAGGACCCGGTGACCCACGGTGGCGTCGGCTTTTCAGACTTATAATAATGCCCCTCACTGTGCCTTGTACCTTGTCCAGAATGTACCTCTTGGCCTGCCGAGCCTGCGCGCTCGTCGGGTGTTTGATGGTTGTGCACATGGCCGTGTGCAGCATGGAGATGCACCTCCTCAGGGTGTCCAAGGAATCAAGAAGCTGTTTCTCTTGTCTGGGGTCCTGTAAGGCATTTGCTCTCTCAACCGTCAGATTGTTGAGGAAAATTAAAGCCTCAGAAAACACCCGGAAAGATCGGAGGAGAGACTTGACGTCTGAGGCGGAGCCGAGCTCAGAGAGAGACTGCAAAACTCGCTCAGCAGCAGCAACCACGCTCCTCACCATCGCATCATCGTGCACGAACAGAACCTGCGAGGACAGATAGGAGGCCCGGTTACTGCTTTGCCTTGTTAGCATGTCGATCATTGTCATTGTTCATATTTCACACATGTTGACTGTATTCTTGTGAGCTAATATTATTACTGAGTCAGGCAATAACATCACGGGTCAAAGGTAATGACAGAGGTAAAAACACTGATCTACTGTTCGACATAGTTGTGCAAAGGTACTGAAGTGACTTGCATTGCAGCATGGGCGCATAATATCATGAAAAATAATAATTACGGGGTAAGTTAGAAGTCCCAGATCATTTAACCTAAACCTTGAACACTGATGGGGAACAAAGCGAGCCTGTGACGATGTTGAAATTTAAGGCCCAGGATCCCGAATGAAAACCTGGTTCTTACATAATGGCAGGCCTATTTAGTGCCACACTTGCAGACATATTTCAAACCAGGAGCAGAACAATCATACTTTACTTTGGCTACACCCAGGAAGACGTTTTGTGTGGCCGCGATGAGTTCCTCTCGGTGCTCAGTCAAACCGGGCTGGATGCTGAGTTTCTGGGCCGCCAGCAGCACATGCTGTCCAGACACGGTGACTGACTCCAACAGGGACGACATCTCCACGTGCAAAATGTCATCCTCCGTGTTACTTATTTGCCTGGAAGTAAAGAGATTAGTGTTGATCTGAGAACACATTACACCCATCAGTCTCTTCTGGACCTCAGGACCCCCGACGTACGCACCTGGAGGCCACTGCTGCCATGTTCCCGGTAGCTTTGGCCACAGCCTGAGCTGCACCCTCCAGCCGACTCAGCTGCTCAGCTCCCTCGGCACTGTCACACAGCAGCACCAAGTGGCACAAATGACTTGCCATCGGGGCGACCACCTGCTCCACCGCCGCGGTCCTGATCAACCCGTGATCAAATATAGACGACATGGCTATCAGAGGGATTCTCTCGGGTCCAAAGAAAATGAGGTGTTTTCCCCCATGGTAGCTGAATTAATAAGTCATGTGCTCCATGGAGAAGCTTGTGCTTGGTATCAGTGTTTCATAGCAACTGGGGTCACCTGACCAAACACACACACTGCTACTGCTTCTTTGCTGGTCACCTCACCATGTATATTCTTTCCTGACACATTGTTGTGAATGCAAAGGTACAGTGGCACTGCTCCCACGCGCAGAATGTCATATGATGCAACTGAATATTGTTTTCACTAGAAATGATCTAGTACAATGTATTCTTGTTTTACTTATTGATAACTCATGTAGTCGAGTGGCTTTAGCAGTGGCTTGCTTTGCCATTCAATATTCTTTATTAACAACAACACTGCACACTAAAGAGCTTCATCTACAAATATCTGTCCGTCAGAAGTGAATTTTCGTTATTTGTTCTATTTCATACTGCCAACAGCACGTCAAGACTTACGGCGTTAGATTAGAATCATGTGCCGAAGTTAGCACAACATCTGGATTGGCGTGCGCCAATGAAACAGCAGCTGGAAGACTCGTCTGCGGGTTCCCGGTCAGCTACAAGTGCGACTGAGCAAAGGACTTGTGTTTGTAATAAGATGAAGATGAATAAGAAAAATTACAAATGTTTCCAGATATTCAAGATGCCATCTTAGTCATCTCAAAGTTCAAAATTGTATCCAAACAAAAGAAATTGACAATTAATTTACAATGAGTTAACACTAAAAGGCAGAAAATCCTCAAGATGGAACTATTTTTGCTTGATTAAAAAAAAAAAAAAAATGGTTTATTTAATAAGGGACAGTGCACATTGATAAAAACATTGCAGTAAATGTGCCAGAGTTGGCCAAGAGGCTATTTTTCATCTGTAGTCCCTTATTATTTACAAATTCTGAATAAAAAATTGCCACTGAATAACTTTTTGCTTAACAGCGTATCATTTGAGCTCTAGAATATATCTATTGTACATAAGGACTAGAAATTAGACCCATATAATTAGAATGCGTTTCTTGAACCCAAAAATGTGTTGTTTTACCAAATTTGTAAATGTTTTCAAATGTTTTTTAAATATGTAGTTCATAGAGTGTGTAGTGTATGTAGAGCAAAGCAGCCAGCAGAGAGCACCACACACCAACCCACAACTACACAGGACAAAAACAGGATAGAGCCATGGAATTTCACTCAAAATTATTTTTCAACAGATAAATATACAGCTCCAACATGACTTTCAAAATCAAACATACACACTATAGTGAACATTATATTCAGTGACAGTAGTATACTCAGAACAAAAAACCCAAATAACGGTGCGACTGACGGTGTCCACGAGCATCAGTTCAAATTTATTAATAAATGGTCAAGTGTCGGTTTCTCTGCATACAGGTCGCATCGGTTTAACAGAATAGGGAGGACGTGAATGTGTACAGTATATGCTGTCATGCCAGTGGAATTAAATGTCAAAATAAACCCTATCGGATCAATAAAAGGTTCATACAGCAGAAATCAGAAAGCCAAGCAATCATAGTGAGCCGTAAAGTGTGTCAGCACGGAAGTGTGACACTTATGAAAACATAGATTTTGTTCTTTGGCTTTGCTCATTTGAATCAGACTCCAGACTACTGCAAAATATCTGAATTGATTTGATGACATCTTATTATCATAGATACATTCTGCAAAACTGACATCCAAATAAACATATTTTTGGGTGCAAGATTTACTTTTCTTGATGTTAAATTTGCGATAAAGCTCCACAAATGTATAAAATAGTTACTATTCTTATTTCTTTCAGTAACTATAATATAAAATGTACTTTGCTGTCTTCTGTCAACTTTCATTCACAATCAAACGCGGCGCTTGAACAACTCTCGGGAACATGTGCTGTACAATGTGAGTACTGAGAAGCTGTGAACTTTAATCGTGGCAGATTTTTGGGGAGCTGACATTCCTTCATGTTGACTTAAAATGAACTTTTCCCATGAGCCCCAAAGAGCTCGTTTATGTGAAGTGATTGAGTGCAGCACATTCCCACCTATTTTTAGGGCATTACTCATGGCACGGGCCCCTGTAAATGACTGACGGTGGACTCCCATCGCAGACTTTCATCTGGCCGTGGAGAGTAATGCATCTCATATTTCACACTAAAACCCAATGCATAACAACAGAACGGGAACATTACATATGGTCTGATTAGGAGAAGTCTGGAAAGGTTTTGGAATTAAAACATGATCAGGACTCTTGCCGTGATGTATATGAATCCTATCCCACAACATTTCAGTCTTCACTTGAACCTGGAAACCTTTAGGGATCCATCTAGAAAGTCAGCTGCGTACCTGAGCGACAGATTCTTGCAAAAACAGCTTCCGATAATTCACTTAACTCATTTGCACATTGCACTTAGCAAGCATTTGTTCATTCCAATTTAAAATAGACAAAATCACTTTGTTACATCCACTTTTCTCAACTACAATGGACTGCTTCAAAGCCAGACCATAACAAATGGAATGCTTATGAAAAGTCCCAACGCTTGAAATGTATAATTCAACTGCTTCACACGTGGGCAATAAAGGAAACATGGTAAATAAAAGGTTAATAGAGACCTCTGCTGTGCGGTTGATTCCCACATCCTGAGCTTTGTCGTAATGACCCCAGAGAGCGCGTTTACTGCGACAAACCCGGACAGCACTAGCGGATGACATGAGGGGGGCGCAGCGATTTAATCCTTGGTGTGTGGGTCTGAAACATTGAATTAGCTCCGGCTTATTATCGGTGGGAGTCAGATGTGTAAACCAGATATTCATAAGTCGGAAATAGAACAGAAAAGATACAATCTCTCACTCCCAGGAAGAACTGAATATACAAACAACTCCAATCATATACTTTACAGGACATATCTTTGGCATAAAAAGTAAAGCTATGAAGCCAAGGCATTCATTCTTATCAAACATCAGTGCTTTTAGGAAAACATACTGGAGATACAGTATGTTTATAATGGCCGTCAAAACCCCATCGCTTCTTGAAGCCCAGTTTTATACAATATGGCTTAACGTGTAGGTATAAAAATAAATTTGCCCTGAGGGTTTATTGTCCACCAGTATTCATGCTGTCGCTACATCCCCATAAGGATGTGGCTCTCCATCAACAGCTCCACTCTCGCTGGCTGGGAGTTTCCTCCTTTGAGATTGGCTGAAATCCACAGCAAGTGTCCTCTGGCAAGCCACACTGTCACGTCAGAAGCCTGTTTCCTGGACCACCACCCACACAAAAATATCAAGTCTCCAAAAAATGTGGAGAATATGCTTTTCTTCCACATATGGAAGACTGAAGGGCCTGGTGCCACTGGGGCGGCTGGGCTGCGAGACCACGTGCTATTGGATCTTTCTCGACCCAATCCCTAATCTCATTGGCTCCTGTGGGACCCCCACTACAAGTCTCAGTGGTTCTTTTCCATCCAGTCCCAGCTTTCATCACTGTCCTTTCGGTTCTTTTCAGCCTCGATGATCTCTCTGTAGTGCCGACGGAAGAATCCCATCTGTCAAAGAATGAGCGGGACAAAGATGGTGTTTAGTAAGGTGCATCTGTTGTCAGGTCCCTTTGAGTTCATATACTTTCATCTCTGATGATTATTTTCCAATCCTAACTTTTTAAAGTTGATTTTCCCCTCTTGAAGTGCTGATTAAAAACAAAATAAAATGATATCCTGAATCGTTTAGGATACTCTGAACATTCAGTCTTTGGTATATTTCTTTTTTTTCAAATATATGTTGTCATCTCACAACGAGGTTGAATAAGAGTCTTTGTTTAAATTGTTCATACATTTTAAAAGAGAGCATTCTATTGTGTTGCAATTCTCTGGGAACAAGGAAGATGAGTATGTGTAATAACACTGATCTTTGTATGATAATGCAGTTGACAGAACGGGGACTTGTTGGTGCATTCAGGGGCTCAAACACAGACTTATGAGAGTCAGCTGCAGAACAGAAACATCTTTGATGCAAAAAAGAAAAATCTATTCTACATTTTCTTGCTTGACTTCTGGATTTTAATGTACACACCCTGTGAACACAGTGTTACTCAGAAGCTGACTCAAGAGTTTCACAGAATACATCACTCACGAGTGAGAGTTTATTAAAAGAAGCTCTTCTTTAGGCTGCATTATCACAATAATAACACAAGGTTTTAACTAATATTATTAGTATTAGTATTAAATTAAAATTTAGTTCATCATGATGGATTATAACATGTCTTAGAGTTAAAATATATCTGGAAGTTGAGATTTATCTTGAAGTGAAACAAATGGAAAACAATGGATATTTTCGGAGATCGGAAATCAATTTAAAACATCATGAAATGTACGCTTTGAAAAATGTCTGCCAGTGCTGTAAAATATTCACATTTTGAAGTTAATAGGCTAAACCACAAAAAACCACAAGCATGAATAGAAGCACATCTAACCTTTCCCCTGTCTAAATATGTTGTTTATTTAGAAAAGTAATAGATTTTTTTTAATTGACATTTTACTACCGAGTATAATGTAAAGGAGATATGAGAGGATGGAGAGACTGTGTAGACTGTGTATGTAAACGAGGCCGCCACCGCCTTGGGATGATGCCTCTCTCACGACGACCCCATTCATTTATCTGCGTTTTACCACTACAGTTTATTCACACAGACCTGTACTCTCCTCAGGAATTTACAGAAACGAGCAATACAGGACATGTGCTGCTCTTGGAAGTGGGGTTTATTTTGGCACGGTCCGAGGACCTGGGCATCGGGGGGGCAGACCAACATTCCGAGGTTTCGTTGTGGTATTCCCGGCGGAAAATGAAGCCGTGAAAAAGGAAAGAGGTTCTGTGCTAACAGGGCCTCTGGTCATCAGAGTAATTGCCGTTTCCCTTTTAGACTCTTCTTTCATCTGAGTGGTATGGTGTGAATTATTGTCCAGTCCCTTTCCACGGATGTTAAAGGCCCAAAGCAAGCTCTCACCCCCGCCTCCTCCCTCCAGCTGTCCCTGTACAACTGCATACTGTGCGGATGGCGAGACACAACTCTCCCTTATTCACTTCAACTATTGATAGAGAAACTGTGTTTATGTGTTTACCTTCCAGAGTAGCACAGCTAACAGCAAAAAGATGAGGATGCCCACCAACAGACTGATGGCAATGATCCAGCCGACTACGTAACCCTTCGGCTCCTGACTGTGGAGGGCCTCGAACACCAGCTGAAACACAACAAGTCAGTGAGTCAAATACAATACACACACACACACACACACACACACGGAGGGGCTCACAAGAGTAACCATGAAGTCATCTCCTGCTAATGATGTAATGCAGTGCAACAATGAAAAACAAGACGCATCTCATTTCAGTCGCTTTAGCTTTGTGACTCTTGAGTTGAAGAGGCGCTCGCTTCAAGTAGTGAGTTTATTTTACATAGTCAACATTAAATCAATCAGTTCAGTAGAAAAGAAACTCAAAGAAATCTGTGTTTACTGGAAACTATGTTTCAAGCAGCATCCATTTGTCACACACATCAGTTGTACTTTATTCTAAAGGAAGAGCAACTCCAGCGAGCGTTTCGATCACACCGGGGCAGAACAAGAGGACGAGGTGGTTACTCTGACCTTTGCCTCACTTGCAACACACTGACATGCAAAATATTCACTTACCCTGTATGTTTTTCATCATACAGGGTAAGTGATCGTTTTTAGCCAAGCTGGGAGCAAGGCTCTATGGATGCCACCACTTTGGTCCAGAGTGAAATATCTAAACAACAACACATTGGATTGTCATGCATTTTATTTACAGGCGTTCATGGTCTCCAGAGGATGAATTCTACTTTGGGGCCCTGACATTTCCTTTTGATCTAACCACATGACTTTGCTCAGTACTTTGATTATGATAAACACCTGTAACAATACCATTCCTATAAGTCTCATCTGTACTGTGTTCTTAGTGCTACGGAGCAAATATTAGCATGCTTACTTGAAGATGATAAATCTGGTAAAACATAAGCATGCCATCATTGTTTCATTACTATTCAAAATAATATTTCATCCACCCCCTTTTCTTCAATTCGGAGCGTTGTAACGTAATTCAGAATTGAACAGCCTGGAAGAGCTTCTACAATAATCCGAGTCTGCTGTAGTTCTCTCCATTAGGGGCGGTTTATTCACATCAGAAAGCAGCAGAAACGAACCACGGGAGCTCTCCTCAACAAGAAGAAGCGGAAACCACACCCTTTTAGCACATCAAGATTCCATCTTTTATACCCAGAGCTCGTCACAGGTGCATATCCCATCTCGTAACTGGTGTGGGGGTCTGTCTATTGCCCTCTTGCCCTCTATGTAAATACTGATAACAAGTGTGAATGTTGAATACTGTCAGGCGTGTAGCTGCTTGAGAGCAGAGACACAATATATCTCTCTCACAGCAAAGTGCCGCCCTCTTTCTGATTGCCGGAACCTAGACATTACGGTCCCTTCAATAAATCAGATTAATATTAACAGCGTCACGCCTTTAAACCGATCTGAGAGAAATCTCGGGAGGCTTGGCAACTCTGGAAACAAATAGTCTGGTTCCACAATAAAAAAGAGCTATTTAGGCTGTTTCCCAGAACACGAATGAACACTGACCTGCTGTATAATCAGTCACTGACAGCAAACTCAGTTCACTTAACCCAGTTCGCACAATAACGCTCAACTAAAAGTTGTCAGTGGACAATAAGAAGTATCCGCTTTTTAACTCCAGTATTTTTATTTTCTAACCATTATCATTTATGTGACAGTTAAATAATAATTCTTTACTTGCAGTAAAAAAAAAAAGTTGAATTCAATTATTATTCAACAATTACATGGATTGCTTGAACTAATTAACAGTGGTTTGACTTGAGTGAAATGTTGTATTACTGCACATCAGCTAAGCCTGCGTTAATGTCAGCAATCAGGCATTAAATGGAAAACGTCACATTCACTGGGATCATGAAATAGATAGTTAATTTAATGATGGTCACAAACAAAGACAGACAATTTATAATCTCCCAAATGTCAGATAATCTTGTCTAATTTGTGACTGCAAACAATGCTGGGGCAATTTAAAAAATAAAAAATGACTGAGGAGTTCACTGCGACAGTGTACAGTGCTGTATGCTGCTTTGAACCTAAATGTGGCATGAGACGCCGACCGTGAGCCAAGACAAAACCAAGCGGATAAGTGGAGATTAATCCGTTGAATAGTTTCCCACATTAACACCTCGCCTTGACTCCAGCCCTGGAATCTAACTGTTGCAATGCATGCCAAGGCGCTTGTGTGCACAGGACAGATGAAAGCTCTGCATGTCGTTGCCCTCTGACTTTCCCAGTTTAACTTGTGCAATCAGATCATTCTAGGAATGTCTCATTGAATGTGAAGTTCATTCAAATGCAATGCTAAGTTTGTAACTTGCCGATGCACAAAAGAATCCTATCGATTCATGTCCGTTTGTTTACATGTCAAGGGAGATTAAAAAGTGAGCTTGTAGTCGGTCTGCTGTGACCAGGGTCCACAAATCATACTTTCCTGTGTGTACTCTAGCCAGCAGGGATCCTCAGGGAAAATGTAACTGTGTTTACTAAAACCTCGAAGGGGGAGGGAGCACACTCTATAAGTGCTGAAAGAGCAGCATGGGATGGACATATTCATAGCAGGTCTGGATTTCTCGAGCACGTCTGTAGTTCAGGGTCAGCAGAATAATCACTTGAGAGATCCCACTGCGAGCAGGCTGGGTGCTCAATATAATCATCACTTGTGATCTGGTCGGCTATTCAATCACTCAGCAAACAACAGTGGCGGGGGCGGGGGGGGGGGGGGGTCTCTGTCCTTGAGCACAGCTGAGGACCCCCCCAAAAAAAGCCATAGAAGTGCCACCATAGAGGATACCTACAGGCCCCAGCTGCTCCCTGGGCTCACATCAGATTGTCTAACCGAAGCACAATGTGCATCTAAAGAAAAAATGTATATACTGTATGCGTATTATTGATATATTTCTGCTAGCACAGCTGTGTAGTGAGTACCCTGTCCTTCAACCAGAATGCCTTCATTCTGCCCTGCCTTTGAGCAAAACACAGCAGCATCACCCGCTGCAAATGTTCTGTTCTGCATTTGAGCGTGTGATTCGTGTGATTCGTGGCAAGAGAAATTGTGTGAAGGTATTTCCCTGCCACCGGGGAGACCGAACTAAAGTGAGGCTGTGGGATGCAAAACCAAACCCATGAGCTGAAAGCACTCCAACCTATGGGGAACTGAACGGCCGGGATCTTCACATTTGGTAACTTAAACCTTGTGTTGCCTTCGGGTCGATTTGACCCGATTCAATGTTTCACCCTCCTGTCGCTTTCGGGTCAATATGACCCGATTCAATGTTTAACCCTCCTGTTACCTTTATATTTACTAACATATTTTACCCTTGAGGTCAATATGACCCCAGCTATTAAAATCTCCAGAAAATTATTAGAATTAATATTGTTTTCCAAGTTTAAGTGTGAGGTACTTTATGTTTGTTTGTTGACTCCCGAAAGAATACCGACATTAAACATTGAATCGGGTCAAATTGACCCGAAGGCGACAGGAGGGTTAAGGCCTGCTTCTGATTGTAAAAAAAGAATTACACTCGGAATGCCTTCCCAGATATATTGAAAAATATAAATAATAACATGACAAAAGAAAAGAAAGAAATAATTTTGCTGTAAATATGTGTTGTGCTGCTTACCCTCACCCTTCAGTGCCATTATACATCCAAATGTAATGAGTTCAGGGTCAATTTCCTCAAGACATGCGTTGGAGCTTTTTACTGGCACAGGGTGGGTCCCACATCACTCTTTGGTTTAAAAAACCAATACATTTCATTCCACTGCATCTGAAGAAACATGAGCTAGCTAACTGTGGCAAAACAAGCTGGACTCTACCTGATAATGTTCTGGTGTGGTGATATTATATGTATATATTTTAATCTAGAGAAACCATTTGGCAGTGACATCCGTGGCACACTAAATGGCACACTGAGATCCACCACTGGACCCCGGCTGGGAAATAGCCACACCGTGTCATCGTAAGCAACTAATTTCACATCGTCATCTGACCAATTGTTAATATAAAAATATTAATAATAATAATAATAATAATCATTTATTTTATATAGCGCTTCTCAAGGCACCCGAAGTCGCTTTACAGAGTACAGAGTCCAGAGTCCAGAGTCATACACACACACACACACACAGTCATCCCTGTGGTGGTAAGCTACATCAGTAGCCACAGCTGCCCTGGGGCAGACTGACGGAAGCGTGGCAGCCAATCAGCGCCTACGGCCCCTCCGACCACCACCAACATTCATTCACATCCATACGAACCGGGGTGAGGCTGCGGTGCATGTCTTTATGATGGTGGGGGAAACCGGAGTACCCGGAGGAAACCCACGCAGGCACGAGGAGAACATACAAACTCCACACAGAAAGGACCTGGAACGACTGGGATTCGAACCCAGGGCCTTCTTGCTGTGAGGCGACAGTGCTACCCACTGAGCCACCGTGCTGCCCATTGATAAGACCTACTTTAAGTAGTTTTAAAACACACAAAAAGAACATCTGGCACCAGAAGCTGCTCGATTGTGATGTTAAATGTAATTATTTGATTAAACTTTTTTGCATTCTGATCAATTTGGCTGAAATATTACAATTAATGAAGTTAGAGGATGATTTCCTGTTAATAAGCTACTCACAGAAATGTCTTCTGGCAGGCCATTGGGCACCTCCACAGCCCTGTCGTTGACCTGCACGCTGCCCCTCATCACAAACTGGATCACAGAGGAGCTATCCTGTGGGTTGAGAGAAGTTACGTCTACTCTTGGAATCACAACAACCTGCATCTACATTTAACAAGCTTCTGACGTGTTTCTTACCCTCTTGATAATTTCAGTGTTGACTAGAAGCTTGATATCTATGCTCAGAGCTTCTTCTTTTAATTGTGGGCCCAGACTGCAGGAGATTGTCATACAAGCTCTTCCAGGCCGGTCACAGTCCTTTTGAAAAAAAGACAGAAAAGAAGAAACAGAGCGGGAGAGAACAGGAGAAAGTGTGTGTGTGTGGGAGAGAGAGAGAGAGAGAGAGAGGCATGTACGATGAACAGATGTTGCACTGACCAAACACAAAACAATAACAGGAACCCTCACAGAGGGCGACTCTCAAGTGCCTGCTGCGATGTCAAAGTGCAATGTGGGGGCTGCAGCCTTACTAAGACTTTGCGTCCTGATTTGGTAAAGAAGGCAAAGATGGAGTGGAAGATGTTCTCTCTGTCTTGGGGGATGGTGCACGGCGTCGGGTTCCTGTGAGGGGTGCAGTTTCCTCTGCCCTCGGCGACCTGACAGAGGACAGTGGGAGAGTTGTGTTGAATAGATAGTGAATCAAATGGGATGAACAATAATAAAGTCTTAGGTATAACAGAGTTGAGTTAACAGAGGACATGTGTCATTGTTGAGGAGTTTCTCATGTTAATGTCGCAATGCTTTAGGGGTTGAAAGCAAAAATGGGGGACACTGCACGCGATGGAGCATTAGTTAAGTATGAGTAAACAAATGATGAATTCACCATTTGTAAATGGAGTATTATATCATTCTTCAGAGCGTGTAGTGATTATAAAGTGTTACAGTTTATTTGTGTTTGTCCCAGTAACATTTTGTCTCGTTGGAGGCAGCAGTGGCCTCGAGAAGTCTGTCTGGTCCCATGACCCTGTGACACCTTATATAATCACTGAACGGTGATTTTATAAGAGACATTTATATCTGAGGCAAATTTGTAATCGTGATATTGGGCTATACAAAATAAACTGAATTGAATTGAATGGTATGAAGCATTATATTATACTAATGGTGACTCCATCATTTATAAAGTGTGGAACAACGCTTTATAAATGATGAATTAACTATTTACTCATTCTTAACTAATGCTTAATAGTGTGCAGTTATTATAAAGTGTTACTGTTTATTTGTGTACTCATACTTAACTAATGCTTAATAGTGTGCAGTTATCATAAAGTGTTTCCCAAAAAAGTACACTTAAGCACTTTAGTCACCTCAACTGGCCCAATTCCACTATTGTTATGAGTCTCCAGGGCGAACAGGAAGTTCTCTCCAAAAAGAAGCTGTGACCCCTCCCAGCCAGATTTCCCATATGGAGTGATTTAGAGGCGTCTGGTTTACTGCCCAGCCCCCGGGGATCAATTCTCCTTTCCCCTCTCCTCAGGCCGACCTGAAGCTCTGGAGGTGAAAATCTCCTCTGGCCTTCCTCATTGTCCTCTCTGTTGCCACTCAGCATGTCTGAGCTTTTTTTGCCGCGCTTTCTCATGTCCTGTCCTTCTGCTGCCGTTGCTTGTGTGACGATTCATCGGCTGCGCAAACTTTTAACACTCACGAGAACAGAAGAGAACATTACAAAATGACGATTGCGGGATTCTTTACAGAAAAACTAGTTTGTGTGGAGCAACAGTGAGGGACTGGTATATCATGTTTGAATAAATGGAGGTCTGTATAAAATGTAAGAATATCTGGCTATAAAAAATAAGTGTACAACTGTCCGGTGTGCCACAGGCTAGACTGTTAACAGCGTTAATGATGTGTATTTCCAGGCTGGGGATGGTACTGAGCAGCAGCCAGCTCTGCAGGTGTCCCATTCCCATTTCGTGCAAGCTGTCTGATCCCCTGAAAGTGATTCCAGATGGGCTCAAGGAGGGTGGGATACAGTGGACCCTGTCTGCCCATTCACAGTCTATACAATTATCAGCTTGAGCTCCCCCATGATCTACCTATATGAAAGGAGCAATGCAAGGGTTAAGAAAACATTTTAACCCAGTGGGAGGATTACGTTTCTTTCTCTAAATGCAAAATGTTGTGAAACTAAATAGTGGGCTGACTTTCAGTAGCAACGTCAACACTTTTGCTTAGCTTCTCACTGACCCGGTGGTGCCTCACACCAAGCAAATGGGCCATGCCAGGACAAAAGGCCCACCGGTTCAGCAGCTTTCTTGGATGAAGCAGCTGTACCATGAAGAGACGCTTAGGCGTGTGCAGGATAGATGAGCAAAACATATGGCCGCCTGCAGGTGAATAAACTAATAAAAAATGATTTGGTCTAGATGAATAATGGAGATAGACTGCTGTTGGCATCCACCTGTGTTTCAATCATGTGGAACATGTCAGCTCCGCTGCCAACCAGCCGGTTGGGTATCCTGATGTCCACAGTGGAGCCAGGCAACCTGCTGGGCCCCTTGTTTATGGCCTGGAACCACATCACACGGAGACGGGAAAAGATGGAGATGAAAGGAAAGAAAAATCAATATATATTAAAGCATGTACAAATACTGAACGTCCTACATTGTCTCTGCCAGCAGTACCTGAAAGGTGAGATTAAGAGGCTGAAAGTTACACTCCATGTCTTCCAACTGGACGAAGCGAGAGGCGTCGATGTAGTTCCCGTACACAAAGGAGCTCGGTGTCACCACACTGCAGGCAAGAGACAGTGTTCAGCAGAGATTGAAAGATGATCCATTCACGTCAACTATTTATTAAAATGGCAACACAAATCAATAAATAAAAAGTTTACAAACAAAAATAATCTTAAAAAATAGCTTCATGAACATCTCTGGCTTCAGTCATATTATTAGCTGGACAGCAGAGTTTTCTTTAGCAGTTGGGCTATAAGTCAGATGTCAAACGACCGCAGGATTTGGGCTGTTTTACATCTCTTTCCTTTCTGTGGAGCAGAGCTGTGATAAAGCCTTCAGAGATAAGCCTTTTCAAGTTGACATGCTCCACACTGACACAACACTCCCTCTCCTCCCAACAGCCAACAGAAGGGAAACCAGTTCTAGCTGGTTTCAGCTTTAGGTTTGTATAACTACACTGTTCTGGTAGGTCTGGTTCTTACCCAGTAATAGTCGTGTCGGTCTCATGAACCAGAGGGATGGACAGGTCCAAAGTGTTGTCAGAGAGGTTGTGCTCAGGATTGGCGCTGCAACAAACAGGGAACAATTAAGTTATTCATGTTGTAAATTAATTAATTCAGGATATGCAAGATGAAACTCCACAAACACCCACGAAAACTGAATTTGCTCTACGGGGAATAAAGCTGGGAGCATTTTAAGGGGAGACGTTTGCATAATATCAAATTTGCAGACAAATAAAAAAAATACCTTTTTGCTTGAACTAAGAACTGCAATGTGTCATTTTGCCCAGAGAGCTGGCTCGTGTCAAAAATCACTGCAAAATGATACTGGGGAGAAAAAGACAGAATGAACTTGTGGTTCTGCAACAATGCCATTCTGACATTTGGCAATTATTGTTCTCTTGGTTTGAGTTACCTTAGTCTGCGCTCTCATGAATGGAAATCCCACGCTGCATTTCAGGAAGTCCAAATCAACAAGTCCACAGGAAATGCCCTTCTCTTCCTGCAGAAAGATCGACAGAGAGTGAGAGGAGGCGATAAAGACAGACAGACTGGAGACACAGCGGGAGATAGTCACAGTGATGCAAGACACAAAGAGGAAGACGAAGGAGACAGGATGCAGACCGGGATAGTGAGACTCCGGTTTGATAACTCACCGAGCCAAAAGCCCCAGCAAAGCCTTCGGGTGGTCAAATAAATGCAAATATCACAGATGACATAATTGATTACATATGCACAGCAAAAAGCAACAATATAACCTCTGCTGCAGCTTTAAACTCCCACATGGACAGACACACACACTCAGCTGCCAACATATACAGTACGATCAAAGCTTATTGCTAGAAACAGACTTCAATATGTAAAATAATAGGTATTCATTTTTTATTGAAATTCTAAATTAGGTTAAATGAAGAATGTAGAAAGCAGTCATGGCACACACACATCTGAGCGGGTGGGTAATTGGACAACCGCCAGGCTGCGTGTTTGGAAGCTTGTCTAAACAATATGGAGCTTCACCGGCTGCGCTGTGTAAACACTCGGGCCTTGACCCGGCGAGGAGTAAGAATTCTTTTAGCGAGAGTTCACTAAGAGGCTGTCGGCTGAGCTTGTGCGCTGAAAAGAGGGTAGAAATGATTCACGACTAAGTAAAAAAAAGAAAAAGACAACTCGCCCTCCTGGAACATTCTACAGGGAGCTTAAGGTAAATCATACAAAACGTTGGCATGCATCGGCTGCAGTCCGATTTGGGCTTTTGTTTATAACATGTTTCCAAAAGTGATAAAGAAAAGAGGTGGGAAGGTTGTCTCTGCGGACATATTTAAAGGTAGACATCCATCCACAGCATCATCCACACCGCCATGCCCCTTATTCAGCAGATTTCCAGTGTAAGTCTAGGGTGTGGCTGTTCCCTCCATCTTCATTAAATCAGCTTGAGGGACCCCAGCACAACTGGCAATGATGGAATTTCCTCTATTTCCTGTATTCCTTGATGCTGCTGTGCAAACACTGCCTATCCCATGGGGCTGGGCAGGATTGGGGAAGTCAGCCTGTTTACCCATCATCCACCTGGCTGCTCTGGAGAGAGAGCAGAGCACTCGGACACATGGCCTCTTGTGCCTCCACGGGGAGAGATGTGACACAGTCTGTTTGTTCAGCACTTCTTCACCGTCTTTCGCTTGTCTTTCTCTGTCGGGAACAAATACACGGTGGAATTTTTTAACAAATGGCAGGCCCACTAAATATCACAGTTATTGTTCACCCTGCTTTAGCGTCTGCTGAGGCCTCTACTGGAGTAGACATCAGTGTGGATGACAATACACAGAAGGACAATTTTCTGCATGTCTCTTTATGTCGCCATCCATTTTGGTATTTAGACATTTGGCTCAACTTCGGTCTACCTTTTCCAAGTCAGTGTCATTGCCTGTTTTCCACTTCCCACATAGGTATGAAGATTAAGATCTATCTTTGGCCTCCACAGCATTTGGAAAGCTGTGTCTCTCAGACAAAAAATGCAATGATTCATATTTTCGTCGGTTCGAACTTCACACTTTTCACAGCTGCATTCCCATTTTCTTGACTTTTAACCATGTTTATCTGTTCCAACTGTTAAATAACCAAAGATCCGTAGTGAAATAGGGAATAAGGTATTCTGATGCCAAACCATAATAAAACTCCATTACAAGTAAAAGTTCTGCATTCAAAACTTCATAAATTAACAAAAATAAGCCTTATAATCAAAATTTACTTTAAGTACTAAGAGTACTCATTCCGCAGAATGGCCCCTTTCAGAGTGATTATAAAATATGTAATTTTGCATGAATTAGTTGTAGACGACATTGCGTACCACATTATTGGACAATAACCCATAAATATTATGGCGTTGATATCAAATATCACCTTACCTAAAACTACCTAAAACCTTGTGTGCAAGGTCGTAATCTGCAAAGTAACGCATACCTATGGCTTTCAGGTCAATGAAGTGGAGCAAAAGGAACAATATTGACCTCTGAAATGGAGTGGAGTAGAAGTATAAACCACTGGCACAAAACATCTGCAATAAAAAAAGAAGGAAAAAAAGAAACAGAAGCCGCTGTCTGTCCCACGGGAGTGAAGGCATCGCTCCTGAAACCAATTCACCTCCACAGCTTTCTGACAGCTTGTGTTGCAAGAACAACAGACAGACGCCACACCCCACTCCCAAATATGAGGGGGGAGCACAAGTTCACGCCTCGCTCACTGGAGAAAAAGCCTCAGGGGAGGATCGGAAGCTGACCGTAACTTTGCAAAAAGGGGTCACATCCTCGCCACGGACTTCGCCAGCAGTAATTACAAATGTCTCAAAGAGCATACGGCAGTAAATCGTCTCGGTGGCCTTTTTGTCATCTCCGCACCCTGATCACTTCCTGCTCCCTTTGTGCCTCGGTGGCTGCTGGTAACAAGATACTTTGTTCATTAGATCAGCTATGAAACCCAAACTGAAACACTGTTTTTCTAATATTCGCCTGCAGCATGTATTCTATTTAAATTCAATTTCAGCTTTTTGTTGTTGTTTTTGTAATCATGTCACAGATTATGAACTTTACAGAGGTGATCTTATCCATCATAGGGGTGTAAAACCCAGCTGGAGGATAAACAAAAGGACCATTATGAGGGCAAAAGCCTTCATGGAGGATGCCGTGCCCTCCAACATCTGCTCAGCGCTCTGACCGACGTGGCGTCTTTTTGGGCTGCGAGCGGACCTGTTGGCCTCTTTGCACCAAGTGAGCAAACAGACGTGTGCGGAGGCGGAGGAGGCCGCTGTGAAACTCATCCCCATACGGCCAAGCATGGTCTCCAGGAAAATCTCTCAGGTTTAATGTGGGATGGCAGTGGGTGGATATTTATTTTCCAGAGACAGAATGCTCCAGGTCTGAGGAGCAGACCCGATCAGTATCTCCATGAAGGTCAGTCCCAATCCTCACATTACGTACCTGCATTAAATATAGCCCCTTGTAATGCGATTTGAACGGCACATAAGTCAAGCGTGTGTTCTGGATTGTTCTCATGCACACAGCTCACATGTCGTTGACGTGGTGTGTCCGCCTTCAATGAGTCAGAGAAGCGTGTGACAGGTCCGCCAGAGGAGCTGTGGGATGGGACAGCTGCTGCTGGGGCTCTCCTGCTCTCCACCCTGTCCTCTCACAGCAGGTCTGTCTTTTTTGTATGCTTCACTGTTTAGTCTGCACTCCTTTAGTCTTTCGACAGTCTATTTAAATCTTTTGAAAAATGTACATCTCAGTGGAAAGCTGATGATATTCAGCCGATTTGGATCTTAATAAACGGGGCTCTCGGCTCACTTTATCCACATCTTTTCGGCCAAACAACCAAATAGATTTCAGAAACAAACAAGTGCACTCCAGTAAATAAACAGCTTCAACACCTCAAGAGCAACAGACCTTCTGCCAGAAGTTGATGTAGGAAACTTCTCTGGAGAAGTGGAAGTAGATGTTGGTGTCGTAGGCGTCGTCCCCAGCGTTAGAGATGGTCAGGTTCATCGAGACGTTCTTCACTCCTCCGAGGGCCAGATGGGGTTTGCTATGCAACCTGATGGGAACATTAAATAAACAATGCATGTCAGAGAATAAATATGCTTCTTATGATAACTGTGGGGTGTCACAGGAGCAGTAAACAAAGATGTACATCAAGATCAAATCTTGATGGAAAAAAGTTTTGTATTATTTAAAAATATAATAAACACATTTAAAAGAAGACCCTGGAGTAAAATGACACACACATGCCGTCACTAAATGTACAAAGAGCACAAGATACACAATAAAAAGAAAGGGAACTCCCTAAGTATGGAAAAACATATGGATACCCTCCAAGCATGCGTCATGGTTCCACTACCCACACACACATGGCCTCTGACGTCAGCGTGCTTCCTCAGAACTGGAGAAGCAGCCAAGACAGAGAATGAATCCAAACTGCAGAGGAAGTCAATGTTTTTACCCAGAGAGCAACAGTTTCCCATGAAGCCTCAGGTCCGCAGCACAGTCGTCTGAAAGGCAGTTCTTCTCGAACCAAGTCTAAAGAGGAAACAGTAAAGTACACAGTTCAAATGACATCATGCACAACTTCACATTCAGACTAGGGGGCAGTGGTGGGTTGTTGAAGCTTTTCAGTAGATTTCTTTTATCAGGAAACAACTTCATTCTTTCTCGTCTGTCTTTTAATCAGAAAGAGGCTGGTCTCTGGTTTAGAGCTAATTCATGAAAGGAAACTTAAGTCAAGCGGTAAAGTTTGATGTAACGTTGATGAGCTTCAGATAAATGGATAAATCTGTAGGCGCTGAAAGACACAAATCCCTCCGCTTTTCAAGAAGTGCAGACAGTTGGGAAACACATGTGGGGCAGGTTAGAGGTGGTTGCAAAGAAAATAAATGAATCGCTCTTTTTGGGTTCCACTCAAGAAAAGCTAACACAGACAATAATGAGCTGGTAACACACACCAAATCATTATAACCTCAATTTGAGCTATTTCCTTCAATTCTTCTGTGGTCTAAGGTATATTTATAATCAATTGAGAAGATGAACTAGAATCTGAATCAGTTGAAAATAACTGCTATGTGAGAGGGATCCACCTTTTATCCTCATCTTATGCCTGAAGCAAAACGTTACTATTAAAAGAGGTTAACATGAAACAGCAATACATGATTGTGTTTTCTTACTCACAACAATGAATTATGTTTTTTTTCATTGATAGCAACTTTATTCCTCCATTGTATATTAAAGTACCACCACAGGAAAATGAATATCCAATGTACATTTTGAAAGATCTTTTTTCTCTGGTCATTTACTTTCAACACAGAAAACCACAGACATTGGAGAAGCCCTGAAAACGTTGAGACTTACACATATTGAAACAATATTATTCCCAAACCCTGTATCATTCCATCTCAAAGCTGTACCTCGTTCCGCGCTGCGATCTTGTTTCCTTTCCTCCATCGCAGCACGGGAGTGAGCGCCGGCAGGTCTCGCTCCGGGTCTCCCGACAGCACATGCTTCCCCAGGCTGTACGCCACCTCGAACGTGATGGCTGTGAACACGTCCTTCACGTCTTTCTGCAGAGAGCACGAACAACAAGGCTATTGCAAAGAAATATGTCCCAGCGTAGACACACAACTATTCAAACTCATTTGAAGCCTCAAATAAATAAGTGTCATGTGACAGCCTGGGTGATTATGGCAATTTAACAACCTTCTCCAATTGGCGCATGGCGCAAAGACTGATTACACTGCAGATTATATTGGATGATCATAGGCTACAGTCTTTATGGGATGTTATCGCTGTAATCACTGTGCAAAAGAGTCACAAGGTTGAGCTCAGATGTAATTATACTGATAAACTACACAATGATCTGAATTGGTCGAATTAATCAGAGTGAAACACTCCGTTTAATGACTATTTCATTATTGTCATTATGCTGAAAGTAATAAAAGCAGGGCCACCACTACTTTCAGCAAAGGAAACACAAGAGTAATTTTTTAATCTGCTTGAACTGCCTCTGAGAGACATCGTTGCGTTTTTGGCTGCTCCATCTGAGACCACAAGTGTTTGATTTGGCCTCAGGTTTGGAAACAATACGGACGGAATGAAAACACAGAGCTAAATGTGGTCGAATCCCCAAATCTTCATTAGATGACTGGTGAAAGGCAAACATGGGAAGAGCAGATACTGATCTCTTCTGTGTATTACAGTTGAACTCGTCTCTTTGAGGAAGGCTCTGTGGGATCTGGCTTTGGTCTTAAGGTGCGTTCACACCAAAAGCTAAACTATTTTTCGCGCGACCGAATCCCATGAAAAGTCAACGTACAGACGCGTGTGGCTGCGATCGACGCGATATTTTCCCGGGCGGCGAGTTTGGGGCGACGCGTTTACAGTGGCGTGTTTTCAGCGGCACAATGTTCGCCCCGAGTTGAAATGCTTTATTTTCATTGGTTGCTGGATTAAATCTTACCCAGATACAACAGATACGGTTTTTTTTCTGATTGGCTATTGTGTAGCCCATTTTGTTGTTGTTGATTGGCTGATAAGTGGCTCCTCACAGCAGAACTCCAGGGGAGCGCTTGATTCCTCCACGGTGAGGGCAGCGCGGCTCATGTTGGCGCACTGCGGCACATTAAAACATTAAATAGCCGAGTTTTTTTCAGCGTGAGAAATACGATGTGTGGCGGGAGTGCGTGACTTAAGACCGAAATGCGTGAGTGTCACGCTCAATGCGTGACACTTGAGAGCCCTGTGTCCACCAACATGGAGCCATGAGACCCACACTGCAAACACAAAGGGCTTCCCTGGGTTTTCCGGTGGTCACTGAGGCCACTCGTTCGTTTGCACTTTCTCCCTTCTGTCCATTATCACAACATTTTCCAATGGGCACCCTCCCATCCTCTTTCCTCCGGCAGGCACTGAGCCAGTCTGGGCCTTGAACACATCACCAGTTAAGAGCACACCCAACTCATCAACAGTGAGAGAGTTAGAGCAGGAAAGAGTCTATGTTTGTGCGGGACATCAATAATTTAATTCAATTAAGTTTATTATATACAGCCCAATATCACAAATTATGAATTAGTCTCAGAGGGCTTTACAATCTGTACATATACGACATCCCTGTCCCAGGACCTCACATAAGATCAGGAACAACTCCCAAGAAATAGAAAAAAAACTTTCACGGGGAAAAAAGGGAAGAAACGTTCAGAAGAGCAACAGAGGAGGATCCCTCTGCAGGATGGACCGAAGCACAAATTCAATGAATATGACAGAAATGTATGAATAATTAGTAGTTAGTAGTAGGCATGAACCACAATCCAGACCCCCACAATCATAGACATTAGACATTTGGGAAATGGTGCTGCACACAGATAAAGACATGGACCCCAAAAAAACAGTTTGTAGTGATAATCCGTCATTATCTGATTGGCTCTACCACTGATAGTTGACATGTATATTATCATTACTTTATCTAGCAATCCACCATTTCATTTATAAAAATGTACTTGAGAAAAACTTGCTTGTTTGTCTGACCAACCACCCAAAACCCAAAGATATTCAAATCGCTTTAACACAAGACTAAGATAAAAAAGCACAAAGTTAGAAAAATATGTTTGTCAATAATCCACAAACTGCTTCAGCTCCAATTGAAGATGAGAATATTAGTTGGCCAGTATTGGTCAATAGTAAGGCTGAGTACGGCTGATGCAAGAGGTTGAGCTCACATTCAATTCAATTCAGTTTATTTAGTATATAGCCCATTATCACAAATTACAAATTGGCCTCAGAGGGCTTTACAATCTGTACACATTCGACATCCCTGTCCGAGGACCTCACATCCTTCACTGGACTGCAGTTCATGCCTCATTAGACGTATAGAGACCGTATTGTTGTAGTAGTTTGTCGGCTCAGCTGGGAGGTAACATGACACAATATTGTTGTCGGTGCCGGAAAACTATGTGAGGCACCAGTGAAGCCCTCGGCCTCAATAGCCATTAAAGCCGAATGCTTGAAACGGCCCTTGTCCGTTGGCCTCTGAGTGAACTGACCTCCTGGGACTTAACTGCCTGAAACTCCCACCGCTTATCTCATATTCTAAGAAAGCCACAGAAGAACCTGGGGACATAGTGACCTGAAATGTGGAGTTGTTGAACAATCTAATACTTAAAGAGTGTCTTTGATGCAAGTAAATTGGCATAATCTTTTCATTAAACGAGTGCGCTGTGGAGGTGTGTCTGGTCTTTTAAACAGAGCATCTGTTATGGTGCACATAAAGGATCACTTTCTTCTTGCAGCACCGCTAACTGACTGAAGGGCTCTCAAGACTCACAACAAGGTCACATTGGAAGTGCCGGTAACACTCGGCCTCAGCTTGTAGTATCCTCCATCAATGCTGCCCCACCCATGTCCACACCCCAGGCCCAGTCACCTACTCACTCCGGATCCTGCCTTTAATTCCTGTATTTAGGAACAGAGGAGTTCCTGAGCTCCAGCTGAGAAAGACACAGGCGAGTGTTAACTGCCTGCTATAACTTTATGGAAAGAAACGCAACAACTGTTCCTCACATGTTGGTGAAGCTTGTGACGGGTTATTCTCTTCTCAAAGGTTTCCACTGTGTTAAACCTCATTGAAATATAGAGGCAGCGGGGTGGCCCTGATCAGATAGAGCCAAAGACCATTCCAATGAACGCAGACACATGAAACTACACATTGAATATCAGTGTATGTGTGTGTTTAAAGCAGTAGTGTGGCATTGTGGCATTTAAAGGAATAAATAAAACATGTGTCCCCTTAGAAAGAAAAAAGAAATACTTGTTTTCACTTCTTTACAGTGGTTGTATGTTTTTGGGTTTGATGCACATATTCTTGTATTTTTCATTCCTTGCTTTTCTTATTTACTTGTGTTCTCTTAATATCATGTGTTATGTATTGTAGCATTATGTATTTATATCTTACTCAGTCCTTCATTTATATTTACAAAATATTTTCTGTCTTTCTTTGTGCTTGTATAAAAGTAACATACCAATTTAACCCGGGATCAATACAATATTTTGGATTCTGACCTCATGAACAATAAAAAAATATCCACCCAATTCAATTAAATGGAATACAGTCAGGGGTGTTGTTGTATCAGCCTCACTTGGTCCTGTACGACAAGGAGTTCAAGGTGTCCAAAGTTAGCTAAAGTTAGGTTAGCTAACTTTAGACATTATAGTCTGTTTACTGACTTTATGACTCTTTTTTACTTGTGCTCGTTTATACTATGTTTTGGCATTTTACTGATACACATGTTCATGGTTTCATTACCACAAAAGAGTGCTCAAAACCAGGCATGAAGACACCATACTGGAGATATGCTTATCGTTTCCTGCTTCGGGTGCCATCACATTCACTCTGTCGGTTTTTACTGTCGTCGTCTTCAAGGCAGCGAAACCTGTCGGCAAGCGTGAATGACATGGACGCATCGTTTGAGGTTGTTGTAAGTTGTTGTAAGTCGGCTTATAAAAAAAAACACCCAATATGCATATTTCTTGGATAATTGTGAGAACTGCTCCTTGCTGCCACGGTGACTCATTTAGTCTGATTATCAGGTAAGTTTATTCTGAAGGAAAATTAAGTGGATCTTTCTCTCCGTTTTGCGACTATAAGGTACAAATATTAAACATAGTGGCTTTTGAGCTTTTTACAGTGTCCTTTGAGTCGGAAATACTGCCAATAAAAAAGGTAAATTTCCATCATGGCCACTTAAAACTAGTCTGAACCCTGTCATCATCCCATGGACAAAATCTCTTATTAACGGTTCGAGTCAAACTGCAGAGATGCCAACAAACTCTGTTTTCCAGCAGTTCACCCCACAATTCTCAACTATAGGACCAAAGAAAACAGCACGTTACAGCAGTTGCAATCTTTTATCACACACTTGATACAACGTCTTCCTCCCTGCATGCATGTTCATATTAACTCACAGGGCGGAGGACAGCTTGACATTATGTATATTTTGTAGGAAAACAACTGGGATTCAAACCTTCACCTACAACATCCCCTCTCTGGGGAACAACGTCTCTTCAAATATACTATCTCTGTGTTTATCTTCACACTCAGAACCCATTTATTTGGTACATGACTCCCACCTTTCCATCCTTTCTTTACCCTTCCTTTCCTTCTCTGCTGCCTGTAGGACTCTTTCCCACACATCCTGGCGGTATGAATTAATCTGACTTAATGGGACATACATATTTGACCCTGAACACTGGTTGAGCTGTGCTCCAACGATACTCCAGTGTTGCAAGCTCTGACATCTCACGTTAATCTGATCAACAAGATGGAACCGCACCAAACTGCCCCTGCCTGCTCACAGAGCCGCTCCGCCATGGAGGGATGACGTCAGGCTGCAAAAGGCTCTGATCTTCAGTTTAAATGCTGCATGCTTGGCTGAAACACTCATGAGCGCCTCTCTCAGCGGAACCACTGCCTCAAAAGTGTATAACTTAGGCCCGGCCATGGGAAGTCTTTATTAACTTGTGAGGGAAACGCGCAAACAGCACTCCTTTTTAGGACAATGGATGTTTGGATGATTTGCAGGTTGAGGCCATTTCATTCAAGGGGCGATACGTCAGGGAATCTTGGTTTAAATGGAAAAAAGCTTTTTAGTTAAGTGATGAATGGATTCAGCCTGTCAAAGGTTGGGGTTGTGCGTGTCCTGAGACACACAGGGACAACTTGAAATGTAAAGTATTTACAGTAATGTCTGCAGCATATGGCAGCCATGCATTGAGGCAACTTATCTCAGCTTGCCCTTGAAAAAAGTCAAGAAGTGAGACAATTGCTAAACCTTTGAGTGCGCTATCTCTCTGCCAGATTGACTACAGGTCAAACTGCAGCAGCTGCTCAGCTCAGATTAGGTTAGCAGATGTTGAGAAGCCGAGAATGACAAACTGCGTAGGAGCAGGAAGGAGGGTCGATCAGTTGTTTTAGGGTATGAACAGCTTCATCGTGTCTGAGGAAAAAGATCCTTGTGTCGCTTAATCTCTCTGGTATGGTGGCTAATGGCAGAAAGATCCAGAGCGTGTACCTGCTTGGACACCATAACTTCCTAAAGTTACAAAACGGAAATCTTTATGAATAAACCAGAACAGATTGCACATCTGTTCATACATCCCATGGATCCTACTAATATTTAACAACATTATTTGGATCTTGATTTGCTATGAACTCACTCAAATAACAACAACTGTTCTTTACGTGCTGATAACGTCCACAAAGGAGCAGCTCCTCAGACATGATGTTTCTTTCTCCAAAGATTTGAATAACTTCCTTCAAGGACATTGTCAGGGACCTCTCAGTGATTTCCTTTTACTCTGATGCTCTTTATGTGCTTATCCTGTTGTTGTTTTCTTTAAGTGTGCCTCGGTTGTTCAGTTCCTGCGCCCACTCCTTTGCCCCCATAGCCTTGTCATTTCAAATGAGGTGTTTGTCTGCCTCATGTCATTTGTTTGGTTATTCTTTGGTCAATTTACATGTATTTTTGTCTTGTTTATGGTCTTATTTTAGAATGATGTGATGTATTTTTGACATTTGGGAGCAGCGGCACAAGCTGAAAACCCATGACCGACACATTATTACCTAGTAAAGGTTATATTGAATTAGAAAATAATTTACACATTAGGCAGACCATGTGGAGTGGTGTTTCTCTGGTGAATGTAAATCCTGAAACAATGACATGAAAGTGAAACTAACCACGTTTTGAATTACCCGTGTGCTGGAGGAAAGTTACAAGTCAACAAAATATGCACTTGGGTTTGAATACCTTCAGCCTGTCCAAAAAAATCGATTCTGAGTAATCTGAAAAGGCCAGACTACCAGTCATACCAAATGCATGCAGAATGCCTTTGAAACCGGTTGCCATTCAACATGAGCCATGTTTGCTCCAACCAATGGAAAATAATTCAGCCCGTCAGATGTTAGCAGTAGGCAGTGCTTCTCTGTAGTCGGTCCAGCCGACCGGATAAATCAAACTCTGCAGCTCCAACCTGTTGGGCATCAAAACACACTTTTCCTACTGACAAGATTTACGAAAGAGAGAACCAGTGTTCAGAGCTCTTGTTGACTTGTTTGCACTAGACGCACATTGTGTCTAGTACAAACACAAATATTTTACTGTTCCTGCTAATCTGGGGTTAAAGTTGCGCATTAACTTTTTAAGCGCCAAGCTTTTTTTAGGCCTCTGCTCCGAAAATTGCATACCCAAACTAAAAAGGCTGTATCTCTGCAACCACTAGGGCTATTTTAATAATTTCTGCATTTTTATCTTTTTAAACATTTGTTTCTTTTCTTCAGATGTATACATATCAGTCTATATGTTACTGGGTAAGAGTAAATTAAGAAAGCACACAGAAAAAATATTAAAATATCAGGTCCGAATTGAACCCATGACTCATTGTCATCAGGAGTAAAAAGACTAATCAGTAAACAGTGGAGGGGATGAACAAAGAAAATCCCTTCTGACTAATATTTCATTTGTCACACTGGCGCACGGACAGGACAGAAACAAGATCCAAATCCTTGACCTTCACCGCCCAAAAACAGAGGGGGAAAAGAAGAACATAAATAAGTGGTCAGCTGTACATTTTCAGAAACAGAACCCTGAATCTGGAGTACATTTTTGGGCTGCTCTTTCAGTGAAAACATAAATCAACTCAAACCAAATCTTGAGCGAGAGTGTTGCTTGATATGGAGGTGTGTAATGTCTCTCATGACTAAACATGTATTCTCCCTTTTGGCTTTAGACAGAGGAGCACCAGGAAACGTAAACCATCTGTACTGTCATGCACGAGGCTGCATCGCGACTAAACACCAATAAATACCAGGTTGCTCTTAACGCAGCATGCATCCATTTGCAGAAGTACATACAACATGCTCTCCAGAATCTTTGTGTCACACAACAACCTTTCCCATAAGACACACAAAAAAACATAAAGCTCTTTGCTTCATACTTTCCGTAAAACGACTCCCCGCAATAAAGATCCCAAGGGTGCAGATAAGGAGATACACATCTCTTACGCCTCGGAACATCCAAGTGTATTGAATTTATTGCTTTTTAAAACAATGGTCACGTAAACACAAATTACAGGAAACTTTTATGGTCTCGCATGCATCATGAAGAAGGCATTCAACATTTGACCCGCAGACAGTTAAAACCACAGCTGGCATTTATAAAGGAGGAGAGAAAGGTGCCTCACATCACCGTTGGAAATTGGCAGATGGAAGAGGTTTACAGCTCAAACTAAACTAATTCATCAGTGTGTTAGTTTTTTTTACTACATTCCATCAACAACAACTTGATTTAACACCAAGGTTAACTATAGCTGCATTTGTTTCATATCTGGATCTGAGCCAGCCACCTATAAATACACAGATGTGTTCCCTCGTGGAGCAGTTGCTTCTCACTCAACTCCCACATTGTGCGGTTCTCAACACAATTATTTGTTTCTGTGCTATTTTTATTATCTTACTCCGTCTCATTTGAGAGCATTACAAGTCATTTCCCTCTTGCAATGACCCCACAGCCGAGCTCTGGAAATTCAGCAGCAACAGGGGCAGAACTGATTGGGAATTAGTCGTACAGGTTCTGCATTGTAACCTCTTCATTCCCCAAATTCTCGACCCATCATGTCCAGCTACCTTTGACCCCTGGCAGATCTCTATTGTAACCTGACTGACGGGTTAGGAGTCACCACAAGGACACATGCACGGCTCTTCTAGGAAGCAAAACAAACTTAGTGCTGAGGGGGAAAAGGGAAGAATCCAGATGAGATCCTTTTAAGGAAGCAGATGTGGGTCTTGAGATCTGGGCATCAAATAGGGAGCAAGAAGGTGGCTTTAGTCGCCACTTAAGTTGGTATTATATTTTAGGCAATAATGGGAATAGAAGACCAATGCTTCAACTGAGATATTAGCTGTGTCCAAATCACACCCATGTTTACATTAATACATTGTAAAGGGCAAATATAATGCACCGACCTACTATTATGGTGTAAGTAAGAAGTGTTTTATTGAGTTTCTGAAATGCTATTGCTATTTAGAAACAACAACAAGCATCTGAAGACTTCCTCTCTTTGAGAGATTAAGTCCCCTCAACATCCCAACGTTATCTGTGCATAAACAGGAAGTTCATTATCGGCAACATTAAGTGGAGAAGAGAATTTTCCAAAAGAGCGTTCACAGTTGCTGATTTTTGCCTCATTTCGTGACGGTTTAAACAATGCAGCACTTTAATTGCATGAGTTTCTTGAAATTTGCTTTTTTAACCGCTAATACATTAGATACCAGCAAGGAGGAGCAGCTCTTAAAATGGAGTTCAAAAGGTTTGTGTGTCCGTTTCATCCTGGTGATAGAGGAGGTCTCCAGATGCTTCCTGCAGTCGATTGCGTCACTGTGCACAAAATCTGGGGCACTTTTACTTCACTGTTTTGGTTGGAGCCATTGTGTTCAGACAAAGCCCAGATAAAACTGCAGCACGGCGACACTAATTTGTCAAATCCACCTGAGGAAGGTAGGTTGCAGCTTCCCCTGGCCATACACAATCGTTTTGTACCTACGATATTTGTTCCGCTTCCTTTGTGGCGGATCGCGTCTGTTTAAACAGGAAGCAGAATTGGATGTGGAAACCATTTCAGGAATATACACTAATATTAACAAATGGGTCAAGTAGTGGGAAATGACAATGGGGTCACTGCCGGGTTGCTGAAGAAGAGCTGTGACGATATCCAAGTGATGAAGTCATCACGGCCAATCCTGGTGTGGTGAAGCTCAGGCCCCATCACACTTCTCACGCACCCGCTGAACACCCGTACACACATACGTGTTTCTCTGCAGCGGAAGTGGGGATCATGGCAAGAGAAGGTCTTTCATTGCGGTCAGCCCTGGCCACCCATGACGCTGTTGTGCGGTGGCCTCGCAGTACCGCGGCCAAAAGACTGCGGAAACATTTTGCCCAGCATGCTTAGTTGCCAAGAGCAACACATCATCAAATCTGCCCAACCTTTAGTCAGTCTTGATATGAGTAACAACGATGCAATAACTGTGGTAACAACACATGGCATGTCTAATGAGCAGCCAAGGCTCAACAAAATACTTCGCTTACATCTCGGAACTTGTTGAATTTGACTCGTCTTACTGGAGTAAAGGTCTCCCAAAACAAGCCTGGAGAAGAACTGTTTAATGTTCACTCTGACATGACCATGTAGGGAAATCCTGACCAAAATATTACCCCGAGCTAAAATGAACCTGAATGGCTCTTCTTTAGTATCCAGTACATACTATTCACACTAATACTTGCAGACAAAGCATTCAGCTCAACTTATACATATGACAGTGCATATGTCATTTTCCACTCGATTTATTAACGCAGTGCACTGCTTGTATATTTTACCCTTCTTTTTCTTCTTCATTAGAGTCTCTTTATAAATAGACTTTCTGCCATGTGGAATAGAAGGCAGCTGGATATGATTACCGTCCTACAATATACTTTCATTGTATCAGCTCTCTTGGCCTGAGGTAAATGAAACCGGGGGACCGGCATCAAGGGAATTGCACGTTTCTGTTGAACTGTAAAGAGGCAAACAAAGCAGGCAGTGTGACAGCGGCTCCGCTCTGGGCTTCCCCGAGCCAGACAGTGTTGAGGGACTTTGTCTAACTGGAGATTCTTTAGGATGCGGCGACAGGAACTCCGGCTTTGCTTTACTCTCCAGGGTGTCTTGTTTGTAGAGCAGACTTAGGTCAAACAGTAAGCGTAAATGTTTTTTCACATTTGTTTTGACGTCTTTGGAGGGAACAGTTTGGTGCATTTCACTGCATAATGTAGTTCAGGAAAGTGGCCAATAACAGAAAAGTGGAGGAAACTGGCAGTCAGTTACTTTTGTGGAACCCAAATTGAAGTCTTGAAAACTACACTTCCTGTGAGGCACTATATCCAAGAAGGTAAAGAACTAGAACATATTTCCCTTTAGTGTTGTGAAGCTTGGAATCATTTTTTTCTCCATATATCTCCAGAATCTAAGTTGATATATTTAAATCTCTTCTTTTGACCGACCACAACTTAAAGACATTCTATTTCCTTTCGAATACGACAAAGAACATATTTGGTTTTCTAACAATATATTGCATGTCAACGATGGATCTGTACATTACATTTGCCAAATGAGATATGAATGAGGCCCTCTATGATGCCAACAAGCAGCCACACAGGCAGGTTAAAACATTAGCGCCTTTCAATTGCATTTGCAGAAGTAATAATTCTGACAAGTGGTTCAGTCTGTAACTTCGTAAACCTCATCCATCCGCTCATCTACCTCGTCTGATAATCTCCTGCATTGTATGGTTCAAATCCAACATGTATCTAGTGTTTCTATTCAGTCATAGGAGACTTGAGGGCCTTACTGCATTTAGCTTTGACAGATAGATGTTCATCCTGCAGTTGCTTCACTAACAGCAGCAGCCAACGGAATAGTTTGGTGGTCCTTTAAATACTCCGGTGGGTGCCGAGCAATTGTATTGCGGACATGAGATATAGGGCACATGCTCGGTGGGATGTAGGCCAGAGGAAAGAGGAGGGGAAAGTGAGCAGGATACTTTACAAGCTAAATTAAACAGACAACTGTCACAGGCTGGGCTTTAAATGCCTGTTTTAGCTCCTCCTTGGAGACTGCGATGCTTCCACAGAGCCACACAACACCATTCATGACCACACATGGAAGTGGCTCTTGGCATGAATTCAAGGCTCACGTGCACGGTGCTGTGATGGGACGATAGGTAAACTGCCAAACACGTAAACGTGCCATGAGATGTATCGTACAGGGACATCCAACTAAGAAACAGTTACATGAGTTAGTAAGACGAGCAATAAACCAAAGCCAAGTGAGCAATAACAGCCTCCGACCAAATAGTACTTGACACAATGAATACTGAATGCTTTATAGTTTATAGTAAGACGTATGCCACCATGTAATGTTGACATTGCACCGATTGCCTTTTAAATCTAAAGACACTCCTTCAGACAACATAAACAAAGTACAAAACATGATCTGAACTATTTTGTCATGACATTTGTTGTTTGCGTGGTTCTGTGGAAGGCCATATCAATGTCCAGCATTCCAGTCCTGACTGAAATATATTAAAACATTGTGGATGAATTGTCTTTAAATTGGAAACAGACACTCCCGGATGACATATCCTCATCTCTGCGACTATAAGCTGCACTGCCATGATGTATGGAGCTGCCATTCATTTCTGCATCAGGATGAGTTGCATCGACATTGGTGATCCTTTAAACTTTTACGTTTAAAGGACGAAATACCTGCACAACTGATGCCATTCCCAATTGCCTCAGCTGTACGTTGTGTTTAGTGCGAGGCTGCAGACGCTGAAGAGTGAAATGTCTTCCCTGGTGACTCTTTAAGTTGCCATTCCTCCAACTACTATAGAGTGCTCCATTTCCTACCCAATTTAAGATTAGTACACAGAAATGCATGTCATTATCTGCCTGTAAAAAATCAGGTTAAAAAAAAGGTTACCTGTTTCATTCAAATGTGAACGGCTCCAGTTTTCTGTCCTATAATTGCTGAGGGGTCAAATGAAGCTATTTCACCGAGACTTGAGACACTACCATCATCCAGATGGGAAACATGGCAACTGTACAACATGACTAACTGCAGCGCATTAAAATAAAGAATTTCCGCTCAAAGTCGAAGGCTCTCTTGTTAAAATCATTCATCAGTCATCACTACGAGGAACTGTTTTGAGATTGTGAGGTACAACTGAAGGAAAAAGCCGACATGGAGTTTATTTAGCTAGAAACAAACAAAGACCATCTGGAGGGCCCATATGCTGATAACCCTATGCCAATGAAAACATGTTCAAAATGATCGACTAGAAACGACTTGCATCATTTTAGGAGGAATTACTCTTTAAATTACTCAAAAAACCTAAGAGACTGAACTATTAGCTTCTGTACTCTGTGCTCTCTGAACAACTCAAACGATGCCCTTGTGTGCTCTAAACGACATGGAATAATGAGCGTCCGGTCGAGAACTTGTACTTGATTTCAGACGGAGAAAATTGAGCGTGTCTATTCCGGTCCTAATGCCGCAGGTACAGAACAAGAATCAGAACAAAACTTCAACAGTTACTTATAAATGTCAGCTGTTACCCAAGATCCATTTAAAGTATTTATATAATTCATAAATTCAACAAATGGGGTCTACAAATAGTCAGTGCATTTACTGACATAAGAGTGGCTCAGAATTGTTCATGACCGGCTTCCACCTCATGCATCGGGGCTGGAGCAACCAACTCTGACGTGAGGGTTTTCCATCAGCAGCGCCAGCACGCAGCTCCTGTTGACACAACAGCAGCCCAGCACCACACTGTGTTTTTAGCTGAGGAAAGGGTGGGACGGGGATGCACAATCCTCCCAGACCCCCACACCCACCCTTGAGGATGCAGTCGGGCAACCAGCTGGTTAACATTAGCATACCTCTTCTGGGGAATGGGAGGACTGGCTCATGTGGGCAGACACATGAGGAAGATAAATGATGCCATTGGGCGAGCAGACTCTACTCATCTCAGAGCGGAGCCAGATCACGTCTGATGATGGTGATTCTTTAGCTCTTCTCTGTCGTAAAAACACATACTTTATCCTGACGAGGACTCAAGGCAGACAGTTCTCTTGCTCGGTGGTAATCGTTGCCCCCTTTCATACATGTCGAAGGGCATTCATCCTGTTTGCAGTTTGGCAAGGTGATAATTTGGCTGCCACGCCTTAAACGTCCTGGGTGGCGTTTTATAGCTTATGGTAACTTTGGGAATCTCACCTCTACTTTTAGTCGTGAGCAGGTGGAGTTCGTGGACACATATTTAGAAAAAATGACAATCCACACGGCTAGAGTAGCAACCATTCTGCATGTCACAACTCCAAATACTCCTACAGACGAAAGGTGTAATGTTGTATCGGTCATCTGTCGGCTGAAATGTGTGTTAAAGGAATAGTTAGACAATTCTTAAATCCTTTAATAAGCTGGAGCCGGGAGATAGTAAACTTAGCTTTGCATAAACACCGGAAAACAATACGACTATCAGCACATTTAAAGGCCACTAATAAACATATTATATCTTGTTTGCTTCAATCTGTTTGATCCAACAACATTCGGGCCTATAGCTAGACCATTTGCCCCTCATGTATAATTTGTCGTGACGGATGGCACTTAAAGTATAAGTACTGTATGTCTATCTCAAAGCCAGAGAGATGCTCCAGATACGTGGCAGCTACGAACTTCGACTGAGTGATCATTTACTCGCCCACCCACACCCAAAAAAGTGTTGAAATGTCCGATTTACTTGTGGAAGCAACACCCTACTTACCCTACTCGTCATGCTCTGTGTTCAAACTTCGATGGAGAGAAGTGAAAATGAAGATTAGATAGAAGGTTAGATTCCTCTATCCGGTTTTACTGAAGAGCCTAAATAAACACATGCCAGACGTCACTGAATAAACCGTGAGAACTGTGATGTGCATGTTGTGATGAATAATGTGAGCTTGTTGCTGCATCTGCTCTGTGTGATGGACTCTCATTACAGTCTGAAGGGGTTGAAGGAAGAGAGGCAGGCGTGGTAATGACAGCCCCCCCCAGTCGGCAGCAGCTTAGCCTCCCACGGTGAAAGCGCTTGGAGAGCACACTTAAGAATGCCAGTGAAATGTACAGGCCTGCAGTGGGCCTCCGCATTAGAGGAGGTGAAACAGGGATGGTGCCCTCAGGACACGGGTAAATCACAGAGGAACACAATAGAAGGACTATGCGATGACAAAGGAGACTCTGTTTCCTGTTTCTGTCAGTTTCTGCAGATCCACCGTTGAGCAGCATGGTTTCCCGGACCATCAAGAGCTTGCCTGTTACCTCTAACCTGACCCAGCAGGGTGACACACAGAGCTGCCCAGCAGATGCCTGCTGACCCGCAGCCGCTGCTCCGACACCACTCTGAGATAATGAGGTGGACCTTACAGAATGTTGACGTCTTCATTTTCCTCTTGTTTGGATCAGTCTAAACTAGGGCTGTCAGCGTTAACATGCGATTAATTTGGCTGCGTTAACGCACTAAAATATTTTAACGCAATTAACGCAACTTTGTTTACTTCCGGTGTGCCTTGAAGTTTTTACACTCCTCTGAGTGTCAAGCCGCGGCAGTACGGTTTAACACTGTTTCCGTTATTTAAAAAAAGATTTCTCCGCAAAAATAAGGAGCAGAAATCAGTTTAAACTCGTGGATGAATCAGTCGGGTTTCCTCCTGCTCCTCCTCCTTACAACAGCCCAGTCTCCAGAGGGTTAACGTGACATATGTGAATATCAGTCAGTTTACCAAGGCCACTGGTTCTGCTGCTGTTCAATGTTAAAGATGACAGGACCAATGCGGTCTCAATATACTTCTTTTTTTTTTTCTAATCTGGATGTTTCACTGAAGAAACAATTTATCATCCACAATATTAAATACCTCGCTGGCACTTTATAGGTAGGAGCCTCTTTGAAAACACAGCTCTGTGTGAAGTTTTATCTTTAAAAAGAAGAAAAAAAAACTTTTAATCGCGATTAATGAATTTCAAAATGTGCGATTAATTAGTTACATTTTTTTAATCGATTGACAGCCCACTTGAACTGGAAACAACCAGATGTGAATGCTCCGACCAAAAAGACACAAAAACAGATAAGAAAGAAAAACACACCACGTGAGCAAACAACTCATAACACACATGCACATTGCAGGGTGAGCGTGCCCACGGTGAAAGCAGTCGGCTGAGGACATGAGCCGCACATAAATAACCCAACACAAACGCAGCCAGCGCTAAGTCCAGACAAGCCAACCTTACCTTAACGTAGGCCGTGTAGCGCTGGCACTCCTCCCTGTTGAAGTCTAAGCTGATCTGATGGCTTATCTGGCTGATCTGAGAACCGCTTTGAGTGAAGTAGACCCGGGAAGGCGCGCTCTTCTGTCGCTTGTCCACGTCAGCTGTCAGGTTGTACAGCAAATCTGTGAAGAGACGGCAGCACCGTGACACATAATATCAACTGACAGCGATGGCTCTTTGAGCAAAGATGATCTTGAGAAACACGTCAAGTATTCAGGGTTTGGCTTTCTGGTAATCAAAACATGGGTATAAATAAATGATCACTTATTGCAGTAACATAGAGAAGATGAACACATGTTTGACATTTCTTGGTCAAATCATCTGATATTACTTTAAGTTAAGCCACAGTGTGTTATGAAAACAGAGCTATTTTCAGTAGATGTGCTACTGCGATGAAAACTGAATGAAAAGCAGTGTCTTGGAACGATGAAGAATCTCAATTTCTTCTTGAGACTAGACAGATAATTTATTGTTCACCCAGAAACCGTTAACCAATGTATTCTTGTAAGCTAAAACTGCATTTATACATTAAAAACAAAGTTTGTGTGCCGATATTTAACATAAAACAAATATTAACAAAAAAAACAGGATGTCATTTGTATCCAGCTGGTGGGGCAGAACCAGCATTACTGGGAAAGAAAACATTCAACAACAACATTTCTGCTGGTGACGTTGAGACACACCACAGCTAAAAATCTTGACGTTATTGAATTGAGAAATCATAACCTTGACGAAAACGTTTCCGAGGAGACCATATATGTGCCTCTGGCCATTTAAAACCCATTCCTCTGAATGAATCAGCCTCAGTCTGAAGTAATTGCTTTAAAAGGGTGTCACTCTGGTAAAGCAGTGAGAGGAGGCTGGCAAACACACCCTCGTCAGACCAAAGCCTACTGTTTCCTCCTTCCAACTGAGGAACGCCATGAGCTCACTCCAGAGGAGGCAAAGGAAGGTTTCATAAAGGGAGTCACCAAACACAGAGCGCTACACTTTCCATGGCGTTTGCCAGACGGCTAAACAGAGAGGCCTTATTGCTGCAGGACGCAGTTATTATTTAACGACGGGGCTCCTGCTCCCCTGGGGGTTTGTGAATGACCACACCCAAACACTGAAAAGGACTACACCTCAGCACTCGACAGGCACCGCACCCAATAGCCGGTTAAGAAAGGATGAGGGGCAAACCATTGGCCAAACTGACAGGCCAGAGGCCAACCACAGCGACCGTCTCCAAGCACGGGGAGAATTACTCAGCATGAGCACGTTTACACATTTTCCCAATTTAAATGACCACCATAAGTTCAAGGAGTAGGAATTTCACTTCCTCACAACACTAAAATATACTCTCTATGATCAACACCAGTGAGTGACACATGACTACTGAGATGTATGGCTTGTGTAGATTCATTAAAACAATTAATTAATAAGAAATGTTCCAATATATTTAACTATTCTTTTTAGCTACAAAAACTAAACTATGATTCAAGTATTCTGAATTCTGCAACTATGTGATTGATGAACTTTGTTTGATTGTCTCAGATCTAATTAGCTTGTTTCTGTTCAGTAATGTAGAGATATGTTTTTGTTCCAGTGGGGACTGCGGAAGTACTAGAGTCACGGGTAGTTCAGTGTCCCTTTCAGAGTGGACTGACAGCTTTTTTGAGGTTCCACTTGTCAGGATTTGTCCTCACTTATCTGTCCTGGCAGCTGTCTTCCCCTGAAGCGCATGCAGACGGTGACGTTGAAGCAGTTTAGGTTCTGGTGGCCCTCGTGGCACTGCGGCACAGAGATGTTGATGGAGACGGGCAGGAAGATGGAGACATCCACCGTAATGACAGGCCGAGTTCTACAACCACGTTGACCGACACAAGAACACAGTGTTGGAAAGGCCGGACATTATTACCACTCAAAAGTACTACGAAATAGTGCAGTGTAACTGATCCAGTTACTCACCTCAGCATTACCACACTATCTGACATGAAAGCTCCAATAGTAACATCTGGAACACAAACATAAACATGGTTGATTTGAAGCTGTAAAGAGGTTATTGCAACATCTGCCGACAGCCCTCATCCCACTTGCAAATCCCAAACAATGCAAAAAGGTCTTTAACTGTCATGCTGGCTAAGTCTGGACGTCAGCTGTAGAATACAGTAAACAGGATGCCTCTATCATGAGTCTGTGCACTGCTTTACACAATCAGCACGAGAGTCAAAAAACAGAGCTAAAAAAACGAATATTTCATAATGTCATCCTTTCCTACTTAAGCTTTTATCGATTCTTACCTGCGTATCCATTGCCATCCATGTCCACATTACCGGAGATTGACTGGCCAAACATCTGCAGACCAGGGTTCACACTGCGCCCAGACAGTTTCTGTAACAGACGACACAAGCTCTCAAGTCACGTGTTACATGTGAACCAACATGGGAAAAAAAGAACATTGCGGGATTTCTTTTGCTCTGTATTTTTTCAGCTGATTGACGGACTGCAACTCATCCTTTTGACACACGTTTAGGCAAACAAGATACAATTTGTTAATTAGTGAGCTCGGGGGATGCCGTCAGGTGGATTGATTTATCTTTGGCCAGAAGTTAGCTATTTCCCTTAGTTTTTATGTTAGCTTAGCATAAAGCTTAAAACAAATTAATGTAAATACTTTGTAGTCACAAAAAAAAGCCAACGAAGGAGACTCCTGAGGCAACATCACCACCTGCGACTTTACCAGATATTAGACAGCTCGATACACAAGGTTTCATCAAAATGTAACATGTGCAGGTGGACCTAGAGTGGAACTACTACAACTAGAGACGCAAGGAACGAGAATCACAATTGAATCCTAGTTCTAAAATAAACCTCCACGATATTGGCGTGTGTGTGACACGGGGAGGAGTTCTTACCATCGAGTATTTTCTGATGATTCCTTTGGCGTCCCCATGGTAGATATAAACAGCTCCTCCATAGTCATCCTCTTTCGGGGCTCCTATGGCTACATCTTAAGAGATAGATAGAGGACACAAGTGTTTCTGTTTAAGTATATGACTGAGTGTATTTGTGAGCTTTCATTAACCCTGGGAAACAAGCTGTCACAGTAAGAGGCTTAATAGACAATTACGTGTTGTTACTGGCCATAAAGACTTGTGTGGCCACAGAGAGTGGAAACAAGGCTATAAAGTGCTGGCAGGAGCACTGAAACAATGTCTCCTAATCCCATTTGCACAGAAACTCCATATATAAGTTTTCTTTTTATAAACCAAAACACCTCCAGGTCACGTGAGGCAGCATAGCAAAGCAGAAATGACAAACAAATGGCACTCTTTGTAAATATCACACAAATATGAACTCATTATGTTAGAGATAGAATTAAATTATATATATAAATTTTTTTGTGGAACCAAATGTGTATTCTGATCTCCTCCATAGTTTAAAAAAAATTAAATCGAGGCAGTTTGGTTGTAAATAATAGATCGTCAGTCTGGTTCTTTCGTCACTCCAAAAGCGAAGAGTTACAGGATGAATTATGCATCCCAGCTGCCATCTTTCTCGACACACACACACACACACACACACACACACACACACACACACACACACACACACACACACACACACACACACACACACACACACACACACACACACACACACACACACACACACACACACACACACACACACACACACACACACACACACACACACACACACACACTTTGTGCCAGGCTGCAAGCCTCGAGGCATATCTTGCACGGAGATGAATCCAGTCAGCAGCTCCGGCCTCGAGTGTGAGATGAACGCCAAGTCTCAAAGCCAAGCCAATGCGAGTGCCAGGAATACAGACAGTGTAAATGTATGTCTGTGTTTGGATAATTTGGTTTGCATCTGGATGACATACAAGGGCGAGAGGGTAATATTTTCTAAAGAGCCCCCTCGCCGCAGGGTAATAAAAACAAAATGTCTGTGAAAATGACGGGTTTTGTTTCACCTACTGAGACTCTCAAACAACCAACGATTGCTCGTGGGCTGATGTCGGGAACATAAACTATGTGACTTTATTACTAATGACTAAAGCAACATGTCACAATAATAGTAGTAAATGCAACTGAAAAGTGTTTGCCATTGCGTGTATTTTAGATCATTGACCTCTTGTGGACCATTACAAAACCCCCACCTGGGTTAGGACCGCCCACCAGTGGCTCCATTGTTGCAAATGGTTTACATGCCCAGAGATAGTTCAGTGGATGAAGGACAATACCAGTCATTTTGAATTTAAAGACCTCCTTTTTAGTGCATTTAACAAAGACTCTGGCATCTGAGGCACAAGAGGAAATGAATATGATCTTTGTTTCGGTTTGCATTGCAGAAGCTGGTTCATAAGGATCATTTTGAAAAGACTCTTCTCTTAATGTATCACAATAAACAAAAACAATTGACCTTCAACAATATAAAAAACGGATACTATGTCAAGCAGGTTTTACTGTCAAGTGTCACATCATAGTGAACTAAACTAAAAACAAATAAAATTAAGAAGTTGTGGTAAAAATGGTCAGGTCAACTGAGTGATGTATGTTAAAGGGAATAAAACATGTTAAACATCCAGTGTGTCCTGATATGTTAGTGGTTCCCAAACTTCCCAACCTTGTTTGGCTTGTGAACCCTGAACAGATTAATTGTGCCTAATAGTGAGTTTTCAGAAGTTTTTCAGTTAAACTTCTCATGTTGTGTTATTGATTTACTCTTTACATCTCAGAGAGGTAAACATAGAAAGTAAGTGGACACTGTTTAAAAATGTATTATTCATGAATTCTTGCATTCAGTTTCTACGACTAAGTTATTACTGTACTGACCTTGATATCCATCATCATCTATGTCTCCAATTGCAGAAATGCATTCTCCAAAGTGTGCATTGAAAGCATTGTCACCACTCAAAACACCATCTTCCTCCATCACCCCCTGAAAACAGAAGCAGGCCAGATAACAGTTTATGGGGCGCTGGCAGCAGAAAAAATAAATGTCCTCCAATATAAAGCTGCAGTGAAATGTCTACAGCGGTCCGATAAAACACTTCGGCCAAGACTGCAGCTAGTTGGCTTTCATCCCAAACAATTTAACAACCACACAGTCAACTTCCTCTCAATAAATCATGAATACAAAATGTACACACATCGGTCGGTTGAATTATGTCACAATGATGCGCTATTTTTTATCTTCTAATTTCAGGATAACGTACAAGGTCAGGAAGAAATCAAACATGAGCAAATCTAAAAATGTAAACTTCTGACAAAAATACCCAGATAGAAATATCAGTGAGCGCGGGACACACTGGAGTAACATAAATCAGCAAGTTATGGTCTCATGTTTCTCGTGAGCCACGGATCTCACTCACATTGCCCTTGCTGAGGTACACAGACACCTGGCCCTCATCCCGGAGCTGGCTGTGCATGGGTGCCCCCACCAGCAGGTCCGACAAGCCGTCCTGGTTCAGATCAACTGCACACAATGAGGAGCCAAAGTAAGAGCCCATCTGGAACCAAGCCGAGCCACAGAGCAATGGGTCAGATCACAGACACTTCTTCAGTTCATAGCATTGACATACGATTCACACTGACTGGATGTTACTCCCCTTAAATATCTATACCAGCATTACAACTTAAAGCTACCCTGACTTCCTTTTATTTACTCTGCATGGAAAACATTAGCTACCTCCCTGGCAACTGGTTCCTTCTTTAAATCGCTGTTGCTGTCTAAACACTTCAGGCCCACGTAAACAGTGAAGTTCTGACAACAAAGCAATCAGAGTAGCTGGTCGCAGTGCATCGTAAGAATCAAAACGATACCTGAGGCAGAGTAGGTTCAATCAAAATATGGTTGAATAGTAGAACAATAGCCCCGATGCACAATATGTTTTTTTAATGATTGAAAACAGGACTGCCAGAGACCACTGGAAGAATACCATATCCGAGCTCGTACCATTCTCCCTGAGGCTTGAAAGCTCTTCACCAAAGACACACCGTCGATTTTGAAAATGTAAACCTGTCCGGGAGAAAACGAAAATCAGTGTTGCAAGCAAAACGAGAGGACTTCTACTCAAGAGCTGGAAATAAGACAG
Source organism: Pseudoliparis swirei (assembly GCF_029220125.1). Lineage (NCBI taxonomy): Eukaryota > Metazoa > Chordata > Actinopteri > Perciformes > Liparidae > Pseudoliparis > Pseudoliparis swirei. Next base: position 9,588,846 of record NC_079404.1, read on the forward strand.
AAGAACTCCCTACTTTTCCACTGCCGCTGTGCTGAGGCGCCCCTGCAGCGATGTCTATGACATTAGGAGAGGAGAAGTGTCCAGCAGTCACGGCGTAGCCTGGAAACAGTGATCAGTTACACATTATTACTTGTATTTTGAACATTCAACACAATCATCAACATTAACAAGCCCGTACCAAGGTAGCTGTATCGGTGAGAGTCGACGTCTTCTTTGTTGGGGCTGTAGAACGAGTCAGAAGTCAGGTTGTACACCTTGATCGTCCCGGTCCAGTAGTATGACCCCGGGGCCCCCATCACCACCAGCTCCTGGAAATGAGAAATCACATTCATTGGGATTTCATTGGGATTTACCCTCTTCTGCAGAACGTCTGGTTACCCAGTGGCCGCAGACCGGTTTGTGTTATCTGCTCTCACACAGCCAGATGGCGTGCCAGCTGAAGGGGCCTCCTTTGATGTGATCCAGGCACAATTGACAGCTGTAAAATTAGTTGTTCACAGTTTTTTTGTCGTGACGCTCAACAGATATTAAAGGGACCAGAGCACGACCGTTAAGACCCTGGCTCTGTTTCAGCTGCCCTAAAAGTGGAGCCATTGCTCGCGGAGTCCTGATTTTGAAACCTGACAGTATGCCGTCCGTCTCAGAGGATGTGTGTAGTCGCCTGACAACCCAAACAAACGTAACCACATGGTAAGGACCTCACCCAGCAGTGAATATCCCCTCTCAAACATCTGAGCACCATGGCTCAGTCAAGGATAAGTTTAACAGTTGGACGTCTTTTCTTTTAATTCCTGGCTTTCTCTAAAGTTGGGTTGTTCAAATGCTTTAACAAATCAAGACTGACATCCTCGGTTTGTCTGTGAAAATAAGTGGTTTGGTTGATTTTCTTTTTGCTTTTCAAACAGTAGCTTTATTGTAGTGTGTTATTAAAAGTGTTATTTAAAGCGTTCACATTATGCTAATAAAAATAAATGTACACGCACGCACAAAATAAATCAATAAAATAAATCCATAAGACCTCGCTTATAAGCTCTTCACAGCTTTTTCCAGTTAATATAGTGTGTTTTTAATCTGGGTTTACTCAAAAATGAAACAAATTCCTAAAACATGATGTCATACACTGCTTTAAGTGTTCATAACAGCCGTGAACAACCTTTTCAGAGGCTCTTGAGACACACAAGTCAAAGAAAGATTAGCAGGCAGATCATGTGAAATGATTCCATTTCAGTATCCGTGACAGGAAAACCATTTCGGTCTATTCCATGTCAGAAAATAGCAAACCCAGTTTCACACAGCTCAAGCTGAAGATATTCAGTTTGCAATGAAATATGTACAATCAAGAAAGGCAGCAAGTCCTCACATTAACAAACCACAGACTGGCAGTTCAATGCTCAACGATAAATAAATGTTTCAAACAATATTTTTCTGTTGACTGACTGATTGATAAGTCGTTTGCGGCTCTGATAGAGTCCAACTGGAAAGCTGAAACAATGTAATTTAGCAAAGGTAAAAAGAAGAACTCAAATCACATACGATCTTCTTGAGACTCCTTTTCACCGATAAGAATGGTTTCACCCTGAGGGCACGGCTGTGCTTCCAAAACACATTTTGAAGTCCTTTACACTCCACTGTACTTAACTATATGTGCCAAATTGAGCGTTACAGTAATTTGAGACTTGAAACGGTCGTTTGCAGAACATGCAGCTCACGGACAACATCAGGAAATACTCATATTGCTGGTGTCGAGAAGAAGAAACAATGTCGAAACTGGTCAAATTAAATCCTCAATGTATTCCTCATTTGCAAATGTTTTCCCGTCAATATATATAAATATATATATATATATATATTGCTCAAATGCATTTCATGTTAAATATATTTGTCCTTTATCTCACCACCAGCTTCACCTTTCAAGGCAGCTTACAGAAAAAAGGCATTTGTAAGATACACTAATGTATTGTTCAACAAAGGATGATGTCATATGTTCTCATGCATCTATGCTATCGAGAAAAGGAAACTTGTATTTTCTTCAACATTTAATCTTGTGGAACCACACCAGGTCAAGTGAAGTTGCGTTATCTTCCTTTAGAAATATGAGCTAAGACATATCAGCAGTTAGTGAGCAGAGTGCTGGCTGCTTTTGACAAATACTCATGTTTATATAGAGACTGAAAAATATTCCACATCATTTGACATCTTAAACAACTTTCCTCTCAGTCATCTATATGTAATGTATCTGCTAACTATCAAAATCAACAAAAGAAATGAGAGACAGTTTAAGATGAATCAGTTTCTATTCAAACTTAATATTAAAATGCAAAGAACGGCAATTGTTATTGCATGTGAAGACGTGCTCAGTTTACCAAACAGTGAACTGATTGATGAAGTGCCACGATTGTGCAGATGACTGGAAGACCACCAGCGACGAACAGAAAGAAGATGAACAAGAACCGTTACTGACCTCCGTAAAAACTCCCGCTATCCCGGCTTGGCACGAGCCGTGCTCTTCCCCATACTTCTGCTTATAGTCTGTAAGAAAAAAACAAACCACAAATTATTTCACTGTGTGCCTGAGCCAGCATTTGCTGGAGTTTTTCCTGCATTCCACATGGAGCTAGTCAAAGTCCCAGTTGTATCCGCGAGGAGTCTGGGGCCAGAACACAGACTGGGAAAAGGGATGCAACCCACATTCAACAAGAATACCTCTTACTTGAAAGGTTACACAAATATTCAGCTTGGATCTGTGAAAAATGCACGATCAATAAAGTCCCATGCTCAGTGTGTCTGGCTTCTCCACTACTGACGGCAACGAGAGACACAGAAGGAAGTGAAATCCGGACCTGGGAGTCCAATGAAGGTGTAAAACAGACTTGGATAAAGATCTCTGAGTCACATATCAAAACATATGAAGATCATATTTGCATGAGTCAGCTTATACAGTACTAATTTTTAAATGGAACTTGATTTTTAGCGCTGTAGACGGAGCGTGAAGAAAATAACCAATAGCACAAATGGATTGGATTTACTACAATCCTCACAAAATATAATCTCTAAATCTTGCAAGCAAATTTTTCCTTAAAAGCACCTGGTTTCTAGAAAAGCCTAAATCTGTGCTCCGTTGGCAGAATTCCACCTTTCAGTAAATGATTTTTCTTTTTCAAAAAGGTGCACAGGGAATACAAACTCTCCATCTCCACCGGACACATGCTCATATATTCGGCTGAACACAGGACTCGTTTTGGACGGAGGGAGACGGATCACACCTCAAGGCTCTGCTGCTACTAGACGTCTCTGCCAGAACACCAATCAGAGGTCAGAGGCAGATGGTGCAGATGATGCTGGCTACAAAGATCACGTGTGCATAAATTGTAACCATAGAAAAGGAAAGACAAACCAATTTATTTATTGTTTTAAACTTTAAATGTCCACACCGAGGCCATAACCTGGGTCTTTGTTCTAAGGAATTAGGAGGCGAAGGGGGTCGGGAGCCACAGGAGTAAGCCTACATTCAGGAGCGCACTTTCTCTTTCCCGGTGTCTGTGTCGGCCGAATGTGAGAGGCTGATATGGGTTCAAACGTGTGCCTGTACTGTACCTTCATAACAAGGGATGAGCGGCTTCGTCCTGCCCTGGAGAGTGGGAGGAATGATGGAGCAGTACCCGTGTGGAAGGATATGCTCCGAGTCGTAGTAGACGTTTTTCCAGCGGTGAGCACAGGCCTGCGAGAGAAAAGCAACAACGGAGAGCAAACTCAGACACACGTTCACGCCGTAAACACAGAGACTTTCAGACTGCATGCAGGCGCTCCTTCCACCACGCCGATGACTGAAGCCCCTTCCTCGCCGGGTCGGAGTCAGTGTGTCTCTGTGGCTGTCAAATGATCGTCAATAAGAGGGGGGAGTGAGGCCCATCCAGAACTCTGAACGTAACGGCAGCGTGAGAGCGGTGTTTCCTAAGCATCATTTAACATGTGGCAAGAAAATCTTTGTCTTTTCAAAGTTTTCATTTAAAAAACAGCTCCTTCTCCAGCTGCCCGCAAGGCAAAAGTTCAGACATCGGATCAAGAGACATAGAACAAACTCCCACTTTATTGTGCTGGAGCTGAATCGCGGGGGCACATTTCTACAACTGACTGAGTAATTCTCAAAGCAATATTTTGACGTCGGTTTTTTTGCAAAATAAAACATTCCACAGATCGATAAGCAAACAGGATAATATAGACTCGATTTCAAACTCTGGCCCAAATCAAGCCGCATAAATGTGGCAATCATTTAGTATCCTGGGCGATGGTGGTGGAGCTCCTGTGGCTCTGGGGACAGACAGATCTGGACTCCTCTGTGCACACAAAGTTCACTTCATTTCCCCTTGCGGTGTTTAACCCCCCCACCCCCACCAACTCCCCCTCGCGTGCATGCACGCACAACCAATCTAAATGACTCCATGAGTGTCAGATACCTGTCTGGAAGCAAGATGCAGCTTTGAGAAACATTTGTGTTTCAAAAGACGAGTTGGGCGACAGTAGTAGCAAAACCAGCAGTAGGAATAGAAGATTCTGGAAGATTGTTTTATTTTTTTAAAGATCAATAAGCTGATATCAACACAAAAAAATGAGTTTTTTGCAGCGTCTGTTATGTCGAAGGAGCGAAGAAGTCTCTTCTGAGTGGGGTCCGTGCTGTTGTCATGTCCTGTTCACTCAGAGGGCTCGCTGGTCACAAACAAGGCCTTCACTGAAAGCACCGATGAAATCACCACTGTACACATCTGCCAAGCAGCCATTCCCCTCCTCCATTCAGATGAGTTTATTTTTTATTTTTTAAAGCAACACAGCAACACGTGGCAGAAAGTCACCACCTTTCTTTTATCATATTCCCGTCTGGACGGCCAAAGACTGTGAAGCTACAAGCATCTTATTATTCTATGCTCAAATTCCAAACACTGACAACTCCAAGAACTTTTCAAGTTTTGGGTCATGGTTTGAAAAGTATGCCAACACTTTCCACTGAGATATAACAACTGGACCAAACACAAACATATTGGGAAGTAATAGAGATTTAAAAGGCCAAACAGTTATCTGGACGTCTGTATGGGGAGGAATTATTGTGATTTGGCTCCTGTAGGCGGAGGTCAATCAACGACAGGTATTCAAACACACACCTGTCTTAAGTGTTTCAAGAGCTGACCGCCCACCAGCCGCCTTCAAACCGGAAGGCTGCTGGTCCCCTCGCTACCCAGCGCCACGGACTGGGGGTTAACGTTTAATGAAAGGCTGCCCTTGGACGGGACCACCGCAGAGGGGCTGAAGCCTAAACAAACTCTACCAGCTGCCCTATGATCTCTGTGCAAATACCCAGTCAATCACCCCTGGGATTAGCACCACTAGTTAGTCTTCTGGTTTCTCTAAATCCCTCTATCGTTCTATATAAACAACATTCCGCTTTTGACAAACCCGGTTCCACTGCCTCTTCCAGCTCCTCACACGAGGTCGATGTTTCACAGTATTATGTAACCACTCAGCAGTTTCCAAATCTGTCTGACTTCAGCTGTTCCTGAAGCTTTGACTATGTAAGGGGAATCTAAGTTAATTGTTTGACTTGTGCAAGTCAAAGCTTGTGATCATGTAACACCGAATGGAAGGAACAGCCCTTTAATTTAAGGAGGGTTGTAATGTTGAGACCAGCTGTGGTTCAACAGTGTGGTTCACGTTAAGACATTAGCAACAATGATGTCGGTCTAATATGGTCTGTTTTTACGAGTGTTCATGGTTCGCATTATACAATTTGGTGAGGTGAGCGCGGCGTTGGGTCCCTGAACTCACCAAAATGTTGCCATTGGCTCTGTCCTGCCGGGCCAGGCTGACCCCCATCCACTCATCATCCCTGTCTCCTTGGCACGTCTTCCCACACGACTCCCTCGGCTTGTTCCCTGGAAGACAATGAGAGAAGTTTCTGCAGACGTCGAGTCATCGGCAAGGAGGATGTCTTTGACTTCTGCGTTTCAGTCTTCATTTGTGCTTCATGTGTGTGGGATGTTTACCCAGTTTGAAATACTTTATAGTTTGTACAGCTGATATGGCTTTACGGCAATTTTACTCAAATTAATGGGAAGAAATCGATTATAGTCGAGCTCAAGGACACTGGATTTTGAGGCTGATATCAATATTGATATTTGGATGTTAAAAAAAATATAGGCTGATATTCCATTTGACAAACAACATAAACACATATTTTTGAATAATAGAATTCTTTTAGGGATGCAGAAATTGTTTAGTCAATAACATCATCACAATTTCCTCAAGCCCAAGGAAATCAAAAGTGCAGATACAAATAAATAAAAACCTAATAACTGACTAAGTTGCATACTGCTTTGTAATGCTTTTTACATGAATGTGCATAGTTAGAAGAAATAAACAGACTAAATCACACTTTTCAGTCCCACTTTATCTTAAATAATTGATTTACTATTTCCCTTGCTCAAGTTTATTCTCTTTCTTCCTGCAGACAACCGATTCAGCACAATGGCATGCGGCTGTGTAGCATGCAGTGTGTAAGTGTGTGGGTTGTGTGTTCCCAGAGGCCCGTCAGAGTTCAGCTCCTCTGGTCCATGCGGCTCACTGAGCGCCAAGCAGCACACGCTCACTGTGATCATGAAGGTTTCTTTGGTGACACACTGACTGAGCACAGAGTTAATATAAAAGCTACGCCTGCACCCCCGGCTTTCTTCACCACAGGAACAGAGTTGAGGCTGGCTGGGTGGTGTGTGTGTGTGTGTGTGTGTGTGTGTGTGTGTGTGTGTTTGGAGGGGGCTTTGAAGCTGAACTCTTTGGCTCACGTATTTGGAAAATATTAGCAGAAGCATACATCATATTTGTCAAAGATATGTATGGACCTATGCACACAGAACACTCTTACCCTTTGGATGTCTCCATAAAGCATGAAACTAAAAGAACAAATGTCGCCCTGTTAAGAAAAGTATAAGGCTGCATTATTCTGATAAAACAAAACAGATGCGTGGGGGAGTTGAGGCAAAGAGAGGAAAAAGCTGCAGGAAAGCTCAACTTGCGTGCGGACTGTACCGGATAGTGAACCGTTCTGCTGTTTGAGCGGGCATGTGTTCCCCTGAGGCTGCAGTAGTGTGCTGTTTGTCAATGCGCGTGTATTTGTGCTGCAGGCCGTGGGGACTGACCTCTTCCCAGATCCATTTCTGTGCAGCGGCGCTCTGGGTTGCTGTGAATTCGACACTTATATACCGCTCCAGGAGAGTGCACAGAGCTACTGTAGGTTGAGTTGGCCTTTGGAGCCCCTACTATTACCCTGCAGAAATGAGGAAAGGACAAATACTTTTCAGAGTCTTTAAAAAGTGCCACTAAAACCTGGAAATAAAATAACATATTTCTTTGCAACAGAAATGGCGTTTCATGAAAAGGAATACTAGGCATTATATTTTTTATGCATTTGACGTGGCTGCAGCCTGAGCTCTGGAAACCCTCAGACATTTGCGTCAAAAGCACAAACTCCTTGCATCATTGACAGAAAATTTGAGCATTTCCTGTAAAACATGGGACTCACCAGCGTGTGTTGTCATGATAATGCTCCAGCACAGAATAGCCGAAAAAACTAGAATTTGGTCCGCGAAATACCAAAGGATGTTCTAAGTCTATATTGTAAGAATAAACCACTGAAATAGAGAGATAAGCACACAAAATATGTTGTACTCCTCTTGTGTGTCTCCAAAGTGAAGCCATCTCTTCGCGCGTCATGCGTAATAACGCAGTACAAGCTTCCAAAAAGAAGGGGAAGAAAAAAACAATTAAGATAAATCTTCAGCTCTTCAGTGCTCAAACTATTTCACAACTATCTCGCAGTTGTATCCTCCTGGTCTAACGCAGCGTGTAAGCTGTGATGGCATGAGGAGAGCGTGAGCAGGAAAGTTAACGGTCCGGTAAATAACGGTGCGTCAGCTTCTCTCCATTCTGTGTCAATCAGGGAAAGTTGTTGCTCGCAGGCTCCCTGTAGTGGAGATAAATGCGCTCACTTGTGTCAAGTTAGAGGGGTAACCGGGACACGACCGGATGTACGAGGTTTTAGTCAAAATAAAAGCTTTGCTGTCGGTCTTACACAAGACTTGGAGGACAGAGAGGGTTTTAATGTGACGGGTGAAACCGGAACGCGTGTTTCCACTGGACACTGTTAACGCGGTCATGGAGAGACGCAGATAGTTTTGATGCGCAAAGCATCACATTTCACTGGTGGGCTTTGGGGGCTCCACTCAACTAAACTGAGCCGTGAGGGCGCGCGCTGCTGCCCTCTAACGTTGTCCAGTCACAATGAACAGTGCAACACCTTCATTCGTAAAAACTTTCATTTATTGATTGTATTTATTGGTTCAAAAATCCACCGGGATATTGCAATTCCTTTAAAAGTCAGCTTAATTATAAACATGTATTTGTAATCGGTGTTGATATAAGGAATGAAAAGTTTCTATAATAAATTATTTTGTTGGAAATTTTGACAAAACTAAAACAGACTGATATGGTTTCTATGGACAAATCATCTTACTCTATTATATGTCACAGCAGCAGTTCCCAATAGTTTAGGCTGCTGTCCCTTTAAAACCAAAGCAATGTCTACTTGCAACCATATCACCAATTGTGACCAGTCAATGAAAGACCAACTAAATTTGAATACCTTGTACAGACCTCACGAAATAAAGTATCAAGATTTACAATAAAAAGATGAAAAGAGTCTAAATATTGTGTAGCGGAAATCTTTATTTTCTGCTTGTCTTATTCCTTAATATTCTGGCAAGCGCCTCAATTTATCGTTTCAGATTCTTGGGGAGGTCCCGAGCACTAAGGTCGGAACCATATTTACAGTGTTATATATACATTGTGCAATAACATATACTTATATCACTGTCACATTATGCACACTATACATAAACTTACAAAACAGGCTAGCTATATGTTCTAAGTGTCAACACAACTTCCTTGTGTTTGTCAACACACTTGAACAAATATGTTTATTCTGATACCCATTCAATTAGCGTGTCCATAATCTAACACTTGTGTTTGCCTTTCATATGAAAATGTGCATCAAACTAAAAGTTACCATTGCAGAAGTATATGACCCACTACCAATCTTTAAAGGATCTTTAAAACCCAGATTTGTTGCGATGCGTCTATTACCACGGGGCGGCGAAGGGACAAGGCAGTCCCAGGCAAGGGACTAGGGTGGGGACGAGGTTGGCGAGGGCCAAGGCAATACCAAGCAAGGGACTAGGGTGGGGACGAGGTTGGCGAGGGCCAAGGCAATACCAACCAAGGGACTAGGGTGGGGACGAGGTTGGCGAGGGCCAAGGCAATACCAAGCAAGGGACTAGGGTGGGGACTAGGGTGGCGAGGGCCAAGGCAATACCAAGCAGGGGACTAGGGTGGCGAGGGCCAAGGCAATACCAAGCAAGGGACTAGGGTGGGGACGAGGTTGGCGAGAGACAAGGCAATACCAAGCAAGGGACTAGGGTGGGGACGAGGTTGGCGAGAGACAAGGCAAGACCAAGCAAGGGACGAGGTTGGCGAGGGCCAAGGCAATACCAACCAAGGGACTAGGGTGGGGACGAGGTTGGCGAGGGCCAAGGAAATACCAAGCAAGGGACTAGGGTGGGGACGAGGTTGGCGAGAGACAAGGCAATACCAAGCAAGGGACTAGGGTGGGGACGAGGTTGGCGAGGGCCAAGGCAATACCAAGCAAGGGACTAGGGTGGGGACGAGGGCCAAGGCAATACCAAGCAAGGGACTAGGGTGGGGGCTAGGGTGGCGAGGGCCAAGGCAATACCAAGCAAGGGACTAGGGTGGGGACTAGGGTGGGGACGAGGGCCAAGGCAATACCAAGCAAGGGACTAGGGTGGGGACGAGGTTGGCGAGAGACAAGGCAAGACCAAGCAAGGGACGAGGTTGGCGAGGGCCAAGGCAATACCAACCAAGGGACTAGGGTGGGGACGAGGTTGGCGAGGGCCAAGGAAATACCAAGCAAGGGACTAGGGTGGGGACGAGGTTGGCGAGAGACAAGGCAATACCAACCAAGGGACTAGGGTGGGGACGAGGTTGGCGAGGGCCAAGGCAATACCAAGCAAGGGACTAGGGTGGGGGCTAGGGTGGCGAGGGCCAAGGCAATACCAAGCAAGGGACTAGGGTGGGGACTAGGTGGCGAGGCAATACCAATACCAAGGGACTAGGGTGGGGACGAGGGCCAAGGCAATACCAAGCAAGGGACTAGGGTGGGGACGAGGTTGGCGAGAGACAAGGCAAGACCAAGCAAGGGACTAGGGTGGGGACGAGGTTGGCGAGGGCCAAGGCAATACCAAGCAAGGGACTAGGGTGGGGACGAGGTTGGCGAGAGACAAGACAATACCAAGCCAAGGACTACGGTGGGGACAACAAGAGCGAGGGACGAGGCAATAGCAAGCAAGGGACTAGGGTGGACGAGGTTGGCGAGGGACGAGGCAGTCCGAAGGAAGGGACTAGGGTGGGGACAAGGGTGGCGGGGGAAGAGGCAGTCCCAATCAAGGGGGGCGAGGGACAATGCAGTCCTGAGCGAGGGTCGAGGGCGGCCAGGGCGTGGACCGCTTCGTCGCCCTCACCGCCCTCTTCAAGGGCAAAGGGTTTGGGTGGGGATGAGGGCCGTCGTCGACGAGGGAAGAGGCAGTCCTGAACAGTGAGGGCGGCGAGGTATAACACCCAATACCATATCCCCAATGTCTCACAAAAAACACGCATCAATGTCCAGGGTTCACTCTTGTGATAATTCTAAGGTCCAACACACTTTTTTTATACTAATGGATGCTAATTCTAATGTTAATTTAAAAAATCTCACGTACCCCCTGGAACGCCTTCACATCCCCAGGGGTACACGTAGCCACATTTAAGAACCACTACCGTAAGACGCTGAATGGCAAGAAGGATGCAGTGACAAAAGGTGTGTTGTAAATAAGATTTATTTTGTTAGTCTGAAAATGTATAGCAAGTCATATAGTGCCCTGTAGTACAGTCTTAATTATCATAGTACAATTTACAGTTCTTGTGTTTTTGTGTCTCCATGTCAGTCCAGTGACACAATATAAAGCATAGAAAAACCGTGTTAAACAAACAAGGTCCACAGGCCGGTATATATTATATATTAATGTGGTGCACAGTTAAAGGGTGCTTTACCGAAGACACAGAAAACCTATGAATCAACTGACCTTTCAGCCTTAATACATAATAATTATATAATTTATTGCACAAGCCAATCTTTGTAAAGATATTCTAAAACAAAAAGAAAACAATGTCCCTTCAGCTAAGACGTATAAATTTACAAACTTCATATCAGAGTAAAACTTGATTTCTGGAAGATTTGTGTGTCTGGCATATTCTGATTCCCTCTTACCATTAGATTATACAGAAGCACACACACACACACACCGCCAATGTCCCTGTGTTCTCAAACACACACAGACACAGACACACACACACACTAACACCCTCAAACACATAAAATATAAAGAAATGCAGGTCTTGATAAAATCCATGACAGTTTCCCCTTGAGCAGCAGCAGATTTTCATCCATAAATACCCGAATCATTCAGACGCTCATCATAACCAAGGCTGCGGAGGGACAGATAGGAATTAAATTAATGATGCAATCAGCGATGCATAATTGTATGTCGTATGTTGTTTTAAGTGCAAGAGGACTGACTTGACTTTAGTGAATGAAAGTATCCTTATAAGGTAAACAGATGCTTACAATTGCTTTCGAGTCTTCTTTGTCCAGAACCTTTTGCGCTTGGTCTGGAGTAAACTTCAGCATGGATGAAATCACTTTGGCCATCGTCTGGAAGTGAGAAGCAAGCAAACAAAAAACAATAAGCTTCTTTTAAGACACTACCTACCGCACCATGATTTTAAACAACAAATTTGTTTTATGCCCCCCCCCCCAAAAAGAAAAAGATATGAACTCCAGGCCCATCTACCAGGGTGCATGCATTTCCCCATAAACACGACGGATAATCAGAAACAGGCGGCTGTGTCGGAAAGCTAACCGCTCAACTAACACTAAACAAGGCCAGCATGTCTTTAAATGGGAAATATGCGTCATGCACGATGCATATGAGCAAGCAGGCCGCCTGGGGGACGACCTCCACGCCGGGGTGGTCTGCCACGCTGCCATAAAGACGAACTGTTGCTGAGGAGCTGGGACAGTCCCGCTGGCTTTAGGACCAGGTCAAGCACTGTTAATTATAGAGATCACTTTTCATTTTACCAGAGAAGACTTTACACAACATGACTTTCATACAATGTCCTAAATGCGAATCATTGTCGAGCTGTTGTCGTAATGCGTCACTGTGGTTGGCCGTGATGACACCAGTGGTGTGACTGGCTGAGAGTGAACTTATTAATTGGAGAAGCGTACACCGTCTACCGCTTTGCAGTTGCCGAATAAAATAGGGTCCATACTGCTAATGTTGTTCCTGCTGAATGTCGGATATGGAATGAATCTATTCTGACATTATAGAAAATAGGAACTAAAAAAACAGAAACTATAAGCATATAAAACAACCACACGTGTCTAAAGTAGCGTACTGCAAGAGAAGAATAGGCATACTTTTGTTTCTCGTCCCATCATGTATTCAAACAAAACCTTCCTCAGGTACTCCATCTCGGTATGTTCGCTGCTGTTGTACGCAAGGTCTGTGAAAAGGAGCAAAAACAGCCTTTAATCATTTGGGACTGGTCAGCCACACAACTTCAGTGTTATCAATTATTGTATAATATTGCATCCCTCTATGCCACCATTTGTCCAGGAAGTCTCTCATGAGACTTCCTGTCTAAAAACTGGAAAAATTAATTATTTTTGTATTTTTTTTACTTTAACTTTTATTGTCTAGATTTAAAGCAAGACTAACATACAACAATGCCTGTCAGCTGACTTCTGACACAATAAAAGAACAACAACAATCCTCATGTTTGTGTTAGCAACCATATACAGAACCACCTGTTAAAAGTGTGCACAGGTATGGGTTCAAATTAAGCAGCAACTATAAGCGCAGGGAAGAATGTCAACGCTCAGCATGATCACCCCGACACCACACGAGTCAGAGAATAAACGTTTTACTTCCATGCCCAGAGCTAGAACGCCATTGTGCCTCGAAAAATGAATGGGAAACCGTGTTAAAGGGCTGGTAACACTTAGACAACTAGTTCTACCACTCGACCCATCGGGTCTTTCACATGGAACAACAACACTTGGTCTTTGCATATCTGGAATTATCAGTCAGACGAAGCTGCAATCGCCAGGAGGAAGCGTGCGATTGGAGGAGGAAATGGTGAGAGAGTGCAAACAAGTCTTTGATCTCTTGCGTGAAGTAATGGGTCACCAATAAATCCCACAGCCGTTGTCCTTCTGACCCCATGTTGCTCCAGCAAAGCCGACCACTCCACCCCACATGAAACCATCGAAAGCCCTCTGGAGGCCCTCTGACCTGAAACCAAAGCTCTGTTCTTTGAGATTCATCACGAGTGAAAGATGCTTTCACTAATAAGTCCTGTAATCCAAAGTAACGCAGGACAGAGTAGGTACCGTATGTGTATGGGAAGTAAAGGATTTGACAAGTAAAAGTCTGTGTGGGAAAGAAAAGTGAGGACCACAATCTGGAAAACCCATTAAACCCAACCCCCCCCCCCCCCCCTCTGACAGCAGATTCTCTTTATTACACCAGCAGGGAAGCTCGAAGAGGAAGGTCGAATTCACGCACTCGCCCCCAGCTCTCTCTCTCACCATGTTCGCTTTATGAGATACTTGGGGATACTGCGTAGACCTGTCAGCACCCAGAGGCTTACCTTCACCGCAATGGATATTAGTCTCACCCGAAGCCCGACTAGATGTAGACCGCCTCTCTTTTAAACTAACCTTAACCAAACCCGGCAAAACACAGACTCGACGCTCCTCCAGAGTGGGCTGCTCTATTGGGGCAATTAACTATGACATATATACTGTATGTCAACACAATATATAATCATATGTAAACACATGTGTTTCAGCATGTCGCGTCAAGGAAACTGGCTCAAGAAGCTGAACTAAGTGTTTCACGGCGTCAACGTTACCTTTGAATGTGCTCCCGAGATGAGTGACAACAGTGGCCCGGTGGAAACATTTAATCTTGTCCTCAAGCGAGTGAATCTACCGAGGAGAAACACACGCGCACGCACAGATTAATAATTTCCAAAAGCTATTTGACCCCAGGGGGTTCATCCGATGTAGTAGCCTAATTGTTGCACAGCAATTTATTCTCACTCTCAGGGGACGCGTTTGAGAATGACGACCTGTGTGAGAAAACCTGTGGGAGGCGTTGTTGTGATTGTTTATAGGGTTAAACCAAACAGATGTGCTTTGTAATTAATTTGATGCAGCAGGAGAGCAGTAGGTCCTCTTGCTGGAGGCCACCGAATCCTGGGAATACATTTCATGGGATCTGCGGTGCCCAAACACTCACCCTCTCAACAAAGCTCTGCTCCTTCAGACGAGCCTCGCTCAGCAGAGTCGTCTTGAGGGCGAGTTGAGTCTGAGGAAGAGAAGGATCAAACGTTACCAGAGAGAACCACTGCGGCTAATGGAGGAACAAGTGATGCAAAGCAAATATGATAATAATAATACAAACTATAATAACAGTAAATCATGTATTTTTAGAAGATACAGTGTATATACACGAAGGCTTGTAATATCTGGCCACAGGGACGACGGTTGAAATGTAGCATGAGCTAAGACTGGCACATTTACCCCTGGGTTGATTGATGTGTACGGTCCCTGTTCAAATAAATGAAATTAAATTAAATAAACAATTGCTCTGACAAAGAAAAGAATAACAAACGGCACCTGTGGCCGTCGCAGGACGGTTATAAACCTCTCCTACCCACCGGTCTGTCACAGGAGACTTACACAAGCTGCTCGCCTAACAGCTGTGATACTAACAAGTCGCCACGTACGCCGGTTACGTTCATCATCGAGTCGTCAACACTAAACCGGGTTATTTCGTTCGGATCGCTTCTACGCGGACGGTCTAAAGGGGACTTGTTCACGATGTCTCTGTGGAGAGACCCCCTGTCCACATGAATCATGCTCCGTGAGGCCTGTCGTAAGGAAAGGGGAGAGCATGAGCCCATACAATCCACCTCTCAAGTTATTACCTCACCAGGGAAAAATGCAACCGAGAGAGCAGCGTCGTTCTTTGTGTTTGTGTGCATCTGGACAAAAGACTCTGAGCAGGGCTCTCATGGCACCTCAGCGCCTGCGTCAACCGCCTCCGTGGAGTCCAGTCGTCCCTTCTGGCCCCTTTCCAGTGCGCACATCAGGCCTGCGAGTATTGCCGTAGTATAAATCTAAAGGCTAGAATCACATCGTATGATGATAATTGAGAACAGGGATTGAGGCTGGCTGCCGCCTCGCAATCTCTGTTTTCCGAAGGAGGAACATTCCTGAGTGATTCGAACGAGCTCCACGGCATCAGGCGCGCTTTCTGGAGCGAGAGACTGATCAGAGCGAAGCGTGCGAGCAACTTCGCCCCGAGCTCTGAGGCGGAATCCTTCAATTACAACGCAAGACGAAGGAAACGATAGCCACCGCTGCCAAGTCTGATAACCTGGATGTGAACTTTCAAAATAAAAGTTATCTTTAATGATCTCGTGGTCCGGACACAAAAATACATCCGGATCAGGCCGTCATTGAACACTAGGAATTCTTCCATCAGACAGCCCAGAGGAGGGAAGGGAGCGGATTTTAAACAGGCATTGTTATTTCATTCAGCCACTGCTAAGGGACTGATGATTTCAACTGAATCGCTCTATGAATCTATTCTAAACCGCCCGTCTCATATCACAAGTTACAAATGTGTCTCAGAGGGCTTTACAATCTTTACACAGACGACATCCCTGTCCCAGGACCTCACATCGGATCAGGACAAAGTCCCAAGAAATAGAAAAAATCCTTTCACGGGGAAAAAAGGAAAGAAACCTTGAGGAGAGCAACAGAGGAGGATCCCTCTCCAGGATGGACAGAAGCAATAGAGGCCATGTGTACAGAAAAAATCATTACAGAGTTACAACACATTCAATGAGTTTGACAGAGTGTATGAATAGTTGGTAGTAGGCATGGACCACGATCCGGACCTCCACAGTCCATCAGATGGAGGTAGAGAGACTTAGAAGTCGTATATAATGAACTTTAATGGCTGCAGGTATGATTGTCTACATCTGTGAAAATACATCCACCAGTCCAGATGTTTGACCTGGTGAACATGGACAGTGGGTGAGGCGTGTTCGTACCTCAGCGGTGTCATTGCCCTTCACTTGCAACTCCTCCAGTTCTTTCTGAACCTGCCACACTCTGCTTCCCATCTCCTCCTCTCGACTCTGACAAATAAAGAACAACGGCTGAGTCACTTCCTATGATTCAGCATCGCAGCTCAAGCATGTCGGTCTAATCACCCTCTGCCGTATTTCAGACCACCCACCCTTAATTATATTCAGTGAGGGAGACAATTTTATACCGGACGCTGAATGTTCTTTAGGAATAATTTGACCAGTTTTCAAATTATAAAATCATTCAGCAGGCATTCATTGAGTCATGTTTCTTGTAGACCAGTGACTCATCCTCCAAGGAGGGTGCTGCCAGAGGACATGTAGACAGATTGTAAAGTAACAGCATTCATGTCTAATAACCATGTATAAAATCAGCTAAGACACCCAAACAATGAGAGTAAGAATCTAAACTAGTTAGCGTGTGAGAAGAGGAGTTTAACAGTTCAAAAATCAATCGATGAAGAGATGGATAACAAGTCACGACAACAACAAAACATTCACGGTTAAGTGTTTTAGGTAGTTAACAAATAAACAGCTGAACGAAATGTTAAAACTAGAAGCAGTATAAATAGTATTAGTATAGTAGTAATATTTTGAACATAATGGTGTGTGTCAGTGACGGGGTATTTGAGTTCATCCGACGGGTGGGAGGTGTTCTTCAGGGTAAATCTCCTGTATGAAACGGGGTCTCGATGAAGGAAACGTGTTCCTACCTGTAAAACCTCTTCATACTTCTGAACAGTTCTGTGCAAATCGTCCTCCTTCTCGCCAATCACTTTCCTCAGCTGACTGGCTTCTTCCCGATGGCTCGACATGAGCTCGACCTCGACAGTCTGGGCCTTCGCTGTGTCGAGGAAAAAGGGGAAAATGAGTTGGCGCTTAAAAAACAACCAAAATCATATTTAAAAGCGCTCAGTCAAACATTTGGAATGCAACATATTCAAACCATTAAAAACTAAAACAAGGCAACATGGCGATCCAGACGCACTGTTGCCAAACGCAATGAGCCCTTCATTGTGTTCCGCTTAGCGCGGTGATTAACAACGCATCGTGTTTCCATGGAGTTAATCCCCCCTGCTGTTACACATGAAAGTCAATCACATTCACTCTGGTTTTCCATTGTTTTTCAGTTGCTTAAAACCAGAACGAGACTTTCCGAAACTGAAACAAAAGACAGCGGTCTCCAGCACGTATCGCCCATGCGTTACAACACAGCTGTAAATGTCGTCGGTTTCATCTCATTGATGCAGAAAGATTTTTCTCCCGCCTCACCGATGGTCTCCTTCACCGCCGTATCGAGCTCCCGATCTCTCAACGCCATCTGTGTGTTGTACTCCCTCATTAACTGCTTGATGGCAGAATTGTGCTTCAACTCCACATCTTCCAACTCCAGCCTGTTGGAACAGACGGCAGACAAAATAATATCAACGCATGATTTGGGACTATTGAATCATTTGCCACCTCGTGTCTGCAAGTGGTTCATTTTCACTACAAATCAACATGACATGGTGGACTTACTTGAGCCTTTTCTCATTCTCCTCGAGCATCTCTTTCTTCATGTAGTCCAGGTCCTCCTCATGCTCCCTCCTCAGTGCTCGGATGTCTTCCTGCAGCCGGACGAAGTCCTGGTGGATTCTCTCCTTCTCGTTCTTCAGCTCACTCAGATTGCTCTGGAGAGACTCCAGAGAACCCCCGTCCCCGTCCGCTCCTTGCCTTGTTGAGTGGTTTCCCATCTGGGTTTGCTGCACGCTGCTGCGTTCCACCATCACCTCAGCCTCAGGTCCTGATGGATTTTGAACCTGCCGAGTAGCCGCTCGGTGTTCTCCAAGCCGAGCGTCCTTCTCACATATTTCTTCTTTCAGGCGATTTATTTCCACGAGAAAGTTTCCATTCTGCTCTTCCGCTTCTTTCAACTTTGCCACAATTTCGCACAGCGTCGATTCAGTTTCCTTCAGCTGCGCTCCATCTCTCTGAAGCGACGACGACTTCTCCTCGTACGAGTTTTTCAATTCCTCCAAAGCCCTGTCTCTCTCGATCCTCTCATCCCTCAGAGTGCGTTCCAGCTGTTGCTCCTGCTCTCCCTGAAGCCGGACCAGCGCCTCCTCGAGTGCTTTAGTCTTCCCCTCCATCGTCTCTGTGTGTTGCTGGCCGGACGCTGCACTGCTCTCGGTTTCCTCCAGGCGAGTCTGAAGAGACTTCAGCGCCTGCTCTTTCTCCTCGAGCTGCGAGGTGAGCTGTTTCTTAATCTGACTGATTTTCTGCTCGGCTTTCTTCTTCAGCTCCGATACTTTACGCGTGCTCTCGGCCGAGAACTTCTCCTCAGCTGCCTCCAGACTCTCCTCTTTGCTCTTGATAATCTCGTCTCTCATCCTTTCAAATTCCTCCCTTTGACTCTCGAGCTGGTGTTTGCACTTTTGGTTGTCTTCCTCGAGGGAGCGGAGTTTTCCGACCAGCTCCTGCTCCAAAGTACCGTTCTGAGTGCACCGCGTCTGCTGCAGCTGCTCCACCAACTCCCTCTTCTCGTTCTCCCTGACGCCGTGTTGCTGTTTGAGGTCCGCTGCCAGTTGTTCGCACTCCTTCGTCTTGAGGGCCAGCTGCTCCTGAAGCTCACCGAGGCGACGGATGCTGCTCTCCAGCTCCGAGGTGAGGCCGCTGACCTTCTGCTCCTTCTCGCTCAACGCCTGGTCCATCTCGGACTTGCTGATGGACTGATTGTCGACACTTGCCCTCAGCCCCGTCAGGGTTTCGTTCTTTTCAGAGATTTCCCGCTCCAGCTCATCGAGCCTGGTCTGCAGCGACGTAATGGCGTTGTTATTCTGGGCGAACTTGGTCTCCGTCTTCTTGTCGTTCTCAGAAAGGCGGTTCCGGAGTGCTTCCGCCTCCTCTAAGGCAGACTGTCTCTCCTGCTCCAACCTCTCGATGGTCTCCTCCAGTTGAGCGGCAGCCTGTTGTCTCTCCTCTTCATACTGCCGATTCAGCCGATTTATGGCTTCCTCCTTCTCTTTTGTGCTACTTGCGAGCTGATTGGTTAAGTCACTGCTGATGCTTTCCAGGTTACTGATACGCAACGCGGTGGTTTTCATACTCTCGGACATGACTCGGTTTCCTTCAGTCAGCTCCTCGATCGCCAGAGCTTTCTCGTGGACCGACTGAGAATGATTCTCTTTGTCCTGCGTTAAGGCCTTGACCTGCTCCGTGTGAGCGTTTACCTGAGCGGTCATCTGTTCCAATGAAGTGCAGAGGTTCTTATTCTCCTCCCTCTGCTGGCGGAGAGTCTCCTCTAAGGTGCTGATTCTATCTACTTTAGTGAGGATGACGTTTTTGAGGTTCACTACTTTTTTCTGACTGCCGAGCAGTCCGTCTTTCAGCTCTTTCAACCGACACTCGACTCTTTGACACAGTTCATTGGATCCACACTCCACTCTGGACTGAACCTCCTGACAGTAATACTGCATTTGGTTTCTGATCGCAATTAATTCTGCTTCCTTGGCCTGGAGCTGAATTGCAGTTTCCGCCATTCTCTTCTGCAAGTCCTTGCTCTCCTTCGATTTGGAGCCTTTCAGTGATTTACACTGCGTCTCCGTTTCCTTCAACTTTCCTGACAAGGTCTTCACCGTCTCTCTGCTCTCGTCCTTCGTCGCGTTGAGCTCGTCTTGGAGGGAGTTTCTCTCGTGCAGAGCTTGGTTTAGGTTCCTCTCCACGGACTCCGTTTGCTCTTTGAGCAGCGCCTTGCTCTGAGACAAGCCTTCAAGCTTCAGCGCTGCTTCGTTAAGCTCTTCTTGCAGCTTCTGCACAGTGGTTTCTCGAATGGCCAGATCCTCCTTTAAATCCTTGATTTTACACAACACTTGCGCGTTCTCCTCTTTGCCTCTGGCGAGTTGCTGAGAAACTTCCTCCAGTTCCTGAGCCTTCTCCTGTAAGATGTGCGAGTGTTTCTCCATCAAGTCTTCTTCCTGCTGTCCTGACTTCTCCTGCCAACGACGCTCCAGCCCCTCACTGTCATGCTTGTGTGTGTCGTGCAGCTTCTCCACTTCTTCCTTATGGTTGGCCTGCAGCTCGGACATCGCACTGCTGAGGCCGTGGGAACTTTTTTGGGCCATCTCTACAATTTTCTCTTGTACTTGTTGCTCGGTCTGCTGAAGCTCTCTGTCCTTCTTCGCAAGTTCCATGTTCATGTTTTCTTCATTCTGCTGCAGCTTTTTCTTAAAACTCTCGTGCATTTCTCTGGCCTTCTGTTTAATCTTTTCCATTTTGGTTTCCTGTGTTTTCAGCTTATCTTCAAACGCATTCATTGTGTCTTTCGCCTTCTTCTCGAGGGCAGCTTTTTCATCAATCTGCTGTTTCTTGAAGCGAGCCACTTCTTCCTGCTTCGAGGTCAGTTCTGCAGTAAATGACTTGTGCTGCTCCGAGAGCTCCTTGTTGGTCTCTTGCACCTGGGCCACTAGTTCTTGAAGCAGCTTCTCCTTTTGTTGACTATCAGCCTTTGTTACTTCTAACTGATGCTCCATATCTGTCAAATCCTTCTTACACTGATCAAGATCCTCTGACATCTTATTTAACTGGGCATTAGATTCCATTAGGCTCCCACTTTCCAGCTGGGATTGTGACAAGCATTGCTGCAGCTCCTCCAGCTCCTTGACTTTAACATGTAATTGTTGTACAGTGGAATTCAACTCCTCTTTTAGTGTGTTTTCTTTCAGCACGAGTTCTTTAATGTCCCTTTCATTTTCATTCTGAACAACCCTCAACGCGTTAAGTTCCTCCTTCAGAGTTTCCTCTAAACCTCCAAGTGACTGCTCGTGCTCCCGTTGGACAGTTGCGAGCTCGACATTGTGCTTTTCCACGTGATCTTGAAACCTCTTCTCAAGCTCCTGCTGGGCTGAAGTATGAGCATCTTCAGCCGCCACCAACGTTACCTCCAGGAGCCGTTTATTTTTCAAAGCCTCGAAAAGTTCAGCAGACACTGCGTCTAGCTCTGCCTGCTTTGCGTCTAGTTTCTCCAACGTCTTCTGGTTCATGTCTTCTACGTGTGCTTGGAGCTGCAGGTCTTTATCTCTCAGAAGCGTCTCCACTTCAACCCGGTGTTTTTCCTTGAGCTTCTCGAGAGCGGCGTTATTCTGCTGGGTTTGGGAGCCCTTGTGCTTTTCCAGCTGCTCCTGGTGCTTTTTCTTTAAAGCCGAGATTTGCTCTTTGTGTTTAACCTTCAGCTTGTCCAACTGAGTGGAAAGTTCATGAGAGACACTGGATCCATCTTGTGAGATCTTGTCTATAGTGCTCTCCAGCTCCAGTACTCTCTGCAATCACAAACAGAGGTTGTTAGATTATTCTATAAAGTCACTACTAATCATTTCACAGGATTCTGAGACAACTATGAAATCAAATGGTCAATAACTAAGATATTTGTTAACAGTATTTAATAAGAGTGCGATAGTCAAAGTTGCAAGGACATTGAGGGATATAAGTAAGTAAGTAAAGTTTATTTATATTGCACTTATCGCAGACAAAGTGTCACAAAGTGCAGGACAGAAGGCATTTTAAACAAGTTGCCCATAACAGCGGACAAAACATAAACAGATTAAAGAGCAAAGTACAATACACAGTAAAAAGCTGATGCAATAAAATATTTATAAACAAACAGAGAATATATAAAGCAGGCCATAGAATATTAAAATTAAGCAAATGCCAGTGTAAACAGAAATGTTTTGAGATGGAGTTTAAATGATACTAAGGACTCAGCGAACCTTAGGGGCGCAGGCAGAGCGTTCCACAGCTTTGGTGCTACTGCCTCAAAAGCTCGGTGTGTACATAACAAAAAACATCCAGATTCAGAACCAGATTTGTGTAATTACGTAAACACTTTTTTGTAATGCATTTTAAAATTTCACATTCAAAACGACGGGTAGCAATATTCATTAAAATGAATTATCTCACTCTGTATTTCAGAGTATTATTTTTATTCCGTTTCCTGTGTGTCTGTGTATTGTTTCCTGTTGTGTCATCAGCTTGTCAAATAACTAAAAACCTAAATCAGATAATATAAACACTGTTTACTAACTACAATTAACATGAATAAGAATAAACATTTGAGCGTCAAAGGATTCACTCGGCCCCAACTAATAAATACAATATAATTTTTTTAGGGCTGTGAAACGATTAAAATTTTAATCGGGTTAATCACAGGTTTTTGTGGATTCATCATGATTAATCACATATTACCGATATTCTCGGTATATTTTGTGAGAACATAGAGATTTATGACAAAAGACGGATATATACATTTATACATTCTTCTATACAATGGTGCTGCAACTCAGCAGTTATTTAGCAGTTTTCTTCCATATGGAACATTAATACATCTTCATCCTAAACAGAATGTTTAACCCTCCTGTTGCCTTTCGGGTCAATTTGACCCCATTCAATGTTTAATGTCGGTGTTCTTTGGGGTCAATTTGACCCCAGGCTGTTTTTCACTGTGTCAAACATATCAGAAATATCAACTTTTTTATTTATTTAAAGGGCTATTTAGGTAGTCAACAAACAAACATAAAGTACCTCACACTTAAACTTGGGAAACAATATTAATTCTAATAATTTTCTGGAGGTTTTAATTGCTGGGGTCAAATTGACCCCGAGGGTAAAATATGTTAGTAAATGTAAAGGTAACAGGAGGGTTAAACAGAGCATTTTCTCTTGTTTGTCAACCATTAACTCCACCATGATACAATCTAAAGGTGGACAGATTGACAAGTGACTTTTTTTTGCTCGGTCCCGATGCGCGCGCACGGAGCTCTGTGGCGCGCCAGACGGAGATCGATAAGTGTTAACGCAACGCGAAGAGACAGAAATGACATGCTGCTGTGGAGATACGATCAACAACAGACGTTTAGTTTAATAAAAGAACAAAGACGTGCTATAGAGAACATGTCAGGAGGGCGGGCCAATCTTTTTAATGTCATGCGATCTACCGACACTACGCGCGATCGACTGGCAGGTCGCGATCGACGTGTTGAGACCCTGATCTACAGGAAGTAAAAGTCGTAACAAGGTTTCCGGAGGTGAACCTGCGGAAGGATCATTACCGATGAACAGACCGTCTGCATGAGAGCGGACAGAGTTCAGATTGAAGTGGTGTATTGGAAGCTCATTTTGCAAGTGACTTTTTTTTCGTCCCAACGACCAACAACAGACGGATTGGAAGCTCATTCTGCGCATGCGTTAAATGCGTTAAAAAAAAAACTAGTTAAACCTGTAATTGGATTAACTGAGTTAACGCGTTATTTTTCACAGCACTAAATTTTTTTAAACTCACAGTTTTTGCAGCTTCCAGCTCCAACTGCACCTCTTTCACCTTGTTATCGCCTTCAGTCCTCAGAGCGATCTTCTGTAACTCGACATCCTCCAGAGCCAGAGAGGACTGCTGTTCCCGCTCCTTTCCTAACTGGGCAAACTCCTCTTTGAATTGCTCCTAAATGCACAAGCAGCACAAACAGATCACATCTAAATTCAAAAGTGGCAGTTTTTAAAAATCTGATTTACTTGATTATGTTGTGAAATTAGACAGAGGGAAACCTTTGGCACATACCGCAGCTTTGTTGATTCTGACACTCATCTCTTCGTCTTTCACGGCCAAAGCTTCACTGTGGAGTTTCTCCATATTGGCAACCGTTTCTTCCGATGATTTCTAATAAAGTTGAAAGAAAATCTGATTTTTATATGACCCACTGTGTTATCAAAGACAATTTACAGCATAACATCTAAAAAAATAAACAGAGCAAATAAAAATCAAATTACATTTGCCTTGCATGTCAGTAGCAGAACAGTTTGAAGGGGCAATGTTTTGGATAAGAGTTTGAAAGAATAGCTTCTCTTCAGTGACAATGACATGAAAAGCAACCAAAACAGCCAACTCATAGGGTGATGCCTTTCACTCTCTGACCTTCATGATGGTGACGACCTTCTGTTTGACTCGTGTCAGTTCCTGCTGCAGGCTCTTCCTCTCCTCCTCACCCACCCTTTCAACATCTTGGACTTGCTCCTCCAGCCGAAGCTGCAGTTGTTGTCGGGCCTCGTCCGCCCTCTGAGCGACACCCAGCGCTCGTTCAAGCTCTTCAAACGCTTTGGAGAGAACAAAACAAATAAATATATATATATATATATACACATACATATATATACACATATTTATAATGTATATATATATATATAAATATATGTATCATTAGCATATCCAGAAGTGGATTTCCACTCACCTGATTTCTCAGCCTTTTCTTTCCGGCCCTGTAACTCTTCTTTCTGGGTCGTCGCGTGCTGGAGCCTGGAGCGAAGCTGTGCAACCTCGTCTTCTTTCATTTCCAGTGCCTCGTGCATCTGGCGCTTTGTCTCAGCGATCATCATTCCCTGAAAGCCAGATAGCCATCAAACATTATCAGAGCAAATCACAGAGCAAATCACCTGACCCACTGATCATGATGTTGATTTGATGGATACTATTTTTGGTATTTTACACCCGAACGAACGCAAGATCAAGCGTCTGTAATTCTTTTTGACTTTAAGTGCCTTCAGCATTCCTCACAGAGATCTCATGAGATGAGCTGTCCATCCCACAGAGCTGGGGTCAAAGTTGAAGAGAAACATCATTGGACATCAAGGTGTCCGACTTCTTCACATCGTGAAAGAGTCAAAAAATCTATAAAACAATGTCATGTCTGAAGCTGTAGGCCCTTCAATCCCGATGAGCCTAAAGCCTGAACGCCCCCTCACCCACCTTGTCCTGCTCCAGCTGTTCAATGAGCTTCTTGGCATCACGCAGCTGAGTGATCAACTTAGTCTTTTCTGTGGTGTGCAGTTCCTATGAACACAAAACATTACAAAAAATTACAAATGAGAATGAGTCATTTCAGATTTTTTTTTACTCAGATCCTGCATCGGCTTTTGGCCAGATAACTTCCGACGGAGATGTTTTCTGCACCACCCAGGATGCCTCACCCACAAGCCAAATAACCAGAGTGCACACAAGCCCAGCTAAACCAACAAGTCGACCCAAATTACAGCCCAGTTTAGCAGCAGCGGCATGTCGTAGCTGTGTCTCTGTGGCACCGCTGTGTAACCAATGGTTACGGAACAGGAAATACTGCGCGGTCGTTGTTTGATCCAACAAGGCATTAGTGTCAAAGCAAACGAATTGTAAAATTAATAGTTTTACCGTAAATATAGGAGCAACGGACAATACAAAATACAATTAAAAAAATCCCTGAGCTGAATGTCTGGAATCTTCCGCAGATGGTCTGTTTTATGGGATATTTGTCTGAGGAAGCGGATGAGCACAGCTCAACCCAGCAGTAGCAGGATGCCTTCATGCTGCTAAAGAGGGCTAAACGCCTGTTAACCTCTGCTTTTCCTGACACAGGAAAGGCCCTGTTCCCAAACACACAGCAGAATCAAAACAACAATCATGGCCAAAAAATGGAGACAAGTCAATCATCACATAGCGGCCAATCGGTCTGTTGTTATCACAGCGTCTCTGTGACAACAAACATTTCCAATCGGACGCTGCCAAACATCAGAGCAACTACGGACGAGCTAAATAAGCCGATAATAACCACTGAAGCAAAATGTTTTGAAATAAATGAAAACAGCGGTTCAGTCACGCTGACATGACATGAAGCGTCGCCCTGGAGCGTCGCCAGAGAATTTGGATGTTCGGACTCTGAGAGCCACAGCAATCCTCTGTGTCCCTGAGATAGTTGACTCGCATTATCAGTGGACCGTTAGGACTCCAGCAGAGATTATACAGCACAACATTAATCCCCCTAAAGAGTAAAAACAGTGTTCAGTCATTTGCAGCATCCGAACCTCATTTCGATCAAACCGGTCTGGAAGAAATTGCCTTGAAATATCTGCTAATAAGTGATTATGAGTCTGAGCACATCGATGAATTGGACTGCAAACTGTCCTGATAGTAAAGCATGACTGGTCAACACTCCAGTATCATTGCTGATGAACGCAGAATAACCACCGTAATCTTCTCCAGCTCCTGCAGTCTCTCCTGCAGCTGCGTCTGCAGAGTCTCATTCTCGCTGCCCAGCTGGGCGCTTCGCTCCTTGTGTGTCCGCATCACTTCTTTGCACTTCTGCAGCAGGTTTTCCTGCCTCTTCACTCTCTTCTGCAAAGCCTCCAGAAGTTTGGCTGGATCACTGATGCCCTCTCCTGTCCAGAAGATAAAATGCACTCGATCATAAATAAATGAATAAAAGGGATTCTACACCAACACATCATAATTCTCACATAATTCTCAAACAGAGTAACTTTTCCTTTTATTTCTAACAAAACTACTAATATACACAAAGAATGTGCTTGCCCTCAGTGACTTCAGGCTCGACTTCTTGCCCCTTCAAAGGACTTTGTGCGGAGGAGGTTGAGTCTGAATCTGCATCTTGAGATCGAGGGACGCCCCCCTCGGCTGGCACAGCACCCTCAGTGACCCCCTTGGAACGTTTCTTCGACAAAGAAACCTGTTAGAAAGAGCAAAGAAACAGTTAGTGAAATAAACCTGTCTCAGTTCTTTGGTTAAAGACCCAAATCCAGTATTATTGCATGCATATTAAATTTAGCTCATTTGACTTTTAATATAGATAATACCACTTCTTTTTTTCTTTTTTTTGTGTTTTTATTTGTACCGTTTTATTATTATTTATTATTATTTTAAATTGCAAGTGCACAAAAGCGGCTGATATTATTTGAACAAAGAATAATGGTAAAACAACTATGTCTCAGGTTTTATGTGAAATGTTGCCTCGTATATTAGTTGACCACTGCAGTAAAACTCTTATATGGAATTCCTTCAAATCATTTGACTTCTTTAGTTTCTTTAAAACATCTTTTTCTTTGTTATTCATCCATGTACCAACACTCACCTGAGTTTGGAGCACAGAGATCATCTGGTCTTTTTCCTCCAGCGTGACATCAAACTCTTCTTGTAGGTGTTTCTTGGCCTGCTGGTCCATTTGAAGCTCCTAGAGGTCATTCAATATGCTCACTAACACGTCAATTATTCATCGAAAAAGGAAGCCGGACACCGAGCTAGAAAGAGGCCAGCATGCATAACATAGAGCCATACCTCCCGCAGCTCGCCTATCCTGCGGAGAGCTTTATCTTGACTCTGACTGAGGATGACCTGAAGGCAGGAAACAGAACTCTGGTCAGTTCAGGATGCCACAGATCATCAATGGCTGATGAGAAAACCCCATAACATGATATTAAAGAGAAGCCAACATGTCAGTTAATGCGGAAGACATTACCTGCGTCTTTTCTTTATCTCGTTGGACCGTTCGGAACGCAGTAACCAGCTGCACGGAGAAGAAGAACAGGTCAATAGAAGTGGGAAGAAACAAAGAGAAATAAATAGAAAATCATGAATTAGGTTGCATTAAAGTAACTATAGTGATACACTTCTGTGGCTCCAAAATAAACAGGTAGACAACTTAAAATGGGAATCTTCTGGGAGCCGCTCACCTCCGAGTACTTCCCCCTGTACTTCCCCAGGCTGCTCTCCACTCTCAGCAGCCGGTGCATCAACTGCTCTTTGGAGAGGGACTCTGCACTTCCTGGTGGCTCCTCAGCCTCGCTCTCAATATCTGAAGGGGGATCATAAGAGGGGGTGCCCGGGGGCTCGTTTTCTCCCAAAGGTGTCAGGGATTCACGCGATGAGCTTCGGACCAGGTTTTCTTTCGAGGGAGAGCGGAACAGGCTTTCTGCTCGACTCGCCCCGCCACGAATCAACGACTCCATTGAGGGAACTCTCAACTGCAGTTTCTGGGGAAATGACGTCTCTTCTCTCTGTCGGGAGGATCAAGACAACGCATAGAAAAATAACTTCAACCAAAGACAGAGCAAGAGCCTGAGAACATTAATGAGGATCAGGTATGTAACATACGTACACGAGGAGAAGCACTTCCATCCCCGTTGATGCTACCTGGGGGAGATCGGGCTGCTCCTTTAGGGGTGCTCTGCAGATAAAATACATCATGAGAGAAAAGGAAAACGATGCCAGAGGGCTTGTCCTGGGCCAGTTAGTCATCCACACCCAGCGTGGCTCTCCCTGATTACTCTGAAGGGAGCAATATTAGTATTGCTGGGAGTAATGCAGGGGCAATGGGTACCCTCATGCAACTTGGAAAAAACAGAAGGGTTAAATACATAAAAGAAGGCATCTCGACAGTACATGAAACAAAAGGGGTTAAAACTAGACGACAGAGCAGCCATAAGGTCGGAACAAACAGACAGTTAAAAGTCAAGAAGGACAGCTGCTATTTGAATTGAAGATGCCTGGCCGCGCCGTGTTCAGAGAATCAGCATCTAAGTGGACAAGTAGCGGCTTAGTTGGTTTAGTTGACTTGTTAGAAGCAGGATCAGGATAAGCAAATGTTCTCCCCCCTTCTCCAAGCTACTCCTTCCTCTGGATTACTGAGCAGAACATTCAACATGTCTGTCCTGTTTCTCGTGGAAAGGTTCTTGATGCAATGTCACTTCCAGGATCTGTTTTAGCTTACTTTGCAGCGATGGTCATCGTAGTAATTTCTTTGTCAG
Source organism: Pseudoliparis swirei (assembly GCF_029220125.1). Classification (NCBI taxonomy): domain Eukaryota; kingdom Metazoa; phylum Chordata; class Actinopteri; order Perciformes; family Liparidae; genus Pseudoliparis; species Pseudoliparis swirei. Next base: position 9,617,814 of record NC_079404.1, read on the forward strand.
GGATTGGTGACTTTTAAAACTAAATTATGACATGAGTTATCATTTGGGCAGCTGCTTGATTCAATGTGTGCGAGTGTGTGTGTGTCATCAGAGCTAAATTAATACAACGGAATAATTAATCAGTGATTTCATCTATAAAGAGTAAATACTGATGAAGTGTGTCAGAGAACTCCTCATTTAAACAAGCCGATACCTCGATGCTCACTTCATTCTCACAGATGTATGTGAATGAACGGGAATACATATAAACACTCACTATAAAGCATACAATACCTGTACTACTTTACTTAAATGGCTCTACTCTCTTCCAGTCCAAGCCCACAACTTCCCAATTACCACGGACGATAAACGGCTGATTAACTTCAAAGCGGTTGTAAACCAGATTCATGGTGCTCACGATGGTATTTACGACGACTAGAACCTTGCTCAGATACCAACACAAACACAATTCCAAGAGACAGAGATATTCCTTCAATTTAGCTCATCAAATGACAAACAAAAACACATTTGTACCTCCAAAATAAAATGTAAAAAACAACAAAATAAGTGAATGAATGAGATAGTTTGATGGGATTACTGTGAATGTACTGAGCGATGAACACGTTGTGAGAACATGTTTATAACATCTGAATAAGATGTAGATGCAACAACAAAGACAGTGCTATGTTTACGATATTTGTGTTTGATACAGGGGTTGTTTGTAGCTGGAACACATTAAAATCCTCCAGACTGCAGAGTAATAATTAAATGTTTTCTCAAGTCCATTCCTGACTAAGTGCAACACAGGAAACAGTGTAAGGCTAGAGTTCAAGGCTCAAACGTTCATCCACCCACTTAAACGGTGTGCTCTTAAAACACTGAGCCAAAGAGAAGCTGTTCATAGTTTAGTATTATTGATGTCAAAATATAACATCAAACAATTTGGGTGAATAAACTAAATCAGCATTTTAATCTCGTGTTTTAAAATAGATGTACATAACAGGAAGTGCAAACAGCTGGCCAGACTCCCTTTACACTGGGTAGTTAGTAGTGAAAACACATTTTAACATCAAACATACACTTAATGTTAAATGTTACATCAAGTATATCTTAGACATTTAAATAGACAAACACAATGTTAACGAAATGATTGTACCGTCTGCATATCAAATCTGATGAATTGTTTCAAAAGTTGTTTTCTTCTAGTCTTCTTACTGCCTCCACATACGAACACACACCATCTAGTTTTTGAGCTCCGCAAGCGCATCTACAAAAGGTGCTCTGGTCTGTTTGTTTATTTGGAAAAGTTACCGACAATTTGACATTTCAACGGCTTAAATTTCCTTCCCATAGCTTGGAAAAGACTAATGTAAATCCTCCAAATAAACAGACTTGTGGGACAAGGGGACAAAGGGTATAACAGGGTGTTGGGGGTCTATAGGGCAAGCAACTGAGGGGGCAATATTCCATTTTGAGCTGGACTATAAGAACTGAAAGGTCGGGCATTAAAACAACAAAGGGTAGAAAGCACACAAACGTCTATCCCAGGATGTAAACCATAACTCCCATCGGATGCAGGGTTAGCCTAGTTATGAGATGCCTTCTTGTTGCTAAATCCAAAGGAAACAGGAGACAGAGAGCAGGGAACAAGCTGTCCCTACTTGGGCCACAGTCCTCTACCGATTCCCCAAAGGCATGGAGATGGGAGGAAGGAACAGGGCAGGAGGAGGAAGAGGAGAAAGACGAGGAGGGAGAGACAGGAAGTCAGGACAAACTCACCACACTGGCTACCTGGGCCGTTTTGGGTCGTTTTGAATGGTCCAGAGCAAAGATAGTATACTCAGAGAGAAAAGCGGGCTCTGCTATCATCCCAGCCAGCACCTGACCCCGTCAGGTCAGTAACGGGACGAAAGGTGGGGAAAGGAGAGGAACACAGAGAGCAATGAGAAAAACAACACCATGAGTGTGAAATAGGGAGTGTCTAGCCAGACTGCCCAGACGAGGCTGGTTGAGAGAGACTGAGGTGGATGGGTGGATGTGGAGAGAGAGAGACGACATGGGGTAGGAAGAAAAATAAGAAAAGTGGGAAAGTGAAACACTCAATCAACATTAATGTTATGAATAACCGTTTGACATCTCTGCATGTAGTTGTAAGTTATGATGTTGTAAGAGAAAATCGGCCAAATCTGCCTCCAATAAGCAAATAAACACTTTTAGAGATGTCAAAGTGTTAAAGATTTGTGAGGTGAAAAAATATGCCGCGATGATTAAGAAGTTGAAGGCACACCAAGGGCCTCCAAAGGACAAGGAAGAAAGTAGAGGATAAAAACCTGAGCAAAAAGGGCCGCTGTCACTATTCCTGCTCGGTCTGGCAGTGTTGAAACGCAAAAAAACTTGTCATGAATGAGTAAATTAAGCCAATTTTATTAATCTAACGATCAAACGACCAATCAGTAAACATCAACATCTCAGCTCTAAAATAGATTTGTTGCTCCATCATTCTTACAGTCGTAGACGGTAACTCATTGCCGGTCTACCTCCGTCTAATGAATCAAAGACGTATTGCATAAACTTGGCCATATCTACTGGCGAAAAACATCGCAACGAATCAACAGGGAAAGAAAAACACCGCGAGAATGAAACATCAATTATTCATACACATGCTCTATTATGGTCTGCTTTGCGCCATTACAATTATGTTCCCAATGCATCTAAATGAGAATCGCTTCTGACAGCAAAATAAAGAAAAAAAGACTTGTGTCATTGAATAAGCAATATATATATATATATATATACATACACACATATAGATACATATATGGTGTTAAAGATAAACAAGAAAAATGCCCCGAAATGTATCTAAATTTCAAAGTAATTGTCCCATGTAATGATGAGGTAATTGGAGCGACCATACCTGTATATGATGAGATTCCAGAGCTGATTACTCTACAACATCTGTTATCATAATGTTATTCTTGCTCATATATTCTCATGAAATCATAAGGACCCTGTGTAGACAGATTTTCATTTGTTGCCGAAGTAATTCAAACATCTACGATTCAGTAAATACACTGAGGGAATTAGTGCAGTGACTAATATTCATATTTGATCATATTAACACATTATGTTCAGTAGGGACAGAGAGTTGAGGGTATTTTATTTAATAGTATATAACTAATAGTGTAAATTAGTAGCCTACACTTGTTGATTTGCAAAATAGGACTGGTTTGTTATTGAGGCAGCATTCAGCGTAACAAGACACATGACAGACAGGAACATGACCCTGAAAATAACAATATAAGCTGTGGAGAGAACATGACATCTGGGGGGGGTGCAGTTTGAGCTCAAAGGTATTAAACATATCTATCAGAAGCTGACCCCACGCTCACCTCTCTGTCACTGCTGGAGGGTGAGCCTTCATACTGAAACGGGGGGGTTTGACTGCCGCGCCGGTCTCCACTCCCCATCTGTGAAAATAAATAAAACAATGCATGTATTAAAAAAACAGCATCCCTTTCCCAAAACTATACACTCACAACTATGCTCTTATGAAAAAAAAGTGTTGGGCTCCCCGACATACAATTATTTGGTTGACCACGTTGTGTTATTGGCCTAATTTAACTTTCCTTGTCTGATTGTCAATCTTCACCTTTGAACACAATCTACTTTCGGTTTTTCGGCATGACAATGAGGGTCATGAACTGCAGTGCAGACACAAACAAGTAGCAAAGTGACATCCACACAAGGGCCACCAATAACAGAAGGACTATGGAAAAGTGTGTTTTACATCTGAAGTGACATTTAGAGGCTTGTCACAGCTACAGAAGGATGTGAAACAAACAACACTGACATGTGGATTTGGGATTTTGGAGCAAAATCATACTCCAAACCTCTAAAACGGTCAAATAGTCTTTGTTTAAAACAGAGGAATACTCCATAAATTGTGGTTATTATGCAAAACATTGAGAAGCTTCCGTTGCATTCAGGGACAGGTTAAACCTGACCAGCAGGGTTATGATTAATCCACAGAGCGTATTGCTGGGAAACAGCGTTGTAGCAGACTGTTTCCGTGATATCTACTTTAACGTCAACTTTGAATTCTCGTTTCTCTGGTGCTGAATTTACATATGTCAAATAAAGCTGAGAGCAGACGCCCACTTTGTCAATGCAAGCAACATTTAACAGAGACACCCATATCCTCCACGCCTATTATTTAATAATTGAATAGTGTTTGGGCTTCAACGAAGTTCACGGTTGCCTATCTTTTCTTTTTTCAACCCGAGATGAAGTGAGAAACCAGTAGTTACGAGCTTTCGTGAACGCAGCAGCAGCAGATGACAGCTAGGTTAAGTTGGGCTGCTACATGTCTTAGCATTGTGCAAACAGGCCAGCTGAGAGTACAAGTAAAGGTTAAACGATAGCTGACGGTTTATAATGAGTCTCGAAATATGAACCAAAACGTCTGCGAACCGACAGCCAGCGCCTCAGCAATGTAAACAGTGGTCAGCTTAGCTGGTTAGCTTCCAGAAACACAACAACTGACCTGGGCCTGCGCTGGTGACTGCGCATTCCTCTGCGGGGACTGCTCCTCGTTTATCTTCTGTTTGAGTTTTTTAAACATGGTGTCACGCTGATGCAGCTAACAGCTGATGAGCCGATCACTTTTATCCGGTGGAGATGTATTTTAAGTTTAGCCTGACATCAAGTCCTCAGTGCTACACTTCCTTGTTCGCTTCTGATATCCAGCAGGTGACCTAGCTCTCTGCGCATGTGCGGCCAACGTGGAGGAAAATTGAAACGTCAGCGTTAAAGGGCCAGTCCGGGATACATTAGCTACAGCGCCACCCGTGCTCTTGTGACTTTCCAGGTAACTGTCGTTCAGGTATTTTAGGTCATGTTAGTGGTTTGGAGTGGCAATGTATTTACAGAAGGCAAAGCAATTTCTGAAAATCGCTGGAGGCTACCATAGCAGTATTGTATGAGCATGCCTTTATAACATGGTGTTTTATTTGGGGAAAACCTTGAACATAGTTGAGTTTACTGGTATCCGGAGCATTAGTCATAATGTATTGAGAATAAAGCTGTGCTTTTATGTTGGCCTAAAATATGTGTGTTTAACCTAAATACAGAGTTTCCAATGCATTGGCTTCGGAAAGATCCTATTTCGAAAGTTTACCGATAGTGCTACATACTTCGTTTTAGTGTACAATGTTATAGGCTATGTTTTCTCAAATAAATTCTATATTACAACCCTATATAATGCTATTCATGATATCAGAGAAAATAATACAGCTCTGTCTTGCTCCCTTCTATCATCTTCATCGGATTAGTCTAAGAACCGACCTGCAAGTCTTTACACTTTAAAAACAACCCTGCATGCATGAATAATGTATACACAAGCTAAATATATGCTACTGTAAGGCCCTTGTTTTTGACAGAAGAGAGCACTGTTTCAATGTGCTTTACTAAGATTTTGCTACAGCCCAGTTTATAGCACAACTACCACGACTCACATAATGTGTCAGACTGTATGTGCTATCCCGTTTTCATAGTCGGAAGAACATTTCACAACTAAAAGACGATTAAATACTTTCCCTTCCTTCTTTGGTGGCGTCCCTGGCTTTTACGATGGAAAGCTGCAGAGTCACACCGTTTTGCCAATCAAGCAGCTTTTTTGGTAACTAATGCAGTTGTGCTGGCTGATCCATATGAATAGAAAATATTTGATTGGGTTTATTTTCTGCTGTGGAGGGCATAAATAATCCATTATGTGAGGGCCAACACATCTTCCTTGGGGAGCATTTGTTTGAGCCCATACTGAGGCACAGGGATTTACACATATTGTAGAATAAACAGATCAGTATGCTCTTGTTTATTGTTTATGTGATGATTTGTGAGTCCCTGGACTCTGATGTGTTCTATTAATCGATGCATATCTATATACAAAATACAAAGTCTACATGCTTTCTGTTCATCAAGGTTGGATCATAGTATCCTTGGTAATAATAACAACATGTAACGTACACAACTTTATAGAAAATAGCTGTATGTCATGGTTAAAATATGTGGTATTTTCCTTCCTTTGGGATCTGGCAGAGTGCACATATTTGAAATATACATTTCTGAATCTGCCTTTGCTGACTGGTGGAGAAAGAATCCAAGCATGTCATTTTGGGCCTTAAAAAACCATTAAAAAAATACTACAAGCAAGATTTGATTAGCATTTTTCCACCATCCGACTGTCATGCATGCGACTCAGCAGGGCTTTTGATCTATGATGGGTGCCTGGAACACTGAGTGTGAACGATGGGTGGTTCTGTACACATTACATCTATTGCATCTGTCCATCCTGGAGAGGGATCCTCCTCTGTTGCTCTCCTCCAGGTTTCTTCCCTTTTTTTCCCCCTGAAGGGTTATTTGGGAGTTTTTCCTGGTCCGATGTGAGGTTTTGGGGCAGGGATGTCTATGTGTACAGATTGTAAAGCACTCAGAGACAAATTTGTAATTTGTGAAATTGGGCTATACAAATAAACTGAATTGAATTGAATTAACGGCGGAGTGATGGAGCTCTCCTATACCATGCAGCAGTCACCCTGAGGCAAAAGGCAGAGAGGATGATAAGTTGTCAAAATAGGGGAATCTCCTGTTGTATGTCTGCTACAGCTGGTTTATTTTCGACAGCAACTTAGGTTCAGTATTTTCTGCAAAGTTACAGAGACCTTGTTGGACAGCAAGTTGGAGGGAGGGGGGCACCCAATGTATTCACTTGGTTGGTAGTGTGGCTCAACACATGAACAACTACGAGAATAAGGTGCACCTCAAATCACTGCTGACCACACAACCAGTCTTCAGAGACCAGATCAATAGATAGGGAGCTGCAACTCCCCTGTGAGGCTTATTGCCACCCAATTAAACACATAGTGAAGGAGAACCTGAAAACCAAGCTTTTTTTTTTACCACAGCCAACTAGCTGACTGCCAATGATTAGGTAGCAGACACTTGTTAGACCTATATACTGTATGTCCATCCTTCCACCTTCCACACGGCAGTTTATTAAATTGGACAATAAATTCGCCAAACGACTAACAATCTGCCTCCTGGGCCAGATTTAGCATGCTGTGTGTGTATGCAAAATATTCAATACATAAAAAAGTAAATGTAGCAGTTTTCAGTTAAAAATGCTCATGATATTTACACTATATGTCCAAAGTTGGCTGAGCATTACTTATTAATCCCTTTTTTGTCGGTTAAAATTGTGTCAGTCTTGTGCCGAGGTTGATGTAACAACTGTTTTGGGGACTGATTGATGATGATTAAGCATCGTGCGCTCTGACCAGCCGTTGCCCCTTTCGCACCCCCCATGGCGTTGTCATCTGGTTGTTTTGGGCTGTGCCTCCTGTCACAGAGAGCTATTGCCAGACGGCCTCAGAAGCAGCTCCATGTGCTTTGTCACTGGCACTGGGGAAAGCATCGCACAGCCATCATCTCTCATTCACGTCCTGTCCAAAACAGCAGGACGCGATGATTTGCCGACCTTGTCATGTAGTCTTTTAATGCACATTAACTTAGCAGTTAGCTCATTGACTTGATTCAAAATGTCATTTGAACTTTTTGTCTGTACATGTTGAATATCTGGTAATACTGTGAAACCATAATCTCCATTTGGTATCTTCTGAACGTTGCTGAACACTGTTGCAGTGGTTTAATGTAGGGTGGATCCACTAGATGGAGCTACCCCTGCTTTGCAAAGCACCCATCTTACTCGGCAAAGGATGAGGCGTGTGGTCAATTGGCCATGACAGTGAGACAGACTGTACAGATTTCCACATCTGACATTTAGACCCGTCCTTGTAGGAATAGCACAGGTGTTACTACTAACATTAAGGATGGATCTGACCCAGTAAGACAGTGAGCCAACACGCTCAATAACAGGATTTAAATCTGCTTCCTACTGTGGCACGTTAAAAAATGCCCTCCGGGAAAAACGACATGACCAAAGTCTTGGAATATGATCACAGTGTTTAAAACAATCGCACCTCTTCAGTTTCTTTCCCTTTATATAACCAGGTAAAAGTCTCGATGAGATCCGATTATTTCTTTCAACAAAGTCCTGACCTGTCCTGGTGCAATTGGGATGATTTCAGACTACAAACATGCTGCCTGGTTTCTGCAGATCACGCTGAACTGAGAACAACGGTCGACTTGTTGGCAACCCGTCTCCTCTGACAGCTCATTACTTGCCCCTGTTGGACTTCTGCGGATGTCAATGGATTCCCAGGTCTTGACGAATATAATATTGTGCCTCTTAACCCTTGTGTTGCCTTCGGGTCATTTTGACCCGATTCAATATTTAACCCTCCTGTCGTCTTCGGGTCAATTTAATCCGATTCAATGTTTAATGTCGGTGTTCTTTCGGGAGTCAACAAACACACATAAAGTATCTCACACTTAAACTTGGAAAACAATATTAATTCTAATAATTTTCTGGAGATTTTAATAGCTGGGGTCATATTGACCTCAAGGGTAAAATATGTTAGTAAATATAAAGGTAACAGGAGGGTTAAACATTGAATCGGGTCATATTGACCCGAAGGCGACAGGAGGGTGAAACATTGAATCGGGTCAAATTGACCCGAAGGCAACACAAGGGTTAAATGGAAAAGAAAGGACAGGTAGGATCCAAGTTATAAACCAGAACTGGCCTTTACTGTAATGGGTCAGTCAAACCCAGCATGAACAATGCAGTCAGTCTAAAACAAGCAGTCGCGACCAAAGGGGCATCAGAGGGAAGTCTGTGGAGGACGACTGTGGCTAAAGGGCAGGTACGCAGTGTACGACATACTGGGAGGCTAATTGGGGAGTTGGGAGCAGAACACACTATAAGGACTAATGCTGGCAAGGGACGGATTGCCATGAGAGGTAAAAGCAATACTTTTGAATGAAAGTTAAATTATTCACCAGTAAAATGCATCACTGCTCAATCTAATACAGCAACTTTTAGAATGAATCCATAATTGTCACTTCTGACCTTGGCCACTGTTTAGAGAATGTTCCACTCTCTCCCTTCAATGATAATAAAATATGGTAATTATGGTCTTTTTTCCAGGCTTGAAGCATCCCATATATGAGGCATCTGCTGTATGAGTGATGCATTCACTGACAAAAGATTGACTGGGTTGTTCAATTACATTAGGCCAAATAATGCTTTTAGTCTTCTGACATTCTTTTCAGATATTTCCATACTACTACTTAGAATGAATGAAATATGTATTTTTTCAAGCAGTTCAATTGATATTTTTCATGAAACGTAACTGCACCAACATAAATGAGAATCTAATGTTCTGCCAGAGCAGGTTCGTGAACACAAATATATGTGGGACCTTGGAATTGTGTAATAAACGTGCCAAGCAGAAATACCTTTGAAAGTATCACTCTCAAGGTAAGTTGTGTTTTCCTAATGAGTAATGTCTAAACAGGCAGCTGCATAACAAGCCAGAACCTCTCATGTGCTCACTTGTCCCAAACATCTGATGTGTCAATGGATTTCCCACAGTTGGATAATCATACAGAACTATCAAGGAAATAATTGTCACGAGGGGGATTAGGGTGGACCCAAATGCACGACAGATAATGCAAATAAAGATCCTTTACTGAGAGCGTCATCAGGAACGGAACAGACAGAATAATCAAACACACTGTGGAACGCTCGAAGGCTTGGTAGGAAAAACACAAGACAATCTGGCAGAGGGCAAGTGAGGGAACCTAAGTAGACAGGGACTAATTAGGGAATGGGCAACAGGGGAGATGGGCATGAAGACCAGGTGAAGGTAATGAGGGACTAACGAGGGAGTGATCAGAGGCAGGTGAATGGAGTTGGACTGACGAGATGGGAAGCAGGATCTGGAATGACATGATAGTTAGTGAGACCGGATGAAAACAACTAATACAAAAAGGAAGGTGTGGAGCTAAACTGTTACAATAATAGCCTTTTCATCTTCTATCTATATTAACTTTCTTTCTAATTGTTTTGGGAATAAGTAAAATATGAATATAGTACGTTGGAGGTGTTGACTCCACTGCTGCTAGTAGTTGTTGCTTCCATACTACTGACACAAATAAATAACAAAAAAGAAAATTGAACTCCGGAGTTTAAAGATGAGGGATGATGAAAGGAGCACTGGTAAATGGTTGGGCTCCTGCGTGACTCCACCTGGGGACTGGTTGGATTTGTGTTTGCCTAATGAGAGAGACCCCTCTGTTGAGGGGAGCAGGGTACGCCTGGATAAACATGTTTTATGTAACAAGAATATCTTTCCAGAAGGCAGCGCTGCTCCCGGTGTTATTATCTCTCAGTTGGATTTCCATCAGTCTGTGTGGTTGGAGCCATTGGCATTTCCAGATGGCATGAACACCCTGGTGCATAAAACAGAATATTCATTTCAGTCCTATCGCATCTATAAAGCTCAGGGGTGTTTTTACTTCGAGTTACTTTAGCTTGAAAGGGCAGAATACTACAAAGTAAATAATTCTATTGCATATAATATGTTGTGTTTATACTATACGTTGTACTGCAGCAACCATTGAGGAAGCAGCGGTGTGTATGGATATCAGACAGGAGGGAGCAGCGTTGCATAATAACCGGTGAGCGGAAATTCTGTCAATCCCATGAAGTGAGTACCAATTAGCCGCTATCCGAATATGACAATGAGTCTAATTAGATAGACTTTTATGTTTTTGGAATACTACAAGGCATCTGGCATCACAGATAGAGGCTCATCTGATGCTGACAATAATCAGACAAACATCACTCCGGTCATTTAAAATGTCTCCAGTGTGCCATCATTGTCACGGTGCAACCGTAAATGCCGTTTGATAAATCTGAGGGGGGGGGGTGATGTCGAGTCTCACAATGCTCAAGCAGGGGAAGCTTCATTGGGGTAAAGGCAGGAGGGGTCATCTGTCTGTCCCCTCATCACCATACTAGTGGTAATAAAATGCTGCTTAGTGGCAGACAATAAAAGCAATTCTGATGATAGTCAAGATAACCACCAAGATAAACTATCCCATAGGGGACAATGAGAGGAAGCGTTCCTAGTTTAGAAATTGTGCTGATGATGCTTCTATAACCATCCCATCCATCCATTATCAATACCGCTTATCCTCATTAGGGTCGTGGGGGCGCTGGAGCCAATCCCAGCTGACATAGGGCGAAGGCAGGGTTCACCCTGGACAGGCCGCCAGTCCATCTCAGGGCACACAGAGAGACAGACAACCACTCACTCTCACATTCACACCTAGGGGCAATTTAGACATCAATTAACCTGAGCTGCATGTCTTTGGACTGTGGGAGGAAGCCCACGCTGCCACGGGGAGAACATGCAAACTCCACACAGAAGGACCGCTCCGACCGGGAATTGAACCCACGGCCCTCTTGCTGTGAGGCGACAGTGCGAGTCACTACACCACCGTGCAACCCCGCTCCCATAACCATAACATTTTAATCACAATACTCCACATTGTTTCCCTTTGCAAATGAAATAAAAACAATTCATCTTCTTCTTACTTTTAGCTTTTTAAAATTGTGTTAATGTACTTTTCTATGATATGGGACGACTTAAATAAAAATGAATAATAAAGTATTGCTGTACTAACGCAACTATATGTCACATTACTATCAACATTAATATTCACCAGTCACGGTAAACACAGAGAAGGATGAGGATATACAAGCTGTCCAGAGCAGCATTAATTAATGTGCTTAACATTTAATTTCGGATGACCATTGAAGTACTATTTCAGCAGCAGAACATTGTCTCAGCCTTGCATGAGAACAAGATCAATATTTTCTGTGTGCTCAGTGACTTACATTACAGCAACATAATGGTGAACATATTTTGTTATGCGTGGGCGTGAGATATTCACACACACATCACTAAGCCATGACCTATAGGAGGCTGGATCCATACCATCGACACACAAGGGAATAAAAGTATTCCACTATTTGAAAGAGAGGCTTTTTCTATAAGCAGCATCGTGGGCCTGCACACGCTTTCACAATCTGCTGACTAAGATGTCTGCTAAAAATGCCGCACTCCTTATCTAATCGCTTTAATTCTCCGCCACAATAGTCGCTCGTCCACAACAATTCAACATGCTGATAACTCCCCAACGCCTCCAGACACCTGCTCAGCATCCAGAACGTGAAGTTTCTGCGCTGCTGGGCTCACTATGAGTCCTTTTGTGAAATGCCAAAATATACAAGCTGCTTTTATTCGGCGTGTAAACATAGTTTAAGCATTATTTGTGAACATTTTCTTTCAGGGGTTAAAACAGCTTTACGTGTCTGTATTATCCATTTGTTTTTTTCACCCTTGACGATCAGCATGCCTCCAGTGTAATACAAACAAGTCGCAGAATGTGTTTTAATATGCAGGCATGTGACAAGATGTACCTCATGTGTATCATACCGCAATGCTATCATGGCCGCACATCTAAATTAAAGATTTGGAGGAAATTGTTCAACCAGTGAGATAGTGTCTGCTGAGAGGGGCAACCTCTAGGCAGCTATCACCATGATGAATGAATCGAAAGGAGACTGAGATTATCTTCACTGTGCAGATTAAAGTATCAATGGGCCAAAAGTGATCAGGTTTGAAGGAGCTCTGAGAGGAACAGGACTCTATACTATCCTGGGTAAATAAACATACAGTGAAGGTGGGTGGGAATCTCCTGAGATACTGGATTCATCCCAGAGCTCTGGGTTTACTGGAAGAAAACTACTCAACCGTGACATTAGCTGTTTCAAGGGATCTGCAGCAACCAGGGATGCAGCCTGTTGGGGTGTGAAGCGGTCCAATCAGCCTACATGCAGTCATTCACCGATCCTTGCTACACTGTTGTTGCTTTTTGGAGGTTTGGCTTCTGTATTTGGTGTCTTTTAAAGAATTAAGACAATTGAAAAAGAAAAAAAACTAGAAAGAGCATTTCCTTCTGAAAATGCGTTGGAATGCTAACATTTTAAAGCTTGAAGCTGAAAAATAAAAACAAAATTGCTGAAAATGTTTGAAAATAGCTGAAAATGTCTGAAAATAGCTGAAATATGGAATGAACAACTGAAAATGTCTGAACATAGCTGAAATATGAAATGATTAACTGAAAATGTCTAGAAATAGCTGAAATATGAAATGAATAACTGAAAATGTCTGAAAATAGCTGAAATATGAAATGAATAACTGAAAATGTCTGAACATAGCTGAAATATGAAATGATTAACTGAAAATGTCTAGAAATAGCTGAAATATGAAATGAATAACTGAAAATGTCTGAAAATAGCTGAAATATGAAATGAATAACTGAAAATGTCTGAACATAGCTGAAATATGAAATGATGAACTGAAAATGTCTAGAAATAGCTGAAATATGAAATGAATAACTGAAAATGTCTGAAAATAGCTGAAAATGTCTGGAAATAGCTGGACATGTCTGAAATTAGCTGAAATATCTTTTTTTTTAAAGCTGAACATAGCTGAAAATAGCTGCCAACAGCTGAAATATGCTGAAAATAGCTTAAACATCTGAACATATCAAAAAGGGAAACTTCCTGCTGAAAATAATGAAGCACAAACATATTGGGTGGAAATGTATAACTGAAAAAGATAAGCAAAACTTTCACTTCTAAATATTCAAAGATATGAATCACAATCCAAGAAATGAGAGAGAGGGGGAAAAGTCAGAGGTGAGATCAAGAGAGAGAAAGAAATTGAGAGTCAGAAGGAGAAAGATAAATAAAGAAAGAGAGGGAGAAACCAGGGTGAAGGATAGATGAGATCTAAACACTGAGTGGATTTTCTACAAAAGCATTTGTTAAACCCTGTCAAAAAAAACATGATCAAATCACCAAAATAGTAGAATCAATAGAGAGGAAAGATTGAGCCGAACGCGCCGATATGTTTGTTATGTTTGTGGGTTAAATGTGACCTGAGAAACTCAAATGCTGGTTCTCCTCTATCTCTCCATTTAAAGACACACGCGCACAAACGTTAGTCTGTGTGTGTGTGTTGGGGGGGGGGGGTGTTCAAAATGTATGATAAACAAGAGTGTGTGTGAGATCCGCCACTGATTAGCCTAACATGAAACACCTGTGTGTGTGAGAGACAGACAGCTCAGAATCTGATGAAATCAACCTGTTAAACCCTTCGGATTTGACAGAGAACCATAACTCTGATCCTAAAGGTGTTTACATTTTCAGTTATTCATTTAATTTTTCAGCTATTTTCAAACCTTTTTCAGCAATTTAGTTTTTATTTTTCAGCTTCAAGCTTTCAGATGTTAAGCATTCCAACGCATTTTCAGCAGGAAATGCATTTTCTAGTTATAATTAGTTTTGCTTAAGTCATAAACACGCAAGGCAAACACAACAATTCATGTGTTGAATATTAAAAGTCAAGAGCATTGCAGCATGATACTGCAGCTGACAGGGGTTACTAACATGAGCATGTTTCAGGGAGATAAGCATCTCAATCAAGTATAACCACTTCCAGGCACTCTGCGCTGCATATTGGCTTTCCATTCTGAAGTGGTGTTTGATAAGAAGAGTATGACAATATGGGAACTGGCTATGTGTTGGCTGAAATATCCCATTGACAGTTAAAAGTCTGCTTCCCTCCTCCCTGTACCATTTGGCTTGCCAGAAAGTTCTGATGTAGTTTTTAAGTCCACTCCTCTAGCTGCCCTCTAGCTTTTGAAAATGTGTGTGGCTTTGAAAGGTATAAGTGCAGCAAACTACAACCACCTGGAGCTCTTACCGTCGGCCTCCTCCAGGTTCTGTCAGGACTGTCCTCACCAAGAGGAATACACTCTACACAAGAGGAGCCGCTTTCTGAGTAAATGCAATATGTTGAGTGAATGTATTAAGTAGGTGGGAAAATAGCATTATTATTATCTACAAAAGGTACCTACAACAGGAAAGTACAAACAGAACACCAGAATTTGTGTTGTGATGTAATTTATTTTAAGGCGGCAAAACTTGGATGAGTCACAACCAAAACCAACATTTTCAGAATAAAAGTGTGGGCAGTAAGAAACCTGTTTTTGTAGAATTGTTGGACAAAGTTAACCTCGGCCACTCACTCACTGGATTTATGTCTTTGGCAACTGAATGAACCGCTTTAAACCTGCTCCCCCCCTAGATAATCTACCTTCAAGGATTTAGTTTTTGGACTATTGTTGTTTGACTGTAAATCTAATTGGATTCTTGATGGTAAATCCTCCTCACTGGTAAGAGTGGGGAAATTATTTTTAATTTAAGGCAAATGCACGCACTAACCAAATTACACGCACACAAGGAAGTGGATTAAAGTTGCGGGACAGCCATAGAGATCGACGTGCACTCGAGAGTCAGTGCTCGTGTCCGACTTTGCAACAGTTCATTTAAAAAGAAAACCTCTGCTTCATAAAGGTGGATACATGAAGCTTAGATTGTTAGGTTTGACTTATACACATATTTTCTTTTAAAGATCAATTCAATCTCAGAAAAAGTTGTCCCTTTTAAGCTGAAGACCCATTGCACACTTTGGACAGAACTAGTGCACTCTAAAAAAAAAGTTGAGTCAACTTAAAAAAGTGAGGCAACCAGCTGCAAAGCCTTTTTGAGTTCACTCAACTAAGGGCTAATGTGTTGTGTCAACTTATGATAAGAAGTTCACTCAAAGTGATATCTTAAGTTTGTCAAACGTAACATTACTATTCAGACGTACTTATGTATTTAAGTTAACACTACTTAAAATATTGCATTTGATCTACTCATGTACTTAAGTTCAGAACACTTAAAATATTAAATTGGAGAAACTTTAAATTGTGTGTTCTTGTAGATTAAAAACATACATAAACAGCACTTAACATTTTTTGTTGAGAAATGTTTTGTTGAGAGAACTTACTTTTAACTTAAAATGTTTTGTTGAGAGAACTTACTTTTAACTTAAAATGTTTTATTACTAAATTTCACTGCCCATTATTTGAGTACACTCAACATTCTTTGCAACGTTGCCTTCATTTAAATTAATTAAAAATGTACACTGTTTTTTTGGAAAAGTCAACAGTTAAAGAAAACAAACTTCTTCAAACACAAAATGTTTATTAACAATAACTAAACATTTGTTTGCATAACTATATAAATTCCAGGTGTCAACACGTGAACATAGACAGCAGAGGGTCAACATCCTTAAAAATCAAAATGGCTGCATAAAGAAAAAAAAAGAAAAAATTCTGTTTTGTGAATCCAAAATCAAGGCCTTGAAACAAGCTTTGGAACATGGTTGTGACACGTGTGTAGCCGTCACGAGTAGGTTCCCCCCCCCTAAAGCACCAATAAGCAACAAGTAGCCAGAGGAATATTCGGTAATAAGGTTTATTCCGACAGCAGACTGTGTCTCACGTTCCTCTCATCTCCTGTCTGTCCAGCTCCTTTATGGAGACAGACTCAGATAACCAACACAGATCGTCATCAGCTGGACTGATTACCAATCTGATTACCAATCAGTCCAGCTGATGACAATCAGACACCGTTCCCTGAACCACACCCCCGCTCCACCCACTCTGCAGTATTCCCAGTTCAACTCCTTTCACGTAAGATTCCTCCAGGTCTATATTCTACACAAAAACAAGCATACAGAGACTATAATAAATATTCACTGCCTCTTTTAAATTTTCATTTTTTTTCTTCCCATTCTGTAACAATACAATTTAAAAGTCAAAAGACATTTTAATGCAGATTTTAAAAACTAAAATATACCACTTTCATACAAGAGTCACCTCCTACACATTAGTATTATAGTATTTCAATCTTCATAGTCTGTTAAATTAAATAAATAAATTGAGCAAAATACAGGGAAACATTTGCTCTCATGGTACAGGCTCCCTTTAATTCAATAAGTGACAAAAACCTGAACTGGAGCAAATCTGCCATTAAACAATGGACAATATCCTTCCAAATCTAATCCATATCTAAATATAATAAACAAACAATGGTATCAAAAACCAATGAATTTTAAACAGGGGCTAAAGAAAATATTTTCATATTATTTAATTATTTAAAATATAAGATTAAAGTAGTATATATATGTATTTACATATATATGTATTTATATATGTATTTGTATATATATATATATATATATATATATATATATATATATATATATATATATATATATTAGTGCTGTGAAAAATAACGTGTTAACTCAGTTAATTCAATTACAGGTTTAACTAGTTTTTTTTTTTTTACGCATTTAATGCATGCGCAGAATGAGCTTCCAATCCGTCTGTTGTTGGTCGTCGGGACGAAAAAAAGTCACTTGCAAAATGAGCTTCCAATACACCACTTCAATCTGAACTCTGTCCGCTCTCATGCAGACGGTCTGTTCATCGGTAATGATCCTTCCGCAGGTTCACCTACGGAAACCTTGTTACGACTTTTACTTCCTGTAGATCAGGGTCTCAACACGTCGATCGCGACCTGCCAGTCGATCGCGGCGTAGTGTCGGTAGATCGCATGACATTAAAGAGATTGGCCCGCCCCCTGACATGTTCTCTATAGCACGTCTTTGTTCTTTTATTAAACTAAACGTCTGTTGTTGATCGTATCTCCACAGCAGCATGTCATTTCTGTCTCTTCGCGTTGCGTTAACACTTATCGATCTCCGTCTCGCGCGCCACAGAGCTCCGTGCGCGCGCATCGGACCGAGCAAAAAAAAAGTCACTTGTCAATCTGTCCACCTGTCCGGGCCGGTGAGGTTTCAGCTTTGCAGCGGTGTCCCCGCCGTCCCTTTCATCACGGCCCAGTTCATGAAGAAAACCCACACAGTCAGTTTGCCTCAGCAGCTGCTAGAGGAAGACTAGAGGCCTTTAGATTGTATCATGGTGGAGTTAATGGTTGACAAACAAGAGAATAATGTTCTGTTTAACCCTCCTGTTACCTTTACATTTACTAACATATTTTACCCTCGGGGTCAATTTGACCTCAGCAATTAAAACCTCCAGAAAATTATTAGAATTAATATTGCTTCCCAAGTTTAAGTGTGAGGTACTTTATGTTTGTTTGTTGACTACCTAAATAGCCCTTTAAATAAATAAAAAAGTTGATATTTCTTATATGTTTGACACAGTGAAAAACAGCCTGGGGTCAAATTGACCCCAAAGAACACCGACATTAAACATTGAATGGGGTCAAATTGACCCGAAAGGTAACAGGAGGGTTAAACATTCTGTTTAGGATGAAGATGTATTAATGTTCCATATGGAAGAAAACTGCTAAATAACTGCTGAGTTGCAGCACCATTGTATAGAAGAATGTATAAATGTATATATCCGTCTTTTGTCATAAATCTCTATGTTCTCACAAAATATACCGAGAATATCGGTAATATGTGATTAATCATGATTAATCCACAAAAACCTGTGATTAACCCGATTAAAAATTGTAATCGTTTCACAGCCCTAATATATATATATGTGTGTGTGTTTACTGACATACATGCGCAGTGGCCTTAGTTACCTCAGCAGATGCCCAAACCACTATATTAAGTTTTCTCAACTTAACATTTTAAGTGGATTCCACTCTTTATTAATGAAATTGACATTTTGAGTTAGTTCAACTTTTTTCAAAGGCATTTGTTGACTCAACTTAAAAAAATGTGTTAGGACAACAAATTTGAAGTTGGGCTTTTTAGAGTGTGGGATGAACTGGGATGTCTACCTTGTTTTGTTTTACTTCTTATACTTTCTACTTATGTGTCTTCATTTGAATTATTCCTTTGATACAAAATGAGTATGGGAACAAATCTAACTGTACTGACCTTTGACACAGTGTGCAGCTGTTGTTTTTAAGTGGTGGGATTTAGTCAATCGCTCGAGACTCTTCAACGACAAAAAGGTTTCTGAAGGGATCCTCTGAAATCTCCGAGGGCTGTGTTGGCTTGATTGGTCTTGTCAAGCCTGATCTAAATCAATACACCCTCACTCCTTGCACACTATCACGTCTGCTTTTTCACTTCTCCGGTCAACATAAGGCACAAGAACTTGTGGGATGCTTCAGGTCACATTCACACATTAAATGCAGAGTGTTTTTTTAAATGGCAAAAGGATTGATTTCACCATGTGCTCTCAATCACCGGCAACAGCCCGTACTCTGCAGGGCGAGAGGAAATCCCTCACTCGCTTCCCTGGCCGTGTCATTTCTCACTGTAAGCGGATGTGTATCCTCCCTTGTCTCCTCATCTTTATTCCCTGCAGGAGGCCTCGTTGCTGCACTCAGAAGGATTGTCTCCCCCCTATCATGCCCAGACGCCCTCTGTTGCTATTGTAATGGGCCCGTTAAGGTGTGCCGAGCTGTGGATGGAGCGCTTTCTCCATTTAACACTCTCTGCAACATGACTGAGGCACCGGAGCTTAAAGAGGAATATGGCATGTATGTTTTATTTTCATTTTGTTTATGTTCAAACTGCTTTAAAACTAAACTATTTAACTTTGTAGGAATGTTACAAATAAAAAAGTTGATCCATGAGCAATACAAATACACTTGCTCTGGTATGGCCAGTAGTTTATGATGGCTAACAATAGCACATTTTAGGTAAATATTTCATTATCCCTCTACTCCCCGCTGTTGTACAGGTAAAATGTAAAATGTTTATATTTGTTCTTAGTTTGTACTCTTGGTTGAATGCACTTCTTGTCAGTCGCTTTGGATAAAAGCGTCTGCTAAATGACATGTAATGTAATGTAATGTAATATTTACTTTGGCATCAAAGACCTCGTGTTGTACAATCGAGAACAGGACACTTCTCAGCAGTCTTTAGCTATTTGTTATTTATCTTCATCAATATATCTCCTCCACCATTGACATATGTAAAGAGTTGATTAATGATTGATGACATGATCTAACATGTATTGTTTTCTTTACACTGAAATACCATTCCATTATATATGAATACAGCTGGGTTATAGTTTGCTATCAAACATGTTGAAACCATTTTTATTGCTCATCCTGAATTCTAGTTGAACAGTATATATGAGTTGTGGATGATATGAGGATTTAGCCCTCTGAGGCAAATGTGTAATTTGTGAGAAGGGGCTATACAAAAATAAATAAACTGAATTTATAGCTGAAAAATACATTGAAAAATGTTTTTACATGTCCTTACAACTACATTATTCTTTTTTGTCAATGTCCTTATTATCTGTATGTCTGTATTGTGTGCTAGATAGGCGTTTAAAATAAAGTTTCCAAATAAATCCAATTGTGATACATGGTGCTCAATACAAATGCTCAATGTTTAACATCATTGTTACGTGCAAACCAATGGACCCAGCATTAGTTTCTGCTTCAGCTCTGCTGGTTTCCTCCCACTGTCAGGTGCACTGGAGCCTCCATCACCTCGAGGTATGAATGTGTCTGAGCCACATGTCTGAAGCCTGCTCTCTCTTCCCTGCCCTCCCCACTGCATGCTGAGTCTTCCCCTTATGACCCTGAAATGAGTGGGTGGAGAATATAAATGACTGAAAACTGCACATATATTTCATTACATTTTCACAGATCCGTATTTCCCTCAAGTTGCTGCTCATTGCTGATGTGATGTTTGTAATGTATTGCATTCTGCTCATGTATATTTGTACATCTTGAGTGAGCATTCAGACTCGGTGCATGCGCATATTTTTTCATTGATGTCTTCCTTTATTATATTACTTTTCTTACATTCTGAGCTAATTATTAGACCTGACACGGACAGACTGTGTAGCGGGGATGACTTCACTGAGGATGCCCTTGTTCTACATTCTGACTTGAAATGTCTAAGCTAATCGGCCTGTTTAGAATGAATAATCAATACAGCCACTTCCCATCAGACAATTACTATCTTACTATCTACTATCTTACTATCTTACTATCTACTACCTGTCTCACAAGGGAGATTCAATCCACTTCTCTGCCCAGTATTTTGTTATGCATTTGTTGTGTTTAAAGTGCAATTCTGTAACCTAAGCATTCTGACCTCTATACAGTTACAGTTTCTTAAATCACTGGTTCCTCATCAGTTGGATAACGTGTCTTTTTAAAGCCAGTTAATGTTTAAAATTGATGTCCATGGATCAGCAGCTCCATATCATCTTTAATTGTGTTAGACTGTTAGCTGTTTTTTCTTCTTCTTAAATGGTCATTTAGCCATATGTGCCTTGTAAATATTACTTGACCATATCCTCATATTTCGGAGAACTGCCGGTAGGAAGTCTTGACGTGCTCTACATATGCAGCAGCAATGGGATTAATCTCTATTGTATGTGTTCTGGCAGTCAGTCAATGCATTTAATTTCTCCATCTTCCATTAATTCCTCTGTTGGGTCTTAAAAGCATGCAGAGTAGGCCGTTATTCATTAAAATCCAGCAATGACAGCAGAGTGAGAGCATGTCTGCATCTCCATCACGTGAGCAACAGCCACACACATTAATGCTCAGGATCATGCTCTGGTATATTGCTGTATGTATGATTGTAGAATAAGTCATTCTACTCAAGTATACTCCAGTGAGGGACTTTGCGTTCCATTTTCCAGGAAAAGATGAGAGAGATGCAGAAAGAGGATTGAGATGTGATCAGTGTACAATAGGATTGGAGCAAAATAGATTCGTTGATTTATCACGCAGGCAATTGAATGACAATTAATGAACTATTTTGAATATCTGTAATTCTAAAAATGTTCCGCTCAACATTATCTAATTGCTCCCCGGATGGACAGAAGCAATAGATGTCATGTGTACAGAAGGAAACATTACAGAGTTACAACACATTCAATGAATATGACAGAGTGTATGAATAGTTGGTAGTAGGCATGGACCACGATCCAGACCTCCATGATCCATCAGGCAGATGGAGGTAGAGAGGAGTGGGCGGGGCATCAGCAGGGTCATGACATTAGACCCAGTCAGGTTCAATGGACCATGTGAGACGTGAAGTCAAAAAGACTCCGGGGAGGAAGCAGAGTTAGTAATGTGCAATGGAGAGATGAAAATTCATCCATAAGTAGAGAGAGAAGAGGAGAGAGGTGCTCAGTGTATCCTAAAACGTCCCCCAGAAGCCTATAAGCCTATAGCAGCATATCAAGGGGCTGGACCAGGTGAACCTGATTCAGCCCGAACTATAAGCTCTGTCAAAGAGGAACGTCTTGAGTCTACTCTTAAATGAGGTGACTGTGTCTGCCTCCCGGACTGAAAGTGGAAGCTGGTTCCATAAAAGAGGAGCTTGATAACTAAAGGCTCTGGCTCCCATCCTACTCTTTAAGACTCTATAAACCACAAG
The DNA here is from genome assembly GCF_029220125.1 of Pseudoliparis swirei. Lineage (NCBI taxonomy): Eukaryota > Metazoa > Chordata > Actinopteri > Perciformes > Liparidae > Pseudoliparis > Pseudoliparis swirei. The sequence continues at coordinate 9,640,133 of NC_079404.1, forward strand.
TAGTCCCGCATTTAGTGAGCGCAGCTCTCTAGTGGGGCAATATGGTACTACAAGCTCCTTAAGATATGATGGAGCATCACCAATCAAGGCTTTGTAGGAGAATTTTAAATGTGATTCTTGATTTTACGGGGAGCCAATGCAGAGCAGTTCATACAGGAGTCATGTGATCTCTTTTCTTAGATGTATAGTGAGAACACGAGCTGCAGCATTCTGGATCAACTGGAGGGACCTAAGTGACTTATTAAGGCAGCCTGATAATAAGGAGTTGCAGTATAGTCTAGAAGTAACAAAAGCGTGAACCAGTTTTTCTGCATCTTTTTGAAACAAGATGTGCCTGATTTTTTAAATGTTAAAAATGTTGAGGATTGACTAATTTCCCCAGTTGTATATCAATGTAAACTATATTGTCAGGCCATCAACACTATTTTCTTCAACAGTAACAATCTCAGCTCAAAATGTTATGCATACGTAATTAAATTGCAGTAAATCCAATGCATAAAATTAGTATCTGCAGTGATCATGTATAATTAATTATCGAGACATTCTGCTGTACTTTGTGAATGTGTAATTTTTTTCTTGTAAGTGAGAATTATATGAAACTGTTCTTGGCTCAGTGTTGAAGCTTTTATTAACTTTTTAAGCAGCTTAGTTAAGGAGTGCCCCTTTGTTTCTACATCAGTTCCCACGTTGCAGAAAGTGAGTAAGGAGTATGAGTAGTGAGTCGAGTCTCCTCAGTGCGCATGGCACGAGGCAACACAGCTGCACTAAAGTGAACATGTACATCCTGTGTTACACGAGGACTCAATCAGGGCGCACGGGGACACTCGTGTACCTCAGCCAACTCAACAACCTAAAAGTCGAGATTGATCTGCAGCCCTTCTTCTTCCGTGGCGGGATGCTCACTGTTTTTAGTGAAGAGTGATCTCATCACGCGCACTATGCAGAGGCAAAGTGCCACTACAGCGTCCACACGCAAGCTGATGCAGCTCCAAGCTCCAAGCTCCGCAAGCAAGCCGACGGATGACTTTATCTGAGAGAGGGTTTTTTTTCCCCTGCGGAACGCGAATCAGCTGTAACTTGTAGAATTCCTCGCGTCACGTGGTCTTCCTTATACGCGGAGGAGCATTTTGGTGCAGGGCGCTCGGAAAATACTACTGCTGCTTGCACTTGGACAACACGAGCGTGCTGTGCTTCCGATTGGATTTAGTCCACTTCACGCCACCTGTATCGGCACAACTGTGAGAGACAATGTGTCCATCATGACACAATGCGCCGGCAGCTTTTCTCATGAACTCTTTCGCGGTTCTCCAGACTTCCATCCACAAGTGGAGCGTACGTGTTTCTGCCTCTCAGCCACAGATGAAATCACTTCACAACTACAATGGGACAACGTGACGGGCTGAGTGGACGAGGTGGTGCCTGTGGAAGTGCAGTGTGAGTGCAACGCGCCGACTTCCAGAGGACACCTGCAGACGAGTGAATGCCGTCTCCGATGTGGAGCTTGTCGCTGTCCGACGCGCGCGTGGTGCTGAAATTTGGATGATGCCTGGCCGGCGACTGCAAGGCTGCCGCTCCCTGCACCTCAACGAGGACAACGGCCGCTTCGCGCTGCTCGCCGTCCTCATCGTACTGTACCTGCTGTGCGGCGCTGCGGTCTTCTCAGCCATCGAGAGGCCGTCGGAGCTGCTGGCTCAAGGCCGCTGGAACGGGACGCTCCTCAACTTCAGTGAGACCTTCAACATCAGCCTGCAGGACCTCAACTCCTTCCTGCGGGAGTACGAGGCCGCCATCGCCGCCGGGATCCGGGCTGATGCTCTGAGGCCACGATGGGATTTTACAGGGGCTTTTTATTTTGTTGGAACTGTGGTGTCGACTATAGGTGGGTGATCTATGCATTCACTGACCTTTGCGTCCATTTGATTGCAGCCATGGTGTCATCTACTTGTTGAAAGACATACATTATTCCACTTAAAACCACGAGTAGCCAAGCCCAAATTGAACCTCAAATAGCTCATGAATCAACTCACTATATTAAGTGAGTAATTATTGGATCTATTTAGGAAATATACTGGTTAAATACTGAACACATTTGGGATTTACTGCTACATCAAGACAATTAAGTTGGAGAATGATTAATTATAATATGGCCATAGCTTGTTCAATAATAATATAATTACTGACAGTCTGGACATCAAAAGGAGCTGCCGTCCCTGCAGGCTGCTATCTTTCCACTGGCTTATTTACAGAATAACAGATTAACATTTCTGGTTTTTTTACATTTTGGCTGTGAGGGACTTTGGCAACAGGGGCGACATCTGACACGCCTGCCAGGAATGACACACTCATCCCTGGCTTTAGGACAGCACCCATGGGTGCAGTCTTTCTTTTTTTAGTTGTCACATTTCCATTCAAACCAAAAGGAATGTCAATGAGAAGCCCCGTCTGCTCCCCCTCATTTAACATTTACTCATGCGATAGGTCAGAAAAGAGCAAGTGTCCCTCGAAGGGCACCCCGAGGGCCAACGGTGTGGTGCACAGCATGCCTGATGGCTGCAACGCCTCTGCCCCTTCCTCACTGAAGGCTAGAGAGGAGCCACAGCATACAGGGAGTGGGTGAGCGCGTGAGTGTGAATGGGTGAACAAGCAAACAGAGGCAGTAGTCATTTGAGCTGGCAGCTGCTGACCTTGCCCTCGATACACACAAACACAAACATATGTACACTGTGATACCTGCGACGCCTCCAATAAATTGAAAACATGGAGCGAAGAGAGCGATAAGGAAAACTGTTGGCTGTGCATGGATTCGCAGGGAGAATCCATACGGGCAGAAAACCTATCCGAAGTTTATGAACTGTAGACCTGTCATGAGAGCTTTATGGCTTCTCCACCTCCTGCTCTCAGATACAGAAATGCAGAGCTCTCCAGCAGCCCGCTCACTCAGCTCACCCAGTCACAGGAGGGAACCACAGCAGCTGTGATTGTGTACATGTCTGTGGCAGATTGAAATCCTCTTGTGGTCCAGTTGTCACATGGAGCAAGATCATAGAAACTGACTCAGCTCCTGGGGTGGAGAAGGGAGAAATGGGTGATGTCTTTCTCCAGTAGTTGCTGTTTTCATACGCTTGCATGGATTTCTGTTTAGATTTCCATCTTGCTTTGATCTCCACCGCCCCCCTCCCTCCCGGATTGTGTGCTACTTGTTCTTCATGCTTGTGAGCCGCTAATACAAAAGGGATTTGGGGGCCTCCCAAAACAATTCAGAGTGGCATCCCCCTGTGCCATCTAGACACTCCTCGCAAACACGTCCAACCTCAGTGCTGTGCAGAGGCTTCAAATAGGCAGTGACACTCTCCTTGATGCAACCTCTCCCTGGCTGAGTCCGTGGTCCCCGCCTGCTTCAAGAGATCCACTATTGTCCCTGTGCCCAAGAATGCTTCTCCAGCATGTATGAATGACTACCGACCGGTGGCGCTCACCTCGGTGGTCATGAAATGCTTTGAGAGGCTGATAAAGGACTACATCTGCGCCTTCCTCCCTTCCTCCATGGACCCGCTGCAGTTTGCTTATCGCCCAAACAGATCCACGGATGATGCTGTCTCCCAGGTACTGCACACCACACTCTCTCATCTGGACAGCCAGAGGGGGGGGCTATGTGAGACTGCTGTTCATTGATTATATTTCAGCTTTCAACACCATAGTCCCCTCCAGACTGGCCGGCAAGCTGATTGAGCTGGGACTGAACACCCCCTGTGTGCTTGGATCCTGGACTTCCTGACCGCCAGGCCACAGGTGGTCAGGGTGGGCAGACACACCTCAAATCCCTCACCCTGAACACAGGATCCTCAGGGTTGCGTCCTCAGCCCCCTACTGTACTCCCTGTACACACATGACTGTGTGGCCAGGTTCAGCTCCAACACCATCATCAAGTTTGCGGATGACACAGTGGTGGTGGGCCTGATCTCCGACAACGGCGAGAAGGCCTACCTGGAGGAAGTTGCTGATCTGTCACTCTGGTGCCAGGACAACAGCCTCATCATGAATGTCACCAAAACTAAGGAGCTGATTGTGGACTTTAGGAGGGTACAACAACAGAGGACGTACTCACCACTGGGGATTAACGGGACTACTGTGGAGAGGGTGAGCGGGTATAAATACCTGGGAGTCCACATCACCGAGGATCTGACATGGTCAACAAACACAGACACTCTGATGAGAAAGGCAAGGCAGCGCCTCTACCACCTCAGGCAGCTGAGGAAATTTAAAGTTTCCCAGAGGATCCTTCAGTCCTTCTACTCTGGAGCTGTAGAGAGCGTCCTGACAGGAAGCATCACAGCCTGGTTTGGCAACTGCTCCGCTCAGGACAGGAAGGCTCTGCAGAGAGTAGTGCGTTCGGCTGAACGCACTATTGGAACTACACTCCCACCCTGCAGGACTTGTACACCAGGAGGTGCAGAACCAGAGCCGGCAGGATCATGAAGGATCCTCACCACCCCAACAACAGACTGTTTCAGCTGCTGCGGTCAGGCAGGCGCCTCCGTAGTCACGCTGCAAGAACAGAGAGACTGAGACGGAGTTTCTTTCCTCAGGCCATCAGGACTGTGAACTCCGACCTCACCAGGACCCCCACATAGACCCACACAACTCCCCTCTTAGGCACACACACACACACACACACACACACACACTTACTGTAAATATTGTGTTGTTTTTTATTGTAAATAGTGTGTACTTGTTGCCCTTGCACATTCCTGCTGAGCATTGCCACTTTCATTTCACTGCACACCCTGTGTGTGTATGTGACAAATAAAACATCTTGAATCTTGAGATCTTGAATCTTGAATCCACAATCACTTTGAAGAATGAAAGTAAAGCCGTGGTCACTTGAGGTGCTTGTTTCAAGAAAGTTTTGGCCATATCCACCAGCCGTTAGTCCCACGCCTAGTGTATTGTAACCCAAACTCAAAGTACAAACTACAGTATAGTGTAAACAACTGCAACAACATCATGTTTTTTTTGTTACATTCTAAGCACCTTTTTATTGACCAAGACAGCCTCATCACAAGGTCAGTCGCCACTCTGGAGCTTTCCATCATATCACATGTAGTTGCCCTGTTGTCAGGAATTTGTTGTTGATTCAATTCTCATTTTTTTCAAACACTCTGAGGACTTCTTGTTTTTATATCCATGTTGGCTTAAGAGTTCACATAGAAAGTTCACAGAATAACTGGCAAGCTCAACTTTTTAGCCACGGCTCTGTGGATGGCGAGGTTCATTTGTCGATGGTTAACATTTGAAATGTTCCAAAAGCAATTGGAGCGATAGACATGGAAATTGGAATAAGACATTAATTGTTCAACAACTTTGGTGCAAAACAAATGACAAGTCCGTCCGTCTCAGATGTATTTTGTGTTTAATGCTAATTAGCTAATGTTAAGTTGGACAATCAAACACAAGCTGCAACCAAGGTCTATTACTAGTCTTGAGTAAAATATCCCAGAGCCTAGAAAATATATTTTTATTTGCATGTCAATCCAATGTAAAGTAAATGGGTAACCTTTTTTGTATTGTCGCACTTGCCAATACATTTTCAAATGGGTGAGTGAATACCATCCCTGAGTAAACATCAACAGTACTGCACTAGCATTGCCTGTCAGGGCTACGTCACAGGTAGCGAGGTGCAGGAGCTCATGCGCAGAGGAATTGAGGAGTCAGTGTAGATTAACAAAAAAAGGCGCTCTTTAATGAGGCAAACATTTCCACACAGAAAACAACAAAGACCAAAAAGGGGCAGGCAGAGAATCGGGGTTCAGGGCGGACAGGCAGGATCAGACAAACGCACGACACACAGGACGACGGAAAAAAGACAACAATCCAGCAACAGACAAGGGAAAGAGTGGCACAATATATAGGCGGGGAAACAGGTGTACGACATGGAAACAGGTGTATGACATGAGACATTAACGAGACGAGAGTGGCTGAGGGCAGGTGCAGGGAATGACACAATCAAGGAGACAGAGGAAACACAGAGAAGACACAGAACAGAACCTTACATTGTCTTTGTGTCCATGTTCGCGTGTTATACGCTGTATACACCGCTGTGTGTGAGCACAGCCTCAAGGAGCCGCTCGCGTGGCTGTGGACTCGTCTTGTTAAAACTTTGAAGAGTTTGTATTTGTCTCCATCCAACTCTTGGTGTTGTTGTCTTGCCCTACATTTTCACTTCCTTTTTTTGCATGCTCAATGAATAGGGCACCAGAGTCTGCTCTGTAAACAGAATTTCTATTAATAGGAAATCTATTCCCAGGCCCCAAGGCTGATTGATAACTGCCAACTGCCAATTAGGACAGCTCTCTGTCTGTCTGTGAGCCTGCAGGTCTCACTGTCAGTTGCTACGATGACATTTTTGAGAAATACTTTGTGAGCTTTGAAGTGCTCACAGGCGTTATACTTGTCTGTGGATCAAGTGTACTAAGTCAAGTGGCTCTCCGATGTAGGACTTTTAACTTGTTGAGATCAACTGTAAAAGGCCAGTTAGAGCACTTAGTTGTTCTGCAGTTATAATATTCAGGGAAATATTTATTCCTGAGGATGGACTCTGCCCTGCCTCTCTTTGCCTCTGGCAGCCACTGTGGCTCCCAGCTCCATCACACTCATAACCACCCACTCACTCGGAGAAGTCAAAGGCAGACAAGGCCGATAGGACAGTTGAAAAAACAGCACATGCCAGACCCTCATGCAGTTTGTCCTTTAAATGAGGCCTGCTTTAACCTTCATGCAGTCCAGAACATGCGAAATGAGGGTACATGTCAGTGGAGCGAAGATAACAAAATCCTGCTCAACCCTGGCTGTACAGAGCGGTGCTGCAGCAAGATGACGGGGCGCTCTAGCAACCTCTGATTCCAGGTCGATATTTTCATCAAAGTGGCCTCTCATTAGGCTAATGGCTTCAACTTGTACTGTAATGGGCAGTTTATATCGACACTATGAGAGGTGTTAGAGCAACTCTATGGTATTTTCTAGGTTGCAGTTCAGATTGCAGTGGAAAAGATCCTCAAGGGGTTACTTAATTAAAGCTGCACCTATCAATATTTCTATTTTAACAATGGATCAAATGTTTATGTGAAGTGCGAAAGGAGTCATTCGAAGTGTCGAACTCCAAGGGGTAACGAATCATCACGAATCATCACCTAAATCTGCTTTTCTCCTCAGCTTCTCAGCATCTTTACGCTCATTGTTCTGCTTTTACAGCCCACAGCTTCCCTTTGGTTCAGATACAATCAGTATTCAAATGAGACTGTTTCATAACCAGTTACATAACATAACAAAGTATGAACATTATTAAAATCATTAATGTATAGCTTTAATGGCCAGTGTTGTTGTGTACACTTCCTGTGGCTGAATTTGTCCTTTTACTTCTGGATTAAATAGATAGAGTTGGAGGAGTGAGTCCGTCAAACAGTAGCCTAGTTTGACCTTTGACCATAGCAACTTCCTCAGGCTGATACATGTACAGTTGATAACCTCAGATCAAATTGAGCCAAATCCGGGCTAGTAGTTGCAGAGAGAGAGAATTTAAATATGATAGACAGTTAGCATTTGACTGTAAAAGCCAAGACACAGTGCCAAAATGCATAACTTTACAGACTTTGTCTTGTTATATCCAGGTTCACAAGTTTATGTGCAACATTTAATTTCATTTTAGAGCTCCCACATCAGGCAAATCGGTGTAACCCCACAGTGAAGATACACTATCTGCTGAATTTGGTGAACCTCGACCCGTCACTATAGATTGTACATGTTCAGCTGAAAAACTACAGAGTCCTTTTGTAGGAGCCAAGTCTGTATTATATGTTTGAGTGCGGGGCATATCCTATATGGGGCAGGTACATTATATATTGGGCACAGGTGCAACTGACACGGGTAATGATGCATGGGTGACGGGGAGATCGCACGGCTTTTACCACAAGCAACAGAGACACAGTTGTATTATGAAATGGAATTAAACGGGAACCTCACCCAATGACACAAACGGCATGGAATCCAGTGGCTGCTGGCCCATAGAGGGCCCCGGGACCCACCTTGAGCCACACACAAAAAACTAAAACAAATATGATAATAATTGTATTTTTATTTATAAATGATACAAATTGTCAGTAGTTGTGTTTTTGAGATATGTAATACACCCAGAAATATTTTTAAAATAGGATATCTGCACAAAATCTATTCTTTCCCTGTACTTCCCGCACATCCTCTCTGTCTGTCTGCGTGTATCAGCTGAGCTGGTGCAGAATCGTCTGTGCCCACAGGAGACGGGTCTAAGAAGCAGTTTAGCCAATCACTGATTAAAGATATAAATGAGTGATATACAATGTAGCCAATCAGCGCCCTAAAATAGGTTCAGCTTGGGGCTAAAGTCATCTTGCCCAAAAGATTTCGGGAATCTAGTTAGGGATGTCTTGCGAAACTTTGCGAGTCGCCATTTTAACAACATGACCATGGCGAGCACAAGCATGAGCACTGATCTTCCAAGAAGACCCGACCCTAACTCGGTAAAATCCTTCCTCTAAGGCCCGTTTGAGAGAAAAACTTTGGAGAGAATGCATGTAAAACACTTCAGTCCAAACCAACCGGACCTCACAAGACCACAGACTGGCTGAAAGGGAAGCAGCACATATGAAGCTTCTGCAGAGACCGGTGCACCCGGAAGGTCTGACTAGCTGGATGCTGCCGGGCTAATGCCGTATTTTGTTTTCCATGCTTGCTTTTTAAATCAACAGGGACAGAACCTGCATGGACAGTTATGGGAGTAAGGGACATGAAACACTTGTCGGTAGAAATAAGAAAACACGAGAACACGAGGACACACATGATAACTCCTCAAGCAGCCATATTGGGCAAAGTGAACATCACTACCAGCTGGACGACCAACACAGGATTGCGGTGAGAAAACACAACGAGGAGGTGGATAAAAACACACACATTTTATCCAAAATAATTGATTGTGTGACGTCAAAGAGCTGTTGGACTGCATGCTGTCGGTTATAAGGGATTATATTCTGGAGGAACGCTGATGTTATTGCCATTTCAAGCAGACGACACGACTGACATTTCCACTGACTGCCAGCTGGTGCTTGTGCTGCGCTACATTGACGGCAGCAGTTATGGTCAGGAGAGGTTTTTCGAGTACATTACCATCCAGAATGCAACCGCAACAGCGCGTGTGGAGAGGCTGCACACCATCGTCCCAAAGGGACAAAAGAGAAAACTTATCGCACAAGCTTATGATGGAGCTGTAATGAGGGGAGCCGCCGGCGGAGTTCAGTGTAAGATATTGGATGTCTTTAACAATGCGCACTACATCCACGGCTTTCATAATAATCATACATATCTCAAATGGATTGTGTCAGTAAAATGTCCTTTATTATGTCAAAGTGTTGAGATTAATGTTAAATATTTAACTGCAAAGTAGGAATGCATATTTGATAACTTTTTTTGCGTTGAATCACTGGAATGTTTGCAGAAATTGATTGGATGGCCCCACCAAAAACAAAATCCACCAGCCGCCACTGATGGAGTCTCTTATTAAAAGCTCGGACCCAGTCGAGTGGCCAAGGGTAGAATTCCGTCACTACAAAGTAAAAACTTGATCTCACCTGGAGAATCGAGATCATTGGAAACACATCTCACCTGGAAGGCAGCGCTGCTGTGGCTAGCCGCTTGACTTCCGAACGAGGACGGATCATCATCAGGAAATATCATGGGCGAAGGAGATCCCGGGTTAGTACCCCGTCAGTAGGATTGATGCTCGTGTGAAACAGCAGCGCGCTGTTCATGCAGCAGCAGGCTGCTCTGAGGAGTATGCTGTATTGCATTGAAATCAATATCGATTGTGTGGACTTTGTATGATTTCGTGCACATCAGAGGAAAAGACTTCCAGTCTGACATTTGTTGAAAATGGATGATCATGATACTGTTGAAATAGAACCCACAAAACAAGAAGTGTACTGTCGCAATGGAGATGGAAAGGCTTCAGCAGGAAAGGAAATGCAATTTTGGCAAAATAAGGACACAAATCACAACACTCTTGGCTTCCAAGGAAAATAAAATAAGAAGTTAAGTATTTCATCTGCATGTATCATGGAAAAGGAAGAGAAAACAGCTTTAATGGAGCAAGTTGCTGCTCTGTAAAAGAGACATGACCTGGAGGCAAAAGAGGAGAAACTGAGAAAATTACGGAACAACTGGAGCTTGATACACTGGTAGCCGTCGCTGCTACAAGACTTTCTGTGTTGGAAGGCAGTGGCGTTGGAGGAAAGGCCCATTCAGATGTAATGAGCTCCTATGTGAGCAAAGGACTTAAAGAGCAAAGACTTGAATTAGATTCAAAGGCAAATGCATTTGTGTCAATAAACACTCTGACCTCAGATCAAGGCTCAACAACGCCACCTTTTTAACCTTCACATGTTGTGCGACCAAACGTAAATATACAAAGAGATTGCATGAAACCTCAACAAGTAAGAACATCACTCTCAGGCTGCAGTCACTACCAAATACCGGACTGTCCCACTCAACTCCTCTAGGACAGGAGTCTCAGGATGTGTCCACAGCCACCACAGCTGCATCACTCAGGCCAGTAGCTACGCAGGAACAAGATCTACACCGGCTTCAATCTGCACAGAACACTTCACCAGCGCAACATGCAGTTAACCACGATGACATTCATGAAGTCATGCAGAGGCAGAATGAAATCGCCACAATGCTGGTGCAGCAGCACATGGCTGCTTCTTTACCACAGAGAGACATCATCGTATTTGACGGGGATCCATTGAAGTAAATTTGGTTCATGAGAACTTTTGAACATTGTATTGAAGAAAGAACCAACAGTTATCAAGCTTGTGTCTATTATCTTGAGCAATAAACTCGGGAGCAGCCTAGAGAGCTGGTCCGAAGCTGCCTACATATGACACCACAGCAAGGATATCTAAGCGCAAAAGGACTTTTGAAAGAACACTTTGTCAATGGACACCAAAGAGCAACAGCCTATATGGATAAAGCATTTGGATGGCCTGCTGTTGAGACTGAGGATCTTCAGACACTGCAGGAAACTGCCTTGTTTCTAAGAGGGAGCTGCAACGCTCTGACATCAATAAAACACATGGAGGAGATGAACATTACATCAAATATGAGGCAAGTCATAATGAAGTTGCCATATAAGTTGCGGGAAAGATGGAGGTCTGCAGCTTGCGAGGTAGAAGAACCCCAGGGCCAAGAGGCCATGTTTCCAGATATGGTGAACACTGGAGAAGCAAGTCAAAATGTTGTCTCGTCCTTTTTTTGGCAATATTTCCGATGCACAACCAAACACCTTAATAAGGTCTATGAATAGGAGCAAACCGCTACCCAGGAACACCATCAGAGGAAGTAGCTTTGCAACTATCATCACAGTGCAAGAGACGCCAAAGCCGCCTGTAACCGCTGAGGAGTCATCCTCAGAATCCTGCCTTTATTGTGAAGAGTCCCATCCATTATCCAGGTGTTTAAAGCTGAAATAAGTATCTCAATGGGAGAAACTTGAATTCCTAAAAAGGAAAGGAATCTGTTTTGCATGTTTGAAGGCCGGCCACATGAACAAGGAATGCAAAAGTCATCTGACCTGTGAGCAGTGCAATCTAAAATACCCAACGACTGTACATATCCGAGACAAAATTAACAAACCACAGGGAATCCCAGACCTACGCCTTCCTGGACCCTGGGAGTACAGCAACCCTTTGTACCAACCGTTTCATGAAGAATCTAAATCTACAGGGTAAAAAGACCAACATTATGTTACGCAATATGGGCCAAGATAAAGTTGTGGAAAGCCAAATACTGACAGGACTGGATGTGATAAGATTGGATGATCATCAATCCTTTGAGCTCCCAGAAACATTTACACAGGAAACGATCCCAGTCTCAAAAGGCAACATCCCTACTCGACGAGATATCGAAAAGTGTGAATATCTGAAAGAAATCCGTATCCCAGAATTGAATGCTGATGTTGAAATCTTCGGGATTAATGCACCAAAACTAATGGAACCCTCGGAAATAATCAACAGCCAAGGTGATGGACCGTATGCTGTGAGTGGTGGTTGTTGTAAAAAATGTCTGCTCGACCATACATGCCAATAGGATATCCATTATCAGACTGGAAGAGCAGTTGGTCTCCCAGTATAATCAGGATTTCAATTAAACATATCACTGAAGGAGGAGAAGAAGGCGAGGAGGGAAATGGAAGAATATGGGAGATTGGTGGGGGGGGAAAGGAAACTAGAGGAGGAAGAAGGGAAACGGATTAAAGCAGAGAAGATTAGATGTGAGGAGAAAGAAAGGATAATGGTGGAGGAAAAAAGGAGGAAGGAAGAAGAGAGGGTTAGGAGGCAAGAAGAAGAGCGTGAGCAGTTAGCAGAGGAAAAGAGGATGCTAGAAGAACAAGACAGGAGACTTGAGAAGGAAAGAAAGCAAAGGGAGGAAGAAGAGATGAGAAGACCAGAGGAAGAGAACAGTAGGAAAGAAAAGGAAGAAAATGAGAGAATGGTTGTTGAAAAAATGAGACAGGAACAAGTGAGGAGAAGAATTAAAGAAGAGGAGAACATTACAAGGGAGAGTAAAGAAGAGGCTAGAAAGCTGGAGAAAGAAGTTAAAAAGAGAAGTCGACGCACAGAAGAGGGACAACAAAAGAAGTCACTTTTACGAATCCATCTGATGAAAAGGACCCGATGAACACGAGAGAGGCGACCGGCTCCTCGGCCTCCAGGAAGTCATCGGGCTGAGAGTCAGAGGGCGGAGCGACACAAATCAACAAGAAGGATAAAGACAGGACAGGTGGAGCGGCCTGTATCCACGATGGTTCTGCTTCGAGAAGCAGTGTAAACATGACATCGGGTCACGTAGATCACACCTGTTTTGTTTTGATGACTCCTTTTTGATTAATGTAATTGCGCATACTTTTCGCAATTAGGGGCCGGTGTGTAGGAGCCATTAGTCAAGTCTGTATTATATGTGGGGCATATCTCAGGTTGACCACGGGTGGCAGTGTGGAGCAGTGTGGCAGGTAATTGATATACTGTATGGGGCACAGGTGCAACTGACCGAGGTAATGATGCGTGGGTGACGGGGTGATCACAAACAACCGAGACAGTTGTATTGTGAAATGGAATTAAACAGAAACCTCATGCAATAAAACAAACGGCATGGAGTCTCTTATTAAAAGAGCGTCAAGAACAGGATCTCCTCCCGCACCCAGCCCAGTGGCCGAGGACAGAAATCCGTCACGACACCTTTAATGAACAATAAATCGGACCTCAGAAGGCCAGAGAGGATATGCAAGAAATTATTTGTCAGGTTTTGTATTCTCGTTATCACAAAATCATTTTGGAGAGTTAGCATTAAGCAAGTAATTATGAATGCATTCCAACATTATTTAAAGTTCCTAAAGCGAGTCTGTCGTGATGAATAAATCATATTTGTTGTTAACTGAAGAAAACTGCAAGCTTGTTAATGCCACGATGACAATACATTATTTATAGAAACTATAATTGACCATGTCCTCTCTATTATTGTGATAGTAAACAATCAGGCCTGGTTTAGTTTTGTGTTTCCTTTCTCGTATTCTTGTGCCAATATAAAAAGTGCTGATTTTGCAACCGAGTCTAACTGAGGAACACTTACGAGGCCTATTACACGCTAGTATGACCAGGACCCGTGGATCTGGATGAAGCTGCAAATCAAAACTGCTCTCTGTACATTCCTGCACCTCGCATTTCTCGAGTCTCCGAGGTTCCAAGACAATATCACCAGTCTATATATGCAGAGCATGCATTTGGCATTTAAGCAGTTGGAAATGTCAAATGGTGGACTTCATGGATTCCTGATGGCTGGCCGGGTTTTAGGCTTTGATGCTCGTATTTAGATGAAGCGCTCGGTGCTGCCTCGCTGGGAAAGAAAACCCAACATCTGTGTTGTTGTTACTGTTGATGTATTCTACAGGAGAAAAAGGGTTGAGAAGGCTGAGAAAGGTTGAAAATCGGTCTACTCAGATTCGTCGATGCACAGCGATGTTTGTTCCTGCTGTCCGTCTCTCACTTCAGCTCTGGTTCACCTTTCAAGAGATGTTGCTTCTGTCTCATCCATCTCAACTCATTCTAATGCACTCACTTATTTGGATCCATTCATTCACTCATATTGATCTCCTTACACATTGAGTTACTGCGAGACATCAGACTGTGTTCACATCACACAAGCAGTTCAAAACATAATGAGAAGAAGATCACTTAAAAGGTTTATTTTCACAGAACCATTTGAAGCTGGTCAGTAGGACTCTCTATTCCTTACCTCCCCTCTCTTCTCTTTAGATCTGCTGGCTGCTCTGTGAAATCATAGACTCAGAGGAAATGTCACCGTTAAAAAAGGAAAACAGAGGACCTTCAGTCACATGAAAGGCACTGGAGGTCTCTTTGGACTGTGTGCAGTCCGGACGCTCAGCACAACAACTGTGTCCCCAATAAGGAGCCAAACTGAACTGCTGCTGCATAGATGTTCCTGAACACTGTTTCAAAATCCTGTTGCTGTGCAATATATCAAGTTACCTCTTTGATTAACGTTGTAAAAAAGGACTATTTGTAAGGCGGTAGCTGTAACTCGTAGTGACAAACCCACACAGATTCTGTATTTCTGCGTCCTTGAATCATGTTTAAGTTTACGCTCACCACCACAGCGTGTCTCTAAATGGGGACATGGTATAACCGGTACATCGAGTTCGGCATCTTGGCCGTTGTCATCTTGGTTTTTTCATCCAGAAGTGACACGAGCACTGAACACTGACAAATAATTGTTTTAAACCTTGCATGAAATTAAACCACGCTGTGAAAGAGTTGTAAGATGAAAAAACGGAGAGACCGAAAGCCCACCTTGTGTAACAGTTTGCTCTCAATGGGTCCATCGTTTACCAAATGAACATCATGCTGTATTGAAGAAGACTTGAAAATAGTTAAGACCATAACTTGTGTTTCCAAAAAGAAATGTTAATAATGGACTATGACTCACTCTTAATGCCTGAATTCAAAGACGGGAAAATATCAATATTATTCTCCATATATTACACAGCTGCTTGAAATACCTTTTATCCCTCCATTTCTGCCCCTCTGCGAGTTTCTCGCTTCACTGGGTGCTTCCTGAGGTGTAGTGTGTGTGTGTGTGTGTGTCTGCGCGCGCGTGGGCCAAACCTGCCGTGAGGGACTGGCTTCAATAAATCCCCGTCTTCCTTAACTGCTGCTGTGCACACCTCTGCACTCTGTCACAGCGGGTCATAAATCTGCTCCGACTTGCTATGGCGTGCACTCGCCCGCGTACAGTAACTTACAGACTCAAACCATGATGGCGAAGTGATACTGAGATCAATTTAGAGGACACAGCAGAATTGCTGGGCGTCCTCCTTCGAACTGATTAGCATTTCACTGATCCTGCTCTTTGCACTGGCCAAGCCGAAGAGACAATACACTCTGTGTGCTCTTCGCACCCTGCAGTCCTCTGTAGGGTTCATTTCAACAGATTTTTAAAATCATATTCTGGTGTTAATATTTTGACTATCATCAGTTTCTCTGTCGATCAAATTTGCACTGGCGCTGACGTCAATGCTGACTCACAGCTGTGAGAGTTTAAACTTCCCCCATGGGCAGAACATTCTCTTTCTTGCAACCTTTGTAATGGTTGGCAACGTTTGACGAAGTGAAACACCGGTAACAAGTGTTGCCATGTTTACAGATAGCTTGCAGAGCAGATGCCACTTCTGCACCAGCAGAAATGTCACCTGCATCTCGGGGTCATGTATAGAAAACGTTTTCAATGTTAATAAGCTCGCAGCAAGTTGGCAAACAGCTTGATTTGGCAGCCGTCGATCTGTCTCATTGTGTGATGGAGGGACACTGGAGCGCATGCTGCACGATTTTATCCTGCTTCCATGCAAGCAGATGCTGAAATAGTATTTATGGCAAAAGTGTTGCAGATGAATTAACATCGTCTCCCGCCTGCTGATAAAATCACTTTGCTCTCGGTCAAAACACGATAACAGTGTAACAGAGTGACTTTTGAGCATGACCTTGAATCTTTAAGAAGGTTTGTCATTTGGATTGGATTACAAGATGACATCACCCGTGGAGCTTGAAATCATGGGCTGCATACTAGTGGGAGCCAAAGCTGTTGCGTAGAACACATCTGCCTTCGAGGAAATGACAATTCAAACACGAGAGCTCGTCTAAATTTGGACCGCATGCAGTTCCAGTCATGTTGGATTGTTCAGACACTCTGTTTGGATGAGAGGAAACAGCACTCTTGATCCCTTCCTTTATTTCAGCAATACCATGTGAGATTCTCAGTGAACACACACACACACACACACACACACACACACACACTGGCCACTGTGAAGATCAGACGCCAGCACAAGAAGTTAAACCATTCAAGAAACAGACCAACTTCTCTTACACTCTTGGACATTATAATTTGGCACACATTTCCAATAATTAAATCATGTTTATCTCTGGATAACACTAGGATCACACGTAGCTGAAAGCGCCATAATGCATACATGTTGTCGTCATGCCAGCATCCACAAACAATTCAACTGACTGGAAGCCTCTGGCAGAGTATCAGACTCCTAGTCGGCACATTCAGTTAATAGAGAGTCAAACATAATTTAATTGTAAGCAACAGAGCATTGACCCTTCATTTCTCTGAGGCGGCTTGCTTTTGATTGTGTCAATGTATTATTCAGGATCATTAGTGCAGCTGTCACTTACGTAGCCGTCTGGAATCAGGTTGTTGCTTCGCTTTACATTTCAGGGACTTGAGCTTTCACATCATCAGCAATGAAAAAACATTCAATTGAATAGCAGCTAACCCTAAAGCATTAGTTTTCTAATGGCATCTGATTTGACAGTTTGCATGTGATGAAACACATGATCTGAAGACGTTTAATACATGTAAGGTAGCGTTACCATGATACTTACAGTGTGTGCACCAAATCTGTTTCATCTATTATGCTGAACATGGCTTACAACACTGATATGAGGGTGAGTGTTTCATAAGCTCCACCTGGACAGGTGTGTTTACTTGGTGGAGTAATACGAGAGGGCTTTATGTCGCTAAGCTTTTACTCAAATATTGACTCTGCATACAGAGCAAGACATTAGGAAACACAAGGACATTCAGCCTTTCGATCATTCATGGAGAAGCTATTAATCTGATCAGAGAAAGACTCCTCATCACACGCAAGGACAACTTCTGTGTTACCTTTTGATGATGGACGACAGCACGGGAATCTTTTCGTTTTAGACAACATGCATGTCTGAGTCTTTCCAGTTCTTTTAAAACTGTGCAAAGATGAAAAACAGATTGAAAAATTAAGATAACAATAATAAATGTTGGCACAGATCCAAAGACAAGACAGCATATTCGTTTGACCATGAATCCATCCACGCAGCAGCAGAGCCATCGATCCTCCTGGCTCTCTTTGCCAGTTAAGAACTGAGATACAATTTAAAACACAAGACTCAGTTCAGTTACGGAGGAGCCGAACAAATCACAAAATATGAAAAAGAAGGTATTGTTGGCTGTGTGTTACTGCACAGGTTGGTGTTGCTCTGGAGATGTTACCTTGTTACTTCTCACGGTGTGCGCCTGAGCTCTTTCTGGCCATTTATATCTGTACCGACTTTTCTTTCGCAACTTTTCCATGACACCTCAGTTCATTATTTGTAGTCATTCCAAACCATGTGTGTGTGGCTGAGCTGAGGGCTGAGGGTGTGAAGTTAAAAGCCGCATTGTTTTGCTTCCGGGCCACATATATTATCGCATTGTTGTATTGGTGTGCAGGATTTATGTATTTTATTAATATTACCTTGGCCTTTGTTTACATTATAGATGCAGTGCACATATACAACAATATAGCTGCATATCAATGCTGTATGTGACCTATTCTATCATCATAGTATGAGTGTTTCTATTATTATCCAGTCTGCCAGTAATCCTGGCAGCTTCTCAGCGGATGTTGGTGTGATGATGTCTGAGTGCTGGCCATGTTGCTGCTTCGTCGGCCCTCTCCGCAGACCCCCGCCACGCCACACCATGACACATTATTTCCTGCTGGTCACAGAAACACAGTCATCAGAGGGACGTGGCGTTTTCTGCTGCCGCTCCTATCAGGTCAATTGTTATTGTATTCCCACCAGTGGGATGCAGTTAGTTTGACTTGGAGCTTGTGTTTAAGCTCATTAATTGGGTAATGGGGAAGCCAGAGGAGGCAGACATTTGAGTTTTGGTTTGCAAAACTGTCACTTTATGGATCCTCGGGTCCATTTTCAGGCCCTTCAAGGAGTTGTGTGTGGGGGGATGTTGTTTTCCTCAATGACACACGAGGACCTCCAGCTTTAACGCTGCTCAAGGAGACCCGTGGAACGTACAGCTCATGTCCTTCATCCAGACACAGGAACAAAGGCCTTTAGTTACCCTTTATTCTCATGTGGGTATCCATTAAGAGCTTTGGCTCTCCTGGATATTTCTCTTGTATTGTGTTCTTTTAGATTTGTTCTGACTGTCCTTATTTCCCCCCAATTCTAAGCTGAACTCATTGACATTAACAGCAGACATTTCCAACATGACGGACATAGTTGTCCTTGGGAGGCCATTTTCCAGAAAAGTGAATCAATGTCTTTTTTTGCGATACTTTGTGAAGCAAAATGTGTCAATTTTTCTTTGCCATCATCTCCTTGGTGTTTATGGAAACACAAATGACCTACCAAGTATTAAATAGCTCTGTTCATCTTGAAATTAAATATTAATAATGAAATACAAACTGTGAACACACCACTGGCATATTATGACTTTTTAGTTCATATAAGACACTTACTTATTTACCCAGCCAGCAGACACAGAGCATCAGTATGATTTAATTGGAGTTGTCATTGTGTCTACTTGGTGAACTGTAGTCCAATATTCACTCTCTTTTTGCTCTGTTTTCGGTCTCCGCCGACTCTCAAGGGAAGTGAAACCCAAAACAGAAAATGTCACTATGCCAGGCAAGGAGAGTTTCATCAGTGCACTTCATAGGATTACATTGAATAGCTACTTTAGCTCCTTTGTGCTTCAGACCCTTCAGATATTGACATACTGTACCTCCTGAAAGTTGTCAATCTTGAACACTCCTTCTGTCCTTCACTCAGAGCGGCTCTCGGTATAAATTATGATGATTGATTACTGTTTAGAGTTGAGAGGTCTACTGAGTGTCGCAAATCAAACGCAGAGACCGGCAATTACCACTTTATATTAGCAACACACATGCCATTGGATTGTAATAGGAGCTGCTCGTTCTTAGTTGTATCAACTCTGTGATTACTGCCGAGTACATGCGATTTAAACTTTAGATAAAAGCTCACCTTGAATTTAAAATCACTGCAGGTCAGTAATAATCTATATTCATCCCCCCCATCTTCCCACAGTCTGATCTCTCCAGAGCGCTGTCTTCTTCTTCATCTTCGTCTTCTGCTTCTTCTTCTTCTGCTTCTCCTCTTAAAACTGTCCGGTGGTATTTAATGGATACTAATGGCATGATTTCCTTCTGGTTGAAGCTCTATTGGTGATTATGTATGCATGCACCATTAGCCATTAGAGCATAACATCGTTGTAGAGTTGAGCATACTGTATTTAATGTTAATGATAAACTATTCTCCCAGGGCTTTGATTTAATTGGATTATCACACATATGATTTCCTACATTATCAAGTTCTGCTGAATTAAATGACTCATTTTAGCTCCAATGCGATAAAAAGATTAAACTGAGGTCAGCAGCTGGATCATTGGTCTAGATTGAGGATTTTGTAGGAGTTTTAAATTCTCAAGTATTTGTGAAAAGTACCACAGCTTGAGCCTGCCCTTTGCCTTCTATTATTGTTCTCTTTTCCTAATGCATCTCGGCACAGTAGTCTGGAGTAAAGGCTCTGAAATGCTACACCGAATCAATTCCTGGTGCGCTTTCCTCTCTTAGGTAATTACCTTCGCATTGAAAATGCGGAAGGTTATGTTTTGATCGCTGTGTATTTATTTATTTATTTATTTATTATTTTTTATTCATTTATTTGTATGCGTGTTACTCGCATAACACAAAAAGTATTAAACCGAATCGCATGAAATTCGGTGGGATGATTGGTTATTATCCGGGGACCATTTGATTAGATTTTGGGATCGATCGGGTCAAAGGTCAAGGTCATGAAAAGGTCAAGATCTTTTTTTTACCATAGCACGGTCAATTTCTATCCAATTGGCATGCAACTAATGCCAAAATGTTCATAGTTCAATGCAAAATCTTGTGATATGCGAAGGTATGCGCTCTACCGAGTGCCCATTCTAGTTTACTTTGCAATCAGATATGGTGCGGAGGACTGTCTCTGTGCGCGCTGAGGAGATGTAATCTGTTTTCCCAATTATTCAGTGGGGTTAAAAAGACTTGGTCTGATAATTAATTATCCATGAAGAGCTTAATTTATGAAATTACATCATCTTCCTGTCACCCAACAGTCCCTTAATGACTGTTTCTGAACTTTGTCACTTTGACAAAACCAGATAATTCAGCATCTGGTGTACCGTATAGGCCCACACACGTGAGGCCATAAGTGTGTGTACATGTGTGGATATGTGGGTGTGATATTCCCTCTTGTCTCTATAAAACAATCTGTATCAATCAGTGTTGATCTAAATGACCTGGCGTGTCAACAGCAAACCCACAGGAGAGTGGTTTTCAGGGCGAGAGATAAGGTCAAAAAAGCCATTTTGGGTATCATAAAGGAAGTATTGTCTAGATATTGATGTCATTTATTACCTGACATAGATGGTTACAGACGGGTTGGTGAAAAGGGGGGTGGGGGGAGCACTGCCCTAATGCTCTAAGAAGACTGAAATGGAGGATAGCCATGATGGAACAATCAATTAACCGTGGCCTGGAAGTGAACAGTTTGATATTTCAGCACGATTTGATTTGTCGACAAATATACCATCTGCTGTTCTGTGGATAAGGAGAATGACACTGTGTGCATGTGTGCGTGTGTGCGTGTGTGCGTGTGCGTGTGTGTGTGTGCGTGTGTGTGTGTGTGTGTGTGTGTGTGTGTGTGTGTGTGTGTGTGTGTGTGTGTGTGTGTGTGTGTGTGTGTGTGTGTGTGTGTGTGTGTGTGTTTTACCAATCTTGGTCGGACATTAATCTAATGTAAATCATTACATTTTAGGATGAAGACTTGATGTAAGGTCAAGGTAAGGCAAGGGTTAAGGTTAGGGTTAAGATTACGATTGAGATCGAGATTAAGGTTAGGATAAATGATAGGATTAAGCTGGTAGCCACCATGGTCAATGCAATATCCCCATAAATCATGAAAGCACGACTGTGTTATAACCAGATGTGGTGCTGAAAGAATTCATTACACAATGCGATCTTAAAGACGAAACAATATTTTTGCTCAAATACAAAGACAAATACCAAGATGCTCTTCCAGATTGAGAAGTGCTCCTTCAAAATGAGTCCGTAAACCGCCGTTCCTCTCGCAACCCCTTCCTCAGCTTGAACACTCAGTTAATTGTCCAAGAAATCAGAAGATAGCAGGAAGCCAAATCACACAGCGATGAGAGAAACAAGTATTCAGAATGCTTACCTAAACTTATTCCTGGCATCCACGTCCCCTCAATGATCTTGTTTTTCTTGCTCCCTGAATCAATGATGATAACATTAGATACAGTTAAATCTATGCATTCATCATAAGAGGGTGTTTTTTTTGCTATTTGCACCCATGTGTCAGAAGCCAACAATACTTTTTGCACCCTGGCAGAATAGCTAGAATTGTTTTTATCTTTTTACACTCTTGTGTATATAGCATGTCAGAAACAAGCACCCGGGTGTGTGTAGCCAACAATTCTTTTTTTACACTGATACTGTATGTGTATATGTAACCTACTGAAGGCTTTGTATATTTTTCCTACACCTAACCATGTAGTTGTTTTGTCTAAACTAAACCAAACTGAAACTAAAACTGAAAATCCTAATACTAATTGAAAGAAAATGAATAAGAAGTAAATTAAGTGTGCAAGTAGGCTCCTCACAAGTTTCAAACCCTCCACAAACTTCACCCTCATCATACGCTGTCACTTGTTATACTACTTTATAAAACTGCTTTTAATACTACTCGTAAATCTTCTCTCTCGTTCTATTTCCCTGTATTAACTGTTCACTTAATAACATGTAACTTAATTTGCAATGCGAAACATTGTTTTTTCGTAATTATCCCATAGTCACTTTTTCTATCGTCCAACAATAAATCACTCATTACATGTGCACTCAATCCCCTCAACAGAGGCCTCATTAGCCCCGCCTCCTTTGCGATGCCTCCTGCCTAATGGGCCGGCCTCATGCCTCCGTGGTCCTGCCTCCTGCCATGGCCCTGCTGATGCCCCTCCTCTCTACATCCTTCTGTTAACATGGAATGTAGAAATATGGATTGTGGTCCATGCCTGCTAATTATTCATAAATTTCTTTCATGTTCATTGAATGTGTTGTAACTCTGTAACGCTTCCTTCTGTAAACAGATCTTTAATGATGGTGGCGCGCACGGACGCAGCGGCCCCTCTCTGTCCTGACCATTTGGTGTTTTGTTCTGTTTCTAAATGTTTGTGCAAAAGTTCGTCCAAAAATTGTTCGTCTTCGCCTCGTCTGTCTACGTCGGAACCCAAATATAGTCGCCAGGTTCTGTTAACCATCGGCAGGACCAAACTACACGGCACTCTGGACGCTGAACAAGCGGAAACACTCGCGGAGCACGGATTACTTCGCCGGCCTACGACCACACCGACCACACCGGACTCGACTGCCACTCCTCCCCCAGAAAGGAGGCGCCGCAAGCGTTGTGAGAGGAAGCAGAAGAGGGGTAGGCGCGGAGGTATCCGAGCTAGGCTAGCGGCTAGGCCAACTCGTCCAGCCATACCATCCATTATCATGGCTAATGTGCGATCCTTGGACAATAAAATGGACCACATTAGACTGCTGCAGACGGAGCAGCGAGACGTGAGGAACTGCTGTGTGCTTATCTTCACGGAAACATGGCTAAACGACAACATCCCCGACTCTGCTGTGAGACTGGAGCAGCTAACATGCTACCGAGCGGACAGAGCCCTCGCTGATGGAGGGAAAACTCGCGGCGGCGGGGTATGTGTTTACATCCGGGACGCATGGTGCCGGGACGCTGCCGTGGTATGTAGACACTGCTCACCACTGGCGGAGTTTATGATCGTAAGGTGCCGTCCTTTTTATCTGCCGAGGGAATTCACGGCGATTCTGCTAGTCGCTGTTTACATCCCCCCGACCTCCAACAACAGTGATAGAAATGCGGCACTCGGTGAACTGTATCAGGCCATCAGCGAACAACAGACGGCTCACCCAGACGGCTTCACCATCTTTGCTGGAGATTTCAACCATGCAAACCTTAAGACTGTCCTTCCCAAACTACACCAGCATGTTGATTTCCCTACAAGAGGAGACAACATTTTGGATCTGGTCTACACAACCCACAAAGGAGCGTACAAGGCCTCCCCCCTCCCCCACATAGGTCTCTCTGACCACATCACCGTCATGCTAATGCCAGCATACAGACCCAGAGTGAAAGCCTCCAGACCGGTTCTGAAGCAGGTACGGGTGTGGCCAGAGGGGGCCTCCTGCGCTCTCCAAGACTGCTTTGACTCAACAGACTGGGGAATGTTTAAACAGGCAGCCACATACAACGACCACACTGACATTGGGGAGTACACAGACACTGTTACTTCTTACATTAGCAAGTGCATTGATGATGTGACCCATGTAAAGACCATCACCACTCTGGCTAACCAGAAGCCGTGGCTAACAGGGGAAGTCCATCGGCTGCTGAGGACTAGAAATAGGGTCTTCAGAGCTGGGGACGAAACAGACCTGAAAACAGCGAGAGCCAACCTGTCCCACGGCATCAGGAAAGCAAAAAATTCCTACACAAAAAAGATAACCCGGCACTTTAAAGACAGCAGAGACACACGCAGCCTGTGGCGGGGCATTCAGACCATCACAGACTATAAACCCACGCCACAGAACTGCGACAGCAACATCTCTCTGCTAAACAACCTCAACAGCTTCTTTGCCCGGTTTGAAGCACAGAACAGCACTCGTCCACACAAGACTCCGCCCCCTCCCCATGATCAGGTTCTGTGCCTGTCTGCTGCCAGCGTGAAGAGGACTCTCTCGTCCATCAACACCCACAAGGCAACAGGTCCAGACAACATCCCTGGTCGTGTGCTGAAGGACTGCGCAGAGGAGCTTAAGGACGTCTTCACGGATGTCTTTAATACTTCTCTGAGACAAGCTGTTGTTCCATCATGCTTCAAGGTAACCACCATCATACCTGTGCCAAAGAAATCCACTCCGTCCTGCTTCAACGACTATCGTCCAGTGGCACTGACCCCCATAATCATGAAGTGCTTTGAACGACTAGTCATGTCGCATATCAAATCCATTCTCCCCCCCACTCTGGACCCTTTCCAGTTTGCATACCGGGCCAAACGGTCCACGGAGGATGCAATCTGCTCTGCTCTCCACCCAGCCCTCACCCACCTGGACAAATAAGACTCCTATGTAAGAATGCTGTTCATAGACTTTAGCTCAGCATTCAACACAATCATCCCACAACAACTAATCTGCAAACTTGACCAGCTGGGGCTCAACACCTCGCTGTGTAACTGGCTGCTGGACTTCCTGAGTGAGAGGCCACAAGCAGTACGTGTTGGCAACAACACCTCGAGCAGCATCACACTCAGCACAGGGGCCCCTCAGGGCTGTGTGCTCAGTCCCCTGCTCTTCACCTTGCTGACTCACGACTGCAAAACCAGCTACAGCACCAATCACATGGTCAAGTTTGCAGACGACACAACATTGATAGGTCTCATCACCAAGGATGACGAGACCCTCTACAGGAGGGAGGTCAACCTTCTGACCACGTGGTGCGGAGCCAACAACCTCCTGCTCAACAACAGCAAGACCAAAGAGATCGTTGTTGACTTCCGGAAAGGCCACACCCATCACCCACCACTGACCATCAACGGTGCAGACATTGAGCAGGTCAGCAGCACCAAATTCCTGGGGTTGGAAATCAGTGAGGACCTCTCGTGGACAGCCAACACTACATCGCTGGCAAAGAAAGCACAGAGGCACCTCTACTTCCTCCGGAAACTGAGGAAAGCAGGGAGCCCCCCATCCATCATGTGCACCTTCTACCGCGGCACCATCGAGAGTATCCTGACCAACTGCATCACTGTGTGGGGCGGAAGCTGCACAGACCACAGCAGGAACGCCCTGCAGCGCATAGTGAAGGCAGCTGGAAGGATCATGGGTGCCTCACTCCCCCCCCTCCCATCCTTGCAGGACATATACAACACCCGCCTCACCCGCAAAGCGACCTCGATTGTGAATGACCCCTGCCACCCCTCACACGGTCTCTTCAGCCTCCTGCCCTCTGGGAGGAGATACCGGAGCCTCCGGGCTCACACCGCCAGGCTGTCCAACAGCTTCATCCACCAGGCTGTCAGGAAGCTGAACTCTCTCCCCATCCTCCCACTCCGTCCTCTTTCAGACTCACATGTCTGAATGCTGCTAGCACAATTTATGTTGTCTATATGTTGACATGTTTCTTACTATTTTTGCACTTTATGTTGTCTATGCACTTTATGTTGTCTATATGTTCACAAGTTTTTTACTATTTTTGCACTCTATGTTGCACAATTCACTTTATGTTGGACAGAAGAGAAACGCAATTTCGATCTTCTGTATGTTTGCACATATGGAAAATTGACAAATAAAACTGACTTTGACTTTGACTTTGATGACATCTATTGTTTCTGTCCATCCTGGAGAGGGATCCTCCTCTGTTGCTCTCCTGAAGGTTTTTTTGGGGAGTTTTTCCTGATCCGATGTGAGGTCCTAGGACAGGGATGTCGTATGTGTACAGATTGTAAAGCCCTCTGAGACTAATTTGTAATTTGTGATTTTGGGCTACACAAAATAAACTGAATTGAATTGAATTTGGATTTAAGGTTGTTCTGCTTTCAGGCATCGCTTTCCTTGTTTAAGAATCAAAGATATGACTTATTGTGCGGGATCTGAAGTCGTCCTGGAGAGATAAATGTGGCCTCAATTTCAGGGCGAAGTGTCTGATATCTCTCTTTTGCCTCCGCAGGTTTTGGGATGACAACGCCTGTGACAGCGGCAGGCAAGGTGTTCCTGATCTTTTATGGGCTACTGGGCTGTGCTGCCACCATCCTCTTCTTTAACCTCTTCCTGGAGCGCATCATCACACTGCTGGCCGTGGTGATGAAAGCTGTGAGGGAGCGGCGAATCAGGAACAGTGGTCTACTCCCGCCAGGCATCCGCCATGATTTCTCTGCTTACTCCCTCCCCGGCTGGAAGCCCTCCGTGTACCACGTGATGCTAATACTCGGACTGTCAGCCATCACCATCTCCTGCTGTGCGTCAGCCATGTACACCCCCGTGGAGGGCTGGGCTTACTTAGACTCACTGTACTTCTGCTTTGTCTCCTTCAGCACCATCGGATTTGGGGATTTTGTCAGCAGCCAGGGCGCGGTTTACGAATACCAAAGCCTCTATAGGGTGGCCAACTTCCTCTTCATGCTCATGGGAGTGTGCTGCATCTACTCACTCTTTAATGTCATCTCTATTGTCATCAAGCAGGTGCTCAACTGGATTCTGGAGAAAATGAGCTGCTTGTTTTGCCAGCGCTGCAATAAGCCCAACGTCCTCCTGGGCAGACGCAATGCCATCCGCCCGGGCGCCAAGGGTCGCAAGAGTCGGCCACCCGACTCAGACGGACCTTGTGATAGTGACACTGAGGGACGCAGACTATCAGGGGAGATGATCTCTATGAAAGACTTGGCAGCCTCGAACAAGGTGGCGCTGGCCATCATGCAGAAGCAGCTGTCTGAATCGGCCAACGGGTATCCCAGGACAGTCTGTGGCAGCCCACGCCATAATGGTTTCTCTGGGGGGATTGGTGCACTCGGTATCATGAACAACAGGCTGGCAGAGACGAGTAACTCCAGGTAGAGGATACAGTGAGACAGGACGTACGGGATCTCTTGATTCATACTGCGAAACATATGCTGAGGTTGATGACCATGGGCAGATACAAGGCTTATGAGATAGATTGGCAATGTAACTTGTTACGCATGACACATGATTTTGTGGAATACTTTTGGTTGGAATTACAAGACTGCGGAGATAATAAAGGCAATGATAACGATGGTTTCAGTGATTTGATGATGATAGCATGAAGAGAGAACTACAGAGTCAACTAAAGAACATCTGGAAGCTCGAGGACCATCAATCACCCATTACATTAACCTCAAACCCAACCCAGAACAAATCACTGAAATGTCAGTTATTCTGCGGAGGTCTGCTTTATGTGCTCAATATATCAGACTTTTACAACTGAAATGTGCTGTAAAAGAGCCAAGGGAGGCATACAATGTAATCTTCCTTGTTTTGGGCCAGTTTATTTAAATGTACATATTGAATGCTAATATCAACAAGAAAAGTGAATTCACTGAATGATATGGCACATACTGATCTATGCATTTAACTTATCATGCATTTTTTGCACCATTGCTAGACCTTCCATTGATTGTGCAAACCCCAATATATTTTTGACATGGGTAGAGTTTTACCCTCAGGTGATTGATTTCATTGCTGAGGGCAGTAGAGTGTAGCTAAGCATGGCTGTGATGGAGCTGATTTCGACATGGCAGTAGTGAGAGGTGGTTCTACACTGTGCCACACTAATGGGCTACAAAGAGAAATTTCCTATTGCTCAGGATGGAAAAGGGAGTTGAAAATGAAAATCCATTTCTTGTGAGAGAGAAACTGGCCTTCTTATCAGCCCAGAAAATGCTTCTGCGACCAAAGACTTTGACTTGAAGGGTAAAAGAAGGCACCACCCAACTCCCACTCTCACAGCTCTCTGCGAGGAAAACAAATGATAACGGCTTGCAATGCTTTATTTACTCTTTGAATGCAGAATGTAGACTTATGTATTTGTAAAAACTGAATAAATGAGGAGTACATTTATGTTTGTTTGAAGTGAAATATAAGGGAGAGGAGGGAGTTGAAGAAAGAGGCAAATGATGGATGGTTGTATCCAGCAGGTACATGATGTTAAATGATCCAGATTGGAAGTAGCAACAAAACCCTGATGGATTCAGTCGCTTGCATTGATTTATTTTTTGTGGGAATTTTCTGTTTTCATCAAGGGAGACTTAGGCTACAGCATTTGCAGACATGGTTTTCTCTGTGAAACAAAGCATGATCCAAAAGCTTGCACATGTTGATTGTCCTCGGTTTTGGTGTAAATGTGTCGCCGAGGTTTGGATAGACGGTGTTTCCGTAGGATGCGGTTCTACCAAGTCACGCGATCAATCTCCAAGTTGCGGGGAACTATCTCTTCCAGGGCATCTGTGATTGAAAGCTATGTGACGCGTTGATTTTTGACGACAACGAGAAAGTCGTTGATAGTTAACCTGTCCAGGAGACGGCGATGAAGGAAGAGAACTAGATAGAGAGGCCTAGAGGTGTTGTTAATTCCATGGCCAATCAAAATAAATGGCCTATCTCAGCCAAGGGCTCAACTTTTCTTGGCGTCCATCTTCAACATCTAATATCCTCCCAGGCTGCTCATCTTTTTTTCTTCGTCATCTCTGCATTTACTTCACACACACTGCACCAGAACCCTCCAGCCTCCTATGCCCTGCAGATATCGGCTCTCTCCTCACGCTCATCACCCTTACACTGTGAATATGATGAGACATGCCATACATATATATATATATATATATATATTTATATATATAGTATTGCAATGTATTGAAAAAGTTATTTTACAATTAGGCGTGAATTGGATCTGAATCTATTCTTTGTTGATTCTCTTCCTGTTCGTGCATAGATCTGAATAATTTCCTTTACTCCCCAGTCTCACCGAGAGGAATCGAGAAAATGACTCAGGTAGTTAAATCTCCAGGCTTGTCTTAGTTTTTCCTGCATGCCATTATGGTGACGCCATATGAGATAGCTGTATATAAAACACAGGACTCTTTAAAGTCTATTTTTCTACATATAGCTTATGGTGATGATTGAATAATGATCTCATGTCTCTCATTAGGCTTAAATGTGAACACAGTTTTTTTACAGATGTTAAAGAGTAGTTTGCTGTTTTGGAAAATACACATAGCTGTATTCTTTCTTACGGAAAGGTGGATTAAAAGATTGATGCCACTCTCACAACTGCAAGATCAATTTGTATCTGGAGCAGGTTAGCTTAGCTTCAAGTGACACTAGCGTGTTGTAAAATAGTTTTTTACTCTATGGTGTTTGTAGCAAGCCAAGAAATAGTCTTCCCCATAACCCTCTGGAAACAGGTGAATTGTTGAGATGTAAAATCTTAATTAGAAAGCTTTAGAGCCATGCTAGCTGCCCCCCACCCCTTATGGTCTTCATGTTATGCTAAGCTAACCAGCGGCTGGCTCTAGCTTATATACCGGCATGTCTTAAACTCACTCATGAACTAATTACATCTTGTTTGTTAAATCGAAGAGGGGAAATAAATAGTTTCAGGTCTTGTGTCTCGCAAAGAAAAAAAGCTGTTTTTTGTTTCTTTGTTTATCACATAGAATTACAGAGAGTGGTAACGCTCAGCTCAGCAAGAAATACAGTCTTTGATTAAACGGTTACGCTTGCAGTGTTGAGGGGGGGTTGCCATACTGTTAGCAGTGTCATTGCAGGCGTAGAAAAGTGGCAAACCTCAGGACATTTGAGTATTAGTATGGGCATGCATGACATATAGTGTGAATTCAATGATTAGCCCCTTCTTCAATATCTCTGGGGAGACGTCTTGCTGCCATAATGCTGTATGTGAACCTTCATTTTCCTTCGGAGGCTTGAGGTTACAAACGAAAGAGGTTTCAGGATTGCTGAGTGATAATTCAAAGCCCCTGTAGCCATTGGGATCTAGCTGCCTGAATTGTAACCTTTTATTTATGTGTGAATGTTTGCATTTGTGTGTTTAAACCAGTTTGCAAAGGACTACAAATTAGAATTTAAATGACTGTGATATGTTATCTTAAAGGCTTCCTTTAACATAAGTCCCCCAGAAGGTATTTGACTTAATATAATATCCATTAAAATGTATTTTCATTAAAGTCATCAAGCTTTTAAGACACTTAATATAGTATTTAGAGTAATGTTTTCTCACCTAAAATGCATGCGTGGCTTGAAATCAATTGCCTTACTTTAGTCCTTACATATTACAAAAAGGTTCCATTTTAAAAAGATGTTAGTGTGTAAAGTTTGTGTGTTTTACATTACAATACTTTTGCATTTTGCAAAATTGATCTCCATTGATTTCAATGGTTTTAACTGTCCCGCTGTCCTCTGTATCTTCTGTAAGAGGATACAAGTGGTCTTAGGATTTGCTGTATGTTTGTACTTGTTATCAGCAGAAATGTCATTCAAATGTAATACCACTTTTATTTCTGTGTAATTTATTCCTTTCATGTTCAATTCAATTCAATTCAGTTTATTTGTATAGCCCAATTTCACAAATTACAAATTTGTCTCGGAGTGCTTTACAATCTGTACACATAGACGTCCCTGCCCCAAAACCTCACATCGGACCAGGAAAAACTCCCAAATAACCCTTCAGGGGGAAAAAAAGGGAAGCAACCTTCAGGAGAGCAACAGAGGAGGATCCCTCTCCAGGATGGACAGATGCAATAGATGTAATGTGTACAGAAGGACAGATTTAGAGTTAAAATACATTCAATGAATATGACAGAGTGTATGAATAGTTCATAGTAGGCATATTCCACGATGGAGGCCTCCACGATCCATCAGGCAGATGGCGGTGGGGAGGAGGAGTGGGCGGAGTCTCAACAGTGGGCGGAGTCTCAACAGGACAGTGGCGTAGTCGGTAGCAGGAATTCCACGACCCAGACCTCGATGATCCATCAGGCAGATAGGATCTATGCCGTCTCATAGGGTCCGATGACCCCATGTTCTCATCAAACCCTAAATTTGATTGAAATAATGCAACATGTTCAAGCCCACACTATTAGTACATAATATGGGTGAACATAGCAGACTTGGATCACAGCGCATGATTCTCAGTTAGGTTGTTTTTGTTAATTTAATCTTGGATTGTTCAAATCAACGTGGCCATTGTTTATTCCACTCAACACATAATGTAGTGTATTCACACTGGAAGATCTGCCCTGTAGTCAAGCACACTGTGACTGGAAAATAGCCCCATTAAAATGTCATGATCCAAAGCCATTACAAGGCCCATAATAAAACAATTAGTTTGTATTAAGTAGAGACTGAGATGTTGTTAGTGTTAATCATGCAGGCTTTTAGTGGTGCTAATGGCATTATTTCTTTGTGATCACAGTATGATACATAACACTTTGCTTGCTCCGGTTTCAATCTGAAGAAGATTGCATGATCGCTTTTGTATTTTAAGACTGTTAAAGCCGCTAGTTTCAGGAACAAAGTGTATTTCCACTTATTTGGCTGGAGCACAAGCGGTGAACAGCTGAGTGGTTCGGTAGCAGAATGACGTATTACTTCTCTGCTTCGCTGCTTCTGATCCATAACAAGAGTCACGTTGTTAGCTTTTGATCTGGAGCATGGTTTCCAAATCTGCAGCACATGTGCCTGATGTTGTTTTTTTATGCAGACTGTTGGACACACAAACTAATTCAGATCTCAATGTTGAAGTTACTTCAGGTGTCTGTGATCCACACTTAAGTTGACCTTTGGTTCCACCAACATCACCCTAATTACACACCTTGCTGTGTGTCTTAATGTCCTTGCACTGTGGTGTAACATGCAGTTAATGTATGCACATTCTGTTTGCAAGTTGCACATTTATACAAATGATTGTACTTTTATACTTATGTAATTAAAAGTAAAACCTATATGAAACAAGAAGGGTTCCATTAAACGTGGATATTTACTCATATTTCTTTGATTTTCTTAATTGTTATTGTCATAAATTACTCATAATTTATAGGTTTGCGGATTCACCATTTGTGAGGATTTAAGAAAGAAGACATAACGTGTTAATTAGTGAGCTTTAGAGGTGCTGATATTGTATCACTTTCAGACAACGCTAAAATACTCATATTTCCGAGCCGATTGGCTGCTTGTTGTAGCTTCAAATTCTCATCTGACTAGTCAAAAATTGTGCATTCCCCAAAATGTTTAAATATTTCTTTAATGACTAAAACAACTTGATGGCTTTTAACATATCTACAACAGTACAGTTAATTATTTACTAACCATTTATAAATCCAATAGTTCCATACTTGTAAGCCCTATATAAAAGGTATCGTTTCGTCTTAGAAAGTGGTACCAAAATTAGTAAAAACATTGTTTCAATCAATTTTATTTAATGTGCAGACAATGTAAACAATTTACTCAAAAAGTTAAGCAATGCTGCAAAACAGCAGAAAGTCAGAAAAGCAGTAAATGTCCCCCTTTGATATTGTACTGACCTGCTGTGTCTCGTCATCTCATTTCTGAATAAAGAGATGCGATCATAAGTATTCAATAAAAGTAGTCCTCAGTCTGTCTGACACATTGTTTCATGTATTCCCACCAGATTATTCCAAAAAACACATACAGCATTCTGAAAGGCCCTTGGCTCTTCAGTAATGGGCCAATCAGGATGTTAGTCATAAAGCTGGACCTGTAATTACATTCATTATTGAGATGAGTCTGATCCCAGAAAATTATGCTGAAAAACAACATATATTATCTCACTGCACAGAGGTTATGAGAGTCTGTGTTGAGGAAATGTGCCACAAATAGAGTGCTCGTCAGTAATTCTCAGAAGCTGTCTTTCTGCGATCATTAGGGACGTTGAACAGTCCAACATTGTTGCTGGGGGAATTGACACCCACCTTGAATGTCTGTCTTCTCCTTCTGCTAGCCTGCATTTGATCACCAGAGCTTTAGTTCTGCTGGAATAACTGCGTGTTGTCAGACTTGTAACAAATAAATGGAAATGCCTCTGTTGCGCAGAGAAAATGTAAACAGTATATAACATATTTATTGCAACACTTTGACACATTAAAGAGTTTTCCTTATTTAGTCATTTATGAGGGGGAAATTATTTATTTGTTTCCCCGTGCCATGCAAGATAAACCTCTCTGTCGCACCCGTATGTGAACAGCGTGCTGAACCCACAGGGAGCGAGGACTGCAGTTCAACCTCAAGCAGCAGGCGGGAGGTTTTCTCCGGGTCAGAGACACGTGACTCAATTATTTCACAGCGACAGAAACCTCTGATTGTTCTCACTGTCTCATTTAGCATCTCTCTCCTTTTTTCATTTAGTCTTCACTGAACATAATATTAGCACTCCTTTTGCAACTGCAATCGGATACATTTATTTCTGGAAACTGCGGGTGAAAGATATTGAGACAAATTGGACTCCTCCAAATCCCAACACACAGACAGTTGAAATGTAATTTATCTTCATTTGAAGATTGTCACAAGTGATGTGGTTGGCAAGCAGCTGAGAATATGCTCCCGTTGAAATGTTGTCAAATGGAATACATAATTCAATCATTCTTGAGAGTGAGTATGAATACAGCCAAAGTGAGATCTGTTGAAAAGGATCGTTTAAAATCTTAGTCATCGCGATTTTAAAACTTTTCCAACAGAAAAAAAGGATTTGAGAAAGCAAATACTGTAACTGGAGTTAATAACAAATACTGCCATAAAGTCTGACATTCAATATTTTCTTTATCAAATCCCTTGTTTGTGTAGCCTGACATTTGAACAAAAGGGTAAATAATAGTACATAGCAAGCTATGTACTATTATTTGTAATTATGTAACACATAGCATATTCCTCGGTGAAAGATCTCGATTGTTTTCCAAACAAACTAATAAAAACACATCAGTGACACAACGTGTTACACCAATAACTGTATCAAATAACAATTGTTGTAATCTTTTAATTAATCAGCATGAATAAATGGGCTTAATTGGGTCTTACAGCTAGGGTAGAGAGGTCACAAGATTTTGTTGACAATAACAAATTATAACCAGCATTGTCCTTTAATCACATATAAATAATAATGGGCTTTCTTTTCATTTTAGTTGGTGCTCGAACTAAGTCATTCAAATTACTTCTCATAATTTACATATAGATTCAGATCTTAGTAGATCAAAATAAATATCAAGCTGTGGCTGTATCAGATGTTCTCATAATTAATTTACTCTCCCCAAAATTATAGATGTTTGAAATAACTGAATGATAAACGAAGGACTTTTGAAACAATTATATCAGAGAACTCAGCAGTAAGTATAAAAATGTCATTCATCACATTCATTATAAATGTAGACATTTGAAAAACCACTGGCAGTTAATTGCTTTAGTTGCCTTTAATACCGTCAAGCACTTATCTTATTCATGTCTTAACCTGGAGATGTAATACGTTTAGTCACACTGAGAATCACTTTCAACCCAACAACCTCTTCTCATGCATGCCTTTCATGTCGAGTGGCCGCTGCTCATCAATCTATTCAGAAGGCGCATTAGGAAATGTGCTGCAATAGCCTGCAGTGCTCTTCATAGTATCTGAAGAGACCAGGAGCGTATCAGAATCAGAGCGTGAGGTTCAAAAGTCATCAAGTGCAACATTTACACGTAGAGGGCCCGAGCAGCCTGAGTGATGAGGCAATTACCTTATAACATCTGCCCTCACATTACCATGGGAGGAGAGCGAGAGGGGCACGGTTAATTGATAAGGGAAGCCCACCGCTTCAGCTCATGATGTTTAATATGATTTCAGATATTCTTCAGTGTCAGCTTGCTTAAATGCAAGAATGATGCACATCATTCACAGCAGATAAAGTTAGACAAATACTAATCGAGCTGGAGGTGATAAGAGAACCGTTCAGCTTTGAACATCTCTTTTATTATCATTAATGGAAAAGAAATGGGTGCAGATTTGATGGCCGATCCACCGCCTTCTGTGCACCAAGAGAGATTTAGTGCTGTTATCTAAACAGCAAGTGGCATCCAGGTAAAACACGGGCCCAAAAATAGTAAAAAAAAGTAAAATGAGCCTGGTACATATAACGTGTGACATATATCTTTATTGTGGTTGGGAGGAGGGGAGTCTGCAACCTCATTTTTTGGGAGAACTTTTAATAAGATATTGGCTTGTTGTCTAGTGGTACTGAAACACCAAGGTGTTCTATCATACATACGATAGGTGGGGGAACAAGTAGCAAATGCAGTACAAAAACATCAACCACAAATGGCTCTAACCAATCACAATTACAAGCTCTAGAATTTAAAACATCAAACCAAATAAACAAACTGCTACTAATTTAAACTAACACCTCATGTGTTGAAAATTACAAATGACCTCTTAATGGCAGCAGATAAAGGACTCCTCTCTGTCCTGGTCTTGTTAGACCTTAGTGCTGCATTCGACACCATTGACCATGACATCCTGTTACAGAGACTGGAGCAGTCGATTGGCATTTCAGGCACGGCACTAATTTGGTTTAAATCCTATTTATCAGATCGATCTCAGTTTGTATTTGTAAACGATGACGCCTCGATAACCACCAACGTTAATCACGGAGTTCCACAAGGTTCTGTGCTTGGACCAATTTTATTTACCTTATACATGCTTCCTTTGGGCAATATTATCAGGAAACACTCCATAAACTTTCATTGTTATGCAGATGAT
Source organism: Pseudoliparis swirei (assembly GCF_029220125.1). Lineage (NCBI taxonomy): Eukaryota > Metazoa > Chordata > Actinopteri > Perciformes > Liparidae > Pseudoliparis > Pseudoliparis swirei. Next base: position 9,676,048 of record NC_079404.1, read on the forward strand.
ACTCAACTATATTTATCGATAAAACCAGAGGAGAGCAACCAACTCTGTAAAATTCAAGCATGTCTTAAAGACATAAAACATGGATGACCTGCAACTTCTTGATGTTAAACTCAGACAAAACCAAGTAATTTTGTGCTCGTCAGTAATTCTCAGAAGCTGTCTTTCTGATCATTAGGGACGTTGAACAGTCCAACATTGTTGCTGGGGGAATTGACACCCACCTTGAATGTCTGTCTTCTCCTTCTGCTAGCCTGCATTTGATCACCAGAGCTTTAGTTCTGCTGGAATAACTGCGTGTTGTCAGACTTGTAACAAATAAATGGAAATGCCTCTGTTGCGCAGAGAAAATGTAAACAGTATATAACATATTTATTGCAACACTTTGACACATTAAAGAGTTTTCCTTATTTAGTCATTTATGAGGGGAAATTATTTATTTGTTCCCCGTGCCATGCAAGATAAACCTCTCTGTCGCACCCGTATGTGAACAGCGTGCTGAACCCACAGGGAGCGAGGACTGTAGTTCAACCTCAAGCAGCAGGCGGGAGGTTTTCTCCGGTCAGAGACACGTGACTCAATTATTTCACAGCGACAGAAACCTCTGATTGTTCTCACTGTCTCATTTAGCATCTCTCTCCTTTTTTCATTTAGTCTTCACTGAACATAATATTAGCACTCCTTTTGCAACTGCAATCGGATACATTTATTTCTGGAAACTGGGTGAAAGATATTGAGACAAATTGACTCCTCCAAATCCCAACACACAGACAGTTGAAATGTAATTTATCTTCATTTGAAGATTGTCACAAGTGATGTGGTTGGCAAGCAGCTGAGAATATGCTCCCGTTGAAATGTTGTCAAATGGAATACATAATTCAATCATTCTTGAGAGTGAGTATGAATACAGCCAAAGTGAGATCTGTTGAAAAGGATCGTTTAAAATCTTAGTCATCGCGATTTTAAAACTTTTCCAACAGAAAAAAGATTTGAGAAAGCAAATACTGTAACTGGAGTTAATAACAAATACTGCCATAAAGTCTGACATTCAATATTTTCTTTATCAAATCCTTGTTTGTGTAGCCTGACATTTGAACAAAGGGTAAATAATAGTACATAGCAAGCTATGTACTATTATTTGTAATTATGTAACACATAGCATATTCCTCGGTGAAAGATCTCGATTGTTTTCCAAACAAACTAATAAAACACATCAGTGACACAACGTGTTACACCAATAACTGTATCAAATAACAATTGTTGTAATCTTTTAATTAATCAGCATGAATAAATGGGCAATTGGGTCTTACAGCTAGGGTAGAGAGGTCACAAGATTTTGTTGACAATAACAAATTATAACCAGCATTGTCCTTTAATCACATATAAATAATAATGGGCTTTCTTTTCATTTTAGTTGGTGCTCGAACTAAGTCATTCAAATTACTTCTCATAATTTACATATAGATTCAGATCTTAGTAGATCAAAATAAATATCAAGCTGTGGCTGTATCAGATGTTCTCATAATTAATTTACTCTCCCCAAAATTATAGATGTTTGAAATAACTGAATGATAAACGAAGGACTTTTGAAACAATTATATCAGAGAACTCAGCAGTAAGTATAAAAATGTCATTCATCACATTCATTATAAATGTAGACATTTGAAAAACCACTGGCAGTTAATTGCTTTAGTTGCCTTTAATACCGTCAAGCACTTATCTTATTCATGTCTTAACCTGGAGATGTAATACGTTTAGTCACACTGAGAATCACTTTCAACCCAACAACCTCTTCTCATGCATGCCTTTCATGTCGAGTGGCCGCTGCTCATCAATCTATTCAGAAGGCGCATTAGGAAATGTGCTGCAATAGCCTGCAGTGCTCTTCATAGTATCTGAAGAGACCAGGAGCGTATCAGAATCAGAGCGTGAGGTTCAAAAGTCATCAAGTGCAACATTTACACGTAGAGGGCCCGAGCAGCCTGAGTGATGAGGCAATTACCTTATAACATCTGCCCTCACATTACCATGGGAGGAGAGCGAGAGGGGCACGGTTAATTGATAAGGGAAGCCCACCGCTTCAGCTCATGATGTTTAATATGATTTCAGATATTCTTCAGTGTCAGCTTGCTTAAATGCAAGAATGATGCACATCATTCACAGCAGATAAAGTTAGACAAATACTAATCGAGCTGGAGGTGATAAGAGAACCGTTCAGCTTTGAACATCTCTTTTATTATCATTAATGGAAAAGAAATGGGTGCAGATTTGATGGCGATCCACCGCCTTCTGTGCACCAAGAGATTTAGTGCTGTTATCTAAACAGCAAGTGGCATCCAGGTAAAACACGGCCCAAAATAGTTAAAAAAAGTAAAATGAGCCTGGTACATATAACGTGTGACATATATCTTTATTGTGGTTGGGAGGAGGGGAGTCTGCAACCTCATTTTTTGGGAGAACTTTTAATAAGATATTGGCTTGTTGTCTAGTGGTACTGAAACACCAAGGTGTTCTATCGTACATACGATAGGTGGGGGAACAAGTAGCAAATGCAGTACAAAAACATCAACCACAAATGGCTCTAACCAATCACAATTACAAGCTCTAGAATTTAAAACATCAAACCAAATAAACAAACTGCTACTAATTTAAACTAACACCTCATGTGTTGTCACGGTTGCAGAGCATGGCGCCAGGGGATGGACCCAAATGCAGCTGAGGAGGCAGCAGAAACTACATCGTTTAATTGATAAATAGCTCCCAGGCTGGAGACCAATGAAACAGGCAGGAAAACAGCAACTCAGGCCAAAATCTGGAAATAATAAACCTGAATGTATAATAGGAAGAAAAAACAACAGATGACCCCAAACCTGAAAAACTAAATCCATCCAATCCAAGCAAAACAGTCACATTAAATAAACATTCACGTGTGTGTGTGTGTGTGTTTGCTTGCATGCATACATATCCGTCATAAGAAACCACCGAGCACCCTGTAAACCACTCAGCGACCCCTCTGAGTGATTACACTGGAGCCCACCCAGTCCCCAAGGTGGACCAGCGGAAGAAGATCACCCCCTCCACTGCTGTGGTAAAAGAACAACACAAATATATCACCCCGAGAGTAAATGTTTAGAACCTTAAAAACTTGAAGTTTGTGTAGTTTACCATATTCTGATACCCCAAAAAAGAAAAGACAGAGCTGACTTTCAAGCTGCTGTCATATCTCTGTGAGTGTCTGTTCTAAAGTCAAAAATACAAAATGCAATTTCCCACAGTCACAGAGATTGTTCTTACACATTAGCCTTCAGTATCACTGCACTGCACACAGCTCCTTTTAGAAAAAACTCTACTTTAGTTCCCTTTCTGTTTCCTGCTGCTCTGTCTGAACACAGTCAAAGATAGCAGCTGCGATTGATATTTTTGGAATGGATTGAATGTGTAATGCGAAAGTTTCAAACCCACACATATCACTCTGAAGCATTTTAGTTTCTTTCAGCTCAGTTTTGGGGTTTTCCAGCTCAACTCTATTGTTTTAGTTCAGCTAGATGGTGGAGACTAAAACATAGCTAAAAGAGGAGTGAATATTGGACTTACTGTATATTTATCAGGTGGCCAAATCCACAACTTCAAGTGAAAGGTAATGTTATTCCATATCTGATGGATCTTTGCCATATGGAATTAAAAGGTGATGATATATCAATGTTGTGTTCACAGCTGGTTTCTGCATGGCGCATGTGGCCAAAGGAAATGTTATTGCAGGTTGCATTCAGCCCTAATATTCTTCAATAAAGAAAACGCCAGATCCCACATATTACCTAACAATGCATGACTTAAATAGTGTAATTTGAACAACAATAATTAATCAAAATTATGCTGAAGAATTTACGTGGAAATGACTACAAACCATCCTTTATTTGCGCATGCAAATATAGCAATTACAACAAGAGATATAAGAAGCTTTATCGCAAATACAAATGAACGATAATAAATGATGGACTTGATAGATAGAAAAAACATACTGTAGTTTCAGTTTGGGAAGGATGTATTACAAAGTTCCTCTTCATGTACTGTGTTTTTTAATTTTGTATTTAATATATTAAAAGAAGAAACTCTCCTTCACTTTGAAAGGCAGTAAAGTATTTCTAAATCTCTGTAGTGGAAAAAACAACAGCTGGATTTTAAATAGTGGGTGGTTAAATTGCTTTTGAATTGCAAATCAGCGTGTGCGTCTTTGGTGCATCCCAAGGAGAGACGAAATTATAGAGATGACGGAAAACTAGATAGCACCAGGTATTTTCTTCTTGATCTTTTATGGTCACATTTTGCATGTTTTATTTGTGTGGGCGCTCCAAAATAATCTTGTTTGCAAAGACTAAGCAACTAAATGCATCTAAATATAGACCGAATTGTTCATACTGCACCATTGGGAGGACACAATACTGTGCATTGCAATATCTTTCTCAATCTCTCATCTCTCTCATTTTCCCATTCGCATGCACACAGATGCTCTCTTTTCCTAAACAGATAGAGTTAAATCAGCTGACTGCTCTTTCACTGCACCATCAGCGACTGCCCCCACTTCAGCTCCCCCAGAAACAGCTGAATTATTATGACTGAACATTACACGTTTCTGGTATTTTAAGGCACAATAGAGCTGTGGAGGGACACACTGAACGGAAAGCTGCGAACTGGCAGAAGGCCTTAGACATTTCCACGAGGGCTTTTGATTAGTCTGTACTATGAGGAAGAGAAACAAGGAAAAAAGAAACTGATCATAAAGTCTGTCTCATGATGGTGTAAATAAAGTACCAACGAAGAGAGAATTGGTCACCCTATTAGTGAGCTGCAGAGGCAGAAAAGATTAAATGAAGGAAGGAAGGAAGGAATAGAGGAAGGGCTACGCTTTCATGTTGTCTCTCTCTCTACAGAGTCGCAGCACTGCTTCGGGAATCGCCCTGCACACCTAATGTGCACTCCTCATTATGGTAAGAGGAGTCACACAGTTCTTACTTTCCAATAGCTCTGCTTCAGGAATGGTTTCAGAGTAGGAGACACCCAGGAGAAACCAAAAAGTTAGGGAAAGAAATTACAGTGAATGTTTAGTGGTGCCTCGAAGGAAATTGGGAACAAAAACTAGAGCGACGTAAAGACAGTCTTTTTCTCTCATCAGCTTTAGCTGATTTTGCTCTGTTCCCCATTGATGTCCAGAGAGAAGGTTGTTCAATTGAAGTACAATATTAACATTACTGTGTCTGAATTGCTGCCAACCTTTCCTGCATTGGTGAAATGCAATAAAGGCTAACTCAGTGGCTCACAGGATCCCCCTCAAACACTGTCAGTGACTGTGGTTTTGACGGATACCCTCCATCCTTCATTTCTCCAGTAAACTGGTGCTCACTAAAAGCGGCCACTATGTATGGGAAGTATATTACGTGAGAATTAAGAAACGACACACTGAAGTCTCGATCAGACTTTGAAGAGCTGATGTTGGATCCTTCATTTTGATGATAAAAACAGAAGGACTAGAACAGCACTCCATTTTACATCCCCAGTTATAATATTGATATAGTTAACTAACTGATTATAGATATTGGTAATAACATGTCATAATAACAGCACTCTGTTTCAGAAAACACTCTCCATTTTGAGAAACACGCTTTCCTGCAGAGCTTTAGATACGATTGAAACCACTCCCTTCTCCTATAACTCTTCGCAGGAGAGCTAATCAGCCGATTTCTCTCACTTTGAAAATAGCAGAGGAGCGATGAAGGAAATCCACAATAAAAATACATTTTTATCTTTCAAAGCTGCACGACATAACTTTGTGATTTGGTGTCCCTCTATGGACTGCTGCAGATAACAGTATTAATGGACAGTAAAAACTTTGATATTTCAACTTCCTCTTGTTAATCCGTATGCATGACCATTATGAAAATTTTTGCAGGTGTATCTGCCATTGCACAGCCCGGCTTTCTTACAGCTATTTGTTGCTGCTCACAAATACATTCCAAAGTGACAAATTCCCACACATGATTTTTAATCTGAAGCTTCTCCGTGAGGTGGAAGGATCTTCCCTGTTGTGGCCCTATTTCATGATTTAGGTTTGAGGTTGTTATATTTTTCCACATTAATCTTGCGTGGAGCAGCTTTAAGACCATGTGGCCATATCAGTAAAGGTTGAAATGTTTAATTTTGTGGGCTAAGGACATATCTATTTCATAAATCACTTGACACAGATGAAACAAGCATATGTGTAAATGTCTGTCATTCAGAAGGAGTAATTATGTCCTTGGAATATTAATACTTTACATGTCTGATGATCTATCGCTCTCTGGCTTGATACCATACCCAGTTTAACACTAACTATGGGAACATCATGCCTGCAACGCTGCATCAGCCTTATTAGTGCGCCTGCTGGGCGAAACACCACTGTGTGGACCACAGTAAGAAGGTTTCACATGCAAAGCAAGAAAAAAAGGAAAATGGAGTCTGCAGAGACAAGGGGGCAAGGATGCAGACGATTGTTGGCAGAAATAATTTAATTGGTGAAGAAAATGTTTTTGGATTGCATTTTCTTTTGTTATTGTTTTTTGTCCTTGTGCCAAGTCAATGTATTTATGAAGTGATATCAAAGGAGCGGTGTACATTTTAGAATAAATGCATGCTTCTTCTTCTTTTCGTTTCACTGAAGCGTGATAGTTATATGGCAGTTTCCCATTTCTTTACACAGTCCTTTGCGTTTTTGTTGAATACTGCAAGGTCTTTTGGGCTGCAAGGGTTAGGTAGTAGAGGGCAGACAAGGCAGTGCTCCATTGTTTGGTCTGCTTGTCCACATTCATACGTAATATTTCAAAAATCAGGCACATCTTGTCTCAAAAAGATGCAGAAAAATTGGTTCACGCGTTCGTTACTTCGAGACTGGATTACTGCAACTCCTTATTATCAGGCTGCTCTAATAAATCTCTTAGGTCCCTCCAGTTGATCCAGAATGCTGCAGCTCGTGTTCTCACTAAAACTAAGAAAAGAGATCACATCACTCCTGCACTAGCTGCTCTGCACTGGCTCCCAGTAAAATCAAGAATCACTTTTAAAATTCTTCTCTTAACCTACAAAGCCTTGATTGGTGATGCTCCATCATATCTTAAGGAGCTTGTAGTACCATATTGCCCCACTAGAGAGCTACGCTCACTAAATGCGGGACTACTTGTAGTTCCTAGAGTCTTAAAAAGTAGAATGGGAGCCAGAGCCTTTAGTTATCAAGCTCCTCTTCTATGGAACCAGCTTCCACCTTCAGTCCGGGAGGCAGACACAGTCACCTCGTTTAAGAGTAGACTTAAGACTTTCCTCTTTGACAGAGCTTATAGTTAGGGCTGAATCAGGTTCACCTGGTCCAGCCCCTTGATATGCTGCTATAGGCTTATAGCTGCCGGGGGACGTTTTAGGATGCACTGAGTACCTATCTCCTCTTTTTTCTCTCCTTAAGGATGAATTTTCATCTCTCAATCACACCTTACTAACTCTGCTTTCTCCCCGGAGTCCTTTTGACTTCACGTCTCATGGGGTCATCGGACCCTATGAGACGGCATAGATCCTATCTGCCTGATGGATCGTCTGGGTCGTGGAATTCCTGCTCATGACTACGCCACTGTCCTGTTGAGACTCCGCCCACTGTTGAGACTCCGCCCACTCCTCCTCCCCACCGCCATCTGCCTGATGGATCGTGGAGGTCTCCATCGTGGAATATGCCTACTATGAACTATTCATACACTCTGTCATATTCATTGAATGTATTTTAACTCTAAATCTGTCCTTCTGTACACATTACATCTATTGCATCTGTCCATCCTGGAGAGGGATCCTCCTCTGTTGCTCTCCTCCAGGTTTCTTCCCTTTTTTTCCCCCTGAAGGGTTATTTGGGAGTTTTTCCTGGTCCGATGTGAGGTTTTGGGGCAGGGATGTCTATGTGTACAGATTGTAAAGCACTCCGAGACAAATTTGTAATTTGTGAAATTGGGCTATACAAATAAACTGAATTGAATTGAATTGAATTCACAGGTGGTTGGGCCAGTCTTGTAGCCCCATCTGACCAGAGCATCTTTGGATCGTCCCGTTCTTGTTCTAAGGCGGTTGAGTGTTTTCCATTGAGCCCATGATGCATGCTGTCACACTAGCATGGCTCACTGTTATGACATACTTCAGTGCTTTACACACTATGACCTGTCACAAAGTCTGCTGTTTATCCGCGTTTCTGCCTGAGCTAACAGTGGTTGCCAACATCTTTAGTGTTACAGCTGAGGTGTTGCTACGTGATTGTTAAGGTGTTGCACTGGTTTCCGGGTTATTTTCTTGGTAGTTAAGACAGGATGAGTTGTTAGGTTGTTTGCTATGGCGTCCTTAATTATCTGCTCTTCAGCAGACTGCTGCCTCATCGAGAGCTAATGAAAGTTACGAACTAAAGAGATGGTGAATTCCTATATTTCCCCCAGTGTAAAATATATTTAATATGTACTTCAAACATATCTAACTGGATGATTCTCGTCAGAGATACTCTGTTTATAGTACATACATATTTATTTTATGTATACATGCATTTATCATCAAAATGTGTACCATTTAGAAGTTAATGAGGCCATGATAACCTAGTTCATGTTGATTATTAGTAAAGCTGAATGTAGACTGAATAACTGAAATAAAAAGATCCTCATAACAAATGCTTCGTACGGTTTTACAATGCTGTCTTAATTAGATGCTTTTCTGTCACCCACACACCATAGGGCCAAAAGTCATACTTTGTGGAGGTGGATGTTTGGTTGTTTTAAAGATGTACGGACACCGTTTTTCAGTGTTTATAACAGGATTTATATACTCCAGTAACATTTTTGTTGGTCCAACTCAGCAGAGAAGAACATTGCCAGGCGCGCTGTCATGTTTTAGCTGAAACAAGACCACTGCATATTCAATGATGACTCGTGCTCTGATGCTTGCCTACTGGTCCTTTTATTCCTATTCATAAAACTGTGTACCAGTAGTATGTTAAACAAAATGGCCAAATCAACATGTATTAGCTATTATAATTGGAAATAGTTTGGAGTGAACGCATGTGGCTCAAATGTGTGGCACATAACAGCTCATGAAGCTTCCACTATTCTGCTGCACTCTGCTGGTGGTAAAAGACCAGCACAGATTACAGAGCCAATGTTGCTTATATATATATATATATAAAATCCCCCCCACAATAAATAATGTCAAGTCAGCATGAGGTCATTCTCAATGAGCTCTCTATCGTGTGATGGATATGTATAGGCTTCCTGTAGTTTTGCATATGTTTTTGCTTCCTCTATTTATGGCTCTGATAGTCATAATAAACACAAACAAGTGGAGCGGCGAAGGAAGTTTTCTGTTTCCATTTTAATACAGCATTTTCCTCTGCCAACATGAATGCATGTTTTATTCCTAATTCATGACTTTGGCTTTCATTTGTGGCCGAACAACGTGGTTTGAAAAGGGTGTCAAACCCTCCCACCTCTATGTTATATATTTACACCATGCATTCGCTTGTAGGCTACATCATGAAGGTTTGTTTTCTTTTGCATATGTGGTTGTAATAGTTTAATTAAGAGCGACTGATAACCCAGGTCAAATTGTGTATATTCATTACGAGTAAAAAGAACATCCAGATAGATTGAGTGTGAAGCAAAAGAGACGAGTTTATGAAAATGTAACAATTGCGTGTAAAGACGCACAAGTTATAACCTGCATGTTGTGTGTATGTATTGAAAATAAAGTTTTGGGGGAGAGGATGAAAAAAGTCCCCCGCCCTGAACGCCAAGCCGGAAGTCACGTGCTGTCAACACCACTTCCATCTTACACCGTACTCGCTTGTCATTGGTGGAGACTCGTGTCCACGCCCACAACACCCGTGTATCTTTTCCCGCGAACTGGACACACTCGCTGCTGTCTCGCTAGGTGACGCATGGAGGAGCCGTTCGGGTTGTATACTCGTCAATACAGCGACAACCGGTGGTAAACTCGCACAAAATGTCGAAACAAAGCTCCATTTTCAATTTTTTCACCAAATCTCCGCCCCCAGTCTCCAAGTCAAAGCCGAAGCCGAGTCCCTCGCCGGCGGAGGCGGACCTGCCTTCCTCCGTGAGGAAGTCCAGCTCCTCTCCGAAAGAGGAGGCGAAACGGACACCGCAAAAACCAGCCAAGACCAGCAAGGGGAAGCCGACAAGTAACGGGAAGTCTTCAAAGGGGGGATTCAGCACATTGTTTGGCGACAAGGCCCCGGCAGCCGAGCAACGGTGAGTTAGCCGTGAGGATAACAACGATGTGGAGCGGTCTAATTACTGGAGACACGTTGTTCACTGTGCCCCCCCCCCCCCCCTCTCTCCGATAAGGAGTGTCCACCCCCTGCATGGCCCCCGAAAGATGCGTTTGGTTGATAGAGTCGGCTTTAACCTCGTATCATTTTCATTTGGTCATGTCCTCAATGATATGTGAAGTTTACACTTTATTTCGAAGTCCTACAGACTGCTCCCACGAGGGGGTTACACCTGTGCGAGTGTCTCCAGTTTCACGGCGTAGCACACAGAGATGAAACGAACCAATCAGCATCTCTCGTGTGGACGGTCTGAAGTCACGCGAGATCATGGGGGTGGTCACTGGTTTAGGGTAAAGGACTGCACACACATAATAACTTTGAGGTCAAGCCTACCTGCTCTTTGAGGGTTCCCATATACACGTACAGATATTTATGTATGTGTTACCTTTTAAGTTCAATTGTGGAGTTTACATTTATGTAGTTTATCACTTATTCCTACATAAATTCCCTTGCATAGTCTCCCCTTTTTTTAGTTATAAATCAACATATTCAAAGGGCAGTAGCTAACATTTTCTGGTAGAAGTGAATATGATGAGCAGTTGTATGGGCGGTTGTTGAACACAGCTGCAATGTTCCGACAGTTTGACACATACTTCCCTTAGAGCTCGATTGTACCGTAATCGAGCAATCGATTAATTAATAAGAGCTGTTAAATCTACACGTGGGTTGACTCGTTTGGTTGGATGTGATGTGCCCATATTGGTCTCAACCAATATATTTGAATAACTTTTCCTTCTTTCAGCAGCAGCACATGCCCATTCACTGCTGGTGCCCCTGTGTGGGCAAAACTGGAGGGACACCCCTGGTGGCCGTGCCTGGTAGTACCCCAACCTCTGACTGGACAGCAGATGAGGGGCAATGATCGGAAACAGCGCATTCATGTCCATTTCTTTGATGAACCCCCTACGAGAGGATGGGTCAGCACCAAATACATCAGAGACTACCAAGGTTTGCTTCAATGAATCCCTAATTCATTATAATTATAATCTTAACATTAACTAAGATGGGCTTTCTCCTCACCTGACAGTATTAACTATATATATATATGTGTATGTGTGTATATACATACACATGTGTCTGTATATATACACACATGTGTGTATCTCTGTGTGTGTGTATGTGTATATATATAGTGTGTGTGTGTATAAATGTATACTGTATATATACGGTTTTGCAGGCTCTGACAGCAGTGACGCTAAAACAGGAGGGGTGTTCTTCAGCGGCAAACCTGCAGTCCGTCGTGCTATGGCGCTTGCTGATGGAGTTATGTTTGACAGTCCTGAAAAAAGATTAAAGATGCCTGTCTGCATGGAGCCGTCTGATGATGATGATGATGAGGAGGAGGAAGACATGGAGGTGACTTTGTGATAATTGATGTTTATGTCAGTCGTATGGACATAAAAGTGTATTTACTACGTGTAATACGTCAGTGTAATGCATTTAATTTAACCTCCTTTTTGTTTGTTTTAGCTTGACAAGTCAACAGTTACTGATGAAGAGGATAGTGATGAGGAAGAACAGAAACAGGAGAAAGTGAAGTCGTCCAAAGTCAGCCTGCGTTCATCGCGCGCTTCAACAGAAAAGGGAAATGAGGCCAAGCGCCGCCGCATAATTGTCGCTTCCGACAGCGATGGATCAGATAAGGAATTCAACCCGGGACAGGCTGCGTACAGCAGTGAGGAAGAGGAGGAGGCAGCACCAGTAGCAATGAGCACTGATGAAGAGAGCACACGTGAGTCGGAAGCAGAAAGCCCCGTCAAGCCCGTGAAGCGCAAACGTCCGGCAGAGAAGCCCGCCTCTGCGAAACCGACGGCGCCCGGCGCCCCAAGGCGAGCTCCGGCGCTTCTCGCGGGCGACACAAAGTCGCGCCTGTCGGCCTTCTCTGCCCCCGACAACTTCGAGAGCCAGGCAAACGGGTCCGGCACCGGCGGAGGCGTCACAGTCTGGGACCACGAGAAGCTGGAGTGGTTGCAGGGTGCGAGGAGAAAGGACGGCCACAGGCGGCGCCAGACGGAGGCCGACTACGACGCCGCCACCCTGTACGTGCCAGAGGACTTCCTCAACCGAAGCAGTCCCGGTATGCGCCGGTGGTGGCAGCTCAAATCTCAGATGTTTGACACCGTCATTTTCTACAAGGTGGGGAAGTTTTATGAACTCTACCACATGGACGCCGTGGTCGGCGTCAACGAGCTGGGGCTGACCTTCATGAAGGGGAGCTGGGCCCACTCGGGCTTCCCAGAGATCGGCTTCGGCCGCTTCTCGGACGGCCTGGTGCAGAAAGGCTACAAGGTGGCTCGCGTGGAGCAGACGGAGACGCCCGAGATGATGGAGGCCCGCTGTAAGAGCATGGCCAGGCCCACCAAGTTTGACCGCGTGGTGAGAAGAGAAGTGTGCCGCATCATCACTCGCGGCACCCAGACCTACAGCGTGTTGGACGGGGCTCCGGCCGAGAGCCAGAGCAAGTTCCTGCTGAGTTTAAAGGAGAAGGCTGAAGAGGAGAGCTCGGGGTGTTGCCGCAGCTACGGAGTCTGCTTCGTCGACACCTCTGTGGGCTGTTTTCACGTCGGCCAGTTCCCCGATGACCGCCACGGCTCGCGCCTGCGCACCCTGATCGCACACTTTGCCCCGGCCGAGGTGCTCTTTGAGAAGGGGAACCCGTCCGTTGAAACGCGCAAAATACTCAAGTCTTCTCTGTCCTCTGCTCTGCAGGAAGGACTTAGTGCGGGCACCCAGTTCTGGGATGCCCAGAAGACCCTAAAAACCCTTTCAGAAGAAGATTACTTTCGGGAGGCTGCCGGCCCGGACCAGGAGGCGGGGACCCACTTTCTTCCTGCTCTTCTGAAAGCGATGACCTCTGAGAGCGACTCCCTGGGCCTCAGCCCGAGAGAGGGCTGTGAGCTGGGACTGTCGGCACTGGGGGGGTGCATTTCCTACCTGAAGAAATGTCTGGTGGACCAAGAGCTGCTCTCTTTGGCCAACTTCGAGGACTACGTCCCCGTGGATGTGGAGCTGGAGAACGCTTCTGGAGCCGCCGGCTTCTTTGCCCGGACTCGTCAGCGGATGGTGCTCGACGGCGTGACTCTGGCCAACTTGGAAATCTTTCAGAACGCGACGGGAGGAACGGAAGGGACGCTGCTGGAGCGCTTGGACACCTGCTCGACCCCGTTTGGCAAGAGGCTCCTGAAGCAGTGGCTCTGTGCTCCTCTGTGTAACCCCACCTCCGTCGAGGACAGGCTGGACGCCGTGGAAGAGCTGATCGGCGCTCCGGCTCAGGCGGCCGAGGTCTCCGACCTGCTGAAGAAGCTCCCGGACCTGGAGCGTCTCCTGAGTAAAATCCACAGCATCGGCACCCCTCTGAAGGGCCAGGACCACCCCGACAGCCGAGCGGTGCTTTACGAGGAGGTCACCTACAGCAAGCGCAAGATCGCCGACTTCCTCTCCACTCTGGAAGGTTTCAAAACAATGCAGGAGATCGTCGCGGCCCTCGCGCCGGTGTCGGGCGAGTCTCGTTCCGCGCTGCTCCGTCAAGTCGGCGGTCTGAGAAGCGAAGAGGACGGCCTCTTTCCCGACCTCTCCGCTGAACTCCGCCGGTGGGATACGGCCTTCGACCACCAGAAAGCCCGCGCCACTGGGGTCATCACCCCTAAAGGTGGCTTTGACCCGGACTTCGACCAGGCCCTGGCCTCAGTCGAGGACTGTGACCGGCAGCTGCGGGATTACCTGGACAGACAGAAGAAGAGACTCGGCTGTAAAACCATGTCGTATTGGGGAACTGGGCGGAACCGCTACCAGATGGAGGTGCCCAACGGCATCTCGGAGAGGAACATTCCCGAGGAGTACGAGGTGAAGTCGACAAAGAAAGGCTACAGGCGCTACGTCACCAAGGAGACGGAGCGGCTGTTCTCCGAGCTGCAGGGCTACGAGGAGACGAGGGACGCCGCCCTGAAGGACTGCATGAGGACGCTCTTCTACAACTTTGACAAGAACTATAAAGACTGGAAGACCGCCGTGGAGTGCATGGCCGTGATCGGTGACTACATTGTCTTTTGTATTATTGTTAATCAACTTTCTTTGCATGGATAAATCAAATGTTTCAAGTGATGCATTTAAATTACAGCAGTAAAAAACACAAAGTATTATTTGTCTTGTCCCAAACAATATGTTTCTCAGGGGAAAGAAAAAAAATATATATATATATATAATACTGTGTGTATATATATATATATAATACTGTGTGTGTATATATATATATATATATTTAATACTGTGTATATATATATAATACTGTGTATATATATATATATATAATACTGTATGTATATATATGTGTATATATATATAATACTGTATATATGTGTATATATATATATATATACTGTGTGTATATATATATATGTCTGGGGGTTTTGGAAACGAGTTTGCAGAGCAGGAGTCTGCTCTGAATAAGTTTCCTGGCGATGTTCCCGACGAGCCTCCATAATGTGTGCTAAACTGCTAATGTTGCGCCGGTCCTGAGTGCTCGTTAGAAATCTTGCAATCGTTGAGTAACGACTCCATTATTTAATTTGGCAAATTCAGCACCAATTAGTTTGTTCTTCGCCCTTCTGGTCAGACGGGGAGATGATTGCATAGCTTATTGCTGATCTCTGGGGCTGTGAGATATCGTGCTAATATAATGTTTGTTTCCTCCCACTGAACCGTTGCTTAGCCACGGGTTCTGTTTGGTTTCATTTCCATAGTTTTATGAGCAGAGCTGATCCGTGTCATGATGCTTCAGCACTTGACGCCTCCTCCTCCTTCTCTTACTAATGAATTGTCAATTGTTTGCAGATGTGCTGCTGGCCTTGTCGCGCTACAGTCAGGGTGGAGACGGGCCGATGGCCAGGCCCCAGGTGGTGCTCCCCGAGGGTGACGGCGAGGCATTGACCTTCCTCGACCTCGCTGGATCCCGCCACCCCTGTGTCACCAAGACCTTTTTCGGCGACGACTTCATCCCCAACGACATCTCCATCGGCTGCCCCGGCGGCGGTGAAACCGCTGAGGGAAAAGAGCGCGCCTCCTGTGTCCTCGTCACGGGGCCAAACATGGGCGGGAAGTCCACTCTCATGAGACAAGTAAAGCAGACGCATGTCCTAACCCAGCGGTCGGGAACCTATGGCTGCTCCGGTGACGGCATATGGCTCCCAGACAATTTTGAGTTGAGAAAAAAATATATATATCTATCGCGCCAGATTACAGCAGAAGTAATGTCAGGTCCCTTTTCTTAAAGAGCACGTCTTTGTTCTTCTATTAAACTAAACGTCTGTTATTGATCGTCTCTACAGCATGTCACTGTCTCTACGTGTCGCGTTAACACTTCTCGGCTCTCCGTCTCTCGGATGCCGGCGTGTGCGCGCGCATCGGGGCGGAACAAAGAAAGTCACCTGCACCCCCCCCCCCCCCCCCCTAGCATCATGCAGCACCAGAAGTCGCATTAAAATTATACGTTAAAAATACGATATGGCTCTCAATGAAATATATTTGGCTTTTATGGCTCACCCAGTCAAAAAGGTTCCTGACCCCTGTACTAACCGATATGACGAATATTATTTAGTTGTGTGTGGAACTCCAAACCGTAACGGGTGGAAGTGGTAGAATCTGAAATGTCCTTCCGGCCCACACTAAGATACTGTGCTGCTCCTTCTGCTCAGTGTGGACTCGTCATCATCCTCGCCCAGCTGGGCTGCTACGTTCCCGCCGAGAGGCTGCGCTTCACTCCGGTGGACCGGGTCTTCACTCGGCTGGGAGCCTCCGACCGCATCATGGCCGGTAACATCGTCAACCGCTGTGACGCAACTCAGTTAGAGCGGCGGCGACGACAGCGGTCACCTCTAAACGGGCATCATCCCTGTCTTCTTTAGGAGAGAGTACCTTCTTTGTGGAGCTGAGCGAGACCGCCAGCATCCTGCACCACGCCACCAAACACTCGCTTGTGCTCCTGGATGAATTGGGTTTGTCTTCTTCGTAATAACGGGGCGGTTCTGGGCCGTCTCCTCGGTTCCCGTTGCGTGTGGTTTTTTCCCGCAGCGCAACCATTCAGCTGTGAACTGTTCTTAGGGAGGGGCACGGCCACGTACGACGGCACGGCGATAGCCAGCGCGGTCGTGATGGAGCTCGCCGAGAAGATCTGCTGCCGCACCCTCTTCTCCACACACTACCACTCGCTGGTGGAGGAGTACGCCGACAACCCCGCCGTGCGGTTGGGCCACATGGTGAGACTCGCACCATGCGGCGCACAGGCCAAATGAAAATAGCGTTTGTTATAAAATAATCATTTATAAATAATTTCAGAATTGTATTTGAACAATGCATCCTGGGCCCACATTGTTGTTGGAAGCATTCTTAGCGGTTATGTCCCTCCGTCGATATTCAGTTATGTACATTATCTATTTTTTGATTGTTAAACCTTTGGAATATAATTATACAGCCTAAAGCCTAAATTAGGTATATTATGTCATACAAATAAGTTGTTGGTTCAAACTGAAATAACTCCTCCGTTATCATCAGTGTCTCAAAGATCACAGTGTGGAGTCTGAGCCGTGTCCTTTCTCTTCCAGGCGTGCATGGTGGAGAACGAATGTGAGGATCCGAGTCAGGAGACCATCACATTCCTCTACAAGTTCATCACCGGTGCGTGTCCAAAGAGTTACGGGTTCAACGCCGCTCGACTCGCCAGCCTGCCAGAGGTGGTCATCCAATCGGGACACAGGAAGGCCAAAGAGTTTGAGAAGAGCACCGTCAGCCTCAGGCTCTTCAAGTACGTGTTGGTATTTGGGGTCAAAGTATCCCGTCGCTACTGCACCTCGTGTTACTGCATACTGTCCCACAGCAAGGATCTGGACTGGGTCCTGATAAATGCCGACGCTTGGTTCTGACCTCTTCCTCCTCGTCTCGCAGGAAGCTGTGCCAGTTCGCCGAGGACGCCGCACTGGGAGACGGGCGCTTCTCTCCACTCGCTCACATGCTCAATGCCATGTAGTTCCACAACCGGCTTTGTTCTAGCTCAATGTTTGTTTTCTCACCCCTTGAAAAAACACTACTGTAATGATCTAATAAAAGTTTATTTTTAAAAAAGACAACGTTTCATCTAGGAAATTAAACCCTTTTAATTCACGCTAGCGCCTACATAACGGTTATTGAATACTTCACAATATATTAAGTCTAGATGTTATGATACATGCATACATTTCAGTCTGTATGAGAACCCACAATCACCAGTACACATGAATGGGGGAGGGGGGGGCATGAAACCTCATACTTGCCTCAGTTTATATTCTCCAGCAACATTGGCAAACATGGGAAAACATCAATTAGCTGTGCTTTCACAAGACTTGTCTCCGTTTCTCGGGCATAATTGAAATTACATCGGAAAAATAAATTGTATCTTAACAGACCAAGAAGCAGCATTTGTGCCTTTTATTAAGGAAAATAAAACCACACGGGTTACGGTGTATATAGATTTTATAATCTACTTGATTGAAATCGATACCAGTGAGGCAATGTACCACAGACGTTACAACCATCCAAGTGTTAACGGATGCATTATAATTCCTTATTTGCAGAGAAAAAAGGCTATCTTAATAAAAATACTATGAGGTCATCTGCCTAAAGCTGCTTCGCTTCGGCCCACATCTCTTCCTGTTAGTCGTTTTGTGACACGCCAATACAAACAGAATAAACATAGAATATGCATAGATTATGTAAAAGTACAGGAAACAAGTCCCCTCCCATACAGAGACAAACATTAATGTTGCTACTCCAAACCAAAGAATATATACAAGTCTGGTGAAAGCACACAGCATCTATTGTTCGGTATTGCAAAAGTAAATAGTCAACAATGCTGGAGAAAACGTTTAGTGTTTTCCTCTTTCACAGAAAGAAGCGAGATACTGCGACATGTATAATTACAGCTATTCTAGGGGTAAGTAAGCCCCCAAAAAATGAACACAATAAAATAAAAACATTCAAGTACAATAAGATGTTTGCATGAAAAGACATAACGACACAAAAAGCATTAAAAATCAAATCTCAACAGTCTTGAGGAAAACAAAAAGCTGAAGTGCTAGGTCATTTTTCCCGTACATTTCATACGAGCACGTCGGTTGCCCAGTGATGGAAGCATTGTTGTATTCGGAGCCGTTTCGCCTCCTTGGGAGAAAAGGTGTGTCTGTACACGACTGCAGTCTTGTGTTCTTCTGCTTCCTAAAAGCAGGCGAGCCTCTGTGGCGTTTTGTCCACACCCACAAACCCAGTCAGCTGCTCTCCAACGATGTCATCTTTTGTTTTGTTTTTCCAAGTCAAATAATTGAAGAAAAAGCAGGGCATCCATAATAGAGACTTTCTTTTCTTCTTCTTAAATGTCTCCGTAAAGCAGATTCATGTCCAAGTCTTTTTTTCCTAAGTCAATGAATATGCTCCGAGTGTTCGTTTGGATCTCTCCCCCCCCCCCCCGCTGCACAACTGAAAGTGTCTCGTGTCCACTGAGGAAGAGGAGCTCGGCTCTCGAGCTCAGTTGTGCTGCAGCGTATTGGACTCGATCGGAGGAGCGGAGTCGTACAGTGTGTCTGTGTCGTGGGTCGGCTCTCCAGCTAACGTGCAGGGATTTGAAAGCGTCCCCGCACCACAGTCACAGAAGAATCTGCGAGAGGAGAAACGATCATGTTAGTTAAACTCTATTAAGATTGATTTGTTTACAAGCTTGATATATGTCTAACATTCCCTTAACACACACATGCAGGTGTGAATGGGAGTGTGTTGGTCACTTAGTTGGTCCGAACATTGCTTATTGGTCATGTGGCTCAATGAGACTGACCTATCGTGCCTGATGAACTCCACGTCGTGTCCTTGGTGACACTTCTTGATGCAGTTCACACAGATGGCGTTGCGGTCTGTTGTGTTACAGGTGTGACACCTGTGGGGAACCCAGGTCGCGTTTGTTAACGATCACAAACCAGGCAAACAGTTGACCAGGAGTCACCTTGATTGCGAGTATGAACATAAATTACCTGTAAAAATCGTGCATTGGGTAGCTGGTGTAACTTGAAATCTTGTACAGGCACTGACCTCTGCTCACAGCCTTTTCAATAGCATCCTGATTGTTCATTATTTTATTATCTGGAAGAAAGAAAGCAGACAGGAATTGGTACAGGTTGGTCTTTTTAAATCCAATTAAGCGTTGGTCAAGAAAGCGTGTCACAGTCTGTGTGACACAGATACCTTTCATCGTAACATTGACCCCAGATGCAAGAAACAATCCGCCAAAGCGATTGTTGAAGATCTGATTGCCCTCCAGGGTCGCAGTGGCATGATTGGTGATCTCAATACCTAGAAGGGAGAAGAAGAAAAACGCAGGTCATCGTACAGAGCTCCTAGTTCCTGTTAGCGAGGCTCACTGTACCTCATTAACAACGGCTCGTCAAGGACGTTTACGCGATGACGGATGTCACACTGAGTGCAGGTGTGTCTCACCTGCTGCGAAGCCGTCAAATATCCTGTTTTTGCGCAGGACGGGGTGGCTGTTGGTGCTAATTAGGACTCCTGCTTGGGCGTTTCTGAAGATGTCGTTTTCCTCCAACAAGCCTGAAAACGAAACAGGGCCGTCAGAGCCACAGACCCCCGATGAGAAAATGTAACCGGGCATGTCTTTGAGATGCCAAGTGCGGGACTGACATGGTTTGCAATTATTCTGAAAATCTATTGCACACTTCAAGGCTTAATTTCAGTCGATTAAACACATTCATTGACTCTCTTGCCAACTGAACTCCGGAAAGCTTCTTTCATTTAAAGTTCTCGAGCTGAAAGGGCCGCCTGTCTAAGAGCGAGTGTAAATTTAGTTCGTCACACAAATCGTTTCCCAGAGAAACACCAAATGTTATGTTTTTTTATGTTGGCAAGAAGACGGCAGACTGATGAGTACCCCCTCATATTCATAAAATAAATTGAGTTACCTCGTCCTCCGTTGAATATACAAATCCCACCGTCTCGCCCGTCATGGATCTTGTTCCTCCGTAGGGTGGGGTTGCTGTCCGTCTTGATCCACACTCCGGCCATCGCATTGTCAAAGATCTCATTGTCCTCAATGAAGCCCAAACCTTAAAAAAAACAAAAAATTCAGGTTTCATTATTGGGGCAACAGGGAATAACAGTTGTGGGAAAAATAACTAACAGAAAAGACTTTCTCACCAGAGTTGTAAACCAAGATGCCTCCATTCTGGCCGCCCCAGATCTTGTTCCGCCTGATCTTGGGATTGCTGCCGGTCCTGTCACAAGAGCACACAAGGGACAGTTGATCCCCCACTAAACCAAACCAACAACATTTATTATTATGATTTTATCCAAACTTCAGTCTTCACAAACCTAATTTGAACTCCAGAATACATGTGATTGTAGATATCATTGTCTTCCAGCACGCCATGGCCATTGTCATAGAAGTAGACCCCGACCTGTTGAAATAACAGTGAAAATATGAATTAGCTCTCATTCATTCATGGTCTACTAATGAATGTTATGATTTTGTTTCAACATGACGGAGCTACCAGCATCAGATCACAACCGATTCTTTAAAATGATAGAAAAGTAATCTGGTCCTGGCGGTGTGTGGCAGTTTGTCCCGTTACATTCCCGTCTCATCAGTTAACGAGCCTGTAGTCGTACCTGCTTCCCGCTGTGTATCCGGTTCCTCCTCAGTACGGGCGTGCTGCCCGTCGTCACCCACACGCCGGCCAGCGTGTTGCTGTACACCTCGTTCTCCTCGATGACGCCTTGTCCTTTTTCGTGCTGTGGGACACAAAACACCCCGACATCGCTGCTGTGTTTCCCAACTGTAGCACGAGGAAGTGAAAACAGTCCCAAACAAGCATTGGGACCCCGTGGGTTGATATTTACCACATATATGCCGCCGTGCTGGCCATCGTGGATCTTGTTGTGTCGGACAATAGGGCAGCTGTTCGTCCGGATCTGGATACCCGCCAGGGCGTTACCGTAGATGTCATTTCCTTCAATGAGGCCTCGGCCATCACCGAAAATATAAACGCCACCTTGGTTGCCATTAAAAATGGCATTGCCCCTATAGTCGGACAAAGCAACTCATTTAGCTATAAAACTGTGAATGGACAATTTAGTATTTGACCGCCAGGCCACACTGACCTTATCGTAGGGTCACTGTTGGACGTGATCCACACCCCAGCAAAGTTATTTGCATAGATCTTGTTTTCGATGAACTGCCCGCGGCCCTTTTCGTGCACGTAGATGCCGCCCGTCTGGCCATGATGGATCTCACAGCGAACCACTGTTGGATTGGCGTACGCCTTCACCTCAAAGCCGGCGATACGGTTCCTATGGATGTTGCAGCTCTCAAAGTAACCCTGGAAGTGAACAGAGAAGGACAACTTGATGGTATTTGTCTTAATACTTTTCATTGCATTAGCAGCAACAAAAAGAAAGAACATAAGCTTGATCCTGTACAATTAGAGATGCACCGATCAGGTTTTTGGTGCCGATCACCGATCACTGAAATCAGTATCTGCCGATCACCGATCACGGTGTCGATTGAAGCATTCTATTTATTGTGTAGCATTATTGCCTAGGAATATGAGGAAATACATATATAAAGCACCTCAAACATTAAAGAAATTACAGATTTCTTTAAACATTTATGACTTTTACTTTGAAAAATGTCCTAATTGATACATTAAAATTGTTTGATTGCTATTGTAGGGGATTTCAGATATGTATGGAACACATCTGCATCATTCATTTCCTTGAACTCTTGGGGAAATCTATATACAGGACTTTTCTTAACATACAAAAGTCTGACTTATTTTTATAAACTCTTCCTTGGTACAGTAAACATGTTTTAATGTTAGCATAATTTAAGCTAAATCTCAGATCTATAAAGATACAAAATCAGTTCATTGTTTACTTTTATATGGTCGTGTATGATTTGTCGACATCTTATTTTGATAAACGGATGTTGTTTCACGTGGTTCTTTCCGCTAACTTTGCAAAACCGGATGTTGTCACTTAAATCCTTCCGCTAACATTATCAAAACCCTCGCGCGCTCCCGATCGAATGCGTTTACCGTCAACATCAGTCTCTAGGGGCAGACATGTGAGAGTCGGCTGAGTTGACCCAGAGATTCAACTCGGGGGACGGGGACGCCGCTCGGTGCGTGAGGATCCCCTCGTGGACCTCTCACTCTGCGGCCCTCGCCGGGCGCATCGTCTCCGTTTCGGTGCGCCGCGATTGAAACGTCTCTGATAGTTTTTCTCGCACATGTTACGTCACCTGATCGGCCGTTTTGATCGGCCGTTTTGAGAACGCCGATCAAAACCGATAATGGGAATATCAGCCGATATAGATCGGCGCCGATCAGATCGGTGCATCCCAATGTACAATCAGACCTAAATAATATGAACACATGGGAGCATCATACAACTCTGGCATTTCAGTGGCAGTCAGACTGTTTTTGAAGCCAAACACGAACACAGTATTTTGGATCCTACCATGCCGTGGTCGAATGTAAAAACTCCGACGTCTCGGCCATGGTGGATGTGATTCCGTCTGATGATTGGGTTGCCATGGTTTTTAACCCAGATTCCAGCCAGGGCGTTGTTCGAGATCTCATTGTCTTCATATATCCCCTGAACAAAACACAATGTTGATGAAGGCTTTGACGCTTCAGTTATTTTAACAAAGTGTTTTATTTTATCATGCTATGATTTTAACCGCACATATAAACGGCTGAAGTATGAGAATTAAGAATGATAAGCGCTGCTGCTGGTCACTTATCGAGTGGACAACAACACGGATGCTTTCATGTCGCGGTGTAACACGTGGCAACACTTGGGTCGTGTGCGCATTACCTGTGCATGGTCAGTGATGTAGAGACCAACATTTTCACAGTCACTAATGTTGCAGTGCTTGATTGTTGGACAAGCCCCCTGGCCACTGACACAGACAGCTGACCCCACTGAAAGAAGCCAGACAGAGATGGATTAGTGCACCAATATAAAAACATTTTTTTAAACATTATATTTTCTCTATCATTTACAAACGTAGTGTTAGCTCAAACATATTCAGTGTTTAGAAGTAGTGGATTCGAGGTTTACAAACATTGAGTAGAGCAGTGATTCCTAACCGTTTTTTGAGTTGCATAAATGCCTGAGCAACACTATTTGTTCTTCTTCTTATCGATCTCATCTCACAACCCCTCACATTTACCTGTGCACGTGCTGCGTATAATGCAATGGTCGATGATGGGACTGCAGTTGACTGTAATCTCCAAGCAGTGGTGTGCATTGTGGTGCTGGGCGGATTTATCATCAGGGTTGAACTGCAGGAGAAACAAACCGGGGGTCTCAATTTCAAAACAGTGCCTGAATACACACTAATTGTTGCACGCATGGCAAACAAATATTCTGATATATGAAACCTTGCTTGCGCTGCCAGTGCTCAATTTACTTTAATGAACCCCAAATAAACCGGTAAATGTGCTCAGCTGGTTCAGCCTCACATTCAACCATAAATGGTCAATGGAATGTACTTTATTCGGTTTACGCAGTCCTAACAGTGACAGAATATCAATTGTGCAACATAACGCGAGTGTCACTGTAGTATTTATGAAATAAACCATGAATTAATAAATAACATCCTGTTCACTGCAACGATTCTCATCACACTTTATGAAAACTAAAATCGTAATTGGCGTTTTTGCACAAAATTAGAAGATTGTTGCTCTGTTCTGAAGTTTAAAGCCATTTTGAGATTATTTTACAGCTGCTCCAGACGACCACGAGTGTCAGTAGTTCGGTGTCTCCTCTGCAGACAAATACAATCTGATCAAATATTCAGGAACATTTTTATTTTTGGTTAGAGTTGAATTTTATAATTAAAATGTGCTTACTGCTGCTAGTTTGACAGCTTATAAAAAAAGAGAATATATAAATGAAAAGTAACATGTGATATAAAGTGAAATGTTATTCACACCTCACCATCTGTGTCACTATATTCAGAGTTTCCGTAAAGGTGCGCACAGTCTCCTGGCAAGTTTGTTTTTATATAATAATAATAATAATAATAAAGTTGATTCATATTGCTTTGAAAGTGGCTTACACCTCTTTCAGACCCATTTTTCTGAATTTCACAAAAGGTCTCAACAACTGTAACAGTCGTCAATAAAACAAAAATTACTGTACATGTAGCATATATAACCCCCCCCCCCAAAAAAAGAAAGAGAACAAGGCCTCTCACCCTGATGGTCATGTATCCAACGTAAGCATCTTCTGAGCCTTCCATGAATACAAATGTAGAGTCTCTGGTATTCTCAATGATCACTTTCTCTGCTACTTTACCAGGAGCTGCAAAATAATCAGAAAAGGTTAGATTAGAGACAAAACCAATGCAAAAAGGATCTTATTTATTATATGTACATACCGGCTCCAATCATTGTGATCGGCGACTCGATGTAGATCCACTCGTCTGTGTAAATACCAGAGTGGACGAATATCAAGCCATCAAAGTGAGGCTCCTGACCTCCTCCCAGAGCATCCTCGATGGTGTCATAGTACTGGAGAAAACATCAAAACTGAGGTCAGTGACTGAAGCATTACAAGAGCCAAATAACTGCTGGAAAGAGATTACTTACAAACATATTGTCTCTCCCTTTGTATCTGGCAGGATTACTGTAGAAGTGTTCTGCAAAGCCCGGCTTCACATGTGCTCCTTTATACTGTAAACAATATTCACATGCGTAGTCACTAACCAAACCATTCACGATTTACCAATTCAGAGAGAAAAACAAGACAATTGCACTGACATTGAATTTTGGACAAGATGGGGAAATAATCACGAGAAAAATGCACAAGGGTGTCCACGGAAAACAACACTAAAGGTCAATATATCTCAATGTAATACAACTTTAAAACATCGTTCTCCTCGATCCCTCTGCAGACTGAATGTCATCGTTATGGCCTGTGGTGTTGCCCTTTCACATGACATTAGCTCTCTGAACACAGGAGGAATTTAAAGTTACACTGGAGGCAACTCAAAAAAAATGTATGTAAAGATTAAATGAAAGCAGAGTGGATCTTGTCTCCTAAACCCCGCCCTTTAAAGTTGATAAATTCTCAAATTTGCTGTATGTAGACGCAACTTGCGCTTAATGTTCCCAGTTTACATATTTAAATCTCTTATTTTTCACATCACTAGGTTTCAAAGCACTTTAAAAAGGTTTTAGTAAAAGTTATTTGTCAGTTTCAATGAATTACAAGTTATGATATTAGTTTCATAGAATCCTTAATTCAGGGCTGCATTTGCCTCTAAGAGTAATGTGCGGCAAGTATCTCGTCTGCTTTATAATAAAATGTGACATCAGCTGGATCAGAGGAAATATGTGTTTGTTAAAGATACAACAGGCACGCCTTCAAACTTTCAGTGGATCAGTAATCCCACAGGAGGATCCATACCAGCTGCTGGAAGCTTTCCTTCCACGGGTTTGGCTGCTCATACTCTTCTGGGTTTATCTGGTAGAACTTCCCCGCCTCGGGGTGCATCATGGGGCGTGTGTATTCAAACACTTCCATGTACAGCCTCTTCCTGAAATATAAAAAGGTGAAAAACAACAATCAACACCAACCTCCTCTTATTTCTGTCTCAGTCTACACTCAGAGAAAACCAAATTAAGAAACCTAATTTTAAAATTCTTCTCTTAACCTACAAAGCCTTGATTGGTGATGCACCATCATATCTTAAGGAGCTTGTAGTACCATATTGCCCCACTAGAGAGCTACGCTCACTAAATGCGGGACTACTTGTAGTTCCTAGAGTCTTAAAAAGTAGAATGGGAGCCAGAGCCTTTAGTTATCAAGCTCCTCTTTTATGGAACCAGCTTCCACCTTCAGTCCGGGAGGCAGACACAGTCACCTCATTTAAGAGTCGACTTAAGACTTTCCTCTTTGATAGAGCTTATAGTTAGGGCTGAATCAGGTTCACCTGGTCCAGCCCCTTGATATGCTGCTATAGGCTTATAGCTGCCGGGGGACGTTTAGGATGCACTGAGTACCTATCTCCTCTTTTCTCTCCTTAAGGATGAATTTTCATCTCTCAATCACACGTTACTAACTCTGCTTTCTCCCCGGAGTCCTTTTGACTTCACGTCTCATGGGGTCATCGGACCCTATGAGACGGCATAGATCCTATCTGCCTGATGGATCATCGAGGTCTGGGTCGTGGAATTCCTGCTCCTGACTGCGCCACTGTCCTGTTGAGACTCCGCCCACTGTTGAGACTCCGCCCACTCCTCCTTCCCCACCGCCATCTGCCTGATGGATCGTGGAGGTCTCCATCGTGGAATATGCCTACTATGAACTATTCATACACTCTGTCATATTCATTGAATGTATTTAAACTCTAAATCTGTCCTTCTGTACACATTACATCTCTTGCATCTGTCCATCCTGGAGAGGGATCCTCCTCTGTTGCTCTCCTGAAGGTTGCTTCCCTTTTTTTCCCCCTGAAGGGTTATTTGGGAGTTTTTCCTGGTCCGATGTGAGGTTTTGGGGCAGGGATGTCTATGTGTACAGATTGTAAAGCACCCCGAGACAAATTTGTAATTTGTGAAATTGGGCTATACAAATAAACTGAACTGAACTGAATTTGAAAGGCACAATCAAATAAAAAATTAGTTCCAATTATGGGGCTGTTATTGTGTCCTCAGAACATTCAAACTAAGTGAAATGATTTTAATATTTAAAATATAAACCATAAAGCCGCTGTTAAACTACTTATCAAACGCACACAAAGCGGCACGGCAAAAAAGACCGCACCGGTTCAAATGGAACCAAGCGGAAACGAGACTCACCAGAGGATGGGGTCGTTGGCCAGCTCACTGAAGCGCTTGCACACACAAGCTGCACGGCACAAATCCTGCTCCAACAGGTACGAGAAGATCTTTAGCACCACCTCGTCCGGAAGCTTTTCCTGCAAATACTGCTCTGCTGGCGCTGCTGGGAGGAGGACAGAATTAGAAGACAATATTTTCAATGGAATAACAAGTTTTTTTGGTGCGGTTAGACAACTGCAACCACAGGAGCATATTTTTAGCACGGCGATGTGAGGAACCAAAACTAAACCCTCAAGTCATAAAAGCAACACAAATACACATAAACAAATCTGACTTGCCTGAGCCTTGTCCTAATGCGCTGTTCAAAGCTTTTCGGCGATCATATAATTAACAAGGCTACAAGTACAATCCCAATAATATGTATTCAATATTGACGTGAACACCATCAAAAGACCTAAAAGCTAAAAGCCAACCCTTGAGTAGCTTGACTCTCAGTCACAGCTTAATTCTGATGTCCACCAGAGTGAGCATTGTTTTAACAGCCCTCCGATCTAAAAGTGGATCAACAGCAAGCCTTGCATCCTGGTCACGTTAGAGGTGTGTTATTAAACAGTGAACACCGTATTCTATGATGAGAAACATTTTAATAAGTTACACTTTCAAATTTTATTTTTATTTGACCTCTATAAAATTATAAAGCAATAATTATTACATATTACAGTATTACATATAATTATAATTTCTCTTTCAAGCTGCTTGTTTCCATTCGTGAACAAATACACGACGACCTCACAAACGACTGGATGGAGGAGGCCTTTACTTGTGTGGCCCTGATTGAAATCCAATCACATTTCAATGAAAGCTCTGCCTGAATGGTCACTTATCAATCAGATTGATGAAGTGGAACGATTTGTTTATCTCACACACACACACACTAAACAAAAAGCTGCTATTTCTGTTGATGTTTGTATTTAACTATAAAAATAAGGGAACAAGATGAAACAAAAATATGTCATGCGTAGAAGAAAGTCTTATTTGCTTTTCGAAATATGTTTTGGTTTTTTAACAGATCGCATTGAACTACTGAGCGCACAATAAGAGGCAGTGTGGCCATTTACTTGGACACCACAAAGCCATGTATGATGAGAGAGGAGAGCCAGAACCAAATGAGATCTAGACAAACATCTATTTAGGATTCTTTGGCAAAAGCTGTACTGTATGAGACTCCAAACGCCACAAATAACAGTCTATAATTTCCATTTTGTTAAACGTGTGGTGCTACTTCATGTCAACAAGGCTTTTAAAGAGAAGAGCTCAACTCTTGAGAGGTTGATACCATTACAAATCTACTGTTCCTAGGTATCCCATACATTGTCATTGATAAAAGCCTGGACTAGTGAGAGAATGGAGACCCAAAAGGGCCATGTTGTGGAAGCACGGTGTGAACATAAATACAAATCACATTACATAAATGGAGTTTATGCAATACACATCTATCTCATTGTGAAAATGAAAGTGAAACGTACAACTTTACAGTCTGGAAAACCACAATGAATTCACCTTTGAGATAGATACAAAGCCGTTGACCTCTCAAATAAGGGTTCCTAATTACCTGGTATGTCTTGACACTTTCCTGAAACTCTTGGGCGCTTAGGTCGGTGTCCAAAGTTTTCTGTGGTTGAAGTGGAAGCACCCTGTAGATAAAAGAAAGTCGGTAGAGACATTTACACATTAACTATAAATCATTATCTTTAGGCCTTTACACTATCTTTTAAGGATTCCTGGTAAACGTACCTCCATGTTAGTCTTTGTCGAACACACTGTTCTCTTGGGTAGAGACTTTCTTCTAAGTTGGTAGGGACTATTCTGAGCTCCTGGACCGGATTCTTCTGCGACCATATCTGCAGGAACGTCCTCATCTGAAAATGGCGTAACATGGTAAAAGAAACATTACTTTTAAACCTATGAATAAAATCAATCTGAAATACGGTATGATAGTCAGCAGTGGAAAATACAAGAGAAACATGTTTTTGACATGTTGCCAACCACTTCTCCATGACAGAGCATTTCAAATATGCTTGTTCAAAAAGTGAAGCAGCAACTGGATATACCTAAGCTAACACGAGAAAGCACCATGTCTGAATAAACAGTGCGTACTCACTTCCTGTGTCCTATCATAACTGCTGTGTAGACAATAATACATAGCTTGATTTGCAATAGTGGATGTTTACTTGTGTGCATGTTTCAGCCCTTTGATTGTCAAAAGACGTACATTATGATCCAATGTACGGGTAACAAAGACAAAATTGTAAGTATTGAACCAAACAAACTACACATTACCAAAAGTAATTCACAAAATAGTGATTCACAAAAAGCAGATTTCTTAATTACCTGCTCTGTCTGCTACACATTGATTACAGATCCCATCAAGAGGGGATTCAACAGAACAACAACCATGGCGCAGATCCTGAGCTGAAGAAGACATATTTACCAGGCTATTCGCCACGGCATACTGAGTTTATCGCTACCCCAGATGGGAGATGCAAACTCTGTCTTCTTGTTGCTCTGGTTTCAAAAAAGACTCCTCGGCGACAACGGCCAGTAACCACTACAAACACATGTCTCTGTAGCTGTAAACTGAATAGGTTTCCCCTCTTTGTTTCACTAAAACAAACACATGTAAGATCATAGGTGTATATCAAAGTCTCAGCAAATATACACTGACTGTATGATAAGAAATAGACAAAGATACTGTTACCAAGCACACCATCCTTTATGTATGTAGTGTCACCTTTAAATGACAACTCAGCTATACTGTGGACATCTGGGCAGAGGGAAAGGTCCCATGGGCCATGGCTGATAAATGAATTGAGGCAAGGAGAAGCACCAAAATCCAACAGATACATCAATATTTAGACGAGCATGGCAGGTCGTTCACCAATATATTGTTTTAGCAAAATAATCAAATTATTACCCGAGTTGTTTTTTTATGTTTACAATTACTTTGTGAGAAGCAATAAGAGTTAACCCTCTGCTGCCAGTTACCATCCAAACTGTAAGATCCAACATCTCCTATTATTGCTTCCCATTTTGAGATAGCAACTATGATTGCAGAGCCCCCTGAGCGAGTGTTTACTTTGAGAGATTGCCGTCAATGTTCGCTCTCATTGCGCCGTCTTCTGTCACACAGCGGTGCAGAAGGGAAAACATAATGTGATTGAATCTTAACAGAGACGTTGTTACATTAATAACCAGCATGATATCCACGCATTTCCACTGCAACGTTGCCAAACACAACGTTGATGGCTGGTGCTTTTTTAGAAACACGCCAGAGCGCAGACAGCTAGCTAAACACCCTAATAATAACAGCTAAGTTAGCCAATGCTAGCTTTAGCTAGCATGCTACGACAACTGGCGAAACCACTTTTCTTTGCGCATGACACCCGTGAACCGGGCTAACCGTGGTCTACAGCGTGTCATTTTCACCAGCAATGAAACATTAGCTGCCAAAAACAAAACCCACCAAAGACACGAGGTCGGTCCAGAAATAGAAAGGCCGTCTTGGGGTAAAACAAAGCGCGGCCTCATTGCTAGGGAGAAACAATAAAGCCTCGACGTTTCCTGACTGCAAAGAGACCCATTAAGACGGCTGTTCACCTTAGCTCCAAGGTGTTTTATTACCCCAATTAACGTTGTCTTGTGTGCTCGTGTGTAGTGTGTGAAACACTACACACGAGCACACACACACAATGACGTTACTTACAACAGTTCATGCATGCAACACAGTTCCACCCTAAAGCTAGCAGTTTGGCAAGCGGTCCCGTGACGCTAACGCCAGCTGAACGAGGCTAACGCTACCTCTTTCCTGGTGGTTCCTCTCCGGCTGTACCGGGCGCGGCCTCGAGACTCGCCTGGGTCTTCTGCTAACGTGACTTGCTCTGACGGAGTTCATTTGCGGTGTCGTTAATCCTAAAGAAACGTCGAAGCCTTCACAGCAGAAGAGGCGACTCTGAGCGCGTCATCTATGTGTTTTTCTTCAGCATTGCACGATCTGCCATTTTTCACCGTGCCACCTTTGAAGAAAACACCCCGTATCGATGTGTGTTATTCCCGTCCCTCTGCACTGGTGTTACGTCTGGCCCCGTTCTACTGGAGCAGGAGGAGCCATATCAGACAGGCACAGTCCGTCAGGCCTCTCAGTCACATCACATGGGAGGACCTCTCGCCGTCAAGTCGTTCACGGCGGTCTGTTCAACAGTGATTGTGTTTACTTTGGGAGCTCAGCAGGATCTGAACCACTCAAGCGTCCATAGTGAGAGAATCAGCTGTCTGTCAAAGCAGCACTCTACTTCACACTTAGGCCTACATGTTTGAGGAGACCAATCATGATAAAAATCCTCGTGGGGGAGGCAAAGTGTCTTGCTGAAGGACACATTGGCAGTGTCCTGTGTAGGCCTATGTGTACAATGTATGTGTTGCTCGATCTGGGACCGACATTAACATTAGATCAATAATGAATTTAGTTTTGTTTAGTTTAGTTCATTAAGGATCCCCATTAGTCTACACCGTAGTGGAGACTATTCTTCCTGGGGTCCAGGCAAAAAAACATTACAATACAATACAAATACATACAATGCAGTACAGCATGATCAATTATCACAAAAACACTTAAACTTTGAAAACAACATTTACATTAAAGTAAAATAATAATACCCAAATACCTTAAATACCTAAAATAATAACCTAATCTACTATAATTTCCTTTCTGATTATTGCTGCCTTAAATTTCCTTTTGAAATCACATGTATTTCTTGTTAGAGTCACATATGAGGGGAGCACATTCCAGTATGAATTCAGCATAATCTGCTCAAATACATTGACTGACAATACAATAAGATTGATCTGTGATAACAGTTTGGTCCCTCAATGATAAGAAAGCTGTTCTTGTGCCTTAGAAAACTGTACAATGCAACTAAAAGATCCTTGAGCTGAGAGAAGAGGCAGAAAAGAAGATAAGTGCTCCACTGGGATCAATAAAGTGTCTCTTGATTATTTTCATGCATACTTTGTATGAAGTGATAAGACGTGTTCTTAGTGAGAAAGCAACACTCTCAATCACATAATCTCAAATAGCATGGTGTCTCAGATAGTGAGATTGGCCAAAATGAGAAACTCAGTATTTTGAGGTCACCATAGTATTGATCCACAATGCCTTCACAGTAAGAACATCTATGATGAGTTGGTGCAACAATTCACCATCGTAACTTTTTTTGAGCAATTCAATATTCCTCTTGTTCTGCCTGTTTTGTGATATACATGCCTAAAAGGTGCCTAATATTTCTATACTGAAATAATATCGGCATTATAATTATTATAACTATGATGATTCTTTTAGTTGCCTATTTTTTGGTTCCCCCTCAGGACTTGGTGCCCTATAGGCACAGTGTCATGTTGTCATCAGAACAATCCAGAGTTTCCCCTGTGTTTCCTGTTTCCTGTTTGTCTAGTGTTCACTAAGTAGGTGTGGCTGTCTCCGCCCTCCCCTGGGCGGTGATTGCCGGAGCAGCTGGGACTGATCATCAATTAGGACTCTTCCTATTTAAACTGTAGTGTTGCCTCTTGATGTTGTTGGATGATTTTTGTTTGTCTCATGTTGCCAGACTTTGGTTCTGCTCAGTGCTACATTAAAAGAAACCTTTTTATTTTGAAAGAACTCCTTGTGCAGGTTTTGAGATCATCTTCGGCTTTAAAATTGTTTTATTTATTTTATTACTTCTGTTGATAACTATACCAGTATCATATTTATTGTAAAGGTTACAGGTACTGGCAGGGGCGGCCCAAGCACATCTGGCACTCTAGGCGAGCTTCACTCGTGGCCCCCCCCCCCCCAAAAACGATTTTGCACGAAAACGGAATTGCAACTTTCAAACGCTATTTTGCCCTGCAAGACTGAATTTCTTTCAAATAAACAGAACAAAGATCGCAACAATGAACAAACATTAAATAAAGAACAATTATGACATTTATGGTATATTGTATTTATGGTATTGAATTATGGTATCGGGTATCATGATATTTATGGCAGGTATCGTATAGAAGTTATAATTTTAGGATCGTGACAACCAGGTGGAGGATGGAACAGACTCATGGAACAGAATTATGGAACAGACTCATGAAACAGAATCATGGAACATACTCATGGAACAGAATCATGGAACAGACTCATGGAACAGAATTATGGAACAGACTCATGGAACAGACTCATGGAACAGAATCATGGAACAGACTCATGGAACAGAATTATGGAACAGACTCATGGAACAGACTCATGGAACATACTCATGGAACAGAATCATGGAACAGAATCATGGAACAGACTCACTAGAAAGGGCCTCACCAACACATTCTCATTTCAACTCATCACATGCTGATGTCTTCTCAGACCCCTTGGCATCAAATTGGTGGCATTGTTGTCATCATTGTCATTATTTATACCTGTGCTTTTCCTGCGAAAAATATCCTGCTGTGACATACCTTTTCTGTACTCTCCTTAAATGGTTGACATGGGGGGGAAAAAGAGAAAATATGACGGTTATGTCGAATTACTTTTTTGTCAACTTTCTATTTTCAATCATACATTTGGATTTATTGTCGGGCTCCTCCGTTCACATGGAATGATCATACTCTTGCAGAGTGTACATCTATTGCACATCTAGTTGACCACTAGATGTCTCCTCATCTCTACCTCGTAGCATTCACTTGGTGCTGTCTTGAGATGAGCGTCCCATGATACTTTGCCTCTATGGTCTATCTTTTTGTCTCTGCTATCCAAATGATGCGTCACCTTTCTCATGTTTTTATGCTAAAATATTACATTTTCTTTACATACATCCTGAGCAGTCACTATCCTTTCTTTCCACAAGCCCGAGAATGCTGCCCTGACAACAATTTTGTTTGTCATACTTAAAAGTATCAAACTGACAAATGCACTGAAGAATAATCTCCCCTCTGATGAACCTCAATCTGTTTACACTGCTGAACATTGTGATTGTGTAAATATTTGCTTGTAGGATACCAATATGTGCCTGTGATGACAACATGGTAATCAATTAGCATTGTTTTTGGCTGATGTAAATGAATACTGTTCCACCGTCTAATTAACTCCTACAGTAAATTAGTTGCCAAAACTGCCCTGCAACTGCCTTTAGGTGGCAGCATCATCACAACTGATGCAAAATCCATACCCATTGGTAGTTTTAAAAATAACTGTTTATGCATCTGTTTACTGTCATATTAGTTTGTTTTATGCCTGCAATCAACTCCATCAGCAGGACCATCTGTAATGGGTTGCGCTGTGGTCATTGACCCATTTGTGACTTTGTCTGTCTGTCGGCCTAATGAAGTTAATGGTGATTGACCTCATGAAAGGAGTCAGCTGAGAGTCTTGTGTAAGACATTAAATTGAACAAAACCCTTCATACCTCTCGCCAACATTGGCTCCTGTTTTACCAGCAGCTGAAGGAGTTCTTGTTTGGTTTTAGTCTTGTGTGTCTTTTAATGTTAAATCTGAAGTTATGTGGTTATGAAATATCTAATCAAGTTGATCCCTTTTTTTCTAAATGGTCGTGTTTTGTCAGCGGTAAATGTGAATGACAGACCACCAGCCTCCGTGTATGTAATGCACAAGCTGTTGTGCTCTGATGATAAAATGTTTAGACTCAATGTGGCCATGTCCAGAAGGAACATCTTTCCTCCCTGTCTTATGTAATCTTTATTGAGGTAAGTCTTCTTACTTCTATTTTTCAGACTTAATCACTAGTCCTCTTTATAAGTATAATATACTAAATAAATAATAGATTCCCTCACCCTGAAGCATGGGGAGCTTAACTGTCAAGATATCCGTTGTTTTCGACACTAATCCGTTGGAGATATGACAGTGAGGCACATGTGTTGGCTTGGTAACCAATTTAGTATCCAGTGGCAACAGAGGTCTATTGAATGCTGGGTGGCTCTGTATTGGCTGGTGTACCCACCACTCTCCCGTGTCACCAAGTGGCAGAGGCACATCCATGAAGCAGCTCTGAATAATAGTGGGGTTGTGTAATATTCAGCTCAGGTCAATATTGTGTGTCTGCTTGTGATTAGGGAGGGGTCATCCAAGCAGTGATATTACAAATGCTCTTTGTGCTCCACCATTTAATGTAAGCCGACTGACCTGCAGCCTGCAGCCCACTCTGTTCCTGTTACTGTATCTGTCTCTCTGTCACATAGTTTATGTTTAAGTCCTCATTTCAAATAAAATCTCCACTTTACATAATCCTCACTAATGAAAATGAAAACATGCATCAGGATCATCTCCGTTCTTCGCCGTCATTGAGTTCTATCCACATCTGAAGGCATCCACTGGGGCAGAGGCAGACACAACAGGACAAGCGTCTTTGTCTCAGAGACTCCTGTCTGTCAGAAGCACCCCCCTCCCAACCTCTCCTCTATTCGGGCGGCTGTTACAGAGAGGGCAGATGGCTCATTACCATAAATAGGACAGAGAGAGAGAGAGAGAGGGCACACCGACCAACAGGACCATACAGTCCAAAACCAAGGAAATGGGAGGCCGTTGCTAGGAGAGAGGAAAGACAGCTTTATGGCAACACAAAGCTGATTCCCCCATCCGACCTCATCTCGCTCCCACCCCCCTGTTCCCCGCTCTGGGGACCGAGCTTTGAATCTGTTGGTTGTGGACAGATGGTCGATGGGCCCCACCGTCTCTACAGCTGGACACAGGCTACAGTGACACAGTCAGACCTGGCAGGACTGAATCACACCTCATCCTGTCCAACCTATGAGGAGCCGGGGCAGAAAGTGCTGAAGCCCAGGCCATGGGCTAAGAATAGATCCACACTTGTTGCCCACAGGAAATGTGTGGCCGCACAATAGACGATAATACGGCAAGAGTTTGTCTTATAGTAGCGTAATCCTCTCCCCAGGATGACAGCCATTCTCTAAGGATAATCAGGGGTTGCATCTTGCTTTTCGGCTGCTGCTTTTTACTTCCAAAACAATGAATGGAAACAATTTGCTCCATCCTTGCATAGGAAGTTCTAAAATGATACACACCCACACAAACACACACACACACACACACAATATCCCAACATGGCTCTGACGTAAGTGGAGTGTTTTTTTTCCAGCCATACCGCTGTTATTTTTAATCTCCCTCGTGTTTGCTTATCTGAGCATCCCCATTCGAGTCACTGCCTTTGCTTTTAATAATGTTTGTTAAATGTGTCTATTCATATGAAAAAATAAAAAGTGCAACGAAATAAGGGAGAGTAGGTGAGGTGAGGCACTATGAAAGTGTGTCAGTCAAGACGCCACCTCTGAAACAATAGCACGTCTGCGCTCACTAGACCTCTGGTTGAAAGGGCGAGAGCAACCAACTGTCTCACGGACAGGAAGGGGAAGAAATCAATTGAGAAAAAAAGGAAGTCTCATATAAGTAAATAAATAAAAATGTAATATTGAATGGTTGTTTTACCATAGTTTAATTTGAGATTACGCACACAAATCTGCTTCATTCCTCATCATTTGCCGTGACAATTAATGTTGGTAGATTAGGTTTAAGACATTTTGCATATTGTCCTTGGGGAAAGGAGCAGGCTGTTTGACAGAATCATGCACATGTATGTGTTGGCAGGGAAGAGGGATGGGAGAAGAGGGAGAAAAGGACAACTCACCAGAACGAGCAAAAGAAAGCGTGCCAGCAGCATGACAAGTAAGCAGAATAGAGGCGGTCCTGCATCACCTAGCCATCCGCCCTGGTTGCATAGGAACACGAGGGCCATGCCTACCCTGCAGACACACTCCTTTCCTCTCTCCTCTGCCACGCTTCATTACACTGTGCTCAGCCAGGCAGAGAGAGGCACTGCACCACTTTCTCCACGCTACAGCCGTGTGCCGGCTCGCAGCCGCACAGCCAGACTCCCCGTAGACCCCGGCCCTGTATAAACTGCCCCTCAGGCATCGGGTCACACTCATTTCATATACAGCTAGTGCAGAGGCAACATTGGGAGGTCTGCACTGGTATCATACGCAAACCTTCTTTTGTTGTTGTTGTCAGACTCACGTCAAAGTGGACATAATAGTGGATGTTACATTACTTTTTTCTTGCTGTCAATGTTGAGGTTGAGTTCCAAAATCCCAAATCTGCCTCCGGGCCCTTGTGGCAACTGAAGTAGGAGCTGCGATGGGAATCAGTGATACCTAAAAACATAAATGTGGTTTTGTGGAAGTTCACAGCTGTACTGCCAGATTATCCTTTGAAACTGCAGGTAGCAGTTCATGTAATTGTTTATCTGTGTACAATATTACAAAACAGCGGGCGGACTGATTACTGCAGTGTATATACGTGTGGAAACACAACACGCGCTTATTTAAACTGCTTGAAGAGTATCAGCCATCCCTCATAGGCCTACGCGTCACGACCCACCACGGAGATGGTAGTGCCAGACAACACTGCTGGGCACAACAACACTATTGTCCCACAAGATAAAGTGCGTTTGTGGCCGAGGCAATGCGGGGAGGAGCGGATGCTGTGAAAAGATAAGCGAGCGTTAAAGAACAAAGCCTTCGGTGTTGTGTGGTTGTTTACAGTGACGAAGTCATCGGTTGAACGTTACTACGTCACGACTCCCCGCCGCTGATTTTCAACTCTATAGGTGCATGTCGGAGAGGGTTGTCTCTCTTGGATCCGCCTCCTGCTTCACAGTTAATTGACTACAAGCGTTCATTTGCCTGCAAGGAACAGTCATTAAGGTTGAATAACAAAATGTAGCTTCGCAATAGAACAGCCAGGGATCAATGGGTTAATGAAATTGCCTCTGCATGTGGTGTTTTGTAGAGCAGGGCCATTTGAAGGTCCTTTATAGGGGAGTCATGCAGTTTTAGTGTGCTTAAAAGTGCAAAGAGATAGCATGGAAATTGGTCAATAAAGAGAGAAAAGCACAGCACAGAAGGGAAGAACATAAAAAAGACTAAAGTTCAGTGCTTTGTTTGGTGGCAACTAGTCAGGTAAATACGGACGGTTGAAAGGGAAGTCCTTTCTCCACTTGATACAGTCAAGTTTGGTGAAGTGCTGTCATTGCATATATACAGACTTATTAAAAAATGACTGCACGTCAGCGTAAAACTATAATCAGTAACACAGTGTGATGGGTAACTCAAACAGAAGAATGTATTGTTTATTTCAGATTGAAATATTACAACTTTAGACTTCACTGACAACGTGACGGACTATTTTGTTCAAACCAGCTCTTCAGGATGAGAAAAAAAAACAAAATAGGTTCATAATGACTCTTTATACCATGTGGGGAGTTTGGGGCTTTATCTGACCTTTCTAGAGATAAACCGTGTGACCATCATTCTTTTATGCCTGATTACTGCAGCTATACATTGGGGGTAATTCATTTCGCCCCAGCCTATTTATAATGTCTGTTCAGCGAGTTTTGTGGATGAGGCGGTTTCACATCTTGCTCGGGGGGAACTAGTACTTTTGATTATGTCTGTGTTGAATAGGAAGGAGTCTTGTCTTCATTACAAGCACATAACTGTTAACCTCTTTGTTTACTGAGCACTGCTTGCTAAAAATGATGATGTCAAAATAGGTCAAAATCTCTGTACTAAGCAGCTAGTTACACAGTCCTGTCTCATTAAACAGTTAATTGTCATTTAGCCCCATGCAGTGGAATTGAACTTACTGTCCTTGGTTCATGCTGGCATGCTTAACCCTCCGCTGGGACAAATTGACACTTGGGCCTGTTTATACAAGCGTATGCCCAATCCAACCTGAACAAATATATTGAATCAATACAGAATTACGGGATATTTGTTTGACGGACGAAAGGATCCTTTCTCTGCCCTACATGTTTCAGTATTTTATTGCATGTGCATTAAAGAAAGCACTTATCAACTGACAGATAACCGGCAATCAGCACTGCTGACACAATTCATAAGACCCGGTGAGCAGAAAGGATTAACAAACAAAGGCTTCTGTCGGCAAACATGCTCTTCAGTTGAGGATAATTGCAGGCAGAAGCTGGGAGAACCTCCAGGGAAAACAAACCTGGAGAACAAAGAAAGTGTTGCATTTGAAAGAAGTTGACCACGCCTGGTTGCTCCGCTGACAGTCAGAGGTGTGTGCAATTAACATGTAAGCTGCTTTGACTGCAAAGACAATAATGTACAGCCTTCAGGAATACTTCAAACAGAAATCAAACAAGATGTCTGTCGAGCTTTTTCTGTGCGCTCTCCTCAAACAACAGCTTCACTCACAATTGAGGTATTGGCTTCTCGTCATGGAGAGAATGCAAATACTACCTGTTTAACCAGTAGCCCCACTGACCATACGTATCTGGGAAAATGTCAAGCCACAGAGCCTTCGTGCATATCTGTGTATGCGGGAATGTGTGTGAGCACTCTTTAATCTACGTCACAATTCTCTGGATGACTCTTCCACTTCGTATTTCAAAGGAGGTTCAAACTAATTAGCTCAGAGTGCCGTTGGTCTCAGTCCCTTAACAACTGCCGGTGATTGGTACAACATGTAAAACCAGGACAGCGATTTAGTACACCGCCGTCTGAGGTGGACAAACTTGATACAGTCTGCATGGCAAATTATGCATATTTCAAATTATTTTGTGCAACATCATAGTCCCTGAATGCACGTCATTACCCAACTATCTATTGTTCTAGATGTGTGAGAGCTTCAGCAGGAGAGAGGTAGACATACCTGGCATATTTATCATGAATATTCAGAATGTATTAGTCAGTGTACGTGTGTGTGAGTGTAGGTGTGTGTGTGTGTATGTGTGTGTGTGTGTGTGTGTGACCCAGAAAAAACATTGTGTTAAATCTACAGAGAATTTCTTCTGGAATGTGCTTTATCTTTACAGTTTTCACCTCTTTGCTGGCTGTGTACCAAAGTATCAACATCTGTGTTCCCACTCCAGGAACCAAAGCGGGCTGAAATGACAAAAAACAAAAAAGAAAAGGGAGAGAGAACAACAAAGGCAAGAGGACACATTCAATGAAGAGCAGCATGCGAACAGGGGTGTCACTAATAGAGAGTTTTATGAGCTCCAGACCTGCTGAAATGGAGTGCCGTGCGTGTGCAGCAGCTCTTATCGGCTCGTTGGCAGTAAGGGGAGAGTGAGAGCTTCCACACTTGCGCTCCGTAAAAAAAAGGTCTGATTCATTTTCCGCATGAGAGGGTCTCACTGGGGCGGCATCAGACCAGCCAGTCCACACAGATTTATTGACCATTAAAGCAGCAGGCCTCCTGACCGCTGTGCCACCATAGGCTGGCTGCTAAGACACACTGCACCCTCATTCACGCTCGGCCACTACTCTCCATCACAGGCTAGCTTCCTCATTGTTCATCCCTTCCATCAGGACCACTTTTACTGCCTTACATGAACCTCTCTCATAGTGTGTGATCCTACTATTCTTCACCTCACTCCTTTTGATACAATTGGAGCTGTTTACTGTAATTATTCTCCCCCATTGTTAAGTTAACACAGTTCTCACAAAGACTTTTTTGTTATCCTTCCATGTCACAAAAAAGTATCATTCCTCGAGTCAGTATTCATCAGGACAACATGTTATATGTACCAGGACATGTTCCAGTACTGTTAAGAATATCCCTGATGGTGGTCAGTGGGGCGTGTTGTTTTAGCCTAACAGCTTTTACAATCAGATTAGCGCCATTGCAGGCACACAGACTAATGGGTCTGTCTTTTTAAAGCATCCACAATCAACTGTTTCCCTGTGTTATTGAAGCACCTTGTTCTCCTCTCTCTCTTTCGCTAGCTTTGCAACTTCATCATCCCTCGGAGTGATGCTGGAAGGAAAAAATGGGGCAGAGTCTACGCATCTCACCGGTCCTAAGAATAGCTCAGTGTGCAGGAAAATCATGCCACAGAAACCTGAGTGAAGGCTCAAAATCATGAATGAATGAATAAAATGGTATCCAGAGTGCTTCACCGCCACTGATAAATCACTTTATGTGCTTCTTTGTTAAACAAATGAATATTGCAACATTTAATATCATTCTGGCATGAAAAATACATGAGTGTTTCAATGTAATGTAGGCCTACCTGAACAAACCGACCCATGAAGCAGTCTGTTAATGATAAGTACCAATCCAAAGATCAACACAATACTTTCCAGAGTATCACTCAGGTATTCACTCTGACACAAAGCCGCCATTGCGCCACTGCAAAGCCTGTTTGTCCAGTTAGAAGAAGGGGAAAAACAAGGGTGTGCATCCACACCAGCACAGAACAGCCCTGCTGCATGGCCGGTATTTGATTAGACACAGTAAAAGCAAACAGAGAGGCTATTAGATCAGTCCACTAAGAGCTATACGCTTATGAAATGGAGTGGCTGAAATGAGTAAGGTACCACTGCTATGGGAAAGTTACAGTTTGGTGTGAAGTCAGTTGGCCAGCAAAGCTGCACTCAACAGACAGCCTGGGTTTCCTGCAGCTCTACAAGCACATCTGTAAAGGCATGTGAATAAACCTCACAAGCTTTTTTGATTTTCCACACATTCACAGAGAATAAGTTTTGTCCGCAACTTAGGCTCCATAAGTGTGCTTTTCTTTTTCTTCCCATTTCTTTTTGTGTGTGCCTCTGCTTTGTCTAAATGGTCAGGCATCAACCAGCATGTGTCTGTTGTGTGTACACGTCACGGTAGCTCGTTGTCTCGCCGTTTACTCTGGGAGGGGCCCTGTTCAAGGTTCACTATCGTCACGAGGCTGGGTGTGGTGACACATCCTTTCTCTCCGCCCCGAGGTGTTTGTGTAG
The DNA here is from genome assembly GCF_029220125.1 of Pseudoliparis swirei. Classification (NCBI taxonomy): domain Eukaryota; kingdom Metazoa; phylum Chordata; class Actinopteri; order Perciformes; family Liparidae; genus Pseudoliparis; species Pseudoliparis swirei. The sequence continues at coordinate 9,718,171 of NC_079404.1, forward strand.
CCTAAATAACGCGGGATTGTTGTGCGGGGACGCGTCGGGCTCGATCCCCCTCACACACACACTTTATAAAATTATAATAAACCCCAATCACAACTTCAACTTATTCCCTATCATTCATAAAATGCTTTTCACAAAACATATTTCCCTCCCCTGTGTTACGTTACAAGCAGCTGGCGATAAAAGCGAAAGCACATTGCGCGATGCAAAATAGGATGGCGTGCGCGTGCACGGCATCTCCGGCGCTGCGGCAGTTGCCAGGGGAGATAGGAGGGGAGGGGTTTTGATTGGCTGAAGTGGGCTTGTTGCTATGACGACGGCTAGGGGTTTGGTAGCGTTGCCGTGCGCTGTGTGATCCGCGCGCTGCGTGCATGGAGGAAGCAGCTGCTGATCTGATCTCTGACATTGTGCGAGACAGACATCTGAATAAACTGCGCACAGTCGCGTCCGTAAACACACCTCACCAAGGCACGCCGTGCATGATTGTAAGTATTTTAACCTTTAAAAAAAAGCAGCTCTTATGAAATAGTGTTCGGGTGGATACGGGTTGTGTGTTTCGAACAAGCGAAAAGTAAATGTGGTCAAGTGACTTTGCTTAGAGCAGCCAGCATGGCAGAACAAGCGACAGCATGTGGCCAGCTAGCTAGCGTCAACGTCACTCCTCTCTTCTCTTCGGCTCCTACTCACAGCGCCACAGAATAGTTATGTGTTGATGTTTATGGAAACTGAATCCCGATGATGGTATTCTTCAGTTGGCGTGTTATGCTAACGCTAGCAGCAGATTCCCTGACCCTCCGAGCCGCTACCGCTAGTGCTACTTTTGCCTCACGGTTGAGCTAACGTCGGTTGTGTTTCAGCTCCCCCCGGTACACCGACTTAAACGAAAGCGGAATTAAACGCACCCAAACCGGAGGGTACGTTACTTTGTAACGAGCCCCGGGTATCAGGAAGTGCTCTGCAAAAGTCCACTGTCCGTTCCGTGTAACTTTGTGTTCCTCGCTGCGGCGGCTGTGAGTGTTGGGTTTGGCTCCGCGGGGAGTAACGCCGCCGTCCACACGGCGTTAGCTACAACGCTGGTTAGTTTCCTGAGCTAACAGCACTTTACGTTCAGGTTTTCCACCCGGCATCGACTCCGTGCCATGAAATGCCTTTGGATGTCGCGTAGTTCTCCAGCGGTAAGTTAGCAGACTGCGGTAATGACTCAATATCTGTTGGTTTTTAGTTCAAGACGCACGTCTTCTCCTCATATTTATGAATTGTTTAATATTTCATGGTGTGTATCGACGGTACCAGAGGTTGGGAGGCTACACTGGCTAGCTGAGCACATGATGTAATGGATTATCACAAGATTGTCCCAGATACAGAGTGCTCTGCAAACATTGTCAGAGTAAAGGAGACATATCTCTTTTTAATCCAGTGGCACACAGTTTATAGGTTCGCTGTTGAACATGTCCCCGTGTTCTTTATGTTATTCCACGTGTCTGGTGTTGTCGCTCTGTACCTGCTGCCTGTTGGGGTTTTATTTACTGGACTGGACAAACCGTATCTAAAATTCATGGTGTGCTCTGATAGTTAGGGGGGAAATACATTTCGTTAGGTTCTGACATTAATGTAGGCTGGCGATCCTTTCTTCCTGCTTGACAGTTTGTTAAAGCTCGAGTGATAAATAGAAGACAAAGGGAACAGCTTAAGGGACAGAAAAAGGCCAAACAAAAAGAAACACATGTTGTCAATCTGCCATTATTTTTATTGCCAGACTCTCCATGGTCATGCTGTAGGTCAAACCATCTGTTGTCTTTGCTGTTGTTTGTAGTTCTAGCAAGTATCCACTCCTGTACATGTTTGTATGTACAGAAGCCTCTGAAGGGGAAGGACTTGTGCCTCTCAGAATAGACCTGGGTCTTCTAACTTTACTGACATTCATTGCTATAAATAAGAATTGTCGTAACCCAGTGATGTTGCTATTGCTGATGTGAAACTGCTTTAATAAATACAGGGATTGAAAGCATCGTAGTGCTGTTGGATTTTATTTAGTTGTGCATCACGATAAGGTTATTTGAATTGTTGGAATAAGAATAAGACATTGTAGTTACCATATGGCATTATTTCATGGTTTGCAGTTCCTTTCATCCTCAGAAAGAGGTGAAATACAGGTGAGCGACTTCGGGTACTTAGAGAAGCGCTATATAAGATTGAAGGTTATTATTATTTATTATTTAACTAAAAAGCATGCTGTAATTTTTTTTTTAATAGCATTATCTTTTTTTTTATGGGTCAGCTCCACAGTGCATAATGTTTGAAAATGTTACTGGCAGACCTGAGATAATCTGATGCGTTTACTAATGATAGCTTGAAATGGACAATTAGTGAATTTGACAATTGCTTATGCGAGTCATGGTGTCATTTTCATCATATAAGCTTAATTGTTATTGTATAATTGGGTTATAAAACAGTAATGCCCTGACAGTCACACACTTAATGCTTACCATATTGCTCCAAGTCCATGTTTAATACCAACAGACACAGTGGTATCAAATATATCTTAAGCTCCTACGAGAACTCCCATGAATCATCAAATTAATTTTTAAAACTTAGTAAACACATAGGTGTCATTTTTCTGAAAAAGTTGCCCCATTTTACTGTACTGGCGACAAAACAGTAAGATGTTCCTCAGGGGACGCACGATCACACTGAGGCAACGTGGCAGGAGAGACCAGCACAACATCTTCATCAAGAGAATGTCCAGTGTGCAACGTACACGAGATCCAGTGGCGCTCCGTTGTCCTGTTCAGTCATTACAACATGCTGGATTATAATGTGAAACGTCTTAATAAGGAAGTGGCTTGGTACTCCATTATAGCTGTTACCGTTCCACCGTGGCAAGAAATCTGCACTTCAAAATGGTGGTGTTGCCATGTAATCAGTCTTATCACAGAGTTGCGCACTCTGACCTAGAGTCAATGAAAAGTTGCGTCCTCCAAAATCCACCATGTTCTTGTGGCCATTAGAGTGACTGGTTTTAAATTCATGACGAAAGCTGACCCGTGTGGCAGAAATGTCTGGGGTTGCTCACCGCAGTCTAAACCTGGTTTTTCCTTTCGATTGGCAAAACAGAAACGCCTGACGTGTCATAACCGACGGTTCTCTTAACACCCTGTAATTACCAAGTCATTTGTGAGTGACTTTGATTTTTACTGGCTATTTAAAATCATTCTCATGGTAGAGTTTGAATAATTAGATGATTGGCAGGATACAGGAGTTGGCCGTCATTGTTCATTTGTATTTCTGTATTTCCTTAATTAGGATGTTGTGTGCATATTGCAATGTTTTCACACATTGAAACTGGAAAATGATTTAAAATAAATGAACAGCATGTTGACGTTTAGTCGATGCTCCTCTACACGTCTCTGCTGCTGATGTTTAGGCAGTGTATTTTTGTATTATAAGCCAAATAAAGTCTTAAAAGGCTTTTATTTTTATAAAGAACATGTTGATCACCTTCTCCCTCCCATTATGAGGAGTTAGGGGGTGAAATTGAACAACCACATATCTATCTGAGATAAGTCAACAATCGGTGAGCTCCAGCTCTAACTGCTGACGTTGGTCTGTCTTGTGGAGTTTACTGCTTCTGCAGTTTTGTGGTCGTTGGCTTGAATAATTAAAGCTGCACATGTGTGTTTCATCACCTGCTCACACCCCCTGTTTTGAAGGAGGGATATCGAGTGTGTCGTCTGGGGTCTGTGACATTCTGCTCCTCAAACGGAGGCGCTCGCTCTGAATTTGAGACGCAAACGTAAACTTCTGTGGAAACATGTGCGGCTGCCCTTTTGTTTTCCTGTCCTGGTTCTCAACATGGCTGTTTTTTTTTCTCTCCCTGTGATGTTTCCCATCATTTAGAGATATGGGTACAGCTAAATGGCTGCTTCGGTTATCCCCTCCCACTTAACAGCTGTTGCTACAAACTGTGGTCAAATACTGAAGGTAATGTCATGACATCAACAAAATGGCAGAGCGGCCTGAGACTTGAACAAATAATAAAAAAATACATCATTTGAATGCGAATGCTTTGAGTTTGGCCCTAACTTCTTACTTCTTACACTTGTTTGCATAAGTTGTGTATGGGCAATGCTCTGCTGCTGTTATTGTTTCACGTCTCTTGATTGGTCCCAGTGGTTATGCTCTGACTCTCCCGTGGGCAGCCCCCTCCTCCTCTTCCCCGCCCCTCTCTGGCGGCGCCCGTCTAATTTCTCACGGGCTGAACTCAAGACGCAGCCCATTAGGGCCAGCCTCCATGAAAGCAACACTGATGCCACCGTCTCCGTGTGGAGAGAAAGGAAGAGCGAGGCAAGTCTGTGTCCTGTGTCACAATGGGTCTTTGTCCCGTCACCCCTGGTTTAAATTAACAGGGACTTGTTTAATTGATGGCAGGACGACAACAACGACACATCTGTCAGATTGTTTGGTCAGTTCACCAACATTTTGTAACGAGAGCACAGCAACGTGCTGTCATTGAACCGCCCCGGTAGAGGGCTGGTTAACCGTTTGGCCAAAGTGTAATGTAAGTTTAAGTGATGTATCACACGGTGCGGGTGCATGTTTTGTACACGACTCCGGACTTGAAGCAGCTCAATCCAGGAATACGCACGCAGCTCAGTTTACCAGAGCATGTCTAGAGCGTTGCTATTTTTAAAAGTCTTACCATGGTGATGTGTTGGAAACAACATTTTAGGGTGGATTTAAAGTCAACCTCATTTGAGCAGAAAATGTAAAGGAGAACACCAAAAAATGTGTGAAGTTCCAACTAATTCTCTCTCCGGTCTGTCGAGTCGTGTACGGTGAAACTTATGCTTGGGTACTTAAAATCTCCATTTTTCCCCCACTAAGACTTACTGAGAATTGTTACAAATGGGCTTATGAGAAATGTTCTTGCGAGTTAGACGGCAAAAACAAAGGTACTTTATAAGCCCATTGAGAAAGATTTAAAATGATTGTTTATTTTTTGTTGCGCCTTGTTCTACAATCATTATTTATTTGTAGGAGCTGCTGATGTTGAATCAACATAACATGACACATTTAAAAGGTTGTTATGCAGATGCAAATTAATACATGCCGCTTTTCTCCGCGTGATGCAACTGTGGCCGCTCACCCTCGTCCGCGAGGGTCCGGGCCGTTCAGATTGGATGTGGATGTTCGCACGCAGCCCTCCACCTGTGACCATGCGGACTGCACACATCTCGTTCCACACTCCAGTCCAGTTGGTCCTGAAAGCACCACGGACTGGTCTGCCAAGAAGAAGAAGAAGATGATGATGATGATGATGAAATGGCTGCTTGTTTTGAGGAGATCCTCCTTAACCCACATTTAAAGTAATTCAAAGCGTTTTGTAAAACAATGATGTAGTGCTGCCAGAAGAAGAAAACGTGTTGCCTATCCTCATGTTCTGCTCCTTAACGCATGTTTAGCTCTTGATGTGTCTGCACTTTAGCTGCTTTACGCATCCCACAAGCTCTAGTAAATATCTGTGTTCTTTGAGAGCACGGTACTTTCAGTGTTCATGCTGGTCTCTTTCTGTCCTTGGTAAAGCCATCTGTGTTCCACATGTATACCTATGAAGTAGTCCACGAGAGTCTATATCATTCAGCATCGAAGGCTTTTGTCATTTGGCTTTCCTGCAAAGTCTTATTGGTGTTTTCTGTGTTTCAACATCATTTCATTTGCAAAAACGTGTCGTATTTACTTGGAAAGTAATCTGAGAAAGAACACATTGCTGGAAGGGCTTATGTTGAAACTTCAACTGAACTTTTAAAGGGACATTGTGCCTTCAAAGATAGTTTGAAGTTTAACAGCAAATAAACCGGCAATCAATGCTGCTTTTGCTATTCGAAAGTGTGAGAGTTTGCTGCGTAGCTGATCGGTGGTTGGTGCTTGCACACTGAACTTAAAGCCACATGACCTCGGAGATAAGGTTTCGGTGTTGGCTGGGGGGCTGGCGTGTGCTCCTGAAGGCCTCGCCTCTGTTGACAGTCAAAGTGCAGTCCTGTGTTTGCGTTTGAAGTCACTGTGTGAAGGTAAAGTCTTCGATGAACACCACAATAATGATCCATTGTTTGGTTTGCTTGTTTTCCCTGACCAGTAAAGTGATCGCATCAGTCGATCCGTTGGCTTCGGCGTGGTTGTTTGTCAGCCGTGTATCGGCTGCGTGGAATTCATAGATTGCCAGAGTAAACAGCGCCGCTTGACTGAGCGCGGCGCCGCGGCCTCTCGCTGCTCGGGTCCACGGTTCTGGTGGAGCGTGGGCCGGCCGGTCTCTGTGTGAAGTCTGAATTTGTTTATCTGAGAATGAACTTCCTCAACAGGCAGGAGGTGTTTCCTTCCCTGCCGGTCCACTGTTTGAAACTGTGAGGTGAATACTGAGCACTTCTGAAACATGACGAGAGCAAAAACAACTGCTCCTTTGTGAGAGCCCAGTGTGGCGCGTTGTCCGGGCTTCTTGCAATCGCTCTCACCTCGGGCTCCGAGGAGATCGCGCTCATCCATCGAGGAGTTTGATGAGAAAATGGATCATTTCTACGTGCTTTAACAGTCGCCTGATTAGCCTGCACAATATCGGAGGCTTTATTTGTTATGACACAATTTGACCCTCCCAGTAAAAAAAAAGACTGCCACTTGGCGCTCTGGAACAGCCTCTCTCTCTCTCTCTCTCTCTCTCTCTCTCTCTCTTCCCCCGGCTCTCCCACTCTAACTCAACCCCCCTTTGTCTCATTCACATTTGTAGAACTCCAGCCAGACTGGGTCGTCACCTAAACATCAGTTACGGTTTCAAATAACAGCCCTCGCCACGGGGCTTTGTGACACACCTTTGTGTATGTATGACAGAGGTGTAACTGGATTGTGTCAACTGGTTTATTTCTTGCAGAGTGGGTGTGGCGTGAATGCGTTTGTGCACGAATGTGCGGCAGTTGAATACGTAATCTCTCTGGTTTTTGTTCTGAAATCTGTTACTTGCGTTAAAACGATAAGTTGTTTGTTCATTTTGACCGAACTGAAGGGCTTTTTGGCGCACGGACCGGGTATCGTGAGGTCCGCCTTAATGGCTCTTCGTCGCTGGTGCCGTGACACCCGGGCTGGCCGTGGCCTTTCCCACTGCTCTTTGTCAGACAGGTTTGTGAGGAGCAGCAGCAGACTGCTGGCTTCAGCATTTTCCGCCTGTATTGATCTCCCCACATTAGCTCCCCCTTCATGCACAGACATGAGCACAATTGCTTCCCCCACAACTTCGGCTGCCGTGGCAACTGAGTCCAGATTGTGAGATTCACTCCCGGAGAACATCTCAAACCAGCACCTCTTCAATCTAGATGCTGCTGTCCTCTCCCTTCACATTCCCCCGTACCTATTTGCCACATCGACGGCTGGATTTGCCACTTCAAGCTCTCTGCATCCGTCTTTGTGTATTTCTGAATGGGCTAAGTGCTTAACAGGATAAAAGAGCAGTTTGAAAAGGGGGAGAATGTGCCACGGCACCTGCTGTTGGCGTCTGCCTGTTTGCGCATGAATATGATGAGGCCGGCGGGGCGCGGGGCTACTTTAACTTGCAGATGAGCCACCAGGTCAGTGCCATTGCAGCTTTGGTGTATTTTCGAGGATGCTGCAGTCAACAGGCCAGTCTGGCTTATTAGCTCCCTCTCCCCTCTGCACACTATTCATCGCAGTCCCAGCCGCCTCTCTTTGATGCCGTTTCATACGAGCAACGACGACGGCGATCATCGCAACCGTGGCAATTGACCAGCTGCATTTATGTGAAAACACTTCCTGTGTTTGGCTGGATGCAAGGCAGCTTTCGCCAGCGTGCACCCGGCCTCCGTTGATATTCAAATGATGGTCTTCTGGAGGAGACACTCAAAGGAGGATAAGCGCTCTCTGGCACCCGAGGGCCCAGCTGAGGGGTCATGGCTGCGGAGATGGAATGAGGGGAAGCTCTTTTGTGCTTTACGGTTAATCCGTGGTCTGACACTTCAGCCAGGCAGTGACTTCTTCTCATCTCCCCGCCACTCAACACAATGAAGTTTACAGGCAGTCAATTCTCGGCCTGTTGAGGAAGAAAGGACGACCGTGGGGAGCGTTACGGTGAAATCAGCATTTATCTGGCAACAGTCATCGATCCTGATAGAAACGCCTGGGATCCTTGTCGAATGGCATCCTCAATCCTTCTTTTGTCATCTCCTCCTCTCTTGAGCAGCATCACAAATAACCAAAAAGTCAAAAATCTGCTCTAATTTTACACATACACATTTAATTTGAAACGTATTGGATAATTGGTGCGTGCACACAGCTAGCCTAATTAAGAAATAAATTCATAAAATATATATATTTTAAACTGCAGGCTCGTCTCTCTGCACAGTCCCCCTTTCAATCTTCTTATTCATTCCGAGTAGAAACCTGTCATGACCAGAGATATCTTTCTATGTTTTGGTCTCTTGAGCAAAGATTTCCCTTTAACACAAATGGGCAGTTCTCTCGCTTCCTGACGACTCTGCTTGCTCTGATTTGCTTAGAGCTGTGATTCATCCTGAGGAGAACTCCCATTGCCTCTGAGTCTCCTGGTCTCTGTCATCCTCTGTCCTTCCAAAAAAGGATGTCTCTATTGTTCAGTCCCTTCCTCTGTATACTTTGCATGTCCCTTTGGCCTTTGGCCTGGAAAGCTCTTCGCCGTACTTCCTTCTTCTCCGCAAGTATCTGCGCCTCACAAGTACATTTCAACGGGGCTGACGAATTGAAGCGCGGACAACGGAGGATTGACTGTCCGAACTCGGGACCAAACGTAGCTGGCGTGACGTCACTTCTCGAGCGGACAGGATGTGCAATTCTGACAGAAATGTAAAACATACTTTTAAAGTCTAAATTAATCACAACCCTAGTTTTTAGAAGTCAATCCAAACCCCAATAGGATCAGGCTGCTCTCTGTCCGTCCCCTCATTGAGGGTTGAGTGGTCACTAATGCCTCCTCCTTCACCACTCATGTCCTCACTGGCTTTGACAAACTGATGTGTGCGTGTGCCTGTGTGTACTCTCCCTCTCCTGTCTCACCCACTGTGCAAACACTTGCGAGTTTGACCCAATTCTTCTCTTGTCATATAAATGAAAAGATATCACCGTCCACCATCGCTCTCCACGTGCCTTTACGTATCTGCGCTCCCATCTCTGTCCGCATCCCGGAGATCCCAGACCACCTCTGACCAGGGCATCTGGTGTCACCCACTGGGTGCAGCAGGGGCTTTGTCTGGGGTAGAGCCAGCCGGCATTGGCCTATTATTTTCTTATTGTATCTATGGATCTTGTTTGTAGGGATTTCTGCTCTTATTGAAGGGATGGCATGGTTGTCATGGTGACACCCAGGACATAAAGCTGGTTGTGAGCGGAGCCAAAGAGTGATCTCTTTGTGCTCTTAGCTTCCCCAACCAGTGTGCACGACCATGGATTGCATTTTATGGGTTTACAGTTATTCAGATTGATCGGACACTATTTATTTTTAAATATTTACTTATTTTAGAGGGTAAAACCAGAGCTCAGCGATTCAATTGTAACACCATGACAAGATCATTGCTGATGACATGCCAGTAATCCTTCCTCTGTGCTTATGTAAAAGAAAACGGTATCATTGTCTTTTTAATAATGGTCCTTGGGTGGATTTAGTTAATGATACAGGGCTTCTGGCAATATTGAATTTCCTAGTGCCTGTAGCCTCTTTACACTACTTAATCTGGCATGTGACAAATTGAGACTTGATCCTGGCTGAATGCAGATCAGTCCACAAGAGCCATCCACTCCTGAAGACGGAGGCCGTCCACTCATTCTCGCCGTCGGATGGTTTCACGCTCATTTACACATAATGAGCGTCTGGCTCTCGTCTGAGACGAGGTGGGCGTCGAGGAGTGGAGCCCGACGTCGGTTGTCTCGCTCGAGAGGACCTCCTCGAAGGTCCTCGGCTGGAGTCGAGAGGAGGGAGAGCCGAGAGCCTCGCCGCTCATGAGACGGTGAGCGGTCAGAGGGCCAGCCGGTGCGATGGAGGCCGCCACGCTCCGCCACAGGGTGTCTGCCCCCAGGGAAGACCTGGGAAAACCAGGTCAACGCTCGGGAGAGCACATCATTCCACCGTGTCGCATCCAGTTATTTCATACCGCCAATTTTATTGTAAAGTCAGTTCACCATCCCAAACTATTTAGTGTCTCCATGCTGTCTAACATGATCAACCTCTTCTCTCCTCTCTCTCTCCAGACCTCTTTGGTTTAATGGGTCCGATCATTGGGATGTCACCAGATAAGAAAACGGAAATTCCGGGTATGCAAGAGGAGCGGACGGGGCTCCGAGGCGTCTGTGATGTGGGAACGCTCCCGGAGGCGGAGTGTGCGTCAAGTCCGCTGGCGACCAGCGTGGATCGTACTGGCGGTACTGAGGATGAGGAGCTCACCAACCTCAACTGGCTGCACGAGAACCTGCTCCAGAACTTCACTCTGGGAGGTCCGGAAGCTCAACCCAGCGGCAGCCCGCTCTTCGACATCGAGGGAGACTACGGGCCCAACCAGGGCCCGTCGTCGTCGTCGTCCTCCTCCTCCTCCTCCTCCTCCTCCTCGTCACACAGCAGAGGCAGGGAGCGGGACTCGTTGAAGTCCAAGCCCCCGTTCTCGTTTTCGCTCCTCATCTACATGGCCATCGAGCAGTCGCCCAGCAAATCTTTGCCCGTAAAAGAAATCTACGGCTGGATTCTCGAGCACTTCCCTTATTTCTCCAACGCTCCCACCGGCTGGAAGAACTCAGTTCGTCACAACTTGTCCCTGAATAAATGCTTCCGCAAGGTCGAGAGGAGTTTGGGAAAGGTACGTCATTTTTTTTTTTTACATTGATCGATGATGTGATATTAATATTTCCAGGGGCCAAACGTGAAGCACGGCGCCATTGGCCGACAGTGCATTTCAGCACGGCGCTGCATTGTGGCTCATGTGACGGCGTCCGGGGACTGTAACTCAGCCACGGACCTCTGGCTCTGCTGCGATAACGGTGGAACACAGTCAAGGTTACAGATCCTCCTCCTGAGCAAACGCAAACACAGCGCGCGCAGATCGGGCTTTCTCTCCCGAAGCACGACGACGGAGCGCAACGGTTCAAACCGGGGAGAGGAGCGTCCCGCATGTCGAAACCTCGGCGTCGCTCGGCGAAGAGGAAGCCAGCGTGACCCGATGAGTTTGTTGGAGGAATCTTTTGTCGGCCGGTTTGCTTTGTGACTCATTTGTGTTTGTGTTCCTGTATAGGAAGGGGGGGGGGGGGAGAGAGAAGTTGACCTTCTCATATGCACACACTCGTGACAGAAGGATCAACCTGCTGCAAACGTTTGTGTCAACTGAATGACACTTGTGTGAAACGTTAGTTGTGAAATTGTTAATTTACTTCCTATTGGTTTCAATCTTTTGTGTTGAGGAACAAGGGAGGCGGCTTTTGTTTGAAAACCCGCCTCTTCTCAGAATAAGTCCCGTGTCAGACGCAGCCCCATTTGCATGTTACTGTACCGATCCGGCGAGCGACTCGGCGGCAGCCATATTGAGCCGCAGTGTGAGTTAGGACTTGCGCCCGTGGCGCCGAGGCTGCGCCGGTCTCGGGCCTCGTATCTTCCCACCATGGGAGGCGATGGCGGTTATCGCTCAGCAAGTAGCAACATGGTGCGGTGCAGGCCGCTCAGCATGCAGGTGCACAGCGTGAGCCCTTCGTCTGCTGAAAGACCAGTTTCACATGACACTGGCTGGTGGTTTCCGTTGCCATGGAGACATTTCCTTCTTCCTGCATCAGGGCTGGTTGGTAATCTGAGTCAAGGTTATTCTCCTCCCTCCCTCCCTCTATTTTCCTCCCAGACTGGGCAATGCGCCGCTATCAGATAAAGTGACACTTAACACACTCGCGCGCACATACACACACACACACACACACATCACTAACGGACACGTCGGCTCCTCACACAGTGCAGATGAGCAGTTATTTCCTCCTTTTGTCTCGGGTGTTAAGGAATTCTTACTTGTGCGTTTGCTATTTCCGACGCTTTGTTAATTATGTCGTGCTCCTCGAGGAGCCGTTGCCTGAATTTCTTTAGCCATTTGTGAAAAAGGGAGACCTTTATTACATCGCTATGCTGCTGTATGCAGTGCTCATTGATATTGTCAGCTGAGGATTTTCAGGAATGTAGTGAATGGAAGCCGATTGACGAATAACTCTGAAGCATAGAAACGGGTCGGAATCAAGTTCCATATGTGTACTCACCGACAGTTGGCAGTGGGCAAAGAAGGGTATCAACAATACGTTCTCGAGGGCAGTGAAAAAGACCATAAAGAGTGCATGATTTCAAATAATAAATCCTGCTTTTTAAATGTATTGTGAGGAAGGCCATGCATTCAAAATTCAAGAGACAATCCACAGGGTACAGTTGTTTCAAAGATAATCATCAGAATAAATTCAAGACAAACTTACAGCATGTCTGAAACAGTTATGTAATGCTCAGGAATCGTGATTTGCCTTTCCCTAATACGAGAACATCATTGATTTACGAAATCAATGTTCTTCTCACAGTTTGTTGCAATAAGTTGTTCTTGCTTTCCCGGGGTTGGAGGTTTGACTGTCCCTGCTCTTTTCTACAGGCCAATGGAAAAGGTTCTCTCTGGTGTGTTGACCCCGAGTACCGCCCCAATCTGATCCAAGCCCTTAAGAAGCAGCACTTCCCTGCCGCACATGCCTTCTGCACACCGCCCGCTTCCCCACCCAGGTAAACTGTCATCATGCATCACTCTCTGGCTGTTGTGCGTTATATAATCTTATCAGTCATACCAGATTCCATTTATTTAATGGCCCTGGCATTGTAAGCGAGGCATATCACGACAGGTTTTTTTTCTTTTACTTTGGAGGTCTGTATTTCTATTTGACATTTGACACCTTTTAAATAACTGAAAGGGGTCACATTTGACTTTTCTCTACATCTCCTTTACAAACTCCAGATCTGACCTTTTGTGTTTTTGTGTTTGCATTCTGCAGTGCCTCCTCACCCCCTCGCCATCTCTTTCTCCAAGGCTGCTCATTCAAAGGTGAGACGGAAGCAAAGCGGCGCTGCCTTTCACTCTCCACACGCACATTAAGAGCAGGTCACTGCCGGTTCTTTCAGCGCGTGTCTGTGTGGTATTTTGATTCTGTTGCCTGTTCACATTTCAGTCCCAGAACATTCAGCATCACTGTGCTTGTATTCTCAACTCCTGGTTTGATTTGTTGCGTTCCAGTCATTGATGCCTCTCGTAGACCATAATGTCGAGCGCTCCCAGTCGATGCCTCAGCCTTCTCTTCTCCCCCCCTCTGCCTCTTGGATTTGTAACCTTGACGACAGGCAGAGGTTCTGCTGGTGCTGTGTTGAGCACTCAGTCTCACTGTAGTCATTAATAATTTACAGGCCCAGAAGTGAGCTATGAGGCTTTTAGACACTTTGTCAGGTCTGAAAAGATCGGATGCAATATCAGTGGCTTCAATTCATCCCCTGGTTTGTTTCAGTGAACCTTCTGCACATCCAATCCATTCGGTGAGCATCGATCGGGTCACTCGGTCCCTGGTTTAAAATGATTGAAGGAGGCCAGTCCGAGTAGAGATGCCATGCTAGCATGCTTTCACACCTCAGGACTGACCATCATGCATGTTCTCTCCTCTTCCAGAGTCTGACATTGATGCTGCCACTGCCATGATGCTCTTAAACTCTGCCCCCGGGCACCACGTTGACCCATGTAAGAGAATCCACAAGCTGCCATTCTCTCACCATTTCAACTCTGTGTCCTACCCCCGGCATGCCACCCTGTCATCGCTTCTGTCATCTTTGATTGTGTGTGCTTTCATTTGCGTGTATGTCCCCTGTTCTCACGAGCAACATGAGAGGTTTCCGGAACATTACTCGTACCTGCTCGCATACACTTTATTTTCTGCAGACATTCTCCCTCGAGAAGGGATACTTCAACATTTGGGACATGCGAGACCCAGCAGCCAGTTAGCTTAGCACAAAAGTTGGATTGCCTGGCTCTGTCCAAAGATGATAACAATCCACCTACCATCACACCTAATGTGACTAATTAACACAAGAAAAGAGAGTTGAACTAAACATTTGACATATGATTGATTCGCAAATGTTTGTGAGGGATATTATGCAAACTAAAGTCAGTTTTTTAGAAAATTCTTTTTCTTTTTCTTTATACTCGCTGTTGTTGCTTATATTTTACATTATATCATAATCTTATTGCACCTTTACTTAATTAAACCGGATTTAGTGACAGCTTGAGCCCTCATAAGGATTATTTTGATGTGATTGTGCTTTGCTAATATTTATATTTATTTAAACTTTAACGTGAAGATATTTTTAAATCCCGTGTTCTCGGTGCCAAGTGTCACTTCTGCTTTATATTTGTAAACAAAGCGAGCCAATGCTACAGCATATGTGGATATGGTTCACTGTCTCTGCCTCTTTCTTATTCAGAAAAAGAAATAAATCCAAAAATATATCGTTAAATCAAGTTACATAAGAGTGTGCATAGTGCAGGATTTTCTTTCTATCTGTCAATTTATTTTAAGCCAACTAAAGCGTGAAACTTTTAATCAAGTTTTACATGACATGCAATAATTAGAGCATCGACAAATCTTAAACGCTTTTGCAGTTCAATGTGTACCTATTACTTTCTTAATCCTAATCTCCCCTCAGGCAATTCTGACAGCCCACTTGACCTCTCCCGGCCCGACTCTGTCCTGGTGAGCAGTGATCCAAAGCAGGACCACAACTACAGCAGCGTAGCCCTGCAGCGCTGCTCCTCCCGCTCCTCCTCCTCGTCTCTTTCCTCCCTGGACGAAGGAGGCTGCGACCGCAGGCAGTCCCACCGCGCCGGCAGCGAGGGCTTCCACAGCGACGAGGACTCCGACCTCTGGGACGAGAGGGGCGTCCACCAGACTTCTCGCCGTCCGCCTGCCATCAAGTGGCCCGCCGGCAAGAGGGCGCGGCGTGAGGCCAAGCCGGAGCTGGATGAGGAGCTGAAGGAAGCCGCCGGGTCCTTGCTGCACCTCGCTGGTATACGCAGCTGCACGGAGGGCTCCAAACGCACTGTCAAGAGCACAAAACTTAACAGGAAATAATGATGACGTTTGCCGCCGTCAGACTCCGGACCCTGTGAACCCTAACCTCTGACCCCTGACCGTGTGCCCGAGTGTGCCTCCTTCTCCTTATCTGATCGTTCATTGGCCATTTTGAGCCTTTTTTTGTTTGGGAATATCCCTGTCCAACAAAACAAATGGCAATAGTATCGTTCACACAGGAGAACAAAGCCATATAGACTTTTGTACCTCGGGGGTGACTGCTGGGGGTGGTTGTTTGGGCTGTGGAGAAAACATCAAGAAACCTATCCAAAATGACCTGCCTGCTTCTGTTGGATTAGAAGATTGTGATTCAAGATTTTTTTCCTCAAAAAAGACAAAATGGGAAAAGCTGAAGGTTTTATAACTCAAAGCGTTGCATGCTTCCTCCTCAAACCTGTATCCTCTTCCAAGTGAATCTATTTATGAAGCGAATGAGTGCATGTTTGTAACAGACAAAACCTAACCTCCTGGTGTTATCATTCTCTCCTGTTTGTGCTAAAGAAAACAAAATGCCACTGTTTTGAAAGGAACTCCTGCTCCACGAATCCTCTTGCAAGAGAGATGCAATAATTATCCACAACCTTAACTTTCTTTGACTTCATTTCATGGTGGCATTTTTAAGAGTCGAGTACGCTAGTTAAACTTTACAATTGAGAAAATGAATGCGGTAGTACTATTATCTTGTTATGCGATAAAGTTATTACACACAAGCTCTGGCTCTATTTCAGGATGAGCAAGATGTGGAAATAGTATTACTCTGCCACTGCCAAATTTAGTTGCAAAGTTAGCTCTACGACTTCGCTCCACTTTGTGCGGCCATCACAGTGCTATACAAATGAAAGCTGTTTTCTTTTTCTTTTCGCAAATCAATTGCTCCTCCTGTCGATCCCCTTCATTCATCCGTGTGTTTTTGACATTTATTGTGCAGACATATATTCACATGTTTGGTGACAGCCTATGCAAAGTGAACATCTGCCACTTGCTGCCAGATGTTCATCGGCTATCCTCCATAGATTTTATTTTGCGCGTGTGCGTGTATCATAGTGCATGTCCACTTCAGCCTAAACCTGAGATATGACCGTCTTCACCGAAAGAGTTTAAAATGTAAAGTTTAAAATCACTGACACAGTAAATGTGATTGGTGTGATGACCGACCTCCTTGCTCCGGCTGTATCGTGGGGCTGCTCGGCCCTCTGCTGGCTTCTGGTCCTTTGTCAATGCAAAGCTGGTTAATAATCAGAAAAGGAGCGGACGGGAAATTAACGCAGCTTCTCCCTCCAATATTTGGGTTTTCAGTTCTCCCGTTTTTTGTTTGTTTGTTTTTTAACCATGTACTTTAGAAAATCGCAAAAGTATACAGCTAAGTTTCTGTTGACCCTGTGGCAAAGCTAATTCACGACTTGAAGGGAGGGTGAGTCATGGTGCAGATCACGGTGCATGTTCCAGAGTAAAGGACGTCTGTGGCCAGAGAGCTTGAAGCTCTGATGTTGTGCCCGAAGTTGTGTCTGGCTTTGAATGTTTCGTCCTTGCTCTTCCTCCCTCCGACAAAATAAGGAAGTGCACGCTCTCTTCTCAAGCTGTGAAATGGAGTGTTTACCGTCAGTTGATTGCATGCAGTTCACTGAGGGGAAGTTGCGAGCTGCTTGGGTAAAAGTCCACAATTGTCATTTGAGCTTTTTAAAAAGGCTGACTCCGGGCAGCGTACAACACCAGGTAGCCTGGAAGCTCCGAGGGGCAACAGACAGAACATCGTAATGTTCCCGCAGTCTCGACCACGCTGTCACAGTGGCTGAGGACAGCATGCATGGTCAGTGCCAAACATCTCCGTGTGCCACTGATGTCAAAGTACAAAGAGCAGTGGTAACTTCATTCCCCTGCTGCCACAATGCAGTTGCGAGAGTAACAATGCCCTCGTTTTCTGAATCATCCGCACAGGAAACGGGAGAGGACGCTGGTCAGTCGTGACCTCACCAGCCTCTTGGGTTATTTTCGTAGCTTTTAGAGTGGGAACTGCTCTTAGCAGAGTAAGCTGCTGTTCTCAGCAGTAATACTTGCATACACTGGTCTTGTTTAGCTGTGAAAAAAAGAACACATTATTGTTCATTAATCATCACCTTATTTATGACGTTAATTTATGGGATTATTGAATGCAAAGTCTATCAAACACTGGTCATTTGAAACGAGTGACTAGGCACATTTATTGTTCTCCCTTTTGTAAACTCCGCTTAATAAGTATTTTGTTTTCTCCTTGTCTTATTTTACAGCAATACAACTTTTTTTCACTATGTTATAAAGATGTAAGTATTTTGCCAATGTCTATTGTTTTTAGAGCGGGTGTTTTTTTGTTTTGTTTTGTTCAATCTAACCATGACTGCCAGGTTTTCTTGATGTTTTGTTTTGCTTTTTTGTTAGGCTGGATAGTTTATTAACATTGATCCTGAAACCTTTTGTTGCCAAAATTGATGCACAGCTGTGGTTTAAAATTTAGGATGGACACATTCCCCATTTTCGCAGAAGTTCATTGACGAAGATTGAATCATTTTCTTTTTTTTCTACATTTGTCTCATGTTAATGTTTAGATATTGTGACTAAGAAGTCACAAATTTAATTTTGGCTCTCATCACAGATTGGAGCCTTAAAAAAAAAAAAAAAACTGCCACTCATAACTCGATGCTTCCAGTTATTGTTATGGGATGTTGAAATGTTCAGAACGTCAGTGAAAACTAGACCAGAGTCTCATGACATGAAACATTTAGGCGTCCAACTCAAAACCCTGTTCCTTCATCGCTTGACAGCTGTTGATTATTGATTATGCGATTCTCAAAATTTCTGTCGCAGTTCTTGAGGGTATGATGAACATTGTTGTTGCATTTGACAAAGTTGCCAACCCAGTATCAGTTTGTGTCAGTTGTCTGCCATGTCTATTGGACTGACACACCTTTTTGGTTTTTGTATGCTAACCTCTGTTGATAAAATGTTTATAAGATTTATTTTCGCCAAAGATATGCAATTGCATTATATATGGTATTACAAAATATTAATAAAAACCTGTTCTTGTTTTCACTGGCTTTTTCATTCTAGTCAGAGCAGCAGCTCAGTTTCAGCATTTCATCACTGAAAATAAGACGTGACACATTTTCTTTGCCCTCCAAACTCTCCTCCACATACATGAATGCCATCACTTTACATTAGGAGCCGACACGAGCTACATCTTTTGATCAACATTGCCACCTGCTGTGAAGGCCACAAGATTAAAGTTCTTGTTAATAATAGTCTATTCTTTACAATAGCTACCTTCTCCATGTGGCTGCTTTCTCAATTTTCCCATAACCATGTTAGCGCTGGCAAATATTTCCCAAGACCATCAGTTCAGGTCTGTTTAGACTGCACACGCTGTGTGGCGGCGTCACCACACTTTCTCTTTTTCTTCTGCGAGTCTTTGATTGCACCAACATGGCAGGCTGCCAGAAATGCACCTCACATTAATGTAAATTCCAGGGCTGTGCCAGTGATGGATGCATCATCAGATGTCCTAACGACACTCTCCGCTGTAAGTTAATTAGTCATGGAGGACTGTGGGATGAACACAGTGACCCTGAACAAGGGCTTGTCTGACGAGCCTCAGGCCCATTGGCACAGCTCTATTGTTCAATAGAGTCCTGTGTGTCGAGTGGAAGAGGGGGGGCTTCTCCCTACTGACTGCCTCAATTCAGCTGGAAATCAGAGCAGCATCACCTCCCCCCCCTCCCACATGGCCCTAGCAACCACGCCACGCCGGCAGTTGCCAGGCAACCAGACAATGCTGGAGCCACTGGCTGTGGTGTGTGTGTGTGTCAGTTTGTGTTTTGCTTGTGTGCATTCAAGATCAGGAGTAGTGAAATAGCAGCAGAGGAAATGTCTTTCTTTGGTTCAAAACATTAGAGCAAAGCCCTTTATTAATAATTTCATGTCGCACATTTTAACGGCCGATAAAATATAAATAACCCAGCTGTTATAACTTCTTCAGAAATTAGAATAAATGGTTATAGTTTGTGGTGAAAATATATAGATTATTATGGATTAGTTGAAATTAATCTTGTAGGATTTGAGCTGTGATGGCTGCATTAGCAACATGTCATTTCACTTTGAGTCGAAATGAGGTCATGTGCGTTTTAAAGGAAAATCACACAGACTGTCTTTCACAAAACTGCAACCCGCCTGTGATTTCTGACCTTGTTTTTGTTAATGCAACCCATACCACACTCAAACTCAGCAGTAAATAATTTAGCAGTGACATCAGTGCATCTAATTGTAAATGGCCGTAGTTGTAGTTTACAGGGAGAGGAAAGGATGTTAATATGGTATAGTATCTCTATGTCATGTTACACTAATTAATATCATATTTAGTAATGCCAGGGTGTTGACATACTTTATTACCAGTCATACATTATCAAGTATAAAAACAAAACATTCAAAGTAGTAACTTTGAAGAACTGTCCCTTTCAGTTATTTTATTTACCATCTATCCTTCCACCCAACGCTAGACGGCGCCCTGTTTACACCAGCGCACCGCTTTTCTGTCCTGACCTTTGACCTCTGCGCTTGTGTTTGGTCGGCCTCGGTTGAGGAAGCTTTTGCTTCTCAGAAAATGAATGTGTTGCTTCAGACGGCTGCCACGGCTGTCTGATGGGCTCGGCAGCAGCAGCAGCCTCCCGCCCCCTGTCGCAGCTGTGCGGACGCAGCGCGCTGCGCGGCCGCTGTCACGTGTCAGGACCTGCATGTGCTCCTCGGTGTCGGGATTTGTTTTGCTACAAGCTAGTTAGCCGTCGGCTAAATTAGTCAGCTAAGCTATTTAGATAGCGAGCGCTGTTGCGGCTGATAGTGCTAATTTAAGGAAAAAAGAAAAGCCGTCGCTCTCAAATTGGATTAACATCCGGCTTGACACCATTAGCGTTAATCAGCCGACCGCTAGCCGCTTCTTTCCCTCTGCGACTATGTTTTCGAGTTTAGTTTTCCAAAGTAACGGAACAAGCCGCCCGGAAGCACTGACGTTAAGCGATACCTGTGAGCGAGCCGCCCCGAGCTGCCCGGCTCGAAGCTCACCGGCGTGAGCCGTCAACGCTCCGCGAGCACCGGGCCGTCCACCCCCAAGGACACCGCGTTTATAGCGTCTCGGTTTTCGCTGGTCACACCGTGAACGCGTCCAACGACAATGGCTAACGTCACAGATCTCCAAACGAAGTACAGCAAGCTGGCGCAGGAGTACTCCAAGGTAAAACACGGGGCATTCTGTTCGTCCATTTAATGTTATTGACGTTAATGTAGTTGTCATTGTTAAATACACCGCGAAATGGTTAGCGTTAACTAACTTAACGTTAGCTGACAATGCTGGAACTCAGAAGCATTAGCATTAGCCACCTGCTAATACTGTTATCAATATGCTCCTGGAATCAATGCCACCTGCACATATTTACTCACACACGACACTTTACTGGAGTGCAATCTGTAGTTGAAGCTCCACATGCAGAGCTCTGGTCAGTGCAGAGATGCACTCAACACTGAGTTCGGTTACACCTATTTGAACCTAGCCAATAAACTCTGGGTAATACAAT
Organism: Pseudoliparis swirei; assembly: GCF_029220125.1. Taxonomy (NCBI): domain Eukaryota; kingdom Metazoa; phylum Chordata; class Actinopteri; order Perciformes; family Liparidae; genus Pseudoliparis; species Pseudoliparis swirei. Next base: position 9,738,942 of record NC_079404.1, read on the forward strand.
ACTCTTGCAACAAAGCCTATCTCCATGAAGGTTGTATTGTTTTTTAATAACCTGTGGATTTGACTACTAATTTGTGGTGCAGTTGAATTTGATTTTCTGAGACTTTTTTTAATGAGAAACTCCTACAAGTATAATAAAATATAATTCAACACCCGTAAACTACAAAATGCACCAAACGTATGAATTGACACAACCCAAGACTGATGTGAAGGTAGAGCATTACACGTGTGGGCAGCTGAGTGTTCACTGATTTGAGATTATAATAGGTGAAACGGGTGTTTCAGGATTATGGTTATGGTGGCGTGTTTCAGCTTGAATTTGACGAACAAAGCAGCTAAAGATCCCACTGGGTTCCGCTTATAAACCTTTGGTTTATGTGTTAACAAGTGACAGTAAAGCCTGTGAGGCTGCTGTGCTCATGGCTGTTTGCCCCTTTGTGGCCGTGTCAGCTGACAGCTGATCTCCCCCTTAGCCAACACCATATCCTGCTCAGGAAGTGCTGACGATGTAGCTGTCACACATTCTGCTGATGTGCTGAATTAAGTTTGTGTTTTTTAAGACCACTAAACGTTAAGAAAACGACACTGAGTTTAATTTATTCTGGTGACTCTTCACTTCATGTTATGCAGACGAGGATGAACAAACAACAACAATCAAACATGCAAGTTACATGATATTTTCTGTGTAAAGATAAATATGTTTTCAGTTAAAGATGCTACATACTAATTATTATTTATTTTAAAACCTTCTTTTATTCTCGATGGCGACCAATAATAAAGTTTTAAGTTGAATTTGTTTCTATTTCTCTGTTTTTTCTCACAGCTCCGGGCCCAGAACCAGGTGCTGAAGAAGGCAGTTGTGGATGAACAGGCCAACTCTGCCTCATTCAAGGTGAATTTAGAAAACAACAACAAATTATGATCCACAGCTGTAATGTCAAATTTGACTGCCAATGAGAAGTCTTGGAGATAACAGCATTTTCAAATTTGCTAAATAATTCCAGATGGTCACCTAATCTTACTAATACTTATTGCAATGTTGATAGTATTGCTAGAGTTGCCCAATGTCAGCTCTGCCTTATTTGAAAGGAACCCTTTTACATTTAGAAAAAATATATCAGCTCTGCATAGAATAGCATTGTGAAAATGAAGTTAGTCAAATGTCTGAGCCCTTTCTTCGCTCTCCTAATTTGCTCAATGTGCTGGTTGGCGAGAAGACATGTACAGCAAGTTGATAAGCAACATGTGTTTGTCATTGTCTTCATCAGGAGCAGCTTAAGCTGAGGGACCAGAGCCTCAGGAAGCAGGAGCAGGAGATGGACAGTCTCAGCTTCAGGAACCAACAGCTGGCCAAAAGGGTGGAGCTGCTTCAGGAGGAACTCTCTGTCAGTGAAGCCAAGGGCAAGAAGGGGAAGGTGATCATGAGGGAAATTAAGGAAGAGGCTACACAGTTGGGTTCGGGGAACAAGATGTATTCCTATATACATTAAAAATTAATATGCTCGCAAACAACATGTGCGATTATGAAATTTGCAAACTCAATAATGCTCATCAATGAACCCTAATGTTTTAGAAGCACAAGATACCGATTAACAGTCCCTATCGTATCTTCTGCAGAGCAAAGCAGACTCTCCGTCACAGCATGGTCTCGAGACTCAGATTGTTTTTGATGAGGACCTGCAGAAAAAGATAGAAGAAAATGAGCGACTTCATATCCAAGTAAGCAGCCACGTGATGTTTCGATTGGTCTTTCCTTGTTCTGTATACACACTTCATGTACTGGTGGGGCCATGCATGTGATGGGCCTGTTCGCTGCTGTCTATGCATTAGTTCTACGATGCGGATGAGCAGCACAGGAAGCAGGAGGCTGAGCTGACCACACGACTGCAGGAGCTGGAGAAAGACTCTGAGCAGCACCTGGCTGTTGTGGGCGGACTCACCACGAAGTACATGGAAACAATTGGGCGTCTGCAGAGTGACAAGGCTCGTTTAGAGGTGAGGATGAGGAGGACGAAGATGAAGTACATTATGTCATTGTACGTTTTAAAGAAGTTAATGAAGTGAATGTGTGCATTGTCTTCTGACAGGTGAAAGCTCAAACTATGGAGAGGGAAGCAAAAGAGTGCAGAATGCGAACAGAAGAGTGGTACATCATCCTTTTTATTCATGGTTTGGGAATGATTTAACCGCCAATGTGGTGTCAGAAAACCAGATGGGAGATTTGCATATCAAAAGTGCATACTGTGTACACTTTTTATGTAATTACGGGATAGTTTAGATATACCCCAGGAGTAGATGCATGCAAATAAATCACTACATTCGTGTTGAAATGAACTATACAACTGTTATGTTCAACCTTGGGAATATACATGTCTAGTTGTAATAGAATGCATAATTTAATCCATTCAACTTGTTTTTTTCCTGTAGTCAGCAGCAGGTGAGGCGGTGCCAGTCCGAGCTGAACAGACAGGTGAAACAAAGCAGCACTGTTATCCAGGAAAAAGTGCCCTTCAATGACACCAGTGAGTATCTCTGAGCTCTAGAGCCGACTTCTATTTGAGGACATTCCTGTCTCTGTCACCATAACACCGCTCTGCCCAGGAGGAAATGCACCAAACTGTAATATTGCACACAAGGAGGCAGGAGGCTAAACCATTTAAGCTATATTTGTTGAGTCAATACAAAGCAGTGCAGAGACTGAGGACCTGCTCTGGTTTGACTGCCCTTCTCTTTTATCCGGCAGAATTTGGTGACTACAACAGCCTGAATGTGCCACCACACAATCGAAGGCACCAGGTGAGAAAATAAAGGCAATGTTTGTCTTGGTTTGTAGTAGAGATGCACCGATCAGGTTTTTTGGTGCCGATCACCGATCACTGAAATCAGTATCTGCCGATCCAATAATACCGATCACGGTGTCGATTGAAGCATTCTATTTATTGTGTAGCATTATTGCCTAGGACTATGAGGAAATACATATATAAAGCATCTCAAACATTAAAGAAATTACCGATTTCTTTAAACATTTAGGACTTTTACTTTGAAAAATGTCCTAATTGATACATTAAAATTGTTTGATTGCTATTGTAGGGGATTTCAGATATGTATGGAACACGTCTGCATTATTCATTTCCTGGAACTCTTGGGGAAATCTATTTACAGGACTTTTTTTAACATACAAAAGTCTGACTTATTTCTATAAACTCTTCCTTGGTACAGTAAACATGTTTTAATGTTAGCATAATTTAAGCTAAATCTCAGAAACGATCTATAAAGATACAAAATCAGTTCATTGTTTACTTGTATTTGTTAGTGTATGTCTGTATGATTTGTCGACATCTTATTTTGATAAACGGATGTTGTTTCACGTGGTTCTTTCTGCTAACTTTGCAAAACCGGATGTTGTGTCACTTAAATCTTTCCGCTAACTTTATCAAAACCCTCGCGCGCTCCCGATCGAATGCGTTTACCGTGAGCATCAGTCTCTAGGGGCAGACATGTGAGAGTCGGCTGAGTTGACCCAGAGATTCAACTCGGGGGACGGGGACGCCGCTCGGTGCGTGAGGATCCCCTCCTGGACCTCTCACTCTGCGGCCCTCGCCGGGCGCATCGTCTCCGTTGCGATGCGCTGCGATTGAAACGTCTCTGATCGTTTTTCTCGCAGATGTTACGTCATCTGATCGGCCGTTTTGAGAACACCGATCAAAACCGATAATGGGAATATCGGCCGATATGGATCGGCGCCGATCAGATCGGTGCATCCCTAGTTTGTAGTACACATGCATTCAATTGTTTCCTACTTGTAGCTTACTTACTATTATCTAAAATTACAATTATTAGATATTCATTTTGTTTTGTTTGCATAATACATTTTGCAGTGTCTCAAAGCTCCAGTTTTTTTATTTGAAATCTTTTTCTAAAATGTTGTTTTTTGTTTATTAATCAATAACTAAGAATTCTGATATTGCGCAATTCTTAAACTTTAGTAATTGTGGTAGATTGTGCTGCAACTGCGGATTATTTTGTTACTTTTGTTATTTTATTACTCAATTCTGGCATTCTACAATCTTATTTAATTTTAATTGACTAATCAATTAATCAGACCCCATTTGTCACACTTTTGTTCAGACAGGAATAAAACAGAGTGTGTGTTCTTTGTGTTGCTCCAGCTTAAAGCCCGGGACGTGGCAGCTCAGGCCCTGAGCTTCATTCAGGACCTGGTGGCTGCTCTGTTGAACCTCCACTCGTACACAGAACAGAGAGTGCACATCTACCCCGTGGACTCCTCCATTGAACCCATCTCCCCGCTAAACCAGAAGGTGAGGCAACCGACATGAGAAACGCAGACTGCTTCTCATACAACAGATGGACATTGACGTCAACAACAAAAGACAGTAGCTGTTGTTTTGCGTCGAGAATGAATCGTAACCCACGTACACGCCTGAATGCACGATTCCTCTGTCCACCCAGTTTTCTCAGCATCTCCATGAGAATGCAGCCTATGTGCGCCCCCTGGAGGACGGCTTTCTACAGTTGCACCAAAGCATCACAGAGGACACGGTCACAGTGCTGGTGAGTGGTTTTTGGACCGGGTCGTTGTGTGGGCCGGTTCGTGATGCTCGCGTCCCGCCAACCGCCAACTGTGTCCGTTTGTTTTCTTCATTTAAAGGAGACTGTCGTTAAGCTGAAGAGCTTTGCTGATAATTTCTCCTCATACACCCACTTTCTGCAAAAGATTCTTCCCTACCAGCTGAAAAGGTCAGTGTGTGTGTGTGCGTGTGTGAACATGTGCGAGTATGGCTGTATTGATCGTCTCCTCTCTTTTCAGCCTAGAAGAAGAGTGCAACGCGCCTCCTTGTACGGCGGCACTTATTGCAAAAAACCACGAGTTACAGAGTGACATGAAGAAAGTGACGTCTGTGTTTGAGAAGCTGCAGAGCTACATTAAGCTGTTGGCCTTACCCAGTAGGTTAACTTTGAACATGCGTACCAGATGCGAGACATGAGTTCATCCAGCTGCGAGAGACATGTTGTTTGTTTCTGTGGTTTTTGCTTGTCGTGGCAGCTGCTGCCGTGAAGCGATCCGATATGCTTGTTTTACAAATGTGTGTCTCAGGTGCGCGGCAGGATGCCGTTCCACAGAGCAGCACCTCAGCTGTCTTCACCCAGCTGGCTGCCTGCCTTCACAGTCTTCATGACGCCATTAAAGGTGAGCAGCGCCACGAGCCGTTGTTCACCTGTGACGCAGCACGATGACTCCCTCACGTATCCACCGCGCTGCTGTCGCCGCTCTTCAGTCGGACTCAATTTCTGTTTTCATGACGATACCCACCAGCCCATGTTTTGAAGTGCAACTATCCAGCGTCTACCACACTGCGATTTGAAATGGATGTATCATGTAGTGCTCTCTGGCAGAACAGTCTCTTGTGTTCACATGACACATTAGTGTTTGTGTTTATTTAAGGGCCCTTGTCTTGGTACTTGTGGGGCCAGTGATTGTGGTCAAATATACTTTTAAAGACATGCGGTTTTACTATATGAAATACAATTGCATCATTTATACATCAATCAGTGAACGGAGCATCAGAAAACGGCTGCGTTTTTCATTTCAAAAGATGATAGAAATGTAATATGTAGCTGTTGAAGCTGAAGAAGGAACTCAAAGCCCACAGATGCTGTAAATGCTCCTCCTTCTGTCCCCCCCCCCTCTGTGTCCAGAGATGTCCAAGCACTATAACCAGAAGGCCAGCTTGGAGCAGGAGCTGCCCACCATCACCCAGAAGCTCTGCACCACAACCGAGTGCCTGCTGGGGTCTCTGGGCTCTCTGACCAGCTGCACCGGCAAGGTGTGGCCAACAGGGGGCAGGCTGCAGCCACGTTGATTGTCCCTGTAGCATCTGTTCAAATATCAAATATCTGTCGATGGTGTGAAGCACGAAAGCTGAATTGCGAGTCGCAGAGAGATTTCACTGCAACTGGAATTGGTAATGTTGCCACCACAGAACGACAGGACTCAGGTGGGCAGCCGTTTAATGTTCAGAGATACTGTCCAGCTCGGTTTGGACAGCTGCTCCCCGGTCCGAGGAAAGGGGAAAAACCATTTATCTCTGTAAATGAAGTGGCTGAGGCGTGTCTGCCGACGGGAGGGCCCGGTCCAGCGGGCTGCGGCGCCGAATATCACGCTGGCACAAGATGTGTGTAGTGAGCCGCATTTTGAGAGTAATCATCTCAGCAGGCAAAAGCTTAATTGCTCAGCCATCTCTCATCCTGGACACTTGGCGGTGTGATAATCTCTCTCGTAAACACACTGGTTAATTTGAGGCTCAACAGAACGCTGAGCGTCGGCATTGAGACGTGCGGGCGTCATGAGTGTTTCTTTAACTCAGGCGGCTGCAAGCATCCCTTTTGATTGTAATGATATAAGACGTTATGTCACTGTTTTATTGCAGATTGCTACTTTCTTTAGCAACAACTTGGACTTCTTCACATCATCCGGCTACAGTCCAAGAGGCAGCACAGTAGCACTCAACCCCTTGCAAGCAGAGACGATGTTGGCCAACAAAAAGAAAGCGGCTGCCTACATACAGGCCATCAAACAGGTCAGCATATGCCCACGTCTGATGATTATTTCCAGGTCTTTGCTCGTGTGTGACAGTGTGACCGAGCCGTTGCAGTTAAAGCCCCCAAACGTTGGAATATTGTGCACATTTGCACAAAGTCGTCATCTGTAACGTCTTGTAAATCGGCTTTGTGAATATTTCAAACGTTTCCTCTGCTTTCTATTTATTTTCCTTCTTTTTTTGTTATTATTTTCCATTTGAAAGCACTTTGTTAAAGTTACGATGAGGAACTTGTAACTGGTTATGCAATAGTCTCAGTTAAATACTGATTCCTCTCTATAACCTACATGAAGATCATCAGCGAGAAATTTCGCTATTTCTATATAGTTATTATTAATGCCACCGGGTCTGCATGAAACCAGACGGGCTGCTGAAGGCCCGGGCCCAACTGCTGGTCCTGCTCAAGGGAAGGGAGGCACAGGAGAACCAGAACCAGGACTTAGTGCGGCAGACTGTCGGACTCTGCTGCAGGGAAAGGAGAGGTTTTCTGAAGGGACTCCGTTGATAAGAAGCACTTCCACTTGTGTCCACAGAGGCCGCCAAAACCAACTAAGACAAATTGTTCCTTGTAGTGCGTGTACAATGCGTGTTTTTATTTATTTGTAAATAAACAGTTTTCGACTGCTTCTTGTTTGTTTTTCCAGGGCAGGACGCCGTCGGTTCCATACAGAGACGCCCTGTCGAACCGCCGCATCCTCACCAGCTCCACTGAGAGCCGAGAAGGTCTCACCCAGCAGGTATGACACTCGCCTCAGAATTTATTTCTGGAAACCCTTTTTGTTGGTTTAATGCTCGTGCATTTTGAAAAAAAATTTCAGAATAATCTTTCAAAGAGACACCCAGTGGTATCTGGACAATGTGACCCGTATGAATCATTGTGCCAACCAGGTGTGGTTGCCTTGGAGACAGTGATATAATAACATGGAGGTTAAGCCCCAAATGGTTCCACACGCAATTATGTTGGTTGTGACTGCAGAACAGCACCATCAATAGTTTCTGGGAAAGACGGGGGCATGGAAGAGGGGTTTATAAAAGGGCAGAAATCTCAGTCTGAAAAACGATGATATGAAAAAAGCCAACGTATTTTAGAAATGTCTTTACCTGCCTAATACTGCTGCCCTTTGCTCGTCTCATCCCTCATCCCATCAGCTCACTGTCCTCTCTTCTCCGCCCTGTAGGTGCAGCAGAGCCAGGACAAGATCGCTCGGCTGGAGCAGGAGAAGGAGCACTGGCTCCTGGAGGCCCAGCTGGGGAAGGTGCGGTTGGAAAAGGAGAACCAGCGCATTGCGGACATGGAATCGCAGCTCGCAGCAGCTTCAGGGGGAAGTCCAAACTCCCGGCCAGCCGCAGCCAGCGTGCTCTCAGAAAGCCACGAGGAAGCCGAGAGAGAGCGGCACGCTGCGGGGAGAGAGACGACGCCGTGCACCAGCCTGGTACAGTCGCTGTGGTGGTTGCTGTACTTGGTAGTTTTCGCTTGCACTGGACACTTTCTGCCCACGGCACTGGTGTCTGGTTTGCTACAACAAAGGGAGTACTATCGTTCTTTTCTCGTAGCTCCCTCTCTAAGCACGGTTTTGCCTCCTAAAACGTCCAATGTGCAGCTGCTGCAGAACAGAATAACACTGTTTGAGTTCACGTTGCAGTCACAATCCAGGGCGGTTTAACTCACTAGTCGCTGAACTATTTGTGTTTCCTCGTTTATTGTTATGGTCTCTTGCACGGCTGGGTTTTATAACGTCCGGTTCCTGACGCGTTTCTCTCTTTGGTCTTGTTGGCAGGTCGGCATGCTGTGCACGACACCGACCGTTGACCATGTGAGTGGTCAGACTTCACCAATTGACATATTTAAATTCAGAAGGAAAAACTTTTTGAAATCCTGATGCTTTCCAGAAGGAAACGAGTCATATCTGGTGGGATGTCGTGTCTGTTTGGCAGGTGGGAGACGAGGAGTCCCGGGAGCAGCTGATAAAGACTCACTACATGGCCAGAGTGGGAGAGCTCACCACCCAGCTCCAGATTGCAGACAGCAAAGCTGTGCATTTTCACTCTGAGGTGGAGCCCGATCTGCACTCCTTGTCATAGCAAAGAAGTGACCGTTCCACGCACACAGCTGCTCTAACATTGCATGTCACCTGGGGAGGGATATGGAAACTCTGACAACATCCACCACGAAATGCCCGAATACATTCCGTGCAGAACAGTCACGTGCCCCTGCTCCCTCATGTGTCCTATTGCTGTCTGCTTCTTTAATTTGACAACAGAGGGCAAATAAACTGAACCAGGAGTTAACCTTGTTTCTCTTTCCTTTCCTCTTTGTGCTCTGGACATTTTTTTTGAGGTCCTTTATCAGCAAGTGTTTCCTTTTTTTTCCCCCTTATTTTTTTACCGAGAAACTGACACTATATTTTTACCATTGCACTGAGTCTTGATCTGAGTGTAGAGACTTCTCTAAGCGACATTCGGTCGCATTGTGATTCACCGGTATGTCCGTCATCAACATTTAGTCTCGTAGAAGGAATGCACCTGATCATGAGTCACACCCTCTGGAATTAAACTGTCATTTATTTCAAAACAATTGGCGCTGTTCATAAATATCAACATTATCCAATGCAATATTTCCCTTTATTCTAGATTTTGAAATGCATCTGTAAAGTGTGCCAGACATGCCGTTGTTAACTTTCCTTTTCCCCCTCCCAGTGTCGAGCTTTGGCCAAGAGATTAGCCATTGCAGAGAAGTCCCGGGAGACTCTGAGCGAGGAGGTCAGACAGGCTAATCAGAAGGTCACACGCTTGCAGGTAAAAGGCAGACCCATTACCGAAAAGCTTCCCGTCGGAGTATCGACAGAAACCGCCTCCCAACACAGAAGAAAACATTGCCATTGTATCTGTGGTGTCTCGTACAGGACGAGCTGACTACAACGAAGAGGAGCTACGAAGACCAGCTCAGCATGATGAGCGACCACCTGTGTAGCATGAACGAGACTCTGAGCAAGCAGAGAGAAGAAATCGACACGCTCAAACTGGGCAGCAAGGTACAGCACACCGTCCTGTCATGTGGCTGCTTTTTATTCTTTTAAAATAAAGTGTTTTTGGAATGTTTGAATTTGAAAGGAAACGATACAAAATGTAGCTCTGTTGCATGCTGCGTATAAATAAATCTTAAAGGCGCCGTTATTGAAGAGTGGTGAAAACAAATCCCCAGTGGCTTCAGGCGGTGTGAGGGATCACGTCGGGTTCGTCTGGGAAATGTGACATGGTAAAGTTTGGTGGTCGCCGCCGGGGCCTGATGGGAAAAGCACCTGCTTGAGCATCTGAAGAAGTCGTTAAGTCAGCAGAAAGAGGCCCGTTTGGAGCGCGCAAGCAGGAACATGCACGCACACAGATGTCTGCGTGTTGGGAAGTTGCAGGACAGAACATGTCAGTGAGTCAAAGGTTGTGATTTTCTCTTGAAGGTGAGAGAAGCCAGCCTCAGCATGTTTTTTTGTTGGTTTTTTTGGGGGATTTTTGAAAAAGAATGTAAAAACAAATCTCAACTTGCTGCACTCGAATGCAACACGGCTCTTTAACGTGGTGTACCGAATCAGAAAATAACTCAATCGTTTCTTTTCCCGAACTGAGTTTGTATTTTCTGTTTTGTTTTTTTAGGGAAGTGCAAAAAAGAACAAAAGTCGCTAGAGCTGTCGTCTAAACTCTGGCTCCATTGTGGCCCCACAAAGGGCCCCTTGAGAGGAGGGCTGGCCTCCAGCACCGGGCCCAAACCACAGGACGGCTACATGAGCCTCAGATCCCTCCACTGTCCAGCAGTGGCAATACAAACTCGTTTGGAGGCGTGAAAGTCTTTGACTGAAGAAGCAGCCCCCCCCCACCCCCCTTTCCTTGTCACAGCTCTGTTTTAACCACGATTTGCATTAAAAACTCTACAAGAAGCTGCTGCTTCACCTTTTTTGGAGAGAAAAGGCTTCCCCCCCCCCCCCTGAAAGGGGCGGAGGACAATAAATGGTGGGATCAGTGGACGTTGGCAATGCTCACTGAAGTCGGGACTTGAAGACCAAACCCTGTCGATGTGCTTTTCCTGCTTTAAACGTGCGTGTAACAGAAAATTAAACTGCGCCCTGACTGCTTATCTGTGGGAGCAGGCGAGCAGAGTCGATGTTGGTGTGGCTGTGTGTGTGCAGAGTGTCGTCTCATCGTGTGACGTGAACCGGGCTTCACAACATGCAAGTATTGATTTACACGTTGACATTGTTATAATTTTAAAATAACACTTGGGATTATTTTGCGCTCGTGGTTCCAGGGGCCTGTATGTCTCCATGCAGCATAAAACCCCTTCAAAACAAACTGATGCATCAGAAGCTTCTGTCAAGAAGGGCTTTAAAACCGGAATGAACACCTAACAAAGACTAAGTTGAATTCATTCCTCATTTTGGAAAAGGTCCAGTCATGTGAGGAGTGGAGAATAGGCAGGAAGAAATGTCTGCCTTGAAGCGCTGATTAACTGTTTACCTCGACCAGGAGGGTCGGATGGACACGTCTGAGCTCGTTAAATGTGTCAGTCTGTCTGTGAAGTTGTAACAAGTCGTTTTTATCACCAAAGTAAGTGGATCTGCACTCGGATGCCTGGTGTGGCACAAATTCATGTTGTAATATGTATGCACAAAAAGGGTTAATGTGAAAATACACAATAAAAATCATGATTTAATTGTGTATCATTTCAAAGAAAAGAAAATCTATATATTCCTACATACACAAAAAAGCAATTATTTAGAGGTTACAAAAGTTTATTTTCCAAGAAATTGTGAAAACAGTCTTCAGTTAGTTCTTCTCCTGTGTGGTAGCAACTGGTCGGGTTGGATTGGCCCATAATGCAACTGGTTTAGGATAACAGTTAACGTTTACAGAAGAGGTCAACTTCTTTGGCACATTTTTTAGAACACTTCTCACAATCTAACCTCTTCAAAAGCACATATAAATATGTGAAACTAAATAAAAAGCGTGTTCAACATTTAAATGCTCCATGTGTTCAGTTCACCTGGTTAACAAAGATCCGTTTCTGAGAGTTGGTGGAGACGGTTTTCAATTGCCTGTAATTTAAAAAACGGAGCAGCCGCGAACACACCCTAACCACTGGGAAATGAGGTCGTACTGTTGAACGAGACATGTTAGAACTGAAAGATTGTTTGATGCCGTCACTTTACGTGGAAGGAAATTGATAGTGTCTTTTTAGTAGGAATTCGTGATGCTTTCATGAACTCTCGGTACACGACTTCCGAGGTCAACGTCCTAATAACCACCACTTATGTGTGCGTTCAAGAGCTTTCGGACAATGACGACGACGGTGATGCACATTTGAAGGTTTACGTTTTTGCCAATTCAAAAAGCACAGAGGCAGCAGAAATATTGTAATAACAGTTCCACAGAATTATGGAAAAGTGGTCAACTGAAATATATACTTCTAAATTCTTATGTGCAAAACGACACAGCAGTAGTACTAAAAAAAAATATAAATTACGGGTCCTCTTCCCTGCTCGCACGTCGGGGTGCTGGCGGACGCCGCCCCCCTCGGCCGAGACGCACCTTTGCTAGTCGGTGGCGCTTTGACTCGTGAAAAAAAATTGTTGTGATATCCAGGCCTTGAATTCTTACGAAGCATGAGAAGTTTGGAGTTTGAGCGAGTCCAGGGTTGCCAGCAGGGAGGACACTGTGACAATTACATGTGAATGTGATTCAGCGTGTCTACCAGCTCCACAATAATCTGCGAGGAGCAGTGTTTTCATGGCGAATGGCGTTTCTTTTCCGAAAAAAATTATGAGTTACAACAACGTCAATTTTCATGGCGAATGCGTTTTTTTCAAAAAATTAGAAATATGGAGCAGATTCCATTATGTATGGCTGAGTACAACAACGTTTTTTTTCATGGCGGGCTTTCTTTCTTTCCGAAAAAATTACCATATGGGTTACAACAACGGCAATTTTCATGCGAATGGCGTTTTTTTTCAGAAAAAATTAAACAACGTCAATTTCATATGCGAATGCGTTTCTTTTGCCGGTCCGGGCGCACATAAAGTTTATTTTGAAATCATGAATCGGGTTTAAGCACTAGGAGAGTTTAACGTTTTTAACTAAAAAAAAAAAAAAAAAAAAAAAAAAAGGCATAGGATTGATTGATTGATTGGCCCCCCCCAAATATTATGAAAAAAAAAAAAAAATCAAGGTGTAGGGTGTGTCGGATAGGCTACCATATACCAATTGAAGAGACAAGTGGATTTGGAAGTAGTTATTACTACATATTACATATACACCCCTTTGGTTAAACAAAAGTGTTTTTAAATCTAAGTAGGCGGAGCTTAGGGGTCTGAGAGGCTTTTGTAGCAGGTCAATTCTGACCCTCTGACCAAATCTCAATTCAATCCGTCATTAGCGAAAAAAACGTGAGTACGAACGTCTGCTGGGGCGTACAGGGTGCGGACAGTCGACGTTTTCTTCGGAACGATAATAATAATCCTTTCAATAATAATAGGTTCCTCCTCTCCGACGGACCTAGGACCCCTAAAATAAATAATACACACAATATCCACACACAAAAAAAAGAAATATATATATATAAAACAATGTAATAGAATATACATCATGGCAATATATATATATAAAACAATGTAATAAAATATACACTTTTTTGAGACTATATATATATATATGTATATACATACAATATATATATACAATATATATATATATATATACTTCTAAATGTAGGCAAAGGGATAACGGGGCATAATTTGAAGTGTGAAAGAGAAACACAAATACCGTAAGTCAACGAAATGAACACAAATGGGTGATTGTTGCACAGCTTTCTTTATTCCTTGTGAACATACTTGTATGTTTTATTGGAAACCATCTTCTAGCTACTGGATTCAAACTTGTATTCAAATCCATCTTTTGCAGAATCTGTAAAATTGCCACACTGCATCTGGCCATCGTTGTAGATATATGTTACACATGGGCCTCGCTGCATCCATGACTAATATAATGTTTCTAGGGAACTCACACAGCAATAAATAATAACACGGATTAAATAGATCATATGTTTAGCAGAACATGGGTTTATTTAATGAAAGGCTATGTTCGTTGTTTATTTCCCAACACAGAGATATACCCAGTCGACCTATTATCTTAATTATTACTTGAGCTGAATATCTTCCTGTCTACTTGCTGTGATATACGCTCCCATCTCCCGATGGCGACATTTCCTACAGTCACGAACGCAGCACGGCGCTGTTCATTCCCCAAAGTGTCCCGCTTCAGGACAGTCTGGTGAACTCGGGAGGGGAAGCGCTGTTCAAACTCCAGGATTTACACTCTGCCATTTTGAGGAAAACCGGCCGACAGCGAGAGTGCGGACGCGTCCCTGAAACAGAAGTCATGACCCGAGTTAGTGAACGCGCCCTGTGAATCTGTGAGTATGCCTCTCTTCTGCTCGCGCGCAGCTGTGTTTCGTGTTGTTGTGGCGCGAGCTGAGCTGGTTCGTGTCCGTCAGAAGCGACTTAACGCCGCGTCGGTCCGCTCGGTCGACTCGGCGCCGGCGCTCGGAGCAGCGGAAGGCGAGTGCGTCGCTCACACCGCCGAGGAGAGTTGAGTGACAACTTCTCTCGGACTTCTTGTGAGCACAAAGCCGCAGAAGCGAGCCCAGAAGTGGGCCCCTGTGTTCCGGGACGCGGGCCCGGCTCTGTTGGGGATGACAACACGCTGGTACTGTTTTCTTTCTCCAGCCCGAGTTGTTACGGGACACACACACACACACACACACACAGTTACACACACACACACACACACACACACACACACACACACACACACAGTTACACACACACGCCACACACCTACACACACACACACACACAAATGTCTGGCATTTACCGAGCCCACGCTGCAGGAATGCTCTGTGGCAACAAAGTTTCAAGATATGTTTCAAAGACTAAACGATCCAGTGTATTTGCAGTGGCCGTTGTGTGTGCCATCTACTGCTCGGAAACAACACCAACACGATGGTTTGTTCTCCGAAGCCGGACTCTGTGCTACTAATGACCATCGGCTAAAGTTTGCTCCCAATTGTCAACCAAAAGCTGCCAGAGCACGTGACGTAGCGCAACACTATCGCCACCTTGGCTTCAGCAGCTGTGGATACGTGTTTTGCTCATCCTTTGCAGGAGGACAGACTGTTTTTGTTTCTGTCAACAGTGACACAGTCTTGCTTTTAGTGTGCTCCAAAATAAAAAAGGGAAATGCACATTTTCCATGAGTTTATTATTAGTTATCCTGAAGTGTCTGGGATCAACATGAATAACTCCTGCTTGAGTAAACTAAATGCAGTGTAGAAGTGTAGTATTGTTTTATATCAGAATCAGAATCAGTTTTGTTGGCCAAGTAAGTTTGCACAAACAAGGAATTTGACTAGGTAAAGTGTCTCAGTGCTTACACAAAATATACATTTCAACACAATACAATACAGAACAAACAAAACAAACAGTGCAGTACAGAACAAACAGTGCAACGGTCTAAGAAGTTTTAGAGAGGGAGTGCTGAAAACCGTGCAAATAAACAAAAACATAAAAAAACACGAGAGCACACCACCGAGGCAGCCATCCGCGGCGCCATCTTGGATCTACATATATATATATATATATATACACACTTTTTGTGTGCTTCAGCTGACAAAAGATTATCCCATTCATTCCAGCTTATTTCTTATTCCAGTCATGCTTTTCTGAACTGTGAAAAGAAAACCTCAAATGAATGCCCTGGAATTATTGCACATAATACAGCCGACGCAGCATTTTATTTACTCTGTTTGTTTAAGGCGTGAGGAGACAAGAGCAGCGGCACCCACACTTTCTCTTCTGCTTGGTGTTGATGGGAGAACAGAGCTCACTTTGCAGAACAGCACCAGTGTTGTGATGGAATGACCCATTTCCAGTGGCAACACTGGAAATGGGTCATTCCATTTCCAGCTGTGCACTATAGATTATTACAGTCATTGTGGTCACAACCGTAGTACCCTCCCGTCAAATGAAAAAGGGCGTCTTATTTTAGCTCTGTTTATATACTTTTCCAAAGGGAACTGATCCACTCTATCGTGTGAATACACAGGACATTGTCTCGTTTAATCAGGAAGCATCTGGCTGCTAAGTTAAAGTTTAAAAGTGTTTGTTTTACCCAGCAGTTTTATTCCTAAACCACAATAGTTTCCTCCCAGTCATCATTTGTCAGGCGACTGTTCCTGCTTCCTGTCATCATTGTCCTCTGTCACAGTCGTCAGGGATTGCAGTAAAGGCAAAATAACTAGAGCTCCTCATGGGAATGGACTTTAACCGTGACTTAAATTATCGTTGCAATGAAGATATTCTACATAATCAGTTGAGTATCAAGAAGTGGCACCCAGGATGTGTTCTGTCGTGCCTGATGGTTGGCGTCGGCCCCTGGCTGCTGTTCCTCTTTTGTGGACGGAGGTTTCTGGGAGTTTGTGAGAAGTTGTCACGTTATTCCAGACGCATGATCATTCATCAGTTTGGACAGTTGGACCTGTAAATGGTTCTTTTTGGAGAATTAGCGTTCATATCAAAGCGCTGACTGGCCTCTTTTTTTAAAGCTGATGAATGCATCTATTTGGCTCCATATTAAGACCCAATAATTATATCTAAGTGGCTGCAGACTTTAAGTTATCGTGCGTGATAGTCAACACAATGTTGCCGACACCAGGCGAGCGAGGGTAGTGATTTCTGTAAGTATAGTAATGATAAACAGAACAGGCCTAATGGGATTAGCGCTGCTTTTTAACTGGGAACAGTGTTGTGTAAATGATTATTATTGTCATCAAGTTATAGGTGTTGGATTTCTTTACCTCCCAAGTCTCGACATGATAACCGTGAAAAAGGTGAAACTTGTGAAAGTAATTCCTCCGACTTGTTTTATATGTTTACTAAATACCTAATGGGCCCATCTTCATCCCCAGGCTCCTTCTTCGTTTCCGTTTTGTTCCATTTGATCGTGATAAACAACCAGACAACCCTGAACTTGTGAATATCTTGTAAATTTTTTTGAGGGGGCGGTGATTTGATAAAAATGGACATTAAGATACTATTTGTTGTCAGTTCACACGGACGGAGCAGGCTGGCGCATTTCCTGTGTGCAAAGCTGCTCGTCCCAGAGGAATGTGTGGAATGTCATTTCTTGTCCTCTGTAGATTTAGCAGCGAGAGAACCCAGAAAGAGATGGCAGCCCGCCGGTGACCCCCCGCGGAGGACTCAATCTTCTCGGTGCCCGACAATTTTGAACCAAAGCTGAGGGATTCTGTGAGTCGCCGAGGCAGGACGAACCCGCTGTCTGTCGGCGTCATTGCAAACCCTCATTAGAAAGATGTTTGACTGAAGACTCGTCAATGCACCACCCGGAACCAGAACCCGGTCCCACTGGATGTCTTCCGTGTTCAAAGTCTGTGATCTCGAAGGGAGGAGGACGGCTGTAATTGAGGCTTTCGGCTTTCAATTATTTTCTTCCAGATTGTTCTGGGGGAGATGAGGCTTCAACAATTTTGAAAAGCAGCTTCTTCTCCATGGCCGAGTGAGCCTGACGTTGGTGAGAGTAGAGCTGCCGACGCATCAAGAAACACACTGTGCTGGACTGGCGGGGTAATTAACAAACAGGTGTGTAAATACTGCAGCGTGTTCACTCTGACTATTTGCTGATTAGGCGGAATGCCATTGTTCCGCATTATCAGAACCCTCTCCAATGTTTCAGACCGATACTGAAAGACGAGGAAACGTCTAACCAGCTCGGCTCCTCCCTGAAGCTGCTTTGCCGCCTTCCACCTGCTTCTCACTTCGTGCTGGTTGATGAGGCAGGATCTTTGCCACCGTAGCTAACCTGTCTCGCACGCATTTTAGAGCAGGCTTGCAATCAAATATTTAGACTCTGCTTATTTCAAATACTGAACCGTTGAACAGAAGAACTCCTCCCTTTTGAAAAACAGGAATAGTCCCTTTTACTCTAAGCATTTCCTCCTCTGTTCCAGAGGGAGCTTCTAGAAACCTTTATGTATCGCAGTCCTTCGAGAAACCCAGTGTCAGAATGTCTGGATGCCAAAGAGTTTCCCCAGTAGAGAACATTTATTCTCTAATCTTTGTTTTCCTAGGTTTGAATGGAAGAAAATATTGTTGTGCATATGTCAACTTATTGTTAAGAATTATAACCACACAGGTGTTGTACTGGCTTTACCCATGTATGAAGATACACCCATCGGAGTAGCAGTGAAGAATAAAGGCTGCACAGCTGCATATAAATGCCAATGTCAGCATGCTATGTTTACATGGTACCGGACGTAACGTTTCAACATGTTTGTTTAACATGTTAATATTTGCTAATTAGCACTAAACACAAAGTAAGGCTGAGGCTGATGGGAAGGCCATTTGTTTTTGCAGATATTTGATAAGAAATCAACGGGTGACTATTCATTATTTAGAATGACAACACTGCTTCATTTGCTCGCCCATGTATCGGTGTACCAAGACCGATACTTCGCTCCAAAGCTACGCTACAAACTATTGCTATAACTATAAGCATAAAGGCCACAGCGCTGTATCTGCATCCTTACGGAAATGAGGGAGATATGTATCGGCAGGCATTTGGTGAACTTGTCCCTCGTGCATGAAGCTGGTCAATAAGACTGCTGGCTCTCTTCTGATTGTGTTCCCGCTGGACAGTTCAGTTCGTAAATGTTTGCATGAAGCATTAAAGAAAAGCTCTAATCCGGTGTCACCGGGAGAATCTGCTGCCGTGTGACGGCGCAGAGTGCTCGCCTCAGCGCTACCGTCAAACGAGCCGGAGTTAATTGTGGTCTTAACATGATTATGTTGTTCCAGGTTTTCAAGGTCACTCTCTCTTTATGTTTTAATGGAGTACCTTAAGGAAATATGTTTTATTTATATCCCCAGGAGCTGTTTCTCCCTCTTTGATAAATGGACTCGCTCAGCTTTCCAGGGAACTGATCCATTCAAGAGCATGTGTGTTACCTCTGGAACGTCTCCAAATGTTACCCATTTAAAAATAATTTCAAAAAGACCGAAGATGAAACTTTGTTTTGGATTTTCTAATGGTGCCTATTTGTTTTGTTGCAGATGAGAACGCTTCAGGGGGCCAGTTGACCCAGCAAAGGAGGAATTGCTGATTTGAACTGGCTATCCGCCCTCTCCAGCCATGTGTTCCACAAATCACTCAAACTGGGTCACATTTGAAGATGACAGTACACCTTTCTCGTCACCTCAAAAGCCCCTCCAGTCACCAGGCCTTATCAAAGCCTCGGTACCACGTCCCAATGGTCTGAAATTAGTCCCTCCCCCAATCAGAGACACCTCCTGGAGCTTCAACAGTTCTCTGGAGTCGCCTCAAAGCCACGCCAGCCTTAGTGGAAGTTCCTGTGTACCATGCAACACACCCTCTTGCACCCCTGTGAGTGGCGTTCCTGGCACTGCGTCCCCATTTCACTTCAACACGGGGGAAAAGAACGACTTCTTCCGGAGTTTCTCCAGCACCACCTCGGTTCCCTCGCCTGCTCCAGAGGAGGGCCCACGCCCTTTCCCTTCTTTCCAGGGCAGCTCAGGACACTACAACCCCTTCTGGGATGGATCTGGACACAGTGCCGATGTGGACAGCTCCTCCTCGGACTCGGAAGCTGAAAAAAGCCTCCCGCGTTTCTTCATACGGACCAAAGACGGCAGTGAGCCTCCGCGTGACCACCTCCAGAACTCCTTCTCCTACGTTTGCCACCAGCTGGAAGGCCTCCGGGCGGGACCGGACCGCGGGACGGAGACGGGAAAAGATGGGGAGAGGCGGCCGAGCTGCAAAAGCGAGGTGCTCGGCGAGGTGCTCGGCGAGGGCGCGTCGCAGTTCGTTCCTCGGGGTCTGTTCCGGAGCCAGAAGAGAGACGGCTGGCCTGTCTTGCTCAGGATTCCTGAGAAGAAGAACCGCATGTCCTCACGACAGTGGGGGCCGATCTACCTGCGCCTGCTGCCGGGAGGCGTGCTGCAGATGTACTACGAGAAGGGGCTGGAGAAGCCGTTCAAGGAGCTGCAGCTTCTCCCCCAGTACCGGCTCTCGGATCTTAAACTGGAAAGCTACGGCGAGCCCCGCAAAGTCCTCTCGGTCAAGGTGGAACATTTCTCGTACGCGGAGAAGAAGCGCTACCACCCGAAGCTGGAGGTCAGCCACGAGGCCGAGGCCGAGGAGCTGCTCAAGTTCGGCTCCACGGCGCACGCCGACATGGAGGACCTGGTCGTCTCCATGGAAGAGGAAATCTTCAAGCTGTGTTTTCCCCGCCAGCAGAGGCGGCACTACGAGGAGCAGGAGCTGTCCCTGCAGATCACCGATCACATCTGGATTCAGCTGGATACGCTTGGAGACGTCATGGAGCGGACAGCCTTCACCCAGATTCACTGTCTGGCCTTCCTGAACGGACTGGGAGATTGTTTCCTCGCCCTCAACGATCTCGGGCTGATGCGCTTCGACTCCGGCTACGGGACCGAGGAGGACGGGGAACTCTGGATGGAGATCGCCGACTGCCGTTTTCACAAGTCTGTGAACGAGTCCGAGTTCCAGAGGTCCCGGCTGGTAAAGTTCTCGCCCCCCGAGTCCTGCAGGGTGGAACTGATGCGCTACAAGACGGAGGTTTTGGGCTGCACAGAAATCCCCTTCTCGGTTAAAGCTGTGGTCACAGTTCAAGGCGCCTACGTGGAGCTGCAGGTCTTTCTCAACATGTCGGCCACCTTCCCGTCCACACTGGGGGTGTGTGAAACGTACCCGCTGTGTGAGAACGTGGTGATCCGCGTGCCGGTGCCAGGCAACTGGGTCCGAGTGACGCAGACCGCTGCCTTGCTGCGGCAGAGGTCACTGAAGGCCCGGATGAACAGAACCGCCTGCCTGGGCGCTGTCGGCGCTGCCGATTCACAGCCCGTCATGCAGGTGACCATCGGCACCGTCAAGTATGAGAATGTGTACTCGGCCGTGGTGTGGAGGATCGACAGACTGCCCGCCAAGAATACGGGTAACGCATTTTGCAGAGATTAAAATCCAGCCCGGCGCTGCAGCTTAACAAATCCTCTTCTCGTTGGCACCGTGGCTTCTTGTCGGTACGTCTGCCGCTCAGGGGGGCGATGACACGCTAACGACTAGTGCACTTTGTTTTCTCCTCTGCAGCGGTGGATCATCCTCATTCGTTTTCCTGCAAGCTGGAGCTGGGATCCGACCAGGAGATCCCAAGTGACTGGTACCCGTTTGTCACCATGGAATGTGAGATTATGGGCGCAGTCGTGTCACAGACCAGGGTGAAGTCGCTGGGCACCGAGAACGACATCCAGCCGCAGAAACACGTCACCAGTTGGACGCGCTATCATTGTCAGGTAAGAAGGCTCACCAGTGGGATTACGGTCTTGGTCAAATCACAAGAAAAACACCTCTTTTTTTTCACAAGGAAAAAAAACATTGGTTTTATTTCCAGGTGGAGGTGGAAAAGAAATGGATTGAAACGGAGTCACAGAAGCAATCGGGCTGCATGACGCAGTGACGGTCCAAGAAGCTCTGACGAGGACGGTGTCCCTTTGGTCCAAGACATTTGCTAAAATCTTGTTGACGGTGAAAGGGAATGACTAAAGAAATGAACAAAAACAAGGGTGATGAGGGACTTTCTGCTTATATCTGGTATCAAATTCATGTAATGACTTATAGTCTGGCAGGACTTCTCATGGAGCTTCCCTGATTTTGTATCCTTTAACTTAGACTGAATTAGTCTCGACCAAATTACAAAAATGTGGTTCTTTTGCCTAGCACTTTACATTGAATAGATTTATTTACTGTGTGCCGACAGTTTTTTAAGAGTACTGTATATAAGCTTGCATTTGCGTCATCTGCACTGCACTCCAGAATGATTGTCAGCCTCAATAAATGTACGCGTGAGATAAACAGCGTGAGTAATGAGCGATATTCAAAGTGTTTGAGAATCTTTTTTCATCTGCAGATGTTCAGGGTCAGGCCCTGTTGTTGCCCGGCAAAGTTTAGAGTTCACAGATTTTCACACGTATTCGTTTTATTATAATCCTCAACCTTTGTACTAAATTCTATGTGACATTGGCATGGCAATATGTTGCCGTCCCCCTTGTATCAATAAGCATCACAACAAATATGAAAAATAAGTGGATTTTATAAGTTATGCGATTATAGTTACAAATACATTGTTTCCAAGGCGGGTCACTTCCTGCTGAGCCCTCAGTATTTGTCTGAAGTGTCCCTAATCACAATAATTTGGGTTGAACCGACTCAAAGCCACTCAGCAGTCAGACAGCTGATCACAAGGCTCAAAGCAACATGAGAGAAACCCAGGATTAGATCATTTCTCACGATGTCTTTGACCCAAAAGGCTGCAAAAATGTCCTATTTGAAGGCTTTGCCAAACAATTAAGTGCATTTTCTAAATGAGACAGTAGTTGCCGTTTGGAACCTTTTGAGCGTTTCTTCTAAAGGCTGTGTTGTAGTAGCAGGTATTCTCAAACGTGTCATGTCCGAAATGTACTGTGCAACGTGAGGGTACTATTATTATTTGTATTATTATGCAATACAACTCATTACTTGTGTTGCTTACCTCAAATTGACTTTATACTATGGCTGTGTTCTGGAGGACTGTAATTATATTTAAACAAAATCTTTATTACATGATTGTTCTGCCTCTGGGTTGTGAATAGGTTTGATAAAATACTTTTAAAAAAGACGGGTGAGGCTTCATAGTGAACAGCAAGGCCTTCGGTGATGACTTTAACGTGTAAGGTACCTGGCTTAAGCTGGATATGATGTACTTCAAGAGTAAAGATTTTAATTAAAACGTTGTCTCATGGTACTTCTTCACAGATGTTCCTCAGACTTCTTCCAAGTATACAAGAAACTAACTGCGTGGTCAGTGAATAGCTACCGGAGAGCTGGACATGGATAAAACACCACAATATTATGCATTGGTTATTAAAAAAGGAGCAAAACAAACAACTGAGTGTCAAAACAGCACAACTTCAGTCTGTGTTGGCCCTCATCTCAGAGGTGTCGAGACATCCAGCAGTGAGGAATGACAGGCTGCTGCTGCTGCTGCTGCTTAATAGATGACACGGGATTAGTAGGAAACTATTTTGAGCTGCTGTGTTATTTGTTTTATTTGATTAACTGATAGTTTATAAGTGCATACGAGTTGAATAAAATATAAAAATAATGCAAGACTCTAGCCTGGCAGCTTTTAGTCCCTGCTCTTCACTAGCTGGTGTCTTATTATTCATTGTATTGTTCATGGCCTTTGGGTGTTTATACTTTAGGCCAGGGGTGGGCAAACTTTTTGACCTGCGGGCCACATTCGGTTCAAAAATGTGGACACGCAATGTAATTTATTAAACCTGGAGATTGCGTCTGTTTTTTATACATTTCAATTTAAGGTGCAAAGTTAAAGTAATCAACATTTACTGGAAAGAGATCAATGGAATCACTTTCAACATTCAAAACAAATTATTACCCAAAGAAATACTCAAGCTCAATAATTTCTAATTGTTTTAAACCCCGCAAAATAATGGACGGATTGTCTTGAGAGATAGACTATATTAAATATCCTGCCTGCAGCAGAAACTAGAAAGGGGTCTTTAAATTGAGGGCGATGTGCAGCGTTATCTGGTCAGCATGTGTAAGAACCATCACAAACAGACTGACAGCGCTTTACTCGAGAAAATATGGCCCTAAAGCTGACAATTGAAGTTCGATTTTTAAAAATTATTCATATCTCTTCTGAAAACACACCTTTACTCATGTGGAAGAACTGTTTTGGTGTTTGAAATTGGTTTACCAAAGGTCATAGGTTCACAAAAGCAGTGAAATATCTGAATACATGTAATTGCACCTGTCCATCCTGGAGAGGGATCCTCCTCTGTTGTTCCTGATCCGATGTGAGGTCAAAGGTCAGGGATGTCTATATGCACAGATTGTAAAGCACTCGAGACAAATTTGTAATTTGTGAAATTGGGCTCTACAAATAAACTGAATTGAATAAATGAGGAAAACCAAATTTTGTATTAACGTTTTTTTAGTAAAAATGATGTGGTCTGTCACACATTCACCAAAATGATAAAGATGGGACTGAGAAATGACTTCATATTGCAGATAAAGTTTCATGGGGTGTGTGTGCAAATAAAAAATGACCATTACATTTTATTTTTTATATAAATATGTATTGTACATAAAAAAAAAATTCTACATTATATACATGTTGTGAAATAGAAAACAGAACACAACTATTGACAGACTATTTACAATATAGCTTCACTATAATAACATCATGTCATCGTGTCACGAGACCTCTCTGCTGGCCGGGCAGGTGGAGCTGCAGGTGGAGCTGCAGGCGCTGGTGAATCCTCTCTGTAAAATACAAGACTAGTCAGCACCGCACATGTACCGGACACCGGACGGACACCGTGACACGTAACGTGTAGTAAAGACTCTTACCCGGTCCAAGTGGACCTCTTCTGGCTGCGTGTTCCTCCTCGTGGCTCTGCAGCCCCTCCAGGCTCCGCGCTGCTCGCCAAAATCACTGCGGCTGTTTCTAAATGAGCTTCACCTGTGTGGTGGACGGGTCCCTTGTGATTTACTGAGTGTTCATTGGTTGTTTTTTTCGCAAAATGTTGACAGACAAACGGATTGACAAATCATGGTGAAGGGTTTTGTGTGACGAGTACTTTCCGCGCCAATGCACACCGGAAGTAAACAAAGTCTCGATTTGGACAAGTTCGGCGGGCCGGATTAAAAAGCCTAACGGCCGGATGTGGCCCGCGGGCCGTAGTTTGCCCATGTCTGCTTTAGGCCGTCTCTCTTCAACACAAAAAAATGCAACCCTAAAAGTGAGTGCAAAGTTTAAATCAAATGATAAATGTTGTACTTCATTGATCAAAATTGTTTTACAAATGAAGTTGGAATAGTTCTCAAAATGATATCTAGTGTTTAGTTCTGTTGATCACGATAGGGGGCAGTGTGTGTCACATTAAACTCACCGTGGTGGAAATGTAATGTAATGGTTACTTCCATTACATTAATTATTTTAAATGACCTAATATTATCTATCTATGAAGTAAGTGTGGATGAGTAAAAAGAACACTATTTAACATTAGTCATGGGAATATAGACTAAGGAGACTCCTCTGAGTGACTTTCTTACATTGACAGCTGACAGGTGTCACTGGCTGCTCACATTGCTGCTGTTGAGCTCGAGCGTTCTTCTCATCTTCCTCATCAGAGGAGTCAACCTACAGTGTTGGATGTGTGCCAACATTACCAAACAGATGTTGGGAGCAAGTAATGATCACAGTCCCTGCTGCTACATATGTACAGTGCATTGAACACCAAGAAAAATAAGGTGTTTTGTCCTTTTTTACTCCTGACATTGTGTATTATTGTGCTCAGACTGAGCCCCCAGCACCAGGGGTGGGCTGGCCATTGGGGATGCCAGGGCCACCATCCTCTAAATACCTTCAGGCAGGTGGAATGGACATCCTGGCAGCTCATCAAATGGTTGCGGCTGCAGAAGCAGAGCAGGAGGATATGACCAGAAATGTACGGAGGGTCAAGACAGCGGCCGATACCTTGGTCCAGTGGGCCAACATAAACTTGAGAAGCAGCGTGAGGGGACTGAGCTGGAGGTGGAGAACACTCTGCCACAGTAACGGGGAAGAAGGAAGAGATCCATGCCTGGAGAGATGTCCCGAGATGCGGCTGTGAGTGACTGATGCCGAAACCGCACACGAGATTGAGGTCCACAATCAAAATCATGGACACAGTGGCAGGAAGCGTGCACCAGCGTTTCCTCAAGAGTGGCACTTTGTCTACTGATCTGTCACTCCTGGACCCGGAATGACTTCAGCCAGGTAACATTGTCAGGCAAAGGTTTCTCAGAGGCAGCACTCGGAGAGTTGAGCAAGTGTTTGCTTGCCCCCCCACACTATGCCACTGATGTTTACTCCACGTCGTATGTTCTGCTCTGTTAATTCATCCACGACAGTTCGCACTGCCCTCTGATTCCAGTTGCTTTATTGTGTGGTCTTCCTCTGCTGACATTCATTCCTTAAGGCTCTGTAGTTATAACCATTTGACACTAGCCCGGAGTTAAAGCATATTCATCTAGCAAATTAGACCTACCGAAGTGTTCCAATAACCGTTATATTTGTATTCCATCTGTCCATCCAGGCAACTTGGTGGATCCAATTGTTATAAAAAAAAAAGTGTATGGATATTTTTCCAAGTAGGCCACTGACTGGTCGATACGTGCAGTGGGCAATGCGCCGTGTATTGAGGGGCCGGTCCGACAGGAACCCGGTGCCCAGCACTGTGGCACACGTGCAACAACCTCCCTGTTGAAAGTAGCCATAACACTAGAGCTGTGTTGGACAGAGGTATTTGAGTCTCTGAAAGCGCGACCAAGTCCCTGCGGAAGCGCGGATGTAAGGCGGCCTGCGGGGACACTATCCAACCTTGGCTTTACACATAAGCCTCTCCAATGCAGAATAAACCACCACCTCATAAGATGTCCCTCAACTGTTTGGTCAACCGCCATGGAAATGCAAACGTAGTCACAGAAGTGTAACATATGAGATGCACAATGCTCAACATTAATTAATTCATTACAATCATACTACATTGTCAAACGTATGTTAAATGTTACATTATCCAGAAACAAAGAACTACAAAAAAAGAAGAAGAAGACTTATCTCCAACTTCCCGAGAGGTCTCAGCTCCAATCACGTCTCTGTGGAGCCTAATTAGGATCACCTGTGTGTTCACTCTCCGGTTGGTGCGGTCCACACAATCCGACTTCACCGCCTTCAGGTGTCGGTGTTTTCAAGACATCCACGGTGCTACGTTCCCCGAGGCCATCACCGGACGGCAGAAGTTCCGTTTGCCTTGAAGCATGCTGACCAACACGGGCCCCGTGGTAAGCAAAGCTGCGTCTAACTAGCGTTATGGGCGCTGCATGCGGACGACTCCTTAAACTGGAGAACCATACATGCGCTCCTGAACGCACCCTTTCTATTATCATACAGGATATATATTTGTTCTGAGCCTCAAGCTATTTTTTCAGAATAACTGCAGTTTTAATCAATCATGTTGTCGAGCCAAATGTCCTCACAAAAAAGGTTATATGACGTTATATATTTTGCAATCGACGATGGTTTTGACACCTTTAAAAAGCATGAAACATTTTTTTAATTTATTACCAATTTAACTCTAAATTCTGTTTTTTTATATTGACTTAAATGCACAATGAACAGTATTGGGCTCAGTATGTGGAAAGATTGCTCTCTTAAGCAAATTTAGATTTTGTGCTATATAAATTAAATTGAAATTTGAATCTTTAATCTATTCTGAAAAAGAAAATCTAACGAGAAAAATACGACTGTAGGCTACTGACACGTGACCCAGAATGAAGAGTGACTTTGATATGTGTAGAAAACATCCAGTTAATGTTGCATATGCCATTTCCAAACCGCTGGCAACATGGAAACAGTCACATATTTGAATGGTGTTGAATATGTTGCTTATACAATCATACACACTCCCAAGCAGCTCCAAAGCTTCTGACTTTCAGTGTGTGTCAACAACTGCAGGCCAAACTCTACTTGTCCATAATTGATGATGTCATTGAGAGTATGAGGGAGCTCTTCTTGGATGAAGGGCTTGAAGACCGTGTCCTGGACGATTTAAAACATGTGAGTTACATAGTCCTGCTTCATTTAAAAAATAATACATGTAATGCACAAGTTAGACCTTCTAGTGAGGATATACGCTGTTTCTTCTTGCTGTGCAGCTTTGGGAGTCAAAGATGATGCAGTCAAAAGCAATGGAAGACTTCAGGAAAAATAATATCAACTCGGCCAACTTTGTACTGCAGCTCCCCACCAACTACAGTCGGATCAATCAGGCACTCACAGGTGACGCAGATCTGCTTGAAATGAACTGCTTCATGCTTGGGGGGATTTTTGTTTGATCCTCTGCTCTTGATACATTTGATTTTTTTTTGCTCTCAGCCTCAGTTGTGATCCCAGCAAGTCAGAATTTCCACAGTTTCCCCATGAAGGCAAGTTCCATCAAGATGTGCAGTTCATCTTCTCCCTGACCTCGTATGGCTCTTTACTGAATTAATTAATTAAAATCTTGAAAGCTACTGGATTTCTTATCGCTCAATTAAATCACTGAACACAATGTTGAAATGTAAACACTGTTGAATTTATAGCTATAAAGCTCAACTATATCAACATTTTGATTTGACAGCCTGTAAGTTAAAAAAACAATTGCATTTTGGGCAGGGACTTTTGTTTACGAATATTTAGATTGGATGTCCAACAATTTAGTTTGATCAGCTTCAATATATATATATACACACACACACACACACACACACACAACTTTACATCTGAGTTTGTGAGCTCTAAAAAAATTACTTTTCAAAATATATTGTGTGTGTTTCAAAATAATGTAATGGGTAATTTAAACCACATATTCTGTTCGATTGCTGTCCTAGTATAATTCTTAATGGCTATAAAGGGCTATTATGAGTAACATTCACTTAGTTTTTCTGACACTAGCGCTTAAATGACACCAGTGAGACCGACCTGTTGAATGCAGTGATGTGACTGCGTTGATGAGGCCAAACAATAAACTGCAAAGTTTTATTCATAAACTCAACATTTTGTAATGATGCAATGTTTGATATATTTATTAATAATGATGTACTGGTTGATTATATTTTCCTTGATTGCAGAACAATTCAGAGATGCTTCCTACTTTCTCTCTCCCTGCTGGGCTATCGTACCCTGTGCAGATACCAGCTGGAGTCACTCTACAAACAGCTTCTGGTACAATATGACTTGTGTCGCGTAGCCCACATTTGCTTTAGTCTGCAGCATGCACTGATGGTTTGAATTAACATGTCACTCTTCCCCTTTGTCTCACCGAGGTCAACTTTACAAGGTCAATGTTCCTGTCTTGGTGACTCAGGCCCCAGCAGGTCAGCCACCTCTATCCCGACTCGCGCAGAACGTCGGTGGGCGGAGAGAAGCTCCTGCCCCTCAGTCAGCTGCAGCCCCACCAAATGCCTTGTGTCCTCCTCAGGAGGCGCAGCCGCCCTCTCTCCCAGCGACCGGCGGCGAGCAGCCGCCACAGCCAAAGGCCAATTTCCTCCCCGGGCAGCAGAGCAGCCTCCCCCAGCCGTTGCTAGTTCGTCCTGCTGAGCCCTCGCAGCCTCAGCCCTCTGGCTCGCCAGAGCTAGAGGTCCCGCTGGATGAAAATGAGCCAACACCACAACCCAAACCTGTGAACCTCAGTATGGGCGCCTCACCCTACAGTCAGTTATTAGACTTCCAGATCAGCACCGAGGAGGCTTTGACACAGACGGGACCGTTAAAGAGCAGAGACATCGATGACATCCTGAAAGAAGTGATTGAGGAGGAGAAAAAGAAGGCAGAAATGGCCAGGAATCTGGCGCCCGCAAAGACTGACAACCAGTCTGAGGGTGTTCTCGGGGTAATTCGAAAATAATATATTCTCCTTCAGCAAATGGCAAGAACACACATTGGCTCAAAAGGCCGATGAGGTCCAGATGTCCATCGTTAATAGTGTTCAAAAGTTTTTATTGTGGGAAGTGTAGGATCCACAATTTTTGGACGCACACCAAAAATCTAAAGGTCAAGATAATTTAATTAATCTAGAATATCTGTTAGCCTGTTTATCTTAGCACACATTCTCACATTAAAGATTTTGTCCAGAAGATCCTAATGCTGTCCAACTGGCTGCTGTGCTTTCAACTTAAGCCAATTCAGGTGGTCAATTTAAAGAAGACATTTTAGCAAAGTATATTCCATAATTTCTGAATGACTTAATTGTTAAATTTCTTCTCCATTCCTGCGAAGCTGGACCTGGACTTCAACTACAGCGAGCTGATGGACATCGTACAGCTGGACGGTCCTGCAGGAGACTCTGACATGGAAGAGGAAGAGCCAGTTTCCCTGGAAGACAACGACTTCCTGGGTATAATCAACGCAGAGGCCATAAAGGCCCTGCAGGGAGAAGAGGGAAGCAGCGACAGCAACAGCATCTCCTCCAGCAGCAGCAGCGATGGCGACGGAGCCGATGGACTCGATAAAGTCGAGGAAGAGGTGAGAGCGAGTGAGTTGGAGACGCATCTGTTTACGGGAAACCTCCACCTGATCCGCGTCCTACTTTGCATCACGTCTCTGACCGTCGCATGATTCAACAACCCCGTTCTCTCCATCAGGATCCTTTGAACTCCAGTGACGATGTGCTTGAGCAGGACATCCCAGATCTCTTTGAGACGGACAACGTCATTGTTTGCCAGTATGACAAAGTAAGAACATGTTGACTCTACGTTGGTCACTTTTCTTGCCTCTCAACAAGAGCTGAGCACGAGATATTAATATTGTATGAAAATGTTCTTTCTGTTGCAGATTCACCGCAGTAAGAACCGCTGGAAGTTTCATTTGAAGGATGGAGTGATGTGTTACGGAGGCAGGGACTACGTGTTCTCTAAAGCTGTTGGGGAAGCCGAGTGGTGATGAGCTTTAGTTCCCAGGAACACATCGGATATTTGTGTTTAAAGGGGGGAAACTATTTAAAAGGGGAGGATAATGAGGGCATTTAGATCTCTTGGTGGTGCGATTTTGCTTCAAACATGTGCCGTTTGCTTTAAAACACTACTTTTACTTCCATACTTTATTTAATTTGTCATTATTATTATCTGAACAATACTGCAAGCCGTTTACGATGTTGGAACCAATTACTAACGGCGTTTCTCATGAATCCAGTCTGAGAAACAGCATGAATTTGTTTTGTGTAATATTTAGCTGAAAACAGTTTTCTTAATTAGTGGAGCGAAACATAATTTGATCTGGAATGTGTTTTCTTCTTGTCACGATCATGTTGCTTTGAGGGTACCTAATGTGCTGTTTGATTTTCAAAAGTTGTAATGTCTTTCCTTTAATCATGCTCCAAATACACTGAACTGCTCTGTGGTGCTGCGTTCAATAAACTCTTTCCCCCCTGTGCAAGCCTGTAGCCTGTCGTTTTCATATTATTGTTCTAATGAGGGCACTATTTAAACCAAACTACTACGTACAAATTCACTGAAACATGACAAAATGAATTTCCGAATGCCAGCATGTACTCTAAAATCGATTTAATGTTTGACTGTTTTGAATAGACACTGGAGCAGCTACTCGCAGCGGGAAAGAGAACACGAGGGAGGCGAGGCAGCAGCAACTCACAAATCAGTAAAAAGAAAACGTAGAAAATGTTTTTGACATTGTAGGTATTGTCACAAGCCTTGTGGTGTTTCCCTATTAAATTTAAAGTTCATTTGATGTATAACAGCTTTAAATATGACATCCATAATAATGTAGTGTGCACACTCTACTGTGCTTTATAGCAGCGGGGAAAATATGAAAAGTCACTGCCACAGAGGGAGAATTTGTGGCACCACCTAAATGTGATGTGTTTACCAGGTGCTATACACTCGATGCCACAGTGATCAATACGGTGAGCATGGCCACACGATCAACCAGTTATTTCTGTTGTCAGATGTCAGAAATATTACATTAAAGTTCAACATTGTAGACAGACATGTCTCTAGGAGTCAGCAGTGAAGATGGGAACATGGTGCTGAGGAAATGCTAAAAGGGCAAGGAAATTGAAAAAGATGGTTAGCAGCAGTAAAACACAAATAAACCTTTTCATACAATGTCTTGTGAACATCCCATTTTGAACCGCAGTGCTATTAAACTTGAACTAAGATTGAATTTCCTTTGAAATGTAACTTTCTGTGGCTGCTCTGGCATGTCTTTAGTCTTTAAGTCTCCCGAGGACAACGACCACTTACATGGCACTTGAACTCGCCTCTGAGCGGAAACAAAGACTTCTGTTTGATCACATTTAACTCATTGTATTCTACTGATTGATCCTTAATACAACTAAATGTCTCTTCCTGTAACGTCTTACGAGTACATATTTCTAAACTTGATAACATAAGTGACCATCAGTACTTCGAGGTGGATTTTCAAATAAACTAGCCTGTTTTTAATGTCTTCCTGCTCCATCATTCTGCTTCTTTGTGCCATATTATTGTGCAGAAATGCAGGCTGCAGCACCCCATGTCTTCAATTTGAGGCGTCTTGGTCCGAACTGATGAATTTCTCACTTTGTAAACCAATCTAGATAAAATCTGATCTGACACCTGCCATGTACAAGACTGAGGATGTAGGCCTACCTACGTTCTAAAGAAATGCTACATCTTCAGCAGCAGATGCTTCCTTTAAGTTCCTGATAATTATTCAGAAAGAAATCCTTCCTCTTAACGTGATCCGCAGAGATGCTAAGAGACTGATGTTTTCTGTCGGGAGTCGTTTGTGTCGAGTTGAGGTGTGAATCCAGCCAGAGTCTGTGACCGGTAGAAGTCTGTGTTGGCATGGCAGCAGCCGCAGCGACTCAGCAGCTGGCACACGTCCTTCCTGAAAGCCCGCGTGAAGAGGGTGTACAAGAAAGGGTTGCAGAGGGAGTTGATGGGATAAAACACGATGAGCAGGATCTTCGAGTGAGACACAGTGATGAGGGGCACACAGAGGGCTGCGGAGATGGCGAAGAAGGAGATCGGGGCCATGCACACAAAGTCCGTGAAAATGAGCACGGCCATGCGCTTGGCAATCTTGGTGTCGCCATGACGGGTGGAGTGATCTGGGTTGTGAACAATCAGATATATGCCGATGTAACAGGAGCAGACCACCAGGAAAGCGACGACGTTGAGGATGAGCACAGCCACCACGTACACCTGAGAGCGCAGCGCGTCGATGTCCATGGGCAGACAGATGCTCACTTTGCTGTAGCTGCTGACCCCCACCAGAGGGAGCAGGGCGACCAGCAGAGAGAAGGCCCAGCCTGCCCCCATGATGACCGCCATGTGGTGCATCTGCAGCCTCTTGTTGACATGCATGGCGTTGGTGATGGTGTGCCAGCGCTCGAGGCTGATTACAGTCAGCGTGTACAACGACAGCTCGCTGGCGAACACTGTCAAGAACCCCGCGATGCCACACCCGGGCCCCGTCTGCCAATCCGTGGCGTGGTTGTAGTACTCGTCACCGGCGAGGTAGTCCATGAAGGCAATGAGCATCAGGTAGAGACCCATGCACAGGTCAGCGAAGGCCAGGTTACACATGAGGAACCTGGAAATGGTTAGTTTGTGGTGGCTCATTAGCAGCATCGCCAGAACAGCCAGGTTACCGATCACAGCGAACACGGTGATTATCCAGGTGAGCCAGCGCAGGAAGGGAAAGCCCAGCAGGTCCTCACAGGGGTTGAATTCATCTGGCGTTGGCGTGCACTTCACCAAGGGGATTTGAGGACAATCCGATTTCAGGTCAGAGTACTCTATGTTGTTGTAATCGGTAAGGTCCTCCTCGCCATCTGCAGTGAGCTCTCTGAAGAATACACAGACATTAATATTACTATTAAATAACGCAAAGCGATTGCAATTGATCAAGGGAAATGATCTGCATAAGGAACAGTAGGAAGGAGAGGAGTCAGAATAAGGGATTTTGCATTTTATAAGTTTTTTGGAGTGTGATTGGACCAATCCCAGAGTTTGATTGTATTAAAAAAGATGAATTATTGACATAAAAAATATTGATTTTGTCTGTCTGTGTTAGAGCTTTACTTTAGAAGTGTTCAGAGCCTTTATTTCTTTGTCTGTGGTCCCTAGGCTACTATGAATCCACTTTGCTCGTCCCCTCTCCCCTTTTGTACAACTTTCATGTGGGTGTCATTTCTTTTGACACATTATTATCTCAATTCATCCCATTATTTCTCTTACTTTTTAAAAACATTTTTGTTTCCTAGAATTGTATACTGTCTCCCTCAACCTGTCGATATCGGATTTCACTAAAATGGCAAATAAAGAACAGCAGTTTCCAGAGTGTGTGCAGCTTGCTTAAAGTCACAGTAAACTAACCTAACTTGTATATTTCATTCATTTTATTTGTGCCGGAGCGGACTATAGATATGGAGGTTGTGTTTTCTATGTGTTTATCAGGATGAACAGAACAACCCATGAAGAGATCTCGGTGTTAAAGTGTATTCCATATCTACAACACAATGCCCGACATTTTGTTTTTTTTAAAGTGGACTGTAAAGTGACTTACAATTCAGTCTTGCTGAGATTACACAACTCGGTGATGTTCTTTAAGGCACTTTCCCTTTAAATAAAAAAAAGGGAAACATTTAGAGCTCACACATCTTTATGCAGGTATGAATGGTTGTGTTACATCTCAGGCTATACGTTACATTTGTTTCTGGCCCCATGTCTTGAAAGCACAGCAGTGGCTGGGGTACTCAAGTTTGGCCTCCTGCAGCTCAGCTAGGCTCTCCAGTGGAGGGAGGGTCTTCAGAGCAAAGGCAAACCTGGCTTTCAGAAACTTCACCCCCCTCAATCCGGTAGTGGGGAGCGAGCTCAGAGCAGTGGAGGAAACATCCCTGATTCACACACACAGAGAACACAGGCATATATTTCAGTGAAGAGAGTGAAAAACCTATCAATAAAATACAGCGTTTCAATAAGGCATTGGGTAGTCCAATGCCTTATTGAAACGCTAGCCACCAGAGCAGCTTTGGTCCAGCTTGTCTGGGACTTCACATGTAAATCAATCCGTTGGAGGGATACAAAGTCAGTCTTTTCCTCGCATCAGGTGTTTTGTTGATGGCGATACGAAATGCTGTTTCTGGCCAATCTGTTGAATCTCTCAGAGGAGCTCATTAAGTTATCGTGACTGTGGCAGCCAAGCGCACATTATACATTTTCTTATTCTTCAAGGTGTGTCGAAAGAGACGCTCATTCACAACCAAAATACTTCATCACAGCATGGAGGTTATAAATACTGACTGAAGGACTGAATAAACAACATTCAGGATCCCCTTCG
Organism: Pseudoliparis swirei; assembly: GCF_029220125.1. Taxonomy (NCBI): domain Eukaryota; kingdom Metazoa; phylum Chordata; class Actinopteri; order Perciformes; family Liparidae; genus Pseudoliparis; species Pseudoliparis swirei. Next base: position 9,773,642 of record NC_079404.1, read on the forward strand.
CCCGCTCATTTCATTGCATTACATGTAACCCAGAAGTACCACTCTGGACCACGCTCATGCTAAAGGAAGAGCGTTCCTTCCTGCGGTCAGTGAATAACACCACAAATACTTCTGTAGTTCAGAAGAGAAGATTTCACAAAGAGCTTTCTGCAATCACAGACCTCGTGAGCTGCAGCTCCATTGGCTCACTCATCAGTATTCAGACTTCCTTGTTGGTTGTTTACACAGACAGGTTGTCACTGCCTAATGTGTACACTATAAAATGATAAACATTGTTATGAATATTTATCACACTTCTCTTGCCCAGTTCAAATATGGACGCCTTCATACTGTTGATTTTAACAACAAAAGATAGCAAATGTATGTTTGTCCTCTCTCATATTTAAACTTTGCCACACTCAGAAATGACCTGCTCTTTTTTTATTTCAACCCCTTATCTTTAACTTTGGGACTGCTTCATTTTCAAGAGTGGTGTAGTCTACACAAGTGCAATTCTCAGGGACGACGAGTACTTTACACAAGCGTTTCGTTTTTAAACTTCTCTACGTTGTAACGGAGAAGGAATGTCTAGCCATCATATGGGCTCTAGAAAAATGGCAACATTATCTCAAAACCAAGCTCTTTACTGTCATCACAGATCGCTCTGCCTTGAAATGGGTTCTTTCTTCAACAAAGACTACAAGTCGGCTGATCAGATGGCCACTATGGTTGCAAAGGTTTGATTTTATTGTGGAATACAGGAAAGGAAGACTAAATTGTGCTCCAGATGCTCTTTCCAGGATTTCCACTCCTCACAGCTGCTGTCTCTACTCAAATAAAGCCGAGACAACTATCCCTATATCGCTGGAGAGAATTTGTGAAGAACAGCACAAAGATCCTAAAGTGGAGAAAATCCTGATTCAGCTAGCTGAAGGAGACAAAAAGATTGAACAGGATTTTATTACCTTCGAAGATAAAGTCTATCGGAAAAAACAAATGTCGGAAAACCAATTCCACTATCGCCTTTACATTCCTCCTAGTGTTGTTCCAGAGATACTTCAAGTTTATCATGACAACCCTCTAAGTGGACATCCTGGCATTTTCAAAACGTACAAACGGCTCTATGAAGTAGCCTATTGGCCTGGAATGTGGACAGATGTGAAAAACTTCCTCAAGCGCTGTATTGTTTGTCAGAGTCTGAAAGCAGATAACCAGAAACCGGCTGGGATGATTCAACAAACCACGGTCAAAGGTCCGAACAAGATGTTAGGGATTGACATTATGGGTCCCCTACCTAGAAGTCCCGAAAGAAATGAGTACCTGTTGGTTGTGGTGGACTACTATACCCGCTGGGTAGAGTTTTCCCCCTTGCGCGCTGCCACAGCACCCGCCATAGCCCGATTTCTGAAGAAAGACATCTTCACAAGATGGGGTGTACCGGATTACATCTTGTCGGATAGAGGCTCACAGATTGTGTCTTCACTGTTCCGCGAACTCTGTGAAAAATGGACTGTGACTCCCAAGCTCACGACTGCTTATCATCTACAAACCAACATGACGGAAAGAGTAAATCGTACTTTAAAACGTATGATAGCCTCATATGTGGATACAAATCATGGAAAATGGGATCAATACCTTCCTGAGTTCAGGTTTGCCATAAACTCCGCAGTGCAAGAGACTACAGGGGTAACCCCAGCAGAGTTGCAGATTGGTAGAAAGCTGACGAGTCCGATGTTCAAGATTCTGAAAGGGAAGATTTTTTTCCCCCGATTCCCCTACATATGATGTGTTCAACACTTGAAACAACTCAAAGCAGATGTTGATGAAAACATAAGGAAAGCCAAACTACGACAACAGAGGAATTACAACAAAAACCGACGTATCCTTGCCTTCAAACCCAAACAAAGGGTGTGGGTTAGAAATGCCCCTCAGTCAAGTGCAAAGGTCAAATTCACAGCCAAGCTGGCCAAAAAGTGCAAAAGTCCCTACCGTGTAGTTCGACAACTTGGACCCCTCAACTACCAGGTAGTTTTGGAAGACACAGGTCAGGATATACGAACTGTGCATGTGTGTAACCTTAAAGCCTTCTACCCTAGTGCAGAAGACTTAGAACAAATGGAACGGAAAAAAATACTCGACATCCTACAGGAAAGCTCAGACGAAGAGGATTTCCTTGGATTCTAAGACTGATAGTCTTCTGATATGAATTTAATCAATCTTAAAGTGACCCTTGTCAAGGGGGGAAGAGTGAAGCGAAGGACAGCCTTATCCCTCCCCCCACAGGAAAAGTGGGTGGAACCTAAAAGTTGATAAATTAGAGCACCTGTGAGCAGGAAAAGAAGGGAGAACCAACAAACATTTGGAGGAAAAACCAACATGGTGACCAGAGCGAGGAGCGAGAGTGGGTGAAACCGGAAAAGCAAGACTTGAGAAGCAGATGATCCAGGTAGCAGGCTGTCAGGAGCCCCTCCAGACCAGATCCTGATCGGATGCCCGAGAATCTCCTTCCCTACAGAAATGCCCTACAGATAAGTCCTGAACACCCTCCTCTCCTGGCCCGACCTCTCGGTTTCTACCAACAATCCCACACACACACAAACACTCTCTCACGCACACACACACACACCTTCCCCATCTTCTGAACTGGACTCTACAGGACATTTCCACCCTCCTGCCATTGCACACATCCCACTGCCCCACACACTTATTTCATTGTGGTTTTGGAAATGATATGTTATTTAATTAACGTGATAAGAGAAATATTTCAGTTATCTGCAGACTCCTTTTGAGTCGGGTTTTCCGTTAAAGGACAGTGTTCGTTTCTTTTGACCCGAAGAACTATATAAAACTTGAAAGACACTGAATGAACTGTATTCCGGGTTGTGTTTGTTGTGTTCTGCTTTGTGTTCTGTGTGTTTTTTGTAATGAAGGAAGGAACGGGCTAGCCAGCTGGGCCCTTATTGTTGAGTTAGTAAACTTAAAATACTGGGTAAATGAGATCCTACGCTACAACGTGTCACGGAACATCTTAACCTTCTACTCCACTACATTTATTTGAGAGATGTTTTATATTCAATCATATTTTCAGTTTCTAAAATATGATGTATATTTTACATATTCCTGCCCAACAGTATACAATATATTGTACTTCAAATTTGCTCTGAGCTGATAAACTACAATATAAAAATTACAAAATTACACATTTCTTGTCATTCCATTATCCAGAGGGTCGCAGGGGCGCTGCAGCTGACCCCAGCTGACATTGGTCCCTTGGGCTACTAAATGCTCCACCATGTTGATTGTTGTCGGTTCAAACAGCATCTGCTCTGGCCGATATCGACACAGAGTGAACCCAAACAGCAAAGTCGTGGGTCATAACAAACAAAACAATGAGCCGAATGTTGCAGTTTTAAATACAAATATCTGAATACTTCTCCCACCAAGTTGTTGGGACATTTTCTTTCGATTTGTTGGTTTTTATCAACTTGCGTTATTGCCACTCACAGAGAACTCGGACCTGTGGCTCCTTCAAAAGCGTCTTCTTCGATCTCACTGAGATACAAGTTGTCGCTCAAAATCCTACAAGACGCACAAGACAAAACCTCTGTGAAACGAGTGACCTCCAGTTCAAACAGCAGTCTGGCAGTGAACGTGCAATATGAAGGAACATGTAAGATGGCACATTAATGGGAAACAATGCCCCTAAAAGCATTGTTCTTGTTTTCTCAGCGTGACACTGAGGAAGATGAGCATTATTTTTAGACTGCAGGGTGTCTGCACATATCTTGTCCCCATCCCACATTGAGCAGTACGGGGCAGAGCGAGAACACAATCTTTGTTTGGTCTTACGTAACGTTTGTTTACCGGTACACTCTTTTATGATTAGGCAAAGAAAATGCTTACAGTGTGTCGAGCTTGGTTCCATTGAATGCGTGAGATTTGATTGTCTTGAAGCTGTTTCTGAACAGTTTCCTGTGAAGGACACAATGTTATCCATTTGCTGTCACCAAGGTCAGAGAACATACAATTACATAACCATATCTAAACGCATCAACACATTTTCATAATTGTTTATAATGTGGCAAAAAATAATTTGTCTCTTGTCCTCACATGACAACGTACTCCTCCGTGATACCTTGGAAAGAATTGGCAGGAATGATGTCGATGCTCATGTTGTCGGACATTTCTCTGTACACAGAGGAGATAACATTCACCCGGGCTGCTCGGCTTGATTATCAGTTAGACAAAATGATGCATGTTCACACAAAAAGTCGCACTTTGTGAACTGTGACCCAGTCGCAGAGTTTGCGGCGGAGTCGGCGGCACCGTGACACTGACAGATAAAAGTATAACCGGCTCAGTGTAAACAACTTGGGCTCCACTTGCCTCATTAGGACATAAAGAAAATGCAGTTTGGCGACATGCAGGGAGACACTAATCCAATTTAGAAACACGCTATTTCCTAAATATGATTACTTACAGGATAAGATATGGCACCAGGGAAGAGATTGTAGTGAAGTCTGGGAAGTGTATTAGCCCCGTGTTGGAGATGCTCCTGTGAAGACGAGCAGCAGAGACAGATGATCGGGAGCAGATAAGAACACATCTTTAAAGAGCCCACACAATGTCACAGGGTTGCAGGTTGTCAGAGTTGGTAAGAGATGTTTCCAGTTCAGGTTAAATCTTATTTATCACGTCATTTCACAGTCTGCTCTTGACCTTTAACTCGATTCTTCTCATTTAATTTGCAGCGATGAATGCTTCACGAATCCACACATATCTCCAGGTTGAAAAATTCAAAATGCTGGAGTCTACATATCCCAGAATGCATTTTTCTCTGCCTGTCATGTTTCAAACTCCATAACCCCGGTTTTTATCAGATATTTGAAGTCAGATAACCCTGATGACATTATCATTGGCGTGGGTGCCGATTTAAGCCCTGAACATCCACTTTTCCACATTTAATTTCCCCATTTGTGCAATATCTCATTCATCTGTCATTATTTATTCTGTATTGCTTTTTTTTCATTACTACTTTTTGATGCTTAAGTACATAGCAGAGCATGTTTAGCCTATATAAGATAGTTTAACTTTCATCCTACCAATATATATTTAACATAACAGGACAACAAACTACTTTAAGAAATGATTTCTTCTCAAAACAGTTCTAGTAAAGCAAATAATGGCATCTGCAAAGAAAACGGATGAGTATTATTTGAGGAAAGTTAGTTCATTTGCATATTGTGTGAAATGAAAATAGACAGAGCACATGGTTAAATGTGTGCTACATCTAAGTGCCCCTAATACTGACAGTGATTGATACTTTGAATTAGCATACATGGCAAACATGAACTCAATACGTTGTTCATCTATTAAAACGGTCTCCCAGGACTCCAACACATTGGTATCATTAAAAGTCTTGAACTAAAACAGCAAGCAATGCTGTGAGGTCATTATCATCAAGCTGATTGACAAAGTTGTGTTCAAAATAAAGCACATGTGAGATATGACAAAAAACAACCCCCTGGGGACCAGTTGGTCGGATTAAGGTTAAACGGTCCACTACATTTAAAGTCAAGCTGTGTGAGTTGTTTGAACAACGCATGGCTGCAGATATAATCTAATATCATCACTGACCCACCCGCAGGTCAGTGGGGTTTAGATAGATTGGATAGAGTAAAGATGTAAAGATGAATGTAAAACAGAATTACTTACAAATATTTCAGCTTGGGGAGGTCAGTGAAGGCACCTTTTTCAATAACCCTCAGACTGTTGATGTTCTGCAAACAACTGCGGTGATCAAAATGAGAGAACGGCATCAGTAATTACAATATTGCCAACAAATCAACACGGAAAAGCCTATTTGTACGTCAGTCGCTCTGGAAGTGAAGGATTAAACGCTCCGCTTTGTGATTGAGGGACTTTAGCTCAGTGGGGTAAGAGGGCCGTCCTGCAACCGCAGGGTTGTGGGTTCGATCCCATTAGTTGCAGCAGCCCACTGCTCCTTAATAACTAAGGATGGGTTAAATGCAGAGAACTAATTATATTCTAAAAATATTCTATTCTAAACCCTGTGAAATTGTAATGCGACCGCAAAACACCAACCGACTGTTCAAATGACATTGTTTTCGTCGTGCGGCTCGAATTTGATGTGGAAGGTAAAGTGTCACTTACATTTGGGCCAGGCTGTGGAGGGAGAGGAAGGCGTGTCTATTTATCCGTGTGATGTGGTTGCTCTGGGAGATCTCTCTGTGGCACAAAGACGTGGCTCCGCATCAGTCAACAGATTATTAAGAGCCTGCAAACAAATGACCCCTGAAATGTCTCAGCTCAAGCTAACAAACATGGAGCTTTAGCGACACACGTTATGGATTGTGTTCCATACCTACTTTTAATGCGCTTGGGAAATGAGAATATTGATATTGGGATACAAACCTTGAGGGGAATATTAAAAAACTTCTAGGCCACGACACGCACATGGCCCACCTCATGATGGAGAAGCTCCAAACATACATCAGGGATGCATCTGGGCCAGGGAAACGAAGTGGAGATGTTTAAAAAGGAGGACTAAACAAAGACGTTCAGAGATAAACAAAGTCAACAAGACTCCTCCATTCGACCTTGAACACTTTGTTTTCTGATGTGAGGCTCGGCGGACTGTCCCTCACCGAGCCGCGTTCTCCCACTCTACTGTAATCAGCACACACTTTTCATAGGTTGACGTCCCCCAGCTTCCATCGCAAACAACGACCTGAAACAATTAGATGGCTCCATCTGATCTGCTTGAATGGTGTTTCCTTCTTGCCTTCTTTTGATTGCATTATGTCTCGTATAATAATTACCACTTACAGCTCATTAAAAGCTTCATCTTTTTTTACATCGAGATGAAGCTGTGCAGTGATTTCTTTTGCGTCACCATGGACCGACCTCACACACCTCGTGTCATCCCACCTCGACACAGGAGTTATGGCTGATTTTAGGACCGTCGGCTCATTTAAACCTGAATGTCTTGTATCGCTATAAAGCTATTTTGCGAGTAGAGGCGAGATTCGGACGTAATGAACACACTATGTCAGTGCTGTAAGTATCCGAGACTGATAAGACGGGTTTGTCCCTGAGGAGCGGAGCAAAGTCAAACACACTCGACACAAACCTCCCTCAAAAAGATTTCACCACGGGCGAGCACACGCTATCTGCTCATCGAACTGGAAGTGATATGTTAATTAAATGTTGAAACCCATTCAAGATAAGGTGCGGGCTTTAGGACTCGGTATTTAGTATAGCTCTAAACATGATAAAGATGAGATCAGCTATAAAGATGAAAAGACGTAATGTTTTCACTTAACTGTCATTTTTTAGGGTAAGATTTATCTTCCTGCTGTGGGATATGTTTTACAGCTTCCTTCTTTAAAAAAAATCATGTTTATAAATAATTTCCATCTGATTCCTGGATACGGGTCTTTCACTTTCACCATCTGTCTCTCATTATTGAATTACTGAGGGAAGAAAACCCCAGAGCAGTGAAATGCAATTATGTTCGGGAATAATAAATAGTCGTAAACAAATGTTCACCTCTTCCACTGTTGTTAATCCTGCACAGGCATCCAGCAAATATCTGATGTGATAGTATATTATTTATAAGTCAGAGTTCATTGGGTCGTAACGGAAAAATATACGTGAAATATACGTATTTAGTAAAAACCAACTCAATAATATTTAAAAAAATGTAACATAGCATACTACAATATTTAAGTTGTTTTAAAGAACATAAAATCACAAAAAATAAAATCGAGCCGTGGAACAAAACTCACTGCCATGGATTTTGAAGAGCACTCTCAGTGCAAAAATATATACACACATCATACGCATGTAATACATGTATAGTACCACAATGTTTTATGAAACTTCAGTTTTGAATTCAGAGGCAGGCGGCTGTGTGATGGTCATACTCCTTCTCTGTGTCTAAATGGTGCTACTATATGCTCCTGCACAGTTGGATAACATATCAGATGAAACGCTTTAGTAGTTTGGGTTTGCTCTCTAATCCAAAGTGAACAGATCGTGAATGCTCTGAACACAGACCAGTAGGCGACGCTCCAGTACATTTGAACTGTATTTGATATAGTTAATTTGCCAAGGTCTCGCGAAAGGCCTATTTATTTTTGTTCTTTTCTCCAGTTCATTACATTTCCTCAGTGGAAAGCGCGTGATATTAACAATATTATTATATATTGTTTATCGAAGGGCAGTCAAATGTTTCGTAGGTTTAATTTAATGTCATACTTCAACTCTGGCAACTTTTACTGTAAAATGCATAATTTATCTCATTTGAAGAGTAAAATCCAACTTTAATTTACTTAGCATTTTTCTTCATCCAACAAAAGCATATAAAAAAAGAAATAAAGTGACTTACATTACTCTAATGTCGATGAGCTCCTTGAAGGCATGAGTGGGGACTTCTTTCAAGGGCAGATGCATGAGCCATCTGTGAGATTCACAAGTCAAGTTAACTATTCATGCTGTCCTTAAAAAACATTACATTAATCCCAAAATAAGTAGAATAAAAAATCATTGCCAGTAAGTGAAATAGAACATATGACAAAGTGAGCACATCTGAGGACAGAGGTGTTACCCCCGACCGTCAACACTGGCTCTCGGGTGAGTTGGGTTACTCACAGTCGGTCACTTGTTGCTCGTGCCCGAGAGGCCAGCTGGGTGTCTCCGCTGCACTGAAACGTGTCGGCGCGGCAGCGACAGATGGCCGGACAGGTGTACGCGCGGCACGAGCGCGCATTCAGGACACCGCACAGAGCGACCAGGAGCCAGACCGCCTGGGGAGCCATGCGTGACACCGGGCTACTCACGACGGGCTCTCAAAAAGAAAAGAAAGAAAAGAAGAAAAAAAAACTCTGCCGAATCTGCTCTAAGTTGAAGATAAAAATAAATAAAAAGTCCTACATGCCAGACCAAAGGCAAAGGGCTAAATCGTGTTACGTGCGCTAAACGGGGTCCACTGCTGCCTTCAGGTGCTGTCGTAATTTTGACGATGCTTCCAAGTCTAGGAGATCTAACAAAGTGAAACTCAAATTCGGAATTCTCTGACAGCTGAGCTGCAGCGAATTGACGTTTAGTGGGCAGAGACCAGACAAGCTCAGTCACACACCGGTGTCAACGTCATGAAGTCAAGCCGTCACTCGGTTTGTTTGTTAAAAAGCCACTTTCAAGGAGGACAAGTTGCATTTACAGTTGAGTTAATAGGCCATTTGTTATTAATAACACTCTTTTATCTATTTCATCCTATCTTAATAGTTTTGAGGGGAACGTATGCTGTTCTCCAAACGTATTTCATAGCTGACTTTGCATCTTCAATGATATTAAATGTGCCCCTTTGTGATTGAAGGTATCCAAGTGTTTGGACAGCTATAGTTTAAGAGCCAATTGATTTGAAGGGTCTGCACGGCATCAACTCACAACAATAAGGTTGACAACAATGTATGGAAACTTGTTTTTCACTGCATTGATTACACAATTTAAGCAAGCCATTATTGTCTGCAAATACATTTTTATTAATGGAAACCAGTGGATGCCGAGAGAAAGTGTATATTTCAATTAGTTAAACAGAGCACATTTTGTGAGTTGAAAAGTACGATATGAGTTTGGGAGCTAAATCATAAAAAAATAATCTTACAGACCTTTCAATATCCTGTAGACCTATATTTACTTCTAATTTGGTACAATTTTGAATGCAGAACTTGTCTTGTAATGGCAACACTTTCTGTTGTCAAATATACATAATCTCCTTTTCCTGTTCGTGCTCTGCTGGAAGAGAAGGCAACACAAATACATTAATTATGTTCACTCTGGTATCAAGCCAAATAAAGAACTCAAATGCACCAACAATTCAAAGGAAGGAAACAGACTTGGAAATAGGATCACATACGGTATGCGCATGTGCACTTGAAGGCGGCATATCTCACTTCCCTATAGAGTCTGTAAATAGCCTAAAATAATTATCATCATTTTCTTTTTCCAATGCATGTTAAAGACCCACACAGCCATTTTAAAAAGCCAGTCTCAAAGCCTCCATGTTGTACCTTTTTAAAATGCCAGAAATCAAAGTTAGAAAAGACAAAAGCATTGCAGCTGTATTTTTTATGGCCTGACCCCCTCTGCAGCAAAATGTGTTTTTATGTTGACTCATTAAAATCTAAATACTAATGCACACTGAAAACTGACTTTCATGAATAACGTTCCCTCCTTCCCTGCATGGTTTTACACAGCTGCCCAGTGTCGCTCGTGTCTGTGCACAGACTGACTTCAAAGAAACAGACACACAGTCCAACTGAAAGCTGGTTGACACATTTCAAACTAACCCAGGTAGTTAATAACAATGTGCTCTATGGTACAACCAAGCCCGTCTGTATGCAGCGGGGAACAGGCGCCTCCGTGGATGAAGACGAAGCTCAGGCGGGATGAAAACATTTTGTGGACATGGCAACCTGGAGAAAGAGAGTACAAAAAAACACTTTAATAGGGCAACAATACAAAGCCACATATGACAGCGAGGTCCCGTTTACACCAGTTTGTCTAAGGAAAAGCTTTGTGTCATCACTGCCATGACATCCATCTTCAGTCAGGGACCCTGAGCCCGTCTAAAGCTCTCTCATCCTGCTCCGCCACACTGCCACTGTGACCCACAACCGAGCAGCAGCACCTTCTTCCCACTGCTGCTACACACACACGCTCACACACACACACACACACACACGCGTGCGCTTAGTCCCGTTGACCAAGACTCTCACATTCCCTGCCAGCCTCTCCCTCTCAGCGGAGCACAGGGTTGAGTTCCTGTATGTTTAACTCTGTAGAATAATACAAGATTTAAAAAAACACCGACGGGGAGAGAGTGGGACCAATTTATGCAAGTGGACTTGTGTGAGTCAGCCCGCGCCCTCACACTACACAGCACACTGTGCACCACATCACGGCTCGGAGGTCACGCACAGCAGGGAGCGACTTTCAAGAAAAAGCATACGGACACAATAAAAAAATTACACCACATTACATTTTCAGAATTGCTTCACAGAATGCTAAAACTTCTCTTTAACTCTCTGTTATTGGTGGGGTGGCTTTGGAGACTTTTGAATGGGGCACACTTGTAAAGTAATAACTCAATATTTAAAGCTCTGGTTCTGTGCATATCTAAGGACACTATAGTTACAGGTACACACGCCCGTCTCCTTTGTACATATCAAAGTGCTCATTTGAGTGCAGTTTCCTGCATAACTGAACCATGGCAGAGTCAAACTATTTCTCTTGTTTATTTGTATATCATATGTGCGAAGAGAGTAACGTGAAACCGGAGTCCGGTGTGTGAGGACCCCCTGCTGTTAAGTCGGTTTTTACCCCTCAAATGAAGCGAGAGCCTCAGTCAATGTTTTGAATGTTAAGTGCAGTGGGTCCAGTGAGTCGACTAGTTCTCGGCTACTGGTTATATTGGGTCCAGAGAGTGGACTGGTCCTACTGGGTCCAGAGAGTGGACTGGCCCTACTGGGTCCAAAGAGTGGACTGGTCCTACTGGGTCCAGAGAGTGGACTGGTCCTACTGGGTCCAGAGAGTGGACTGGTTATATTGGGACCACCGGTTAGTAGATATTGTACATTGTGAATAAACTAATGAACCACGAGCAGATCGTCGTCAACCACTTTGTTGCCTAGCAACGTAGTTGAGTATGCGCTACGCAGTCTGTAGAAACCGTGCGGTCTTTTGCTCTATCATTAGTGTCAGTGGCTGCAGCCGCCGTGCACTATAGATTGTGTCCATGTCCACGCTGTCTGCTTTGGGGATATTTTTATTCTAATGTTGATTCTAAAATAAGTCTGCGGCGCCGTGGGGTCCAGAGCCGGTTTCATTTATTGTCGATCATTTGTGTTTAATTCTCTTTTCTGATATATTCGTGTGGGGCTACACTGAGGATGCCAGTGGTACAGTTCATTTATATAATTGATAATCAGTTGAATGCACAGACAACTGACTGAAGCTCTGTTTGTGTGCTCATCAGGAGTCTAGTTGCTGATGTTGCTCCACAGTAACTTATACTTACTTACTTTTAACTTGCACTTTAGTACATTCTTACTTAATTACATTTAGTCGAGTACATTTTTAAAATAACATTATACCTTTCTGGTACTCTTTCCACCTCTGTTGAAGAGGATGGAGGTCATGTTCAGACGATCTACTCACAGGACCCGCATGTCCAACTTTAAAAAGCCCTTCTCCCCCTTCACTTACGTCCTCGTTTTTTGTTTTGAGCTTTTATGTGAAAAGCAATCGAAGAAAAAAACATCTGCAAATGCTGATAAGGATGTAAACCGTTGACATCCAAACAGTAATCACTTGTGAATCCACATTCGAGGAAGATGGACCACTCCTGATTTTGTAAAGAGTACCACGGGGGCAGATGAGAGCAGTGTCATTCAGACCTGTGTGGACGTGGCACAGCAGCCTGTGGGTGTGATCGCACCCCACCGTGTCACCGTCACCTTGTTGCTGTATGTAGAGGTTCCTTTTTTTAGAGACAAGCTTTGTCTTGCCTCTGGGTGGAAGGCGGTCGACCTGTCAGCGTCCTGCTGCTAATCAGGGCACACGAGGAGAGAGTCAGTGCGTTTACATGGTGGTATAATTCGAATCTTGCTTTAGATAGATAGATAGATAGATAGATATATACTTTATTAATCCCCAAGGGGAAATTTGTCGAGTCAGTAGCAGCAACACACAAGAATAAAAAAAACAAAACACAAAATATAAGAAGGGTTAGGGTGATCTGGCAAGAGGTGAACTGTTGTAGAGCCTCATAGCCGTCGGCAGGAATGTTCTCCTGTATCTCTCCTTGTGGCAGCGGAGCGTGAGGAGGAGGGTGGTCCGGGTTGTCCAATATGGACACCAGTTTCTTCAACGACCTCCTCTCCACCACCTGTTCCAGGTGCTCCAGCTGGCAGCCGATGATGGAGCCAGCCTTCCTAACCAGTTTGTTAAGACGGCTGGTGTCACCGGCTCCGATGCTGCTCCCCCAGCAGACAATGGCAAAGTGCAGCACACTGGCAACAACCGACTGGTAGAATAACTCCAGTCGGACTATGCTATCTTTTGGGGGATCTGCTATTATCCCAATATACATGGCAGTGAGTAATTCGAATCATTGGCCGAAAGCATGTCATATCCGATACGATAGGTGGCGCTGTTTTCATTACAACTCGTGGTGATACAGTCATTTCCGCTTGACCTCTTCACCACTACCAACAACAACCAACAACATCAACATTTCGAGAAAGAACCATGAACTTTAGTATGTTCAACTCCTTCAATACATTAAGCATAAATTCTGTCTGCTCTTCGGTCCAGAAATGTGTGGTGGCTCTTGTGTTCTCCAGAGCGTTGTTTGTTTTCTGCCGGCCAGGCTCCCGGCAGTGACAACTTATCATCTCTTTCGACTTCCGGGTCACGACATGGGAGGGAGGAGGGCGGCGGGATCTCAAGCATGCGCAAAGACGCAAAGTCCAGTTCCTAATCCAATTCACCGTTACATGCCGCGATAGTCGAATTATCAACCGGATCGGATCGAGTTATCCAGGGGTGTTAATCGGATCGTAGTCGGACCGCACAGTCGAACAAAGGTGTTTACATGAAACGGATAATTCGATTTCAGTCCGACTAAGCCAGTTATTCGAATGCATGTAAACACGGTCAGTGAGGAGCACAGCACAGCATGACGTGGCACACTGAGACACCACGCAATGGAAAGCGGCTTCATGCAATCCAGCATATACCAATAGAGCACAATACAAAACCACACACACACGAGCGGGGCAGACAGAAGGAGCCCCGACATCAGTGAAACACATCCTGAGGACGAACGGCAGCCGGCAGTCATAGGAGAGGGATCCTCCTCTGTTGCTCTCCTCCAGGTTTCTTCCCTTTTTTTCCCCCTGAAGGGTTATTTGGGAGTTTTTCCTGGTCCGATGTGAGGTTTTGGGGCAGGGATGTCTATGTGTACAGATTGTAAAGCACTCCGAGACAAATTTGTAATTTGTGAAATTGGGCTATACAAATAAACTGAATTGAATTGAATTGAATTACTGAAAGTGGTGGAAGTAGCAATTGGTGTCAAACGCTGTTTACTTGCTATTGCCACAGAAAGTGACATTTCCATGGAGCGAGTTCAAGAACGAACACACGTCAGTGTGGCATTTGAGGTAATTGGCAACGGGCACTGAGTGTGTTCTCAGGGTCTCTTTGTTTTACTCTTCACTGTAGCCACAGCGAAGATCGACTTATTTCTGTCACTGTCAAACTGAACAGTTTCTAAAAGCGAATAGAATTCAAACATCAAACGAATCCCCCCGTTTCCACTCTCGGTCAAATTAAACCACTTCTAGGTAACGCGGCATTTCAAGGCCTCGTGAAAACCTCACACACACACACACACACTCGTGCTGACACCATTTGCCGTTGCAGCTCCCTCCACCAACGAAAACTCCTCATGTGATGAACTTTTTGCTCATTTCCAGATGTTTATCTGCGTTCCCGTACGTTATTTAGTGGTGGATTAGTTCTCTCAGCTGAGTCCTCGCTGTTGCTTTGATACTTTGAGAGCTCCCGCAAAGAGCAGAGCCCTTTCCACCGATAACATTGGCCAATGTCAACTCCTTGAAGTGTCTCTGAGTGGAAAACCCTTCTCAAAGTCAAATGAATAAGCTCATGACGAAAGGTGCTAAATGCGAAATTCAGAGCATTTCTATGGTGTCGCGCCGAAAGGACGATCATCTGTAACGCAGTATGAGCGCAGTGCGGAGCAGCAGCTGTGAGCTAACCAGTCGGGCACGCTCACGTGCACTAACATGCAGTAACATGCACAACGACAGCCGGAGGGGCTAATACAGCAGGAAGAAGTTGGGATAGTAACACAGAGGGAGGAATGACAATCTTTTCCCAAGTACCCCCTCATAATAGTAACACTCATTAAACATATGCTTAGGCTACTACCTTTTTTACTCTTCGATGCCATTGGAATTATTTTGTATTTTAAAGCTTTTCAACCCAAATATGATTTGATCGTGATAAACAGAAACACACAATTTGGATCATGTTAAAACTACTTTGCTTTGCTCTGATATTTTGGCTGCTTTGGTCATATCTGTTTCCATTGGTCGACAGCTAATGGACACATTATGCTTGTTTAATTGGCGCAAATGATCCCCATCTTGAGATGTGTTGTTTTTAATGATACATCATCATTTCATAATTTATAGCAATTTTTGTAGACCCTCTGACACGGTGCCACAGACCCCACTTTGATAATCACATAGAATCTTTAAATTTAAATTAGAATTGTAAAACATAATGTAACTTGGAAAATATATATCGCTGCTGACTCATGACACCAGGTGCTGATTTTCCTACGGTCCAATCTGGCATTTGTTTATTATTTGTTTTTAATCATATTTAAGAGTAGAGTGGTGTTTAGGAAGAACTAAGAGGACCAGAATGATTGTCTTTGGTTTCTAAAACTTCCAAAATCAAGGATGCAGTACACTCAAGGGCACCGCAGTAGTCTCCTATCACCATCTAGGAAGTCACGGCCAAGGAGACTGAAAGGGAGCCAAGAGAGTTCAACATGACGAAGCAGAGATAGCGACACAGATGCGCACACACAAACACACACACACATCACACACAGCACACACACAGGCACTACCAATGCACACACACGCACAGACCCACACCCACGCACACCAACGCACAAAGCATACGCACAGCACACCATTGCACACACGTACACTTTTACTAATTTACTCACTTAATCCATGCTGGTCATAAGGGGGTTTTATATGTGTGGATCTATTATACTGCCACTTCAGCAGGTTAACAGCATTTCCATATGCCCTCTAATCATTCTCCCGGACTCCCACTCACAAGACTTTTGGCAAAATGTGAACCATGAGGCTGGCATGTTAATGAATGTGGTATAAACAAGCAACCAACAAACATGAGAGTCATTATTATGAATTATTAGGCAGAATTTATGCAATCTATTAAATAGCATATAACCTTGAGGCTTGTCCGCTCCTTAAATTCCCAATTACACACACACACAAACACAACCCCCCCCCCCCCCCACACACACACACACTGCAATGCTCCTGGCAGCTTATCAGGGCAGGAATTCACTGGTCCTTGGGCATCTGAAATGCTCCACAGCGATATCCCATTCAGAGAGTTAACCCTGTCACAACCAGACAAGCCATGAATCGTGTGCTCTGTATAGTCAGTATGTGAGCGGGGTCCTCCACCACTGCAGGACCCAAAAGCATGTATTAGAAAGCTCTCATGCTGACATATCATCTTCTCAACCATGTTTTTTATCAGGAACTCCACTGTTAGAAGCATTTAGTCTATGAATAGCTCTTGTTAGAAGTGGCTGTAGCGTTTCAGTTTGATCAACAGATGTCAGAAAGCACTTTCATATCTGGGATTGAGCTCAGGAATCCCACTGTGAAAAGCCATCTGGTCTTTAATCACTGAATCATTCTGATCTAGAGCTAAAGAATAATCAGTGCTGTGAATATGGGACACAGGCCTGCTTACAGCCTCTGTGTAAGCCCGTGAGCTCAAATCGTGAGTTTTTTTAGGTTTGGTTTGTTAAGTATGATATTTTTTGGTTGCGATTCACATAAAATATTTGGTTATTTTAAAGTGCAGTCTTGTTTAAAGTGAGCAACATTTCCCGTTGCCCCACTTCTCACAACCAGGTGGAAACATTCCATTTTAAAATGTGAAGCCAATGCAAAAGTACCTCAAACTTGAATTATTTCAAGCGGTGTTATGTATTCAGAAATCCCCTGGTGCTGAACCGAAGAAAATGTCCGGAGTCGAAAAGTTATAATAAAATGTATTTAATAAAAAGTATTACCAATCGTTGATAATAACTAATAACTGTTCAGATACAGAGTATAACTCAGCTGAGGGAGCATGAATCACTGCGTCCACAGACCGCCAAAGCAGTTAACTGTCTAACAGTGAGTCAAGCTCACTAAATCTAATCCTCAACTGAGGGCTTCTCACAGGATCAACGGCCTACATGCAGCTAACCTGCATGCAGTGCATCTCTGCCGTCATCCAAAGGTCAAAAGCCTTGTCTCTCTGGTCAACATCTGTTTTTATACCTCCCGGGCGTCCCGGTCCCCAGGGGAGATATTCACTTCTCATTGGTTAACCTATCTAGGTAAAACATTAGTCCTAATCCACTCATTGGCTGAGCCGTCTGGCTGTTGGTAGATTTGCATATCCACATGATGTCATCACTCCGGCCACCATTTGCCCTCTGACATGCGGCCCACTGCATGAAATGGGGTCTCCTCCAGGGGTCCTCTCTCCATACCGGGGGAAGGGGATCCCTTGCTGCCACTGATCTGTTTCTTGGCACACAAAGAGATTCATCTTTACCAGTGTGTTACAGTAATCCATTAAATAATAATCCACAGACATTTACCAAACAATATTGTAAATTATTAAACAATAACACACATTCTATAACAACATGCATGGAGTTATGGTATATCAGTAAATCCTAATTTACATATTGCTTTTGTCTAATTCAACAGCGGCCAGCAGGTGAGGGCTCCTCTGATTGCAAAACGAAGTAGATAAACTTCTCTCTTGATTTCTCCGCAAACGTTGTAAACATGATTTTCTGATCTCAGCTGCTCACTTGTTTCAAGTCTTCTTCAATGCAGACCGATGTTCATTTCGTACATGAAGGTCCCTTTGAGAGTTTAATAGACCATAAAGCAGGTTATGCTTTAGGGCGGTGCGACCTGTGATTGAAAAGTGGCTACCACGCCATGGTCTGATCTGGGAATTGTCTATGTTTTTGTTTTACACCTATATTTAATCCGTTCAGTTTTCAGTTCATGGAAGTTAATTGGAAGATCGTTGTCTAGTTCATCGTTACTTACCTACTCCTATCATGTAACTTCGGTTTGCAAAAAAGCCAGATGGCCATGGCCCAGATGTCAAATTCAAGGCTTCATAACCACAGTCACCAATGGGACTCAGTCCACTTCTCATGTGCAGTCTTTTGAGACTTCCATAAATGGTACACAATCGCTTTTAATGCGACAATTGCCCCCAATTAGCAATAACTGAACATTACAGTACACTTAATTGTTGAATACATGTTGGCTACCATTTAAATAGGTAACAGTCAGTAATACACCATGTGCCTAGTCAAGTGGACACACACACATATACACACACACAAAAGATCGTAAGAAACATAAATGTTCTTGTTCTTAAATGTCTCAACATTATCCCCATCACAGTAGCTAAACTATGTTTACTTCAGGCACAACCACTCACAACTTACAACCCTTTATGCAATTCCACTGCTGTTGCAGTTCAGCTGGCACTGAAAGCGATGCTTTGATGTTGGTAGGGATTGGCTGTGTGTGTGTGCGTGTGTGTGTGTGTTAGAGAGTGGGAGACTTGGACTAAGGCCCTGCCATTGGCATATTTGTGTTGCTAGAAACATCTTCATACATATTGTGTTCTGTATGCTGTGACTTTCATGCAGATGAAGAGGTGTAGTTGTCTTCTGAGGACAGTGCTCACAGAGGGAAAGACATGTCTGCTGCTGGGAAGCTCTGCAGGCCGATCCCATTGAGTCTCTGAAAAGCTCCCCACCACTAATTGTTCTATAGGATGTCTGAGGACGGCACTCTCTGTACCCGCGGGGCCCGATCTGAGCTCTGTGGGCGCGTCTGGCCTGGACGTTTAGCACCTTGGGTTTATTGGCTGAAAGCAATGCTCTGCTTTTAACTAACATTCATGCATTGCAGTCTACTCCATATTTCTACATACCAAACATAGAATAAGCAATTATTTCTGATAGAAAGGTGATGAGACAGACAAATGGTTGAATGGAGATAACAGCTGCATCTGTTCCATTGATTGTCTTGGATATGATGCTTTCTTTGTCCGCTACATAAACCATTTGAGTGCTATTTAAAGCTGAAACCCCCGACAGCAGGACTCTGCTGCACCTTCAGTCTGTGTGTAAAACAGCATCATGTGCAGTTTTCAGTGGACAGCTTGTGTCGCCCATCAAGATACAGCGGGGACTCCTGGTGGCAACCAAATATGCTAATTACAATGAGAAAATATGAAATGCTACAATTTCAATGAGATGTGAATCATTATAAGACATTTATTAATCCCAGGGAAAACATTGATTCACCAAATCACAATTTGGACAGAGCACAAGTGATCAGTTTCAAGCTGGTTGAGAATCAACAGTGCATTATAATTTGTTGGCTGAAGCCCTTTGGTTGTGTTCAGAAGGATTTCTTTGTGGCGCTTCATTACCCAGCATGCTCAACACCAGCACCCTGAAACAGAAGCAGCTCAGTGGAATGCAGCCATCACGAGTTGTTTGATTTGCGCCTGTGCTTCCCCCTCCTGCAACGTGTCAGAAGGACCAGTCAAAAAGGCTGGATATGTTTCGATGTGGATCTCAAAACAGTGAAGGACATCATCAGCCTCATCGATGCAACTGAGTAATCAGCGAGAACACTCGTTATAGGTCAATAACGAGAAAGTATGAATCAACAAAAAAGGATCAGTGTCACGACTCAAAAACAGGACCCAAGAGCACGACTCCAAAGTTCAGGGCAATCAAAAGGGTTTATTTAAACATAGGAAGTCCCCAAAAAAACAAAGTGCAACTTAAAGTTGCTGCTGAGCAGGAAACTAAGATCGGGTTTAGAAAAAACAGAAAATCACAACTACACTGGAAACTGCAAACCAGGACAAAAGACTACACTAACATGAACAACAATTACTTAGACTAGACGGATCAGGACGAGACTTGAGACGAGACGATCTGACACAACACACAGGTAGACACAGGCTTAAAATACATGAGGAAATGGGGAACAGGTGGACACAATCAGGGCTGGAGCAGGCAATCACACTAACGAGGAAACACCGGGGCAGGAAATAAAGTTTCTGAAACGAGAGAGGACAGTTACTACAAAATAAAAGCGGACATGGAAAACAGGACTAAAACCTAAAACTTAACATAACCGACGAGACATGACAATCAGTATGGTACGTCAGAAGCTAATAGACTCTGGTATCTAGCGGTCTGCTTAATAACCCTAAATGTGGCTACAAACTACTTTTCATTGGCAGATAATTTATTCTTGACTCATGCCTTTCTTTTTTCCAGACAAACTAGATTTTCATGGTCTACCTGCTCATCCGATTAGCCCCTTCTCAGAACTGTTTGGTGATGGATCGACCATGATTGACTCACTTTCACTCTTCGAGCTGTTTTGTTGTATCTGATAGCGACCTCTCTCCTATTCATTTTCATATTTTTATTGATGCATTTATGTGTGACTGATGAGAGAGATCGAGAGATTGGGAGTGACGACAACAAAGGCCCTTCATGGTCCGATCTTCATTATTCTAATTATGAAATTGTATGTATTGAACCCCGGATATTTCTGCCCGATGTGAACCTGCAGGTCTAATCAGCCTGAATAAGCCCTGTGTAGATGCTCAGGCTCATTAATATTGTTTGTGAGAGCTCATCCTTTTAATGCTCCACATGGCTTGTGCAGGCCTAAGTTTAGTTATATTCAACTCTTGAGGAATGTCATAAAACTAATTGTAGCACAATTAATACACAAGTGAAACTGTGGTGAGATTGGTCAGTTTCCAAAACAGAGTGCATGGCCTCTATAGAAAACCCTTTAATTACTCAAAGCACCACAGTGGGGCTGATTAGGTCATAAGTCTTGAGTAATAAGGGTACTTTTGTTTTATTATTGTGCCAATAGTCAGGTCTCTAACATGAACCATCTTACAGGCATGTATGAATATGTTCATTAGAAATCACTTGGTTATCTAGTTCAACGAAATCGCAGTTCCTTCAAAGATATGATTTATTGTCACACATATTCACTGAAGGGGAACGCATAAAGCTGTTGATATGTGACAAATTGCATCATACCAGAGACACAACTGTGTTTTAATGGGACGCTTGAAGAGTCCTGAGACATCGTTAATGTTACTAGCACACCTGGGCTTTTTAAGTCACAAAATGTCGGCTGTGACAGAGGCCCATGCTCTCAATGTTCACTTCCAGTATTTGCACCATCACTTCCCCGACCTCTCTACCTACTGACTGCACAGAGAATATTGATATGATCTTGATCTTCTCATCCGAAGCCTGGCTGAATAGGCAAACCAACATTATGGTAGGTATGCAGATTACCAATCACTCCGTCACTAACACACCATGGCAGTCAAGTAATATGAGATATCGGCAATGTATATGCCTTATTGAACCATATTGTACCTGATTGTAAAGATGATACAGTAAAACATATTTTCCAAACAATGACTGCAAAGTCCGACCTTGACTCAAAGAACAACGATGAATAAAGGTACAAGTGTCAAGATACACAGCATTTGCTTGAATACAAGCCGCACACCGCTCTCATTCATAAAGCAGCTTTAACACAAAGAGATCCACCCAACCAGCTGTTACTGAATAAAAGTGTAATTGGCTGGCACAAAGAAAGAGAGGAAGGCACCTTCACTTTAAGCACCATATTCGTGTTCTATTTATTCTCTGATGCTATTGAAATGTGGCTTCTCCTGAGTTGAGCATTATACTTACATGGATTGTGCAGATGTTTGAGAAGTAGAGGTTATTTTGCAGATTCATTTTCAAAGATCTTAAGTGATGAAAGGCAAAGTGAGTGGCTTTAATAATTATAATGCACAGCAGGAGATTAAAGCTAGCTGATGATTAATACCAACTATTTACTGCCTGCTTTGAATCTCACCATATTCATTTCATGTGTTTGGTAGTTTTTGTAATCATTTATTTCATGAAAGTCTAGGCATGTGAGTTATTGAATATTCCATATTTGTTCCATGTCTCATGTTTCATGATAGCAATGTGAAAAACAAACATTAACAAACAACTTTGATCAACCATGAATTGTGTTTTTGCTTTGTTGTTTGTATTGAAGGGCGCCACACTGATGTGTCATAAGCCACATGCAGGATTACTGGCCTGCAGTGACTCATCTCTTTCGGTCTCCTTGTTATTCTCATAAACGTCATCAACAAAATGCTTGATTGTAATCCATCAATGAAACACACACACACACACACACACACACACCCACCCACACAGACCCAAAGACACACAGATATGGTTACATTATCGCCTTGCCCAGGTCTCTCAGACGTGCTGCAGCAGGGTGCTCCAGTGGCTGCAGCCACACAGCTGGGCCTGCTGGTGGTCAGCTACAGTTAAGTGGCCTGGGCAGCAATCAAGCAGCTGCAGAACAAACCAACACACACAACAAATGAAGGGCTGGCAGTCCCCTGCTTCAAATTCACAGTCTGTTGCTGTAGAGTCATCCATCCAGCAAATCTGTTCCTCCCCTAATTAAGTTGAAAAGGGGGAGTGAGAGGGTCATTAAACACTTATTTATTTGGCAAGCCACTGGTACAGAACGGCAATCGTATTCTTCTCAACGGGTCATATAATTGGTCTGAACAATGATAAGCCGAGCGCCACGCAGAGTGATGGGCAAGGGCGCTTGTGGGTGCTGTAAATTCTGCTCTGCCTGTGGCACACAAACTTTGATCATTACATCCTCAGCGGGGGAACAGCGCTGATGAATCCCCGTGTTGACCTCAAAAGCACCAAATGCGTTTTGGGAGCTGCAGCTGAAGTCAGCACACACATTATACTTTATTGCTGGAAATTAAAAGAGGATAGGTGTCCTGTGAGAAGTGGCGGTACCAAGTGTGATTACATCGCAAACAAGAAGAGAAAAAGAGGAGAGGATTCAATTTGGGAAGAAGTGTATCACACGGGCAGAGTGGCCCTTGTGCTTGTCAGAGATTGGGAGAGAGGAGCGTTAATCACGGGTCGCGAGCAGCAAATCCAGAGCTCACGCTTTGGCTGTTTGAGCGTTCTGCGAACAGAAATACCGTCGGTGTCACAGAAAAGGTCAATGGCATTGTTAGGAGGCCCTGTGAGGACACTGAACGGGTGACACCTTGCAGCGAATCAGGTCAAAGATGATGAACTTTACAGTCATTTGTAGATGGCATTATAGAATATTTGAGTAAGTAAAGTCTAACTCTACTTTCCTATGTGTTTCTGTTATTCAAATTCTTTTATTTTGAATTCCTATAAACTGGCTTGCATCCATATGCAGCGAGACACTTGGTGTGAAATGAGAGATCACAGTGTAATGAGATACAATATTGAAGGCTTTTGCACATCAAGTATGTACTATTCGCGCGTGCTTTCTTAATCCATCATCTGAAAAAAACGGTTATGCTCAGAAAAGTTGCACGTTGAATCGGATGCATTTCATGGTTCTATTTGTTGCAAAAACTGTAAATATGAGACGAAACAGAATGAATTATGTCGGTACAATGGGTAGCGCTAGTCTCAAACAGGGCTAGTCAATGAGTGACGTTAGCAAGAAGCTATTGTACGGGTTCTTTCTATTTCTTGGGAGTTTTTCCTGATCCGATGTGAGGTTCTGGGACAGGGATGTCGAATGTGTACAGACTGTAAAGCCCTCTGAGGCAAATTTGTGATATTGGGCTGTATAATTGAATTGAATTGTTGAGCTGCTAAGAGCACAATTGCTACTGTCTAATCATCCTTTGCCTTTTGCGATATAGTACCCATCATCTCCGATTCCAAGATGTTTTGCGATCAGCTGCACAATCTGATTTTCAATTTTTCCATTTTGGATGAAGACGTTTGCATGTACGGTGGTTCTGAATGGTCAGAATGCTCTCAGCCTTTGACAGATGTGAAGAAACGCGGACAATTAAACTCTTAAGTGACAGAGCCTGTGTGTAAACAAGATTGACTTAACTCGAGGTCTTTTTCACGATACTTATCGGCACAACAGAAAGCTGTTCTTGAATCAATATGCAGCATAGCAACACGTTGAGCATCATCATTATCGAAGATGGGGCACTAACGGCAGTCACTTGTCCATGCAAGAGTGTGGAAGTGGTGCAATCAATCCTGATTGGGCCAGACTTGGAGACGAGATGGATGTCGGCACTTCTGATATTTAAGGGGGTCAAGTGTCATCGATCGCAGGCGTCCCACGGAGACACAGACCTGTCATGGATAAGACGGATGAAGCTCTCAGTGCCAGCACAAGTTTCTCCACTTCCCATCATCACATCCTGTCTGCAGCGTTCGCTCTAGGAGTTTTCTTTGCGGGTCCACTGCCCCTGTGGCATGAACTGCTCATGGAAGGAAGTCTATAAGGGGAATCTGAGACATTTCAGTGGGAGGATAGATATAAAATAACCAAGCAGCAACTCCCTTTGTGTAGCTTGTTCATTTAGCCCATGTAAACTTTATTGTCCTTGTACAGTAATTAGATTTTCCTAAATAATCATAATTACCTTCGCATTGACAATGCGGAAGGTTATGTTTCGATCGGGTCAACGGTCAAGGTCATGAAAAGGTCAACATCTTCTTTTTACCATAGCACGGTCAATTTGTATCCAATTGGCATGCAACTAATGCCAAAATGTTCATAATTCAATGCCCAATCGTGTGATATGCGAAGGTATGCGCTCTACCGAGTGTCCGTTCTAGTTTCCACTGTAGAATCGTCCTTTTCTCGTTACGTCACAAAATAATATTTAAAGCTGCACTAATCCATATTGTACAAGCCTAATGGGAGTGAGGTTGTTACAAATGATGGCCTCAGCTCCACATCATGTTTTAGCTTCACGTTTTTTTACGGCCCACAGCTAGCTAATATCTGCTGCAAGCTAAAAACACAGACTCGCTGCTCGGCTGTCACGTTCTTGCAGCAGGCAGCTATGTCTGGTAATAAAAGCTCTGACAAACCCACCTGCTACCTGCCCAGCACCAAACATCAGGCAGAGTTAGCGACTCGGTAGCTCAGTGAAGCATTTAGCAGCTGAAGACTCCCTCGAGAGTTGGTGGAGTCAAAACAAAGCTAACGGGAGGGTGAATATTGTCGGTTGATTCGTACCTGTTGCACATGTTAGCCACAGAAATCCTAACATAATGTCAGAGTTGTGTTAACAGCGTTCTTGGATGCCCCCAATTGGCCATCAAATCAGCCTATTTGAGAAATGAGTTGTGTTTATTTTATTTGAGAGTTTAGTGAAGCCATATATTGGTTTGTAAAAATGTGCTGAGTCGAAGTTAAAATAATGCTTTGCACTGCCAAATATTTCTTCTTTAGAAAAATCTGCTTTTGCTGCTTTATAACTTCTTAAATTCACTCCTCTGTTGTTGAGTGCCACTACACAACATCTCCCTCAAACACAGTAGCTTGTCATTTCTATTTTAGAGCCTGTCTCGCTGACTATTGTTTAGGCCCGATTTTTGTAACACTTTAAAATGAAACATTTACAGGTTTAATTGGCTTTTTCCACTTGCGCTGACATTACAAAGCACCAATATTCTGAAATAAACCATGCTGCGGAGAGGTGGGAATTGGTGGAGACAACACAGAGCAGTTGGATATGGATATATGAATTCCGCAAACAGCTGCTCTCGCTTTGATGAAATACTGGCATGAATCCAGACTCGCAATAGAATACTGTAGACTCCAGAGCCTTGTCACAGTCCTCTGTGTATTCTCATTTGTATCTTGCTCAAATAAAACGGTATTGAAACACGAGTCTCTCCGGCCTTAATTTCTAATAATATGTGTGTGATAACACATTAAGTCAGAGATGTTTGCTCCGGGTTGAGTCCTCCTGACAGGTGTGTGCACGTCTAATAACTGAACTGTAATGTGGAAACCAGTCAAACCAAAAGTTTCCTTTACATGTGGAAGTAACACAGTAATAAAAAATAAAAAATTTTTTGTATTATTTTAAAAGCTTATAAATCACCCAATTAGTGCAGCTGCGAGTTTGTGGAGGATTATGTTTTTACAAGAAGGATATCTCACGGCAAACAGTATTCAGATGTGCAGCATCATCACCATGTGCTTTGCTCAAGCAGAAGTTATCAAAGGATTGCATATTGTGCATACACAGTCTCCTTCTTTATATTCACGCATTTGAGTTATTGCTCTTTTTTGGGGCAGATGTAAGTTGCCTCAAAGCATAATTGCACAGTTGGAATTGATGTTTAAATAACACATTATATGACATATAGTACCTGTGTTATAATATGTGTATATTTTATGAAGATATATTGTCGTTGACTCTTTTCTGCACATGTTTAATTAGTGAGTAAGTCCACCACATTAGCTGTTTCTGTTTCTACCTGTCAGTATCACGCTTTGTTCCTTTTCTCTTACCTTCTCTAATATTCTGTGATGTTCACATTATGACCAGCAGGTGTCAGAAGTGTTCCTCAGAACCTGGGTCTTTCCTCTAAGCACCGAGATAACGTTATTGTTATCAAGCTGGTTTCTTTTCACATTTCACATGTGATATGAATGTTCAGGCACAAAATACAGATACAGCACATCGGTTGGCTATTGTCAAGTGTGTAAATAACACATTTAAATGGGAGGTTTTAATTCTCTCTTTCTTTGTGTGTGTGCGTGTGTGGTGTTACTTTCGCAATTAATAGAGAATGGGTGCAGAATAAAGTAGGTCCATATATAGATAATACTCTAGCTGTGACGCAGATAAAGAGTCCGATGTGTTAAAGTAATCGTTGTTGGAGGAACAGTGCACAGATTGACACAAATGGCAGAGAAAAGTTGTAAAGGAAGGATGGAAGGAAAGAAGGCAGACTTTGACACAGGAGATAGAAGAGCAGACGGATGGACAAATAGACCGACAATCAGGTGGGCTGAAGCATGTAAATAAACAAGAGTACCTGCACTGTATGGAAAGTGATATGGCTTTAGAGATGAAAGCAGAAACAATTCAAATAGCCCTCACTCTCAGCAGTTACCATGACAACCAACCACCTGAACTTGGAGGTAAGTCCCATGAGAGGTCTGGCAGAAGGGAGGAGGAGAGGCCTGCGTGTCCTGGTTTTACAGTTTTCCAAGTCCTCCATGTATCTTCTCACTGCACACAAGTTACCAGTGTTATGCAATGGCAGCTCCACGCTCAATGTAAGAGGCGAAACAACTGAGAAAATGGAAAAGATGAACTGGTAAATTCATTATTGAATATTCTGAATAAACATATATTTTGATATTGATATATTTTTAAATGTATACATCCATATATAAATTGTATGGCATCATTTCTCTATTCCAGGGATTTGGTAACTCCTGTTTTTTCAGAAATTGTAAAAGAAGCACAGTGATCGTTGTACCAGGAGAGCAGCATCTATCAGAAGCTGTACAGAGCCAGCAAAACCTTTTCAATTGGGTTTGTTTGCTGCTTGTGCTGATGGCCTCAGAGGAAGTCTATTCTCAAAATGCTTTTTGTTTTGGAAGAGCCGACGGAATTAACTTTATCCATCTCTGTCCAGTCGAATCTGGACTCCGCTGCGTCCGGCATTGAAAATGTTTCTTTGAAAACCTCCCAGACAACGTCAACTAATGACATGAAAATAATGAATCATTGTGTTTTATTGGAAGGTATAACAAAGCAAATAATAGTTATAGTCTATATAATTAATGCCCCTGTTAACAGGGTTCTCTCCTCCTTCATGCTGCCACACACATTGGTATTATGCAAATACAATGAGCACACTATCACAGCTCTACTGTACATCTTCTCTCACTGGATCCCATGCAGAATGAGAATGTTTGGTCTGGCAATACATTTCCAGGCGGCACCTTTTCGATGAAGTCTTAATTACTCATTTCAGGCCAGTTATGGTTGGATCCCTAGCACACGACAGCAGCAGCTACAGAGGGAAGTGTGGATGATTTCTGTCACAATCAGACCATAATTATGTCTGGGGATGCAGCCAAGCACAACATGGCTCACTGTTATTACCTTGCAGCCCACCTCTGACTGAAAGGGGCTCGGGGGTTGCCATTATTTTCCATTATTCTGTGAGGAACAGAAATCCAAATGAGTACAGATAAAAGAAAAAGGAAAGAAAAGAAAACCTAACTAAGCTTAATGCCACAGGCTTAGCCAGCTGTTTGACATTCAGCAGTTAAACCTTGCTTGAGTGAAAAGAGCAGGGTCACAGGGATAATATTGCTTGAAGAACAACGTGAAATTTCATTAGGTCTGCTCATGCCTTCCTGACATTAGTGATAAATCCTTGACTG
The DNA here is from genome assembly GCF_029220125.1 of Pseudoliparis swirei. Taxonomy (NCBI): domain Eukaryota; kingdom Metazoa; phylum Chordata; class Actinopteri; order Perciformes; family Liparidae; genus Pseudoliparis; species Pseudoliparis swirei. Next base: position 9,801,943 of record NC_079404.1, read on the forward strand.
CTTGCTAATGGGTGCTAAGGAAGCGGATATCTACGGCCTGTGGTAACTGGACCATGGCCGATGGCAGGCAGTCGAGGGATTCGGCTCGACTCCAGAGCGCAACAGAAACATGTTGCTGCACACAGTATGTGGCGGTGGCAGCTTGTTCCTTAACGGGAAACAAGATACTGAGACTCACTGGCTCTATTCTTACAATCTGCTGTGCTATTACTGAACTGCATCCTAAACAGCGTAAAACGCATCTACAAATCCAGGCTCCATTTTAATTGTGCTGCAGGATGCAGGAGGGGCCCGTGTTGTACATTAGCCTATTCATGACAAACATTTTGGGGTTATGGATGAATATTTCATGGCCTGATGGATTGGGATCCAACCAGAGATGCTGTTGACAGTGGATACCATTCATGCTATCACACTTCCTCCCTTGAAATGTCAATGTGACGTGATATGAGATTTCCTGCAAAGGAAAACTAAGAAATCGAAACAGGGAGAGGCAGAGTGGTCGTCTTACCAATAAGTGCTGATACATATTTGTTATCCAATGCAATGTTTCAGAAGTCAAGGGCAGTGACAGTCACGCTGTACGGTGGAGGGAAGTGTCTAACGCCACTCTTAATGTCAGCGCTCCTGTTGGGCTTCAGCTTACGCTGCACTGGACACCTGTGAGACAGAGGAGGAGTATCCAACAGGCAGGGTTCACCTCCTTTAGCACCCTGCCGAGTCTGCACCGGGCGGGACTGGGTATTTGAGATCACTGACATGTATCCTAATGAGTGTCTGAGCCCGTCTATATCTGGCCCGGAGGGTTTTACCTTCCTCTTTTCTCTATTTTACTCCACCTCTCAAACTGGAGCTGCTGCAAAGCTATATATTAAAAAAAAAGCCTGACTGCAGCCTACAGCTGAATGAAGAAGAACAACAACGGAGGAGCTTTGGAATTATTGGCTTAATTAGCTCTACAGGGAGTCCAGATTGCATGATTTGCCAGAGTGATGATACTAATGCTCAGGTAGGAGGAGGCCAGTCACGCATATATGCAGCTGAAAAGCAGAGTGTTATAAGGACATCTGCTGCTCGGGTTCACAGAGCTCCAGCCTTCCTTGTAAGAAAGGCACGAGGGAATATTGTTATTCTTTTTGTAAAATTAATGGAGCATCAGGTTTTCAATGGGAAAAGAAAAGGAGTATTTGGATGCCTACCCGTGTTGGCCTTGGGCCTGAAGCTAACAGCAATATGGAGGAGCAACCACGGGAAGAGAGGGGGTCGAGAAGGAGAGAGAAGGATTCTTTTTTTTCTTTACTTAAGATTGTACATGCAGTATGTCAATGTATCTTCAGTGACATTTTGCCAATGTATATACATACAAAAAAAAGAATGCATCTACCCCTTATTGTTAAATGTATTTAACATCACTATCATCATTATTATGAATATTATTTATTCTTTTTTTTTAATGGAGAGAGGAGTTTATCGAGCCTTCATTTTTGACAAATAATATAAAATATATAAAATAAAATTGTTGCACTCTTAATCAACATTTTCAATAAAGATCATGTGGAAATAAATGTAAGCGAACAAACATTTCAAAATATATCATAATATTTAGTACAAATAATTGAATGCAAAAAATACTTTTCATGTAAACTGTAAAATGCAAGTTTTTTGGCCCCACAGTTTGTTAAATAGATAATCATACTACAGCTTACATTAAACTAGGGATAAACAGATGTAATGCAATATCTACCCTGCTATAATTTACACTTTAGAACTAAATTATTTAACTGATACCATTCAGATCATAACGTATGTGAGACTTAAATGTTAGAAGAGGTGATGAGCCTTCAGATGAGGACATCTCAAGCTGCAAGAGACTTTATTCTGAATTTAAAGTTTAATTTCACCCCCAGGTCTAAACCTAAACCCCTCCCCCCCCCCCCCCTTCCCATCGCATAATAAAAAAAGGGCAAGTGTCAGAGAGCGTTGGCGGTCTCTGGATGGTAACTATCATTTAAAGTCGTAGATGAGTCCCAACCGGCCGGCTCATTGTCAGCGTTGGCCTTGCAAGGTTCAGGGCTGATTTAAAACAGATGGCTTGATGAGCCATTTTCAACCCATTAAATACAGATTTTTACAAATTTATAAAGTTTACACAGGACATTAAAGTTGACCCTGACTTTATGATAAAAAGAAGGAAACAGACAAGCTTCCCCACAGGTATCAATAAGGTATCACATGAATGCAATGAGACATGCAGGTATATCAGTGTGTTGTGGACACATTAACTCCTGTATAAAGGAGGTCAGCGTGATGAAAGGCATATTATGTGGGTGAAGGAATGATCAACAGACTGCGTGCACCTTTGTAATAGTACCATTGTAATGTTGACTAATGATGTGAAACAATCACTCTAGAGTAAAATATATTTAAAGCTATTTGTTATCACAGTTTCAATACCTCTGTCTCTTTACTTTGAACTTAAAATTAAATTGTAAACACAAATTAACATCCTGCAACACATATAGGTATTAACGTTTTTAATATCCCAAACACAAGAAGATTCTGGGACCATTTAAAGAAGAGCTAAATAACTGCAACTGGGACACTGACCAAGAGGCAGACCAGGCCAGTGCTTCAAAGATGAATCATATTCTGTAGTTCTCTGATAAAGTCTATCACGAATATCTTTAATTTCACTTCTAAAGGGCAAAGTAATATGTATCTTCTCCCACGGGAGCAGCAGAATGATCCACAACAATAGCGTGGATGATGCAGGGAAAGTATTTTTGACCTTGAAAAGCAACTAAATATTTGATTTGGGCCTCTGTAAATCTGTTGTCCAGGATATGCTGTCACACAGGCTGTGCTGGAACCAGATGCTCCCTGAAAGACGGCGTATCGTCTCTGAAGCTTCTTCTGATGGATATGACAGCTTGTTGTCTGCAATGAGGACCGCAGATTTACTCTTGATTGCAACCCTCCTTTGGAGTTGAACAATTGTGAATAACTTTTCACTACCACTGTGGAAAAGCTGAACACCAACTCTTGCCTCTTGAATGCAGGTTATTTTCCAGCTCATTAAGCACATTGATAACAGCAAACAACTGGTAGAATTTAAGGAGGCACAGAAACGCAACCTGCTAAGTTCTTCCATTAAAAGTTTTCTGTTATGGCTTGATTGCATTCAGGAAACTAGGGCCGTATAATTGTGGAAAAAATAAAGCAAAACACACTAAATCTGTATCATTTGTCACATGGTCGTATCATAGTGGACAGACTATTCCCAACCTTTTAAGACTGAAGTAGATATTTAGAACCCATTCAATCATCTTCCAATAGAAACATCTGTCGTATCACATTGCTGGGTATAATTTTAACATATAACAAAGCTGAAATTGTTGTAATACTGTTTTAATACAATTAAAAGTGTATGCTCCGGTTGCTTTAGTCAAATTTAGATTTGTACACAAGCTATTATGTTATGTTATGTTTCAACCATTTATCCAAACTTTAGTAAACTAAAGATATTTCAACTGTTTATCCATTGTTATATTTTTTTAACTAACTATTTTACCTATTCATCCTTTAGCTAACTATGTTATGCAATAGTTGATGTCAACCATTTATATACTATACTTTTAGCTCACTATTTCTGAAGTTTCCCTGTTTGGGGATTACTGTATTATGACACTGGTTAGAGATTTAACTTTTCCTTCTGCTGTTGGCCGCCATTAATGTTCAATAATACAGTATGTTGCACCATGTCATTTACATTAAACACAAGACAAAGTGTATTAATATCTGCCAGTTTAAACCAAACCAATATGAAGTTCAGGGTAACTGCAGGACATAAACCATTATTCATACACTGTCATATTCATTGAATGTGTTGTAACTCTGTAATGATTCCTTCTGTACGCATGGCATCTATTGCACCTGTCCATCCTGGAGAGGGATCCTCCTCTGTTGCTCTCCTGAAGGTTTTTTCCATTTTTTCCCTGTGAAAGGGTTGTTTGGGAGTTGTTCCTGATCCGATGTGAGGTTCTGGGACAGGGATGTCTATATATACAGATTGTAAAGCCCTCTGAGGTAAATTTGTAATTTGTGAGAATAGGCTATACAAAATAAATCGAATTGAATTTAATTGAACTGCTAATGTTGTATTGAAGGCTTCAAGAGCAACGTTCCTACATTAGTTGGCAACATACAGTATATGGTTCGAATCCATTGGGAAACCGACATTATCGTGTCCGATGTTTGTGGCTTTCATTTGCTTTCCAAATTCTACTTTTTCCCTTCTCCTCTGAGAGAAAGGTGTTGGGTCAGATCCTAATTTAGACCGATACATGTAGGCCCTTAGCTGCGGGGGGAAGCACTGTCACGGCAAGATTGATTTGATCGCGTCAACCCTGAAGTGCGTTTGTGCGAGTGTGTGTGGGAACAAAGGGTGGTGCAGGGCCTTCCAGCCTCCATTGGGATTTGAAATGGCTCTTACCATCTGCTGAAAACAGTCAATACATCCCAAAGCATCATGTAGGGCCTCCCCCATATTCTTCGCCGATTGACTCCAAAGGTCACAGGCGGCATTGAGAATAAGAAGCCGCTCAACATGAATGCCAATATCTCATCAGTTCTTTGAGACGGTCATCATGCTGATATTAGCTCTCGCTTCCTTGACTAACTCGAGCAAAACAAAGCTTTTTTAGAAAGAAAACGAACCAATCAACTAAAATGGGAAGGCTTTAGAGCCGCAGCTATAGTTTGTTGAGCAATATAACGAACTGCAACCACACGACTAAATTATTGGTTTTCAAAGTCACCACGGAGCCAATCCACAATTGTTGTCTCAAGGGAGGGACGTGACATGTGAGATACTGCCATTGAGTCTGAGAATGTGTTTTCCAACGCATTATATATGAATGAATGAATAAATCATGAGAAGTATGAGTCGGTGCTTTCAGCAGCAGCAGAAACTACTCCAGCCCTCGGCTCTCTGTTCTCTCAGAGAATAATCTCACATAAAAATTTGAATTCTGTATTGTGCAGTTCAGAATCCTTGAAGTGGAACCAGGATGTGACACTGAAGTCAGTATTGATCGCTGATATTGATTCATAAGGTCATGATTCAGTGGTTTAGAGATCCGAAGAAACTTCCATCTCTTGATCAAAGAGCAGCTCGTTATTGCAAAGTCTCTTTTATCGATCTCAGAATCCTTCTCTGATCCCACATGGCAGAAAACTGAAGCTCTGTCCTGCAGTTCATCAGAATGCTAAGATTTATTTGCTGCTTGTGCCATAAAAATAAATAAAAAATTGCATGTTGCAATACAAATGAATACATGATGAATAGTTATTCATCAGATTCAGGTAACCAAAAATTCGAATACCGAAACAAATTGGGACTAAAACAGAATTGTGTGCAGGAGAATAAATTCATTATGCAATTTAGCACATTTAAAAGTTGCAGAAATAAAAATAAATAAATAAATACATAAAACCTTGTAAAACAATAATAATAATAATTATATATATATATATATGTAAAGATTTGTTCATAAAACCAGTGACAGACAGTTTCACAGATGTGTTTTATTGACTATGTGGAGCATGAAGGCAGCACCATCAAAGACAGACCGGGCTCTGTTACATAAGCAACACAGTATACTGTGTGTACATATTGACAATAGTTTTAGGACATCATCAGACAGTAGATGCCCAAAAGCAACAAAGCAAGATCAATTCCACATGACAAGGTGCATGGAGGATGCCAGAAGTGTGGGTCTCTTCTTGTTCAGCCGAGCATGAAGGGTGCAAGAATTAATAAACCACCAGACACAGATTTTAAAAAAAGAAAAAAGCAGGCTGAGAGAATGCAAGGAATGATTTAGAGAGAATAGTTGGTAATGGTTTGGGGGTAAACAACAGTGTCCCTCTGGCCTGGTCTGCATTTCATACCACAGTGATGAAGCTGTCATAAGCCCGCACCACTCGGGTAATATAATCCTCTGGGGGTCGCTTAGTTTTAATTTAGATGTCAGAAGAAAATGATTGACTTTTATTGCTTGTGTGTGTATATACACTATGCATATGTGTGTGTGTGTGTGCATGAGCTTGAAAATATCTCTACCAGTTTTTGCCGATCCGTCTTTCTTTAGTGTCATGAATAATATTTCATTTTGCCTGTGTATAATACAAATAATTCACCTCTGAAATGTTGACGAATCAAAATTGTTAAAAATACATTATTTTAGGTTGATGACAATTAATGTTGTGTTCTCACACATAATGTTCTTCTTCTTCTTCTTTATTATATGTTCTTTATTTCCCTTCCTTTCTCAGTAAGAGTGCGTATGAATAAACATTCCTGTAAAACGCCTGAAAAGTGTTGAGGAAAATAATCAAAAAACAATAAACAAAAACTGAGCAAAAAACAAAAATCACAGAGCCGTTTGAAATACAGAAAAGAAAGTATACCTAAGTGTGTTTCCTCCTCACTACTCTTTTTCTGAAAAGTCAATAAGAGTGCGTGAACCACACTTACACTTTCTCCAATTCCCTTTTTTGTGGAGATTGATTTTACTTCTTCATTTTCCGGTGCATTCAGTCCCCGTATCTTCATATGTCCGATATCTTTGTGTCCAGTATTTGGTCTTTGTGACTGTGGCAGTGGGGTGTGGTTGAGCGCAGCTGCAGAGTGGATGGAGCGGGGGTGTGGTTCAGGGAACGGTGCCGGGAGGAGGTCTAATCAGCATCAGCTGGGGCTGATGATCAATCAGCCCCAGCTGTAATTAATCTGTGTGTGTGTGTGTGTGTGTGTATCTCTTCCATATGAAGAGCAGTAGGAGAAAAAGCTTGGGCGAGAGGTCTCATCCGATGGCCAGTGTGATATGTGTAATACAAGATGTTGTTGGAACGTAACAATCCGTGTTGCTGCCTCCATTTTCAGTCTGATACTCACGGGCCAACAGAGAAAGTTGTTACAGTGACATCATTTCAAAATACATGCATGACGTTGTACCGCTCTTATAGTGTTGCCTGCAGCTATATTGGATTTGGATGAGTAGACTAGCCCTTGTATTGGGATAAATAATTTTTAAACGCAACATTTAAACTTCTCTTAACATCAAATTTATTTTTAAAATCCAACTTTAGCTGAACTTCAAGAAACAAACTAATCTAAAGCAGTGATGTGGGGAATATTTACTGTATTTCTTTGTCTATTTATTTAAATATACACGTCACAGATTTGAAAAGATTCGTGATCAGAAAGAGGCAGATTCAGAGATGGTTTCAGACCCGAAAAGAAGCATAAATTGATGCAGAGTAAAGAAAGTAATGTATAGCCTCAACAGGAGTCTGGCTTTAATACACAAGCTAGTCCCACAGTGATAAACAGATGTGGCGTAAGGTGTATCATCATCAGAAGAGCTTTATATCCTCTTGAACAACTGTGTGTCATGAACAGCATTTCATAACAATGGCTCTCAAATAAAAAAAATCAATGCTACAACAGCACACTATAAACTAAACAGTGTTTCCCCAGATATGTGGAGCACAGTCACGGTGGAGAGCAAACAGCATTTATTTTCAGTGAAGGATTTGTGTCGTCACGTGTGTCCTGGAAGACAAACACTGAAAGGAAAGAGCGCTCCTTCATAGAGCCTTTAATTCTGTGTTATTAAAGCTTCCCCAGAAGGCCTAAATATCGACCGTGAGCGTGGACTCCTTCACAGACCGCTGCACTTCACTGTGCCGCCCCGCAAGTGCCCTTAAATCAATCAACCTTTCTAATTCACTGCATCCAAATAAGACATTGTCTTCTGTGCATCCGAAAAGACCTCTTTACCGCATCACCTCTTGCACATAACAACGTCCTGCGTGCCCGGAGCCCGATGCTATTTCTGCCTGCTCCCAGCCATGAACCTCAGACCCACTGTCCTCCCAGTGTCTCCTCTTCAACACATGAGCATAGGAGGTCCACATTGGGGATGTTGCCATTCACCGCATCCTTATCATTTCAGATTCATCAATTCAACAACATAGATTTAGTATTTTGGAGAAGGGTGAAAGAAACACTGTATAAGGATACAGAATGTCTGTGAGCCGTGTTGTGTAAGACAAAGTATCTCGTTGATGGTTGATAAAACAGGAAGCTCTGCAAGAAACAGCTGCTCAACAGTACAAATCAGGGCCTGCCATCTCTCTCTCTCTCTCTCTCTCTGTCTTCGCGATGCCCCTGGGCACTTGGAGGGGCTCCAGATGTGCTCCTCCAGAGCTGTGGAGCGCAGCATCTCTGGCATTTTTCCATGCATCCAACTTTTGTTCACTTCATTTACAATCAGTCCACATCTCAAGCTCAATCTGAAAATCAGCTGCTCCTCCGCTCCCCCCACCCCCTCGCTCTGAGTTGTAGCATTAATTGAAAAGGCAAACTTATAATCAGATCAGCTGAATAAAGATGAGTGAAAGATGGGAGATGTGAATGACGATTCGCATGGCTGTGCATGAGACATGAAGAGGCTGGTTGAGAACATGATGATGTGGGTTTGATTGGTGCATGAGTTGCTAATGGGCTGCTTTGGCAGGCGGTTTGGCGGATCCCCCCTGCCCTTTAAAACTGGCAGCAGGTATCTAGACATAATGTCCCTCTCACGACATGAAATCATTCACCCATTCATACACTGATAGGAGGAGCCACCTGCCCATCAGGACTAACTAACATTCACACACAGCTATGGAAGCAATTTTGGGGTTAAGTGTCTTGCCCAAGGACAAATCGACATAGGCTAGCGTAGCCTGGGCTAGCGTAGCCTGGGCTAGCGTAACCTGGGCTAGCGTAGCCTGGGCTCGAACCACCGATTGAAGGACGACCCTGCTCACCACTGAGCCACAGTCGGCCCCATCAGTGTCTGCCTGTGAGTTGTGTCAATGCATGCAAACCAAATTTGGTGATAATAATAAACAAGCTCACCCCTGAAATGTTGGGCTGCTACAAACTTTTACTATCACATAATCCGCTGATTATTTTTCTGGACTAATCTTATCGGTCTATGAAATGTCTAAAACAATTATAAGCTTTGTAACCTAAAAATTACGTTCCCATACATCAAAACAGCATTGTCAATTGCATTTTGAAAGATAGGGAATATATTTGTTTTGTTAACTATGTTTCTAATCAGTCAGCGGGCCGCTGTTTAAACTAAAACTCAACGATATCTTACTTTGATTAATGTCCACAACTTAAATATTTTTTAATTTACCAAATGAATCATGTGTTTAATACTCTTATGGTAAAACGGGAGGAAGTTTTTTTTCCCTTGAAACGTAACTCAGAATGCAGTTCAGTCAAATGGGAATGTGTTATAGAAGGTTTTAATGTAAAGTCTCAGACTGAAACTAAAACTACTTAACATGTTTTATCCGGCCAGCAGTCTAAAACATAATATATATTCAGTTTCAATAATATGAAAATAAACCCAGCAAATCTCATTGTTGCTCGAAGATTACTTTTAAAGATTTCTCAATCATCACAATATTTGATTTATTTTCTGTCTCTCAGCTTACTCTACGATTACTTGATTGGACTCGTTTTAGCTCAAATATTCGTATATTTCTGAAATCCAAATTGTAATTCCTCGTGCTTGTTATTGGAAAATCATATTACGACAACATGTTGTGGTCCAACTCTGTTAGCCTATTTGCATTCGGAGTATTCAGATGAAGGAATTACACTTCAGATGACGGAATTACACTGGTGAATAATAACTGGACTGAACTCGCAGCATCATATTAGCCATATCAGGTTCTTTTATACATGCCACTCAAATGTTCTGATCCCAGTCCCGAGTCCATGTGACAATCATTTCCTCCCCTGCTTTCTCCTTCTTGTAACCAGTCAGACTGTGACTGCCACATTATCCTCACCTGCCAACATTTCAATGGGGATTAATGAAAATAGAGCAGGGTGCCAGCCAAATAGACTCGCTGGGCTGGTACCCAAGATGTTTGAGTCCGATTACCCTATAGGCAATATTTTAAATGCATCCTGCATATGTTATGGAAGCATGGTAACTTGGTTGATAAACAAACTCATCTTTATAGTTCGACCTGCACTAACTCTGTAGGTTTAGGAGAAAAAGCTGCATTATAAAATAATAATTTGAATACTGTAAGGAAATTGTAGAAGTGTTTCGAGTAAAAAACGACACCATCTCCTGGGGTTTGATTGCGAGATACCACCACTGGCTTGTTGATAATTTAAGAGTGTATTTAATTAATGCTGGAGTCAGGGCAGACGTTGATGAATGCATTTCCTACAGGGAGGACTGGAGTTGAAAGTACATTATCTTTGAGCGCAGGCAGTCATTAAAGAAACATCAAGATCTGGGAGTCGATGATAACAAATAATCTTCTAATATTTTTGGCTGCTTTGTTGCTCTCGTGTCCATTAATAGCTTCTCAGAGGGTACACTTTGATCACATTTAAGATTATGTTTCTTATCTAATGCACCTATTATTCTTCATGAAGGCTGGACTGATGTTACATATAGAAATTATCAACACACACTTACCCCCTAAAACTATATTAAACATAAATATGTCTCTCTTTATAGACTTTTTGATTAAATGTATTGATTTTTTTAACCAAAGAGCTTGAACAGAAGCGAGCACCATGCAGTTCACACAATCTGCAGTTACCTTGAAAAATACTTTTTTAAACTGTTGTGTAATTTTGGTTTAACTTTATATTTAGCTTTTTACAGCACAATTGAAATAATGTGCAATATTACATTTCATGGCGGTTTAACACTTTTTAGATTGGCAGAGCAGGACAGATATTTATTTCCCTTTTCTTTTGAGCTAGATACAATTAAACTGTGAACATATGCATTATTCATTCTAAAAGCTACGTTCTTAGAGTGGATCATTTGGCCTGTGATTATGCCTTGCGGGGGAAGACTGTTTATTTTTTATTGAAATAATCTCTCAGAAGGAGAAAAGTTGCTCATGTGAGAAATCAGATTTTCTGGCAATGCACCAGAGTGCAGAGGAGGAATAGAAGTGGAGAAAGGAAACGGTATGAACAAGATTGCTAAAAAGTCTCTGACAAGACAAACGGCACTTATTTCGACGACTGACAGCTAATTGCCACTTCAAAACCACTTTACAGTCATTATCCTGACTACCTGATCTTTTGTAAGCACTTGCGCTGTGTGATCCTTAACTTGCAACCTGCATTAAGTATTTAGCCCACTAAGCTAATTTTACTCACTCCCATCGGCACTCCCTCTTTACTTCCATTGAACATTTCAGTTTTCAGGCCTATGTGATTGTGTGAGTGTGTGTCCATGTGCATGTGTGCCTCGAGTGTGGGTGAAAACAATGTGCACTAAATTTGCCATACCTAATATGCTTGTTAGCCATTTCGGACTCCCCTGAGGCGTGTGTCCCTATCCCAGGACTTATTCGTGGTATGGTTTTAACAAGCACTGTCGATGTGAGGCCATTGAGAGCTTGCAAGATTGCAGTCAATGGCAATTTCATGTGCCACACAGTGCAAATGAGCTCTGCAAATATTACCTGGGCCCTCAATCTATGTCAGTGGCAGCAGGAAGGCTCAGGCACGATGGCCACAGGCTGCAGGTAGAGACAATTTAACAACCTTAATCTGCACTCTCTATCATTGCAAAACCAAATATATATTTACCTTTGCATTGAAAATGCGGAAGGTTATGTTTTGATCGCCGTGTATTTGTGTGCGTGCGTGTTATTCGCATAAGTAAAAAAGTATTAAACCGAATCGCATGAATTTGGTGGGATGATTGGTTATTATCCGGAGACCATTTGATTAGATTGTGGGATCGATCGGGTCAAAGGTCAAGGTCATGAAAAAGGTCAAAATCTTCTTGAATCGCATGAAATTTGGTGGGATGATTAGTTATTATCCGGGGACCATTTGATTAGATTTTGGGATCGATCGGGTCAAAGGTAAAGGTCATGAAAAGGTCAACATCTTCTTTTTACCATAGCGCGGTCAATTTATATCCAATTGGCATGCAACTAATGCCAAAATGTTCATAATTCAATGCCCAATCTTGTGATATGCGAAAGTATGCGCTCTACCGAGTGCCCGTTCTAGTTTATATGTTTAATCGTAAAAAAGAATACATTGTTTCAGGGTCCAAGGTAAAGGGTGAGTTAAAACCTTTAACTCTGCCTTTTAAAGGCATAGTTTGACATATAGATAAGAAAAACACTTTCATATCAAATGCATTCTCACTCACTCAAAAACGCAGCTTGCTCTGTGGCACTATGCTTCAACCTATGACGCTCAGCAGGTCCCTCGAGTGTCAGTTTGGACAACTTTGTGATATTTGAATTTAAAAATAAACTTCTCTCTTCACAGGAACTTACATTTAGGCAACAAAACCACTTTGTTAGGTTTAGGGTGTTATATATTATATTTTTGTACGTGTTCTTATATTCTTTATTTGTCAACTTCCATTTGCTAAAGCTCTCATAAATTTGGCATGCAGTAGACTCATGATTATAAAAAAGGAACTGAGTTCAGTTTCCCATAATAACTGACGGTCAGACGGCTGACTTATCTAGGGTAGACAGAGATAAGTTTTGTAACAACAAGAGGCACCTGCATTTCAGCTAGATGCATGCCCAGAAATACAACACACACACCATTGTTTGAATGTGATCTTCTTTGAGATCAGACAGAACGTTGCACGTTTCTGTTTGTCAAGGCATGTGAGGATGCGGTTGCCCTCCCTCATGCCAGCTAGGTCCAATTAGATTGCGTAATCTGAATGGAGTCAGATGACATTATGAAAGTTAAATGTATGATAGGCTAGCTTGTGTAAAAAAGACTGTTTTTTTCTGTGACTCCCACTTCAACCTGCGAGTTGAATGAACCTCTCTCCTTCTCTTGCAATTGCAGTGCCGATAATTTGCCTGTGATCAGAAGAATGAATCATCTTACATTTAGAAGTTATTTAACCGTTATTAGATACCACCGGGCTACCAATCTTGAAATATGCTTTTAAGGGAAATGTCAACTTGACTGACTAGGCACTCACGGGACTATCGAGTTTTGCTCGGGATACAAAAAAAGCCGTCTACTGGATAAAAGTCCTTTGTTTGTTTGACCAATCCACATGCCCTATGTGGAATATCTTGCTCTTTATACAACGCAGGCTACTCTGCCCAGGATGCTGCATCAGAGTGTGTTGCATACGCGTCACACACCATGGAGCACTCAACAAGCGGCATTATTTGACATCTTGGGAGAGAACGCATTGTCATATTTGTACACTAAATATGAAGTTGCCGCCTAGCATAGCTTATCTTGTGTCAAAGTCTGGAAACGGGAAAAAACAAATAGCCCACCCAAAGCTAATTAACGCCGCCTACCAGCCAAGCTAACGCCAGGAAGTCCCTGCGCCTGGCCAAGAAATAGTGCAGCACACATCTCCTCACAATACAGCAATGTGTTGATTTTATACTTACATTTTTTGCACAAATCAAACAAACGAGAGATTATTTGTTAACTGATGAGCATTAGCAGTGCCTGTAGGCATATTTTATTACCTTTGAATAGAGCCCGGCTAGCTTTCCATTTGTTTGCGATCGTCATGCTCAGCGAAGCTAATCAGCTGCTGGCAGTAGTTTTATATCTGCGGCACAACCGCATATTTCCAAAAATGTCAAGCAATTTCTTGTTTAGATTCACAAAAGGAGATGATGCTCTAATGTTAGAGCACACACACAGTATAACATATATAAGCAAGCCTAAAACGACGACAGGGGCTCTTTCTTTGTATACATCTTAAAGCTCTGCTTTTTAAGTTTAAAAAAATTTATTCTCCTCTGTATAATTACTCTGAAAAGTATTTTCTTATTTGACAATGGAGAAAACCGGTTAAATTAATTTAAAAGAAATGCAGGAGCTTTAAAAGAGAGCACTGAGTGTACTTTTAGTAAAGTGTAGTTTCTTGAGAAGAGTTCAAAAACTAAATGTTGTTAAATATTGTTAGTCTTCCTCCTCATGCCATTTAGATAAATCCATTAGGTATAAGGCTGCTAATGTGTATGTCGTGATTACTTCTCGGTTCTGCCTGCATGTCCAGAAATAACTTGTGACTTGTACGCTGATGAATTATAAAGTGGGACTTGGTTTGGACTGGCAGCACTCTCAATCTAAACAATGTACTTCCGCCTCAAATATGACAATGAAATGAGAGCAGTGGGAGTGTACAAAACATATCAAGGAGAATAAGAAAAAGTGCATGTGAAAGCCTGAGACCTCTGAGAGGAGGGGGCAAGAATAAACCCTCTTCATGAATTAACAAACCCGTGGTAATGGAGTCTAAGGTCTCATTGCTATTTGTGATGGAGGCAGCCATGCATTCACTCTCTACTTATTAGGAGGTAATGGCGAGACTGTCCTTTTGATTAATGCTCCTACATTTTGTGAGGTTGGTGCAGAGTGAAGGAGACGAGCAGGAAAAAGGACAAAGAAGGAGGGTAGATAAGATTACCATGAGCAGAACAAAACATTAGAAATCTATACCTGGAAACTGACTGACTCACTGCAGCAGGACAATCGCAGAGATTTAGCAAGTGGCCAGATTAGCAGCACAGGGAAACTAAACAATGGCCATGACTCACAATGCTCTTTGACTAAATATAACAGTGAAAAGCAAAAGTACACGCGGTTTCTGGAGAAGCACAGATCTACAGTATATAGAGTATCCTTTCAGAAAGAATTGGCAGCTATCTTAAAGCTGATCTAAATACGGTGCTGAAGGAAGACACCAAATAGAGCTGGAATGTGTCCAGTAAAACACAATAACAACAGGCAACAATACATTTTAAGTAGTGCTGTGAAAAATAACGCGTTAACGCGTTATGATTAAATTACAGGATTAATTAGTTAATTTTTTTAACGCATTTAACGCATGCGCAGAATGAGCTTCCAATACGTCTGTTGTTGGTCGTCTCTAACCAGCAGCGTGTCATTTTGTCTCTGTGTCGCGTTAACACGACTCCGATCTCCGTCTCGCGCGCCGCAGAGCTCCGATCCGGCGTGTGCGCGCACACTGGTGAGCAAGTTATGTGCATCCCTGTGTATAAATGTATATATCCGTCTTTTGTCATAAATCTTTATGTTCTCACAAAAATATACCGAGAATATCGGTAATATGTGATTAATCATGATTAATCCACAGAAACCTGTGATTAACCTGATTAAAATTTTTTATCGTTTCACAGCCCTAATTTTAAGTGGCTATGCAGAATTGCTTACATTTCATTGGAAATATGTATACAAGCTTCTATTACAGCTCACCAGACGAGTAACCAAATTGTTTTGGGCGACAGCTATGTGAGGGTCACTTACACGTTACCATGAAAAGAATCCTGACAGGCATTATTATTTGTAATAGCTACAACTCCGCTGAATTGGTCTATTTCTGGATCATTACAACCTCCAACATGGCTGTAATGTTGAAGAGATAAACTGCTTATGTCTCATCTGTGTCTGCCTGTATTTCAGTCAAGTGACGACCCACGCCAATGGAGCTGTAGGAAGTTACCATGTCCAATTTACCTCCATATTTTCTGCTATTCAGATCCAGACATGTGTCTGAGGCTATGTGATATGTAACAGAATTAAATTATGTACACAAATGATGTTATAAGGATTGTTAGCCTGCCTCTTATGTAGACTGTCTTTCGCCAATTTGTTGATCAGAATGATAAAGAGACTAGTTATAATTAACTAATGATAATTTTGCTGGCTCCTCCGCGAATTGCTTCTATTTTTTCAGTGATAGCAGATATCCTTTTTTAGCTTCTATTTTCCAATTTTACTATTTGTCATTTATTATATAATATGTTGAAATTACCTGACCTTGTTTCTGGCAGTCAAATAAAATCTAATTAATTTCTTATGTCCATCCTGTAAAGACTTTATTTCTCTCCGTAATCAGAAGCGTGTTGAAGCCAGACAAGCTTTGTCCAACATGTTGTGCACCAGCACATCACTAGATTTCCCTGGCAGTCTGTCTGGTCTTTCTGTGTCGACTCTTATAAAAAGGTATTCATGTTTTTTAACCCTCCTGTTACCTTAGGGTCAATTTGACCCCATTCAATGTTTAACGTCGGTGTTCTTTCGGGTCAATTTGACCCCAGGCTGTTTTTCACTGTGTCAAACATATGAGAAATATCAACTTTTTTATATATTTAAAGGGCTATTTAGGTAGTCAACAAACAAACATAAAGTACCTCACACTTAAACTTGGAAAACAATATTAATTCTAATAATTTTCTGGAGGTTTTAATTGCTGGGGTCAAATTGACCCCAAGGGTAAAATATGTCAGTAAATATAAAGGTAACAGGAGGGTTAAACATTGAATGGGGTCAAATTGACCCTAAGGTAACAGGAGGGTTAAATGACAGTCTCTGTTAAATCCAGCCTACTTGTTGTTTTGCTGAAGGAAGCTTTCTTTCAAGTCGTGTTAATGCACTGCAAACAATGTTAACAGGTCAGTTCAAATCCCACAACGTTGTGTCACAGCAGGCACGGCAGCAGCACATGAGTAAAAGCCATGTTTGTGTTTGAAAGCTAAACGTAAAGGTTATAATTCATCTTCTGATGGAGGTTTAGAAGACAAATGCATGTTTGCTATCTTTTCCCTTTCCCCAAAGATACTTAAGAAAATGAAGCTCTCTGAGATAACATCAGGTTGAGATTTTCACAGTCCAAGTGGAGTTTGATAGCATCATTTTATTTAGAGGTTAGTGCATTGTTCTAGTATGAATAGCTTCTTCATTATTATTATTATTATTGTTGCATACTTTTTATTTTACTTGGTACCTGAAGATGTATTTTATTGAAGAAAATGAAAACATCTACTTGTGCATTGAGCACTTTATTCCCCACCAACATGAACATCACACCAACATTAGTTTACGGCATTTCAAGATAGTGTGCCACAGCTATTTACATATTTTTTCTGTCATTCTACTTTGGAGGTTTGGCATTTTACATTTAAATATAAGCTGTTGGTAACAGGACACCTGGCTCTGGCTGTGAAGACGATAAAATGGCTGGATATATTCCAAAATGGATGCAACATTGGCAGTGGAGACACAAGTGGCTCTGTTATCACGGTTGTTTGAGGGTCTGGAGAATAAAGAAACTGAAGATCAGGAGATGTATGCCATGCTAATACTTACTGTATGGTTATGTGCATGTGGAAAGTATATATTTTTTGACTGACAAATATATGGTTTTCATAACTAACACTTTAATTTAAAATATCACAAAGATAGAAGACTTTATAGACATTATATACAAATAAGCCTTATACAGTATATGCTTTTTTTTTGCTATAGAGTTTCACACAAAAAAGTCAGCTCGATTAAATATAACAATGTATAGCACCTTTTGATACAAGACTTGGATTTTCCCTTAAGGTGTGACTTTGTATTATCGGTGAAGGACGCTCACATAGAAACATATCAGTGAAGGGTACTTGCAGTCTATGTGCTGGAGTCGGGATGAAGTGGCTTCTCATTTGATTATCGAAAAATTCCCACAA
Source organism: Pseudoliparis swirei (assembly GCF_029220125.1). NCBI lineage: Eukaryota > Metazoa > Chordata > Actinopteri > Perciformes > Liparidae > Pseudoliparis > Pseudoliparis swirei. The sequence continues at coordinate 9,819,556 of NC_079404.1, forward strand.
CCATAAATTTAATTCTGTCACTGTTGCTGCTGGCTGTCAATAATATCAATGCAGTTGTCTTTTCTTTTGACCAGTTTTTTACACAATTGCAGCATTGAAGAAATACAGTTTGACAGCCAAGTCATTAATCATTTCATCCCCAAGGCTTTGGAGAAGAAAGACTCCCGGCTCCACACTCCTGCACTTTAATGGTCGAATGCCAATCTTTTATTTTAATTTTGTTTGCCTTAAATACAACACACTGTGAGGCCCTTCAAATTAAGAGCATGGAGTTATCTGGTTACACAATAATGAACATTTGGGCCAGCTCCGACGAACACCCTGAAGGTAAACAGTGGAATTGAGACGAAGCTTTCCAACTCACAAAGGCTGCCACATCTCAGCTTGCATCCATCACGCAACAGTTTGGTATCCTCCCCCCCTTACCGCCTGTCTCCTTCAGATCACCAGTTCAAACATTTCTCTCATGTTCTCTTTGGCTATGTAACTAAAAAGAAAGACTGGAGGTAAGGTTGTTGTTTCAGGTTCTTTCTTATTCAATTCCAACTCCGTTGCTAGACCTCAAAAACCACTTTCAACAAGCAATACCTGCACCTCGGGTTACCATGGAAACTCTTCACTTAAAAATAGACCTAGAGAAATGAAAGCAACGGGTAGAATGTGCCTCCTTGATGTGGTTCAGAAAGATATATGGTGCTGGGTATGCCTAAAAACAGGTTAGCATCTGGCTCTGTTTTACAGCATTTTTAAAGCAGTAACGTGCTTGGAGATGCCACAATTGTTTTGAAAGCTGAAAAAAGCAATACAGCACCTATTTGCTGATGCAACATTCTGTTATAAAACTGAATTTATTTTGTAGGATGTCGCTGATGGACTTGTTACAGCTGAATGATGAATAAGTACCTTTTCCATTTGACATGTTTTGGCGTATTTACAGTAGGATGACCTGAACAGGGTGTGTTTTTCATTCATGCGCAGAATGAAGTCCCTACAGAATAGTGTTTTGCCACCTATGACAGACGCTTCTTCACTTCCAGGATTTACATATGCTGGGGCTATGAAGACGATCTGTGAAGTACCAGTTGGGTGCAATTCTCTTTTGTTCAAATGCCACTTCAGGGATTCTTCTAAATCTGGTTTGCGCTTGATATAACTTTTCACCTTTATCTCAATATTAAAACGTTGACATGACACGTCCCTCTAAACTTTACTTCATGAGTGTCTTGCAGCAGCTGTACATATCCTGAACAGTCACAAACCTTTTTCTTTTCTTTTCGCAGTTGCCAGACACGTATTCAGTTTACAGCCTTGAATTTGTTTTAGTGAGCTGATTCACCACCAGCCAAAATAACCCTGTACTGGAGCTAGTCTTTCCTCTGCATTGAGTCTGGATATTTAGTAAAACGATACAGCCTTTAACGATAATGCATCACAAGTAGAGCACATTTTAAGCCAGAAGAAGTGCTGGTGCATAAAAAGGCCATGCTTTTAGTTTCTAAAATGCACCAATATTTCTTTCCAGTTTGTGAGAGCAATTTGCGACTTTAATATGCTTTCACCGGTGGATGGTTGTGCCACATTTTATTATGCTTTGAGAACCATGAATAAGGATGTCTCCCCAACATTCTTCACAGTGGTGTGGCTAAGCTATCTACCTACTTACGTATGATGTGCATGTCTCGAAAAGTATATTCCAAAAGCAGGACACCTTCTTCATGTGTTGTTGTGCACATGCTTGTTTGCTTGCCTGCATATGGACGTACTTGTGTGTGTGTGTGCATCTGGATGCATTTGATTTACCATATTTCCCTGAAGTGATTGATAAATTGTCCATGTCTTCCTGTTGGCGATCTAATTATATGTGACTGACAGGGAGACAGACACAGGCTGAAGTGGGTAGGAACCTTGGGCTGTTTACTGATCTATATTAAGTTCACTATTTCTTAGTAAACAAAGAGAGAGAGAGCAGTAATTTGACTATAATGAGGTGAAAAGAACCCATAGCAGCAGGTACTTAAAAGGAGTTATTGAGACAAACATGAGGCAAAATCTGCGGTGGTGCAAATAAAAGCCAAGACACTGTCTTAACCACTTTAGCCCCAACCATTTAATCATAATCAACCTATGTCTAAAACCTTAAAAAAATATAATTATTAATTATTATATGTTTATTTATTTTAATATCATTCTTCTTAAAAACAGCTAGATTGGCCAAACTCGCTGCAGCGTTCTCCTTCTATCTCGCAAAACTGATTGAATTAAACAGAGGAATCCAGTCGAAAGTGTGTAAATGAAAGTAAAAGGGGATTTATGTGCAACTGCGGTATCTATAATTGGACATTTAATTCAATTAGCAGAATAATTTATCCTCACCTTCATCTGGTCAGAACTCCCAGACTAAAGAAAAGAAGAGGTGCCAGCAGAGGAGGGAAAATGGAGGTCAAGCCCTCTCGGTGGCCTCAATGCACTGGAGAGTTAGTAGAAACAGAGCTGTGCGCTTGGGAAACACATTAGCTGACTGTGACAGATGTACCGGTCTTAGGTCTATAAACAGCCAGCAGTTGCATGGATAATTGCAATACGTAGCTAAAAAAACAGCTAAAATACTTTTTTAATGCAGCTTTTTGTGATATACCATGAATCTCTGGGCCCAGTTTATTGTTATCATAATCATTACAAAATCCCACATTGAAATGTCATTGCATCGTGTTGTTATGTGAAAAGGAGGCTACAAGTTTAGCACTGTAAGAAAAATGTAAATGATATGATCTCAAATCGGTCCCAGTCCTGTAAGAATGACAAAGGACTGACGCTGTAAGGAGATCATTGACGAGCTCTCGCTATTTTAAGTTCATACAGGTGCAAGCTAAGTGCTAGGTGTTACCCTCAAAAATATGTTTAGATAACTTGACAGTTAACTATACAGACAATCAGAATCATCAACATATACAATACAAATAAACATTTGACAAATAATAAAAGAAAAGGAAAAACTGCACACATAGATCTTCCTCCTTCATATTATACCTGCCACAACACTTTTGGCATCGTCCTCTCCAATAAAATGACATGCTCATCTGGCTGTGTTCTCATGGCCTCAGCAAGAGGTTCAATGGCAGTGGACAACAAAATGACAATGACAACCTTTACAAGTGCCACGACCCAAAGTGGACCGGGGTGAAGTGAGACTGCTAGCCATAACCATTGCTTGTGGAGAGATATAAAATAATGTAACCCAACTCATAAATATATTACCCAGAGAAACGTCTTATCAGCGTCCAAGGAGACCACTATTGAGTCTAGAGGTTTGTTTTTGGCATATCGAATGAGCCCCAATATGCACCTTACATTAATATAAGAATTACGACCTTGCACAAATCCTGCTTGATCAGACTCGATAATGGTAGGAAGGATAAGGTTGAGTCATTTAGCTAAAAGCTTGAACAATATTTAGGAATACTAATTGAGGAATATTAGGACGGTTCCTTTGGGTTTTTACCTTGCTCTGGTATTCAGACAATTGCAGCCGTCTGTGTACGTATCTGTGTTGATTCAGGTAGTTCTTGATTCAGGAAGGAATATTTGTACATTTTACTTAAGAGTGGAGTAAAATGTCTTTGAATACTTATATCAAAGCCTTTTGTTGCTATACTCATTGCTTTTTGCAAGGTTGAAATGTTCCAAAAAGCTGTTTATTTCAGAGTCACTTTTATGTATTTCTAGCTTTTCCATCAGCAGCAGTCTCAGTAGTCTATAATGCAATGTATCCACAAGATATGTAAGCTGTTTCAGCTTCAGTTGTTTTCTTGCAAAGTCATCAATCATGAATATTGCTATTTCTTTCAACATACATTACAAACCTAGCAGCTTGCTGCATGTCCAGGTGGATAGCGTGCACTGTAAGTCACAAAATACGTTCTGTGTAACAAACAAACCACTAATGTACAACAAGAAGGTTCATCTCACAACATAAGAAACCTACATCAAAGCATATTAATATCAACTGAATATTATTCGTTATAGGTTATGAGTGTGAGATTAATTTCAGTCACGTAACAAAATATATTTACATTGTTCCATCTCATAGCCTGACCATGAAATAGATCTAGGGATGGCAATGAGCAGATAATGACAAATGATAGCTGTGGTTAACAACGATAACAATAGATGACCTATAATGAAAATAAAACTGCCACAGATGATCAAATGATTTGAATTTGGCACAAACATGTGTTGGTAGGTCATGTCTTGATTGTGATATGCAATGACAGTGACAAAATGGTTTTCAAGACAAATGTCACTTTTGGTCTCTGAATAACTGCGTACCAGACAGAAATGCATTTTATCATGATAAGCAATCATAAAAGCAGAAGAATGGCCCCCTTTATTATCTGATAATAACACAGTAAACCAAGTCAAGTTTATTTGTGGTGCCCATGAATCACATTTAATGTCTCAAGGGGCAATACAGGCCCACGCTGGAAACATTGGGAATGGATACTAAAGATAGCTACATTTCATGCTAACTGTGTAGAAGTGTGTGGCGTGTCTTCTCCTTAGGAACAAGATGATGATGATGATGTATGATGCTGATGTTAAGTATTTTTTTAATTACGTTTTTGATTGCAGTGATCATTTTGTTTTTGAAAGGCTAAACACCAACACATATGGACTGAAGCAGAATAGTTTGTTAGATAGATTTTTTGTGAATTTTGAAGAACAAACAAACAGACACACTTTTATGAAAATGACAATAGGCTTGGGTGTGAAAGTGAATAGTTATGATTGAAGGAAATACATTTCGGCTGGCTGGTAGTGGGTTGTTTGGGGTTTACCTTGAGTTAGCATCAGCGGCTAACATTAGCAGAGGCCAAACAAGCCGCGAGCCAAAAATAATGATTGTTAAAAATGCTGTTGTTCAAGTTTTGATAGTTTGTGTTTGGTATAAAAAGGGAAACACATATGGAGTTAGTTGGCTTCATAGTTCTCAGCAGGAGACAGGTAGTTAAAAAGGTGTCTCACTGTAGCTCAACATGGTCCACAACACCAGCTGTGACACACGGACATTGCAAACTACATGCAGGTTGAGAATACTTAATAAATGATGCAGACAGGCGGAGAGAACGTGCAGGAAAAGCATATTCTTTGTCTAGATAACCTATTTTACAAATATTACCGGGTATATTCCATATCTCCAAAACAAAAATATTGACAATTTGTATCATTTATAAATCTAATTAATATTCTTATTATAATTTTTGTATACTTCTTATGCCAGACCTCGTGGCCCTTTATTAGCCAGCCGCCACTGGTGTTGAGGTCGTAGCGTTCTCCTTTTCCCACATATCACTCCTCCTCAACGCCAGCATTAACAATGTGCATTGGCCTGCACTGCCACAAGAACTAAAAACATTGGGAGAGTAAAATCGCCCAGTAGGAGTGAGAGTTCACCCAGTTTAGGATCTTAGCACAGGCCAGGATCTGATCCCAAGCTGGCCTCCCACCACGTCGATTGATTTATAACCAGGAATTAAACCCAGGTCGATTGAGTGTTTTACCTCTCTACTGCCCAGATGCTTCCCTGCCTCTATAAGCAGTGCCGTGAAGCTATTATCTCCCGGGCCTTTTTAAACACCAGTCTGTGTACGTGGTAAGACGGACATCCAGGTCATCCTACTCTCTGTGTTTGTTGTGAGCAAGCAGAGGTTTCGAGGGGTTCTGTAACGAGAAGAAATATTTGTCTTTGGGATAATCACGCCTAAGTCAACTCAAACACAACAACTACCCTGACAGCTTACATTAAATCTGTTTGCCGACATATTTACAGATCAGCACTTGAAGGTTGAAGAGGTCAAGCTCACTCTCGAGTTAAAATGTGACACATCGACCCAACACCTTCTTTAATGGCGAAGTGGTTTGATTATAGCGTGGTTATGTTACACCACACGTCTTGTTGGACTATCCAATTATAAACAGGTGAAAATCTCAAATAAGACCTTAAACCATAACACACTAACTCCACATTTGAAATGATTCAGAAGAGCGAGCAATTCCATGGAATGAGATTTACTGGAAACAGAGAGGAGAAGTCACCTTTTTTTATTCTGTGCTTTTTCACTATCTCCACCAGTAAGATCAAAGGTGATCTTTGATGGGATGGACAATTCATTCCAGCCTGACAGGTGGGATACAGTCAGGGATGCCCATCACTCAAGCTCCCATCAAACTGTCAAAGACGTTTCTTGATCAATCACCTAAAGAGGAGGAGAAAACTGGTCCCCATAGGCCATCTGGAAGGTAAACAATGATCTGAGAACAGCACATCTTTCAAGATAATGTGCTCTACCATTCCATTATGCTTTAAAGTGTCATTTTAAAGTAGACTTTATTTCTCTTTATTTCCAAATTGTACCCATGTATTGGTTTCTGCCTTTTTTTATGTTTTACTCAGAAAAAACAAACAGGAGGAAGATATTGTGTATCCCACTAATCTGCACTGCATCTCTAAACTATTGTGTATTGTATAATCATTTTCTTGTATATCAACTTTCCATTAGTGCAGAAATGCTAGTAAATAATTAGAACATGACTGGTTGCTCAACTGCCTCTTGGTGAGCAGATTGAAATTCATTGGGAAATGACAGTAACAAGATAAATACAGCCATTCTCATTACGTCGGGGCTTTTACTTTTATAAATATGCATGACCTTAAATCGTCGCAAACAGTGCAGATTAAGGAATGGAAATCATCCTTCATGGTCTCTTGTAGCTTTGGTGAGTTGAGTGAGAAAGTTACATAGCTCTGACTTGAATATGTGTAAGGATGTGATAACAGAATGGGACATTTTATAGAACATCTTACTTTAAAAGGAGTCGTTAATGACAATTGGACTTTATTGTTTCGTGTCAAACTGGTGAGAAAGTCATTTTAATGTTGCATTACATATATTTGTTATGCTGCTGAGTGCTTTTATAAATATGCATTCACATGTACATACACATGTTTGTAATGTGCACAAACATGAATATGATCACCAACTCATTCATCTGCACACACTGGAACAATTTGTTACGAACTCAGACACTTAGGAAGTAGGACCCAATTGCACGACCCGGGAGACAGAGATAAAGTATTTGTAAGTACTTTATTCTTCGGTTCTGCAGTGACCAAAATGAAAGCGCTCACGTAGTGAGGGATCAAAAACTTTTCAAGAGCACAACATAACCCGACCTGATCATGGCAAAAGACCAGACGAACTGACAAGGAACACTGGGAGACAGGGGAATTTAAGCACATGGTAACAAGACACAGGTGGGACCAATCAGACACTGATGAGCATAGGAGACAGGTGTGATGACAGGTGAAAACAATCAGGAAGCCTGGAATGAGAGAAAGCGAACATAAATGACATGAACCTCTCTAGCATATCTGTCGGTGCACAACAGTACCCCTCTAGGGCCAACTCCTGATGGCCCAGGCTGATTGTAAAGTCGGGATAAGAGTCTTGTCTCGATAAATGAAGCAGCTATCCAGCTTCTAGCCTCAGGACCGTACGTACCTTCCAGTCTACCAGGAATTGCTTGCCCTCCTATTACGGACCTCCAGTAGCTTACGGACCTTTTGTACCCCTTCAAAGAACTGGGGGCGAGGGAGGGCTTGGCGGGGAACAAAGTGTCACACACCACTTGATTTTACTAACGGAAACGGTGAAGTGTTGGGTGTCTCTCCTGGAGTTGGGGTTTGCAACGACGGTTGATGACTCTGGATACTGAAACGACCCACAAATCTGACTGTAGGAGGGAGCGACCCTCGATGAACGTCCGCAACAGCCTTCATCCGCCCAAACTCAAAGTGGAGGCTGGAAACCATTGACACAATGGAATGGAGAGAGACCTGTGGCCGCCGGGAAGGGTATTGTGGGCAACCTGTGGTCTGGTTCCGGGAGACGAGACAACGTGGTAGTCTCTAGTTCTTGGTTCAGACTGTCCATTTGACTGAGGGTGATATCCTGATGACAGGCTGACGGTGGCACCTATGAGTCGACAAAACTCTTTCCAGAAGGCGGAAATGAATTGTGGACCCTGTCGGAAACAATGTCATTAGGGAATCCATGGATCCTGAATACTTGATTCATCATGACCTCTGCGGTGACTTTGGCAGAGGAAGCTTGGTCAATGGGATGAAGTGAGCCATCTTTGAAAATCGATCAACCACTGTTAGAACCGTAGTCTTGCCTCTGGATGAGAAATCCTGTCACAAAATCCATCGAAATGTGTGACCAAGGACGATGGGGAATCGGCGGCGGAGCAAGCCCATCTTAACTTGAGATGAGGTCTTATTACATGCACACATTTTCTTCATGGATGGCCACCAGAAACGTTGTTGAATCCTGAACATTGTTCTTGCTACTCCCGGATGGCAAAGCACAGATGAGTGAGCCCAGTGGATGACCTTGGAGTGAAGAGCCTCCGGAACAAACAGCAGATTGTTGGGACACTCGCTAGCGCTGGATTCATGACACACTTGCCAGGAAAAGGCTCCGATCACGGTTAAGTGGAAGGATGGTCTTGGGCTCTACCGCAGTGGTTCGGGATCGTAAAAGGAGACAAAGCATCGGGTTTTGATTCTGAGACCGGGCGAAAAGAGAGTGTGAAGTTGAATCTACTAAAGAAAAGTGTCCACCTGGCCTGACGGGAGTTGAGACGCTAGCCTTTCTTATATATTCTAGATTCTTGTGATCTGTCCAGACTAAAACGGTTGCTCTGCACCCTCTAGCCAGTGTCTCCATTCCTCGAGGGCAGCTTTTACAGCTAACAATTCCTTGTTTGTTGTCAACTTCGCGACAGGTAAGCACATGGATGCATCTTGTTGTCTTCTGCAGAACGTTGAGACAGTACTCCTCCAATTCCCTCATTGGAAGCATCCACCTCGACCATAAACTGGCGCTGGGGATCTGGAATGGTGAGTATGGGAGCTGATGTGAATCTATCTCTGAGAAGTTTGAAAGCAAGATCCGCCTGGGGTCCACTTGAAGGAACCTTAGGAGAAGTCAGAACATGCAGAGGAGCAGCAACAGAACTGAAATTCCTAATAAACTTCCTATAGAAGTTAGCAAATCCTAGGAACTGCTGAACCTTTTTCCTGGAGTCTGGTGTGGGCCACTGGGATACTGCACTGACTTTCGCAGGATCCATTTGGATATGATTAGGTGAGACTATGTATCCTAAGAAAGACACCTCTTCTGTGTGGAACTCGCACTTCTCTGCCTTGACATATAGCTGATTATCCAGTAGTTTCTGCAAAACTTGGCGGACATGGTTAACATGAGATTTAGCGTCTGGGGAGAAAATCAGTATGTCATCCAGATACACAAACACTGAAATATTCAAGAATTCCCGCAAAACCTCATTCACAAAAGCTTGAAAAACATTGCACAGTCCAAAAGGCATTACCAAGTACTCATAGTGACCATGCTGAGTGTTGAATCCAGTCTTCCACTCATCCCTTGTTTTATTCTAACCAAGTGATATGCATTTCTTAAATCCAACTTGGTGAATATCTTGGCCGTTGAAGCAGTTCAAAAGCAGATGACATGAGTGGCAGAGGATAGCGGTTCTTCACCGTAATGTCATTTAGTGGACTGTAGTCTATGCAAGGTCTCAGAGACCCGTCTTTCTTTCCCACAAAGAATCCCGCCCGCTGGAGACGATGAAGGACGGATAATCCCTGATTTGAGTGAAGAGGAGATGTATTCATCCATTGCTGTTCTCTCAGGTCTCGAAATCGAGTAAAGTCTCCCCTTGGAATGGGGGGCTCCAAAGAGATCAATGGGACAGTCAAAATCTCGGTGAGGAGGTAGCGACAAGGCTTTAGACTTGTTTTTAAATCATGGTAACAGGAAGGTACCTTGTGTAGATCAGGATAGTCAGGGTGATCTATAATGATCCTACTAGAGTCTGTTGGTGCATTAACAGGTTGCGAAAGTTTACTGCTGCCTCATCTGCGAAAGTTTACACCCTGCCCATTCCTTAACTTTCCTGAAGGCCAGTCTATGTGAGGATTGTGGATCTTCAAAACCCCAAAATAATCGGGTGCTGAGTCGACTCAAAAATATGAAATTGCATGCTCTCGGTATGGTCCTTATTTATAGTAATCCGTATGGGCTCAGTGCAATGGGTAACTGGCACTAACAGAATGAGATAGCGGGACAGTTTTTATTTTTAGCTGTTTGACTAGGCCCCAGTCTATAAGGCTTTCGTCAGCCCCTGAGTCTATTAACACACCCTGGTCAATGGTCTGATTGTTAATACAAATGTCTACCTGAGTAACAGGTCGAGGAGGAAAGTTCAGGAAAACTTGCCACCAGCGCCTCCTTTTGACTGGTGAGCACGATCTTTCCCGGGCATGAAGCGAGTTGATGACCCGCTGGCGCAGTAAACAGCAACCCTCCGTCCCGACGGCGCTGCCTCTCCTCCAGAGAAAGCCTGGTTCTTCCAAGCTGCATGGGTTCACCGGAGTCATTCGGAGTGTAGTCCTCTGATGGTCCGGTAACATGAGCTGGAAATCCTCCGCTGGCGGCGCCGACTCGAATTCTGGAAGCTGGGAATAACATCTCGGTTAAGGCCGACGCTCTCTCTTCCTCCGAAGGGTTATCGATCCGGATGGCCACAGCGATGAGGATTCCAGATTGGTCCTTTATCGGTTCCGAAGTCCTGTCATGAAGGCGGAACATTCCATCCGCTGTCCGCTGCTGCTGTACGAAACTCGATGGCATAATCAACCACCTGACGGTTGAGCTGACGTATTGAAACAGTCTTCTGCTGGCCTCCGTAGCAGGCGATGAGTGGTCAAAATGCACCTCATAGTCTCTATGAAATCGGCCAATGAGTAACATAGTTCGGTGTCTCTAGACCATTCTGCAGTAGCCCAGGCTGCAGCTCTTAATGAGACACAATAAACGCCACTTTACCATGCTCAGATAAAAAGCTGCTGGGTTGTGTTGAAAATGCAGATCACACTGTACCAGAAAGGCTCTGCAAAGAGTCTCCGGAAAATCTCTCCGGAAGAGCCAGCCGTAATGGGAGGAAACAGCCTGACCTGCTGGAGTATTGACAGGCAAATTCTCAACTGTGGATGACGTCACCGGAGGAGCAGTCTGTTGATGAGTGAAAAATTATTCATTTGGGCAACCAGTTGTTGCATCTGTGTAGATAATTCTTCCTGAACCCCGCCCTGGCCCTCTCAGCTCTTGTATTTCCGGCTGACTTTGTCCAGTCTTTCCTCGTGATGAAAAATCGTCACGCCCTGTACCGACAGAGCGCGTGAAGCGTTCTTCGGTCGCTGGGTCCATAGAACTCAGACACTTAGGAAGTAGGACCAAATTGCACCCGGGAGACAGAGATAAAGTATTTGTAAGTACTTTATTCTTCGGTTCTGCAGTGACCAAAATGAAAGCGCCACGTAGTGAGGATCAAAAACTTTTCAAGAGCACAACATAACCCGACCTGATCATGGCGACAAGGAACACTGGGAGACAGGGGAATTTAAGCACATGGTAACAAGACACAGGTGGGACCAATCAGGGGCGGGGCTGACACTGATGAGCATAGGAGACAGGTGTGATGACAGGTGAAAACAATCAGGAAGCCTGGAATGAGAGAAAGCGAACATAAATGACATGAACCTCTCTAGCATATCTGTCGGTGCACAACACAATTACATTCAAATGAAACAAAGATCTGCCAAACACAAAGCATTAAGCCCCCGTTATTTGTATTTATCACTCTTAAATGTCACTGTCCTTGACAGATTGTACCCCGGGACCTTCCAGTCTAAAAAAAGAAAACCTCATCAAGTCTCATATCAAGGAAGATGATTTCTAAGCTGTAACTTCGTTTGAAGCTCTGAGCAGCAGAACATTAGAATTATTTTAATCAAAATTCCACCGTAGTTACATGTTAGCACAGATAGCATTGGCCCTTCCCCACAGCTTAGATATTATATATTTGCTCTTATTCCTGGCTTTTCTTAAAACCTTTGATCCAGTATAAATCAAATATATTTTATCTTACTGCTATGAAACAATTTAACACACCTTTTATATCAGTTTTAAATACATGTGACTTTGGCAAGTGGCTTTTACATATTGCAATTCCCTCTGTAAATTATATATATATATATATATATATTTTAAATGTCCTAGGAAGTACTACAGGATGCTTTGTGACCTTATTCCAAAGGCATGCTTGTCTAATTTAAACTCCTAAATAATCAGTTTTACCAAAAAATGAAGTAATTAATTAATTTAATTAATCAAAGTTAATGAATAAATAAATAAGTAAATGGATGACCAACCGCCATAAAATCTCAAACTGAACTAAAATGTTGGTGACTTGGTGAACTTGGCGGGCAAAAAAAATTATAATTATTTTCACCTGGCCTTTCAAGGCTGCCATTGCACACACCACCAGCGTTAATGAACTGTGAGTGTTAAAGTCAACACTGTGCCGGTGTTTCTACAAAATTAATGCAACACTAGTTATGACCAGTAGCCCTAGAGCCATATCAACGCTGTGAATGTACCACCAGCCTTCCAACAACACATGTCTCTAAGTAAGTGCTACCGGATGATCACACCAGGCTTTTGGAGAGTATCTAAGTATTCCCCTATACGATGATTTTCAGTGGTGAGGCTGCAGTTTTTTTCTATTTCTGTTTAGATTGCAGCTCTTGTTTTAATGGTCATGGTCCTGAATACTGAGGAGCCAGAGTCCAGGGTTTTCCTGCTGCGCCTCAACAGAAGGATGCAGTTGAACTCATACTTCAACCACCAGATGTGTAGAGGACCAGATGAACGGTAGACACAATGTACCACAGCCCTAACGTATACTACACGCAGCCTCGGGGCTGACTACAGTATAGTAGTCACAGGAGTCTTCTGCTGCCTCTTTTGGGGTAAGGTACTACCTTTCTTATCGTGGATGATATATTAATGCAACGTGTGAAAGAAAAAAGTGTCTTTCAACTCAAACTGGCTGTTCTTAGAAAAACCGTCCTTGAGCACTATCATTTCAAATTAGATATTGTATATAGTCGTAACTGTGTGAATAATTTCTTAATGTTGAGATTAGTGGTGCCACGACTAAAGTTCACGGTTTGGATCGGATCAGTCACAAATCTGATTTTAAAAAAAAGAAGCAGATCAGCACAAAAGAAAAAAGGGGGCAAATATAACATTTGGAGATCCCTGATCACGTTTGTTTTTGCTGCCGATTATAATTTCCAATCGTTGATGATCCATATTGCTGTTTGATTATAGGATTAGGATTATAAGACTCCAGATGAATTTTGTTCCCACGTCCCACAAATAATTTAAACTGCTCTAAATTCAATGTAAACCACTTTAAGTTTGAAATATTATCCTTTCATTTTATTGTCGTAATTTATAAGTTTTTTCTTTCTTCATAAAAAAAGATCACGATTCAAATTATAAGGAAATATAAGATTGTATTTTTATAGATTTAAATAATCCTTGTAATTGGTCGTTTCGATTATGTAATGTAAACTGTGTATAGCTTGTGTAAACAGCTCATATTTCCTTCACTAATATCTATTTATGTTGTGATGAAAACATCCCCTTCAAACAACTGGATTCATTAGAGTTTCTCACCGACACTACATTTTACGAGATCAGGATAACGTTATAATTCACTGAACAGAGCCTGAAAGCATCACGATGAAGCATTATCAGAGATTGTTGACTAGAAAAGCATAAATTATAATGTCCTGCTCGTTTATTTACTGAATATTGGCGTTAAATTGTGTAATTAAGCCGATCCGTACGGATTACGGATCGATAGTGGTCAAGTAAAAGCATCCGTACCGGTCAGCATGCTGGCGTGGACAAAGTAGCATCTGCTGTGCTATTGTCAGAGGGTACACAGAGGACTCTGCAAAATAGTCTTAGAGGTTACCTTGTTTCCAGATATTCTAACTTTTACCAACACATCAGTAGTTACATTTAAAATGAATAGAGGCCACAATTCAAGCATTGTTTTTCTGAAACACACACATTTCTGAAAAAACAACAACCCCCCTTACTTACATCCGGAAATATGCCAAAATGCAATATGTCATTGTGTGGTTAAGCATGTTATCTTTTGGAAAATTAAAATTAGGTTGGCTAGGAATAAATTGATGTGGAAGAAAACATTACCTCAGCCCCAAACAAATACATTGGACAAAGCTTCATTGCAGTAGAGTGGAATGAAAAGTCTCACCTCTCATGCATTAAATCTCATATTCTTGGAGGGATTGATGCTAACAATAGTTCTCTAAGCCGAGCTTGTGGAACTCTTTAACCATAATTGCTTGTAGCAGCAACATTTTGCAGCAATAACGGCCTGCTATTGTGGAGAGGAGAATTAGAAAATTGTGAAAATATTTACTCTGCCCAGCAGTCTATGGGGTAAAATGGAAACACATACATTGTTTTTTCAATAAAGATAACATTAATCAAAAATACCCACTATACATTGTTAATGTGGTAAATGACTATTCTAGGTGGAAACATCTGGTTTCTAATGAAATATCTCCATATGTGTATAGAGGCCCATTTCCATCAACTATCACTCCAGTGTTCTAATGGTACATTGTGTTTGCTAATCGCCTTAGAAGACTAATATCTGATTAGAAAACCCTTGTGTAATTATGTTAGCACAGCTGAAAACAGTTATGCTGGTGATATAAGCTATACAACTGGCCTTCCTTTGAGCTTGAAGGAAGGCCGGAACAAAATTAATACTTCAAATATTAATCATTATTTCTAACCTTGTCAATGTCTTGACTATATTTTCTATTCAATTTTCAATTCATTTGATAAATAAAAGTGAGTTTTCATGGAAGACATGAAATTGTCTGGATGACCCCAAATTTTGAACGGTAGGCTAGTGTAGCTTCGGACTTCGAGCAGTGTTTCCTCTTTTGGAGAGCGCTGACAGTTCTGAGAGAGGTATACTCCAGTTTCAGCTCACAAGAAGTCACCTTCAGATATCAGCTGCACCAATAATGTACATTATTTCAGTATGAACGTAAATATCCAGAGCAAGCTCTATGTGAGAAAAGGAAATATCTTTGGTCATTGTTCGGATAAATGTGTATCAGAGCAGTCGAGGAGAAGAAAGAGATTTTGCGAGAGGGGATACGATTAAGTGGAGTCCGTGACTGATGATGTGGAGTGAGCCACTTTCTCCACTGCAGAGCCTGCAGGGAGAGGAGTTCAGTCTGAACACAGGCAGTGATGGTGAGAAGAAAACTGGGGCTGGACCACCATCATGGAAAAGAGACCCTTAGCAGCTTCACAGGTGGCATTTTTTGAATTAGTGAAGCTGCAGCAGGAGGGAGGAGCCACTTAAACACATTTGGGAATGTTAAATGCAGAAGGCTTGTGAACAATTACAGAAGTCCAGACAGGAAGGAGATTAAAGCACAAGGAGGTGCAACTTTGGTTTCATCATTTGTTTACTCATTGAAGGCGTGAGTCTCCTGCGTGCCACAACTTGATAGGTGATTTTGATTTTCACATTTGTAGAATTTTCTGAAGTTATGTGAAAAAGTGAGACGCACGGTTCTTTCCACAAGTGAAGGTGAAAAGGAAAATGTTGTAAGTACAGAAAAGATTAATCAATTGTCTCTTCTCAATTATATCAACAACTGCAGAGGTAAAGGACATCCTGCCATTCTTTTCATTATTACCTCACCCTACGTTATTTGCGTGAAGAATAGCGGACCGGGTTGGAAGATACAAGAGTAAAGCTCAATGAACGAGCGAATGTGATTCTAAATCCTCATAACGATCACTTCGTTTTAAAACCTTCAACTTGCGTTGGAATACAGTTCAAAAGCAGGTAAAAGATATTCATACATTTGGTGTCATGAATATTTTAATAAATTAGGCTTTTTTTGTATCACAAAAAACAACAAGACTAGAGAGCTATGATAACATCAGCATGCTAACAGTGACACTGTGACCACCTGACAGCCAGCAGGTATTCAGCATGTTCACCATCCTTTAATTAAGGAAGTATCTTAGAAGCACGCTGCTATCTCTAAAACCTCAACAAGTTTATATTTGACTGCATGCCTCCTATTACTTACTCATTTGGTGACTTCATTTGAGATGTTATTAACATGGTTATTAATGAATTACTTACCAACTTACTATTCATCAGAAGCTTGATGTCTAAATTGGATACATTAATATCTAACAAGAAGTTACAGAAATGGCATGGAAATAAGAACTGGAAACGGAGTACTGCATAACAAGTGTGTATATCTGTAACGATGTTAACAGTTGTAATGAATAAATAACGCACAGCTGATGTATTATGTATGAAGCAATTTCTGCAGCTTTAGTGGAAACTGTTTTAAAATAAGGAAGAATGGTTTTAGTTTTCAACTTGTCTTCTGTGGTGGAATATAAAACTAAGGACAGACATTAAGGGAAGCACCATTGATCTTCTGCAGCTGCTTCTTTCCCAAAAACTTGCCAATACTGCATGTCACATCATGGAAGAATAACTTGAATACTTGCTATATAAGCTTGCTGCTAATTGTGATAGATTCATTAGAGGGGGAGTTTAAATTGACGATTATCGAGCTATTTTATGTATTATTAAACATAATAATAGTCTGTATCTTTTCACCCTCAGGCAACTGTTGTATCACTATCACTTTATTATGGCCTGCAAAGGCCTCTCACTCAATAAGCCGTGGGCAGAGGGAAGACTAACGCAGATAGAAGGGATGGAAGTCATAGTTGGGTAACAAGTGTCATTCAGTGAGGGTTCGGCTATGTGTGGGGTTTCTTTCTTCAGTGCAGAGTGAACAAACAGGTTTGTCTTTTTTTTATTGTGAAATTAATTCATATTTTCAACGCCATGTCTGAGACAAACCAGCTACAGGCCGAGATTAATAAACAAGCTGATCTGCAGTACAACATGGATGTGGCTTTCATCCAATGTTGCAAGTAAATGTACCACAAAGTAATGTGAAGAAGACTTCTGTGTTCAGGACAAACTCACCCCTGGACGAATTAGCATAATTGTGACCGTGGTGGAGTTCGTTTATGTTAGCTTTTTACTTTAGATTGCATTTACGCTTCGAACATCCTAAAAGTGGAGCTCTTGTGTGAAGATAATCTTTTTGAACAAAACGTGGGTATCACGAGTTTCATAAACGTATGTTTGCAGGCAGAGTTTGCTTTCTGCTATTATCCAAAATCCTAACTTGTCTGTTACATTTGATAACTTCTCCAACCAAATAGTGGCTGCTTTCCATCATATGACTCTCAAGTAATTCCAATGGTACATGAATGCACCACTGTACAACAGTACTCAGCAATACGAGCACACAGCAGCCTGCAGCGTAGAATACAAATACACGAGGTGAGCAGGATGAAGAATGCAAAACCACGAGCACGATGCTTAAACATGCATGGCTGAAGACAAAGCAAATTATTTCAAAAGAACAATCAAGGACACAACATTCCCAGACTTGTCCCATGCATAAAACAACTCGAGAAACTATTCAGTACCCTTGAATTTATATTTTTTTAAAGAAGCAATGATACGGTGCATAATTTGTAGACTAAAATAATGTCCTTAAAGATAAGTAATTATAATTATGTGAAGTAACTTAATGTGATGGCTTATGAGAGTATAATAGTTAGTTATCCAGAGTTGGCCCAGATTCATGGTCTCACTTGACGTCACTGAAGGCTCTCCCCTCTGTGCGGTCCATACTGTGAATGCATGAACTATAACTTGAGTGCAGTTTTAATAATAATGTGGAAACTCTCATTTTCATTCACGAGATGCCGTCGCCACAGCGTATACTGAGCAACTGAGCAACTGAGCAACTCATGGCTAAATCATGAGAACTGCATTCTGTGTTCCCAGACTGTTCCCATTCATTCTAATTAATAATAATTAATATATATCATTCACTGCAAATAATGAAAGAGTTTTGCTTCTTTCGTCTCTTCCCACAGGTCATGCACACTGGGGCCTTAGCTTTACCTATAATCTGACATAATAAAGATCAGTATATGTTGAACCCAGTGGATCTGATTAATTATTCAAACAGTATATTTATAAATCCTTTTAAATATGTATGATAGCCATTATGCTAAACACACCACGCAGTCCAGTGTTGTTCATAAAGGCTGCAGGTGAAGACCTCGAGGAACCACCTTTGATCACCATATATGTCTTCAGCAGCTGGTGGCTCGTTCTGGCGGCCATGGAGTCATCTTCCAGGTCAGCGTTGAGCCCTTTACACAAATTCCTAATTAAATTAATAAAGCAGTTGTCATTGGAGACGCAGTGCGAGCCCATGGAGTGTAGCAGCTCATTAATAAGTAACGTTCAAGACTGACTTATTTTTTTGGAGAAGAAAGAGTTTAATCGAGTTGCTTTAATAACTTTTGAGCGACTATTTGTTTGCAACTTCAAAATCATTAGAGAGACAACTAAATCAAATGCAACGTCAAATCTGTCATGCCCACAAGTTGCGCACAGTGACAACTCCAAGACAGCAACTGAAGTACGCACCTGTGAGTGAAATGAGAGCAGAGATGAATGATTCACTACGACAGACGCCAACTGCAAACTAATTGGGGTAGACTTGACAGCACAATTGAAAACATGTTAAAACAGGAACATCACTCAAATCACACATTCATAGACTTCACTGGGAGCGCACACACAAACTCAGCATAGTCAATTCTGTACCGCTGTGATGTCTGGAGGACAGTTTTAACCTACAAGGTATAAACTACATCGGGTCAAGGTCTACTCAACATTCAAACATTAATGCCTCGCGATTATTCAGATGTGTGATTGTCATCACACCTGTCATTATTCTGCTGAGGGTATATCTCTGCGGACCCGCTGCTGAATGATGTATTACCTGTCCACTTAGAAATCACAAGCACTTCCATTACACACTCACCTTGGAGCAGCGGAGCAGGAGTGCACAGGTGTGGTAACTTATAAGAATTCCCGTTCCCCTCCCCTTCCACTGTATCCTCGCAGAGTGCTGTCATGGCACCTGTCATCTCCAGTATGTCAAATTTCATTAGAGGAGGGATTTACTGGACTCCTCACTGCACAGCAGGTGGCTTGGGACACTAACATCAACTGTCCTCACGCTGTCCTCCCACGGGCCTT
The DNA here is from genome assembly GCF_029220125.1 of Pseudoliparis swirei. NCBI lineage: Eukaryota > Metazoa > Chordata > Actinopteri > Perciformes > Liparidae > Pseudoliparis > Pseudoliparis swirei. The sequence continues at coordinate 9,838,786 of NC_079404.1, forward strand.
TTCTGAACGCTCAGATTGGCTTTCTCTGTCGCTTCTTACCCTTCTTTGACCCTCCTGCTTTGCATAATGAGACCGCTGTCACCCCGTTACTTGCCACTGTCTTTTGTGTCGCCAGGCATCAAAGGCCCGCACTGCTCACGACCGCAGCTTCATTTAGCTATGCCAACATCTTTAGGCTAAAGAGATGTAAGAAATATAACATGAATATAAACCAGCTCTCGTTCCAGTTTACCCATGACTGAAAGAGAAATGAGTGCAAATGCTGTGAATACTTTGTGCCACCTTCATCTTTGTCGGTGTAAACGTTATGATTAATCAATGTTTTAACAGTACCATATGTATTTTTACAAATTATAGCTGATAATATTCCTTTTCCATTTACCCTTAATTGAATTCAGACAGAAACTGAATCCCAAATCGTGAAGGCAAAATCTGTTCATGCTTCACAATTGCAGAGGTGTCTCCATATAAAAAAACATCAGAATTATCTTGTGTGTACCAGACACAAACAATAGTTTCACAAGAGAGACATATTGAAACGATTGGAGCAGCAGAGGCCAGCATGTTGACCTCTCTATAGATCAAGATAAAAAAAGACAAACACTGGATCCTACATTTCCCATATTGCAACTTATGTCTTATAAACTCCACACAGAGATGTCCTGCTGAAAAAGAAAATAAGCTTTTCTTTAATGTGCTCACTCAAAGTCCACTTGCTAGTTTTTCTTTTGGAACAATATTCTTCAGCAGATTAAAGCACTTTTAGGACTTTCGATTGGTGTTGGCGTAAGAATGAACGTTATTTATTGATCTTTAAAAAAGTAGTTTGACCATTTAAATATTCCCAATTTAAGTTGTCATGGTCGATAGGGTTGCCTTTTAAATTTCTCTGAAGATTTTTTGAAAAATAAACTTTTACGAGTTTACATCTAGAATTATGCTCACAAAATACATTAAATACATATAGTCAGTGGATTTGAATAATTGTCATGGTGTTAAAGAAACTAACCTGAATGTAAAAGAAGACACCCTTTCTGCTGGTAAACTGGTCGTATCAAATTCCCAGAAAATGAAATATATAGCGACTCTTTTATCCAACATGTGTCCCTATAGCGGAAAAGGACAACACGGTTTGTTTGTGAATGTTGAAGTGAGGGAGGGAGACAGAAGCACATAAACGGAAGGAGACAGATTATTTCCGTGCTGTCCCTGTCTCTCTTTCATCTGGAGGTCTGGCTGGTGCCGCTCACTCTTTAATCTAAATGTTGCTAGAAAAACAGCCTGTTTTATTGATTTCTACTTCTCTTACTGATTTCAGATAGAAATCTATATGCCCAAGTTCCTCATTTCTCCAAAGTAAAAGTGAACGAACACTCGTCTGATAAATGACAAAGATTGATGACAGGGAAGTTTTTGAAGTTATTGAGCGAAAGCCTCATCCCATAAATATGTAATACTACCGAGAGTCCTTCTGAAGAATCCACATTTGTGATGGAGTATCTCATTCCTCTCTTTGTTTCCCATTGTGCAAAGTGGGCAGCACAGCGGTGACCCCCTGCCTACACAATGTGCTTCAGCGCCTCGGCACCGCTGCACCCAGAGCATATTTTTGTGATTTGAAAAAGCAGTTGTGGATTACAGCCTAATTTAAATTCAGAAGAAGGGACATTAAATTAGTTCAGGTGCCACCTCCAAGGTCTTCTTCTGCTTCGTTTTATTTACTACCTGCTCACTTTATCTGTCAGCTGGAGGCAGAGTTACAGCCCCCAACTCTAAGTGCTGCCCGGCCCGGCATTGTAAAGCACAGTCTTCGACTCAGTCCTGAGCCAAATATCCTCCATCACAGACGCTGGCATAAAACTGATTACAGTTGCTCACCTGAAGCTTCATAAAACTGTTATAACACAGCTGACACAGATGTTGAGGGACGAATGAGCTGGGAAATTTGACAATAAAAAGTCCCTTTTGTCAGGAGGTGAGGTTATAAAGACAAAGACGTATATTAAAGAAGCAAAATAAAAAGCCAAACGAGGAACAAAATCCTGGCACGAGTGCTCAACTTTACTGTTATGGTTGTTTTCCTCAAGTGGCCAATTTCGGTTGCGCCTCCTTCAGAGCTTGACCTTGATGCTGTACAGTGGAGGCTGGCTCCAGCTGTTCCGGCAGAGTTTAGCTCTGGCCATAATTACCAATGACAGCGTCGCAGAGAGGGAGTTGTCTCCTGGACAGAAAGACAGCATAACACAGCTGACAGGACAATGGAAGGCTGAGACCATTTTACAGCTGAGGAGTGTTAGAAGTGGGACAAATAAATGCGAATTTTTCTGGGATTAGCACGAGGATCCGTAGACCAGGCCGGGAAGAGCGAATGCGGAATGTGAGTAATAAAACAGATCAAAGGGGACCCCAGTTCCATTAGACTACAACAACAGGAAAGCAACAAGGCATCCATCAGGCCGGCCGACGGGGAGAGTGGCTGTAAGATCAAATGAAAGCGTCGAGGCCATCGCTGGGACGATAAGCAGAGGGCCAGGTGTGACAGAACAAGGGTCCTGAGTGGTCATCTTTGGCGTTTACAACCGGTGACCCTCTGACTGAACTCACTCAGGGGCCCCACGCCGACACCAGATGTAAACATTGCACCTCTGGTGATATTCAAATGAAGACCTGGTTGATTGTGTGTTCGGAGCCCATATCCGCACCATATGGGCCCAAGAGGATGTATTGCGGAGTGAATAAACACAAACCTGGATTCATGTGTGTTAACCTGCCTGTAGATCAATGGTCTTTGATATGATAATGTAATATATGTCTCCCAATATGTTCTGTATCCTGACCCCCGGTTAGAGTGTGTTTGATGTCACTGGCATCGGGAAGTCTCACCAGGTCTGAAAGGATCATAAAGAGGGGACCCTAAGTGCCTGAGAGATAAGAGGAGACACCCAGAGACAGGTCACCGATGTGACCGAGCTCATCTAAACCAGCTAAGACAACGGTCCCCCTCTTTGATGTGGGACAGAGAGTCTCTCCAGAACCTCTCAGGAAGAGAGGGGGGGGGGGGGGAGGAACCCCCCATCAGCACCCCAAAGAGGGACGGATATCCGGTAAAAGTGGGAGGAGCCGAGGGTATAAAGGTGACGAACAGAGGAAATGAGAAGGTCAGAAAAAAAAGAAGAGTTTTTAGTGGTTGTGTTTTAGCGTCAGGCTTCCGTGAGGGAACTGACTTGTAATTGTACTTTGTTTCTTTCTTCTTTCTTTTTTTGAATAAAATACTTGGCTGCCTTGCAGTCTTAAACTTTACATTCGGTTTGTGGACCTACTTTGTTTGTGAGACCTATTTCTTCACCTGTCGACCCACCCGAGGAGACGGAAGGCGGAGAACCGAGAGCGGACCCCGCAGCCGCCGAGGTGAGTCTGCACGGCTACCCCTACTGACCTCAGTCCCCCAGGGACCATTCTGAGCCCTCACACTCTCCACTGACATTTTGTACTGACGAGAGAAATCGCTGCAGCTGGTAGACCTCCGGCTCTCGGCCGAGCCGTGGTTGGTTCCTGGACCAAGAGAGGGACTCGTAACACTTGAGTCCTCGTCACGGAGTTTGTCCTAAGAATAAGAATATTAATAAGTGTCCCGCCAGCCGCTCTACGAGCCTTGTACCCTCGAGCGGGTGGGGAGGAGACCAGATAATTGAATACCCAGCATTTCTCTCCGCGGAGATCGTTCCGACATCATCCGGGGTGCCGCGTGCCGAGAATAACAGCTACCACTGTCTATGTGCACGCGCGTCATTCATCAGGCCCGAACGATCGCAGAATCATATAGAGGGAGTTACTGATCTCCGCCTCCTCTCCCCCTTAACTCGGTCTTCGCCTCGCTCGAGTTTCCCGTTCCCCCTCGAAGCTAAAGGCGAGGATACCGTGACCGGGGCGGTCGTCAGAAGAGAGGCCGGGCATCGTGACCCGTGGACCCGCGTCCTCTCCAGTGCGACAGGTTAGCAGCGCGCGGTGACGCGCTGCGCCTGGGCGTCGCCGACGTGCATGCTTTTACGACAGTTTGCTACACGTCTGTCCTTAGAGCACGATTATTTCCCTCAATAAAGTACCCGGTGTGAGCCGGCTCGCACCTCAAACCTTTCCCCCTCCTCTCCATCTCTCCTCTCCCGTCTCGTCCCCCCCCCCCCTCCCCGCTCCTCTCCTCCCCCGTTTTCCCTACACGAGAAGACTGCGGCGTGACTTTTCTTTCCGTCTCCCACCCGAGGTGACCGAATCGGTTCACGTACGCGTCTCTCTTAACAGAGAGAACAAAAGGAAAAGATGAAATGTCATACTGGACCCAAACTTCACACTGTATTGAGTGGACAGAGGTGGCTGAGGGATAGTGAATGAAGCATGTGCATTCAAGAATATCCAGCAAACCCCTTAGAGGACTTGTCATGTGATCCTAAATGTATTGTACAATGTTTCAGACAGCTGCTGAGTCATCACATATTTACATGTTGCTCAAGCTTTCTGTTTTGCTGAACCTGGTCTTCAACCAGAGCAAAGTAACATTGGGCTATTCTAAAGATCCTTTTTATTCCTCTAATCCTCTATTCGTTCAAATGCAGTGGGCCAACATATTGTGATTAGCACACGATCATAAAGGGTTCCCATTGCTAATATCTCACGAGGAGCAGTGTCTAAATCCATGTGGTGCTCCCGAGGGAGAGTGAACAGTCCATCGTCTTATACGCAGACATGGTTCAGAGAGTTCAAGTGACATAAATCTCTGTGAAACTTTACCACACAGGGATGCTTCCCTTTAAATACCAAGCTACGCAATCAGAGTTGTTTTTCTACAATGTAAGCAGATTAGCAAAATGGTTGCATCAGCACATAAAGATGTACGGAGGAGATACAGATGTTCCTGCTTTCAGGGGCTAATACCTCCTCTGGGCGTCTGCTGCTGATACTTTGTATCCGTGATGAATAGATTCAGCTGTCTGTGGAGCAGGAATTCATTACTGAAACTGAACTCTTGTTTAAAACCGACACAGTGCGTTTTGTTGGATTCAAGATGTGCCATATGCTCGTAGGGATGGGTATCGTTTGGGTTTTTTCCGATACCGGTGCTAAACCGGTACTTTTAAAACGATACCGGTGCCTAAACGGTGCCTGAACCGATACTTAAAAAAAAACGCACAATGAGGACATTAAAAACCTCTTCGGCCATATTCCCTGTAGAAGCCGTTATCATGGAGCACTGACACACAACGGATATCAGACTGTTAACATACACAATATATGTTCTCCATTATATGATGTGATATGTATTGTCATGTGCAGACCTTATAGGGTTAATCCTGTCACTGTGTTGATGGGCAAAGAGAACAACCAATCAGAGGTACTGAAGATGACACGTGACAAATAAAGTTTTGCTTCTGACAGCGAGAGTTACACTGAAACAAAGTGATGCCCCACGGTCTTTATTCCTCCGTCATTATATTCCCGGTAACACCGGGTATACAGCCGGGATCGCTGGACATCAACACACCTGCTAGCAGACTGTCACGCTCGTAGCTAGCGCCAGCTACGAGCTAACGCTAGCTACGAGCTAGCTTAAGCATGGTTATAATGGCTAATTTATTATTTCTTGGCCTACTTTTATGAATGCAAGACTTGCAATCAACGTTACGGTACTAATCTGAGTTAAGGCTGCTCGTCATCATCGGTCTCCACGTGTTCAGGGGGACCAGTGACGGTCTCCCCATCGCGTCCAGCTTGACGCTGGTGTGCTCCACACGGGCTCACGTAGTCACACACGGCCACGCCTCCGCTGTCAAAGTTAAATATGAGAGGCTCGTAACCTGCTGACAGGGCGGAGTCACCAGAGAAGTTCACAACAATAGTTTTTTTCATTTTCAATCGGCTCAGGCACCGGATAGAAGCACCGAAATGTGCGTTGCGTTTCGGTCCGGGTAATACCGGTTGTATTGGAACCGGTACCATATTGGCACCGGGTTTCGGTACCCAACCCTATATGCTCGCGCACATTTTTCACCAGCTTGGTTATTCTCACATTTAAAACTTTCCGTTTATTGTTAAATTGTTGATTAAAACAGTTATTTATACAGATTTACACTACCGTTCAAAAGTTTGGGGTCACTTAGAAATGTCTTTATTTTTCAAAGAAAAGCACTGTTTTTTCAATAAAGATAACATTAATCAAAAATACACACTATACATTGTTAATGTGGGAAATGACTATTCTAGGTGGAAGTGTCTGGTTTCTAATGAAATATCTCCATAGGTGTATAGAGGCCGATTTCCATCAACGATCACTCCAGTGTTCTAATGGTACATTGTGTTTGCTAATCGCCTTAGAAGACTAATATCTGATTAGAAAACCCTTGTGCAATTATGTTAGCACAGCTGAAAACAGTTATGCTGGTGATATAAGCTATAACTGGCCTTCCTTTGAGCTTGAAGTTTGAAGAACAACATTTATACTTCAAATATTAATCATTATTTCTAACCTTGTCAATGTCTTGACTATATTTTCTATTCAATTTTCAATTCATTTGATAAATAAAAGTGAGTTTTCATGGAAGACACGAAATTGTCTGGATGACCCCAAACTTTTGAACGGTAGTGTATGTACATTTTAGATTTAATTTATCTTTTATTTGCCACATATAGTGCCATGGGCTAGGGCAGTATCGGTCAGTTTGTCCACCACTCCAGACTGAAATATCCTAATAACTATTAAATTGTATTTGTATCCAAAGATGAAGCTGAGACTTGAGCATGTGGATTACACTAGACTGCTATTGTGATTTTTAACGAACAATGGTTGATTAAAAAAATGCTAAATGTAGCACTTCACAGTGAGAAACAGAAAAGACTTAAAAATGCCCTTACTTGTAAAGTTTTTCATTCACAACATATCAACCATACGACTGTGTCATCTTCATTAAACACAGCAACAATAGAGAACTGTTGTTCTGACAGGGAGAGGGATGTACGGTAACAATGCCAAAGCACGTTGCATAATGTGTGATCCACAACAAAGACTTGACAGAAGATGAAAGAGACAATTCTTTTAGGTTCACCAGAGGAAACAAACAAAGGGAGACCTGCAGATAAAAAAGGTAGAAGTAAACAAATGTGTCACTTTGTCGAGCAATATTTACACAAACAAATGTATCACATTACTTAAATACCTTCTATCATGAAAGAAAACATTGAACAGTTTATTTTTTATTTTTTTACATTTATTCAATAATCAGTCGTTTGTTATGCTATTGACACAATTCTGACTTCTAAAAATATCTGATCCAAAGCATTTGAGAAATATATTCTTCGCTGGAGTATTTTTTTTTTGGCAAGAGTTTCACTCTCTTTCTTTTCCATTGGCTCATCCACGACTGACAGTTTTAGCTTTCATCAAACCAAAGCTCTTCCTTTGATCCGTTGATATTTTCATATAGTTTTAGGCATTTCATATTTTATAACGGGGAAATGATTCTTAATCAGGTTTCTGCTTGAAAGATGTGTTCATTTGCGAGTCATTATTTTATATGAAACAGGGATACGTTTCAGTGAAGCTTACTGGCCTCCTGAGGGATGAGCTGGGGAAACGTTTCCTGCTTAACAGCGCCTGACCGTCACATCGCCGTGTTTTGTGTTTTTTCAATTTGATGAAATAATGCATATGTTTTTGTTTTGTGCACTGTGGCTGACGATATGGGCAGGAAAATAATAGACCGTCATTTATTTACTGTCATACAGAAGTGACACATTGTGGCGCTATCTTTGCATCCTGTACTGCTGTTATCTCATTTTTGCTATGAGTGTAATTGCGACTAACAGATACCAGGTGCATGGTGCATACAGCATCTTATGAACATGTCCTGTTTATGCATCATTACTTTTTTAGTTTTCTCAAAATGTTACCCTGTATTCTGCAGTGAAGTTTTATGCATCCCACCCTAGAGAGCAATAAGGGGGAAAGGTTTGGAGTCTCATGCCACCTGTTCGTTACATGCAATATACGCCAGGCACTTCCAGTAAAATACCTACTTATTCAAAGAAATATTAATAATGAAGATGATGTAGTGTTTTATATCAGCGAAGGTTTTACAATCCTGGGGCAAAAACTCCCAATGAGCCAGAGTGGCCACATCACTGTTGGTGTCCGTTTCACTCCCATCCCATTCTTTTTATATTGATTCATCCTCTGAGTCCCAGTGTAGCTCTCAGGAGAAAAACAAATCAACACATTTTCTACCTACCAAAAATGTGAACGTTGGTCTTTCTCTCCTATGTGCCGAGTCTTTAACACTTGTCAAGTTAGGATGTAGAAACCCTCTCGGAGTATTCGTCGAAAATGTGTCAATAGAATCCGAATTTGAATGATTAGAATTTTTTATCATTTTATTTGAATGACTGAGAAACGTGAGAAGCATAATTTGAAATTGTATTTATTAGTTTGTTGACTGATTTCCAATAAACTTTAAACTTAATTAATTTGCTCTGAAATTGCATTTGATCCTCACTGAACTCATTCAGAAAAAAACCCTCAAGACGAGCGAAGTGGAAGTGCAAAAATGCTAAATCATATCTAGGTTTCAGGACTTGTTCCTGCATCACTCTCGAGGATACGCAGTTTGTATTCATTTTATTTGTATAGCCCATTCTCACAAATTAAAGATTTGCCTCAGAGTGCTTTACAATCTGTACACATAGACATCCCTGTCCCAGAACCTGGATGCATAACGGATATGGATATAAAATATGTGAGATTCAATTAATACTTTTTTAATGTAATTAATTAAGTTGAGCAATTCAAATGAATGATTCAAGTTCAGTTTATAGTGACACATATTTCACATATTACCAGAGCCCCCTATACTGAAGATTTGATAGACATCTCTGAGAAAACATCAACGGAGCGTTTTAAGGGTGAGGCCTCAAAGATTAGTCTCTCAGGCTAGCTGCTAACCTTTGGCCAGATTAAGTTGTGATATGCAACAGCTGTGATCTCCTCTGTAAGTATTCTGACGTTTAATGTATATTTATGTGTGATGGGTGTGCCACTGTATAAAGGCCTTACATGGAGGGCACCGCCTATTCGCAAGCCACTTGTGAAAGGTAAATCATAATTCTAAAAGAGAATACAATATGATTCAAGTGTAACCATAAACATATGTTGCTGCTATTTAGATTGTAGGTGATGTTCCTGATTTTGTTTATTTTAGTCTCCACTTTCACCTATCCTTCATATTATTATTAAAATGAATGTATTCAATCTTTAGTTTAAAATAACAGCAAGAGGGTAATGAGTATGAGTATGAGTAATGGTTGGCGGTAATATTTAATATGATATTCTGTTCTTATTTATTCAATTCCCCCCCCCATCGAATAGTGCCAGTCTGCTGTTCTGCAACAGTGCTTCTTTTAATAGTAAACCGTGTGGAAACCCTTGACCTTTACTGCACAGTGTTTGATCTGAACTAGCCTTGCTGGTTTGAAATAATCATTTTGAGCTTGGTGTTTCTTTTGGTTGAAATTTTCTGTATATGTACTGCTAATGGTGTTTTTTTTCAAAGTAAAAATGAACTGTTTTTCGATGTACTGACTAAACCGTGACTGCTTTTTGTACTATCCATTCCTTTTTGTTCCTCCTTAGATCAGGTGTAAAGAGCTGCCTTGATAGGAATTATAAATTCAAGTCAACATAATCACCGACGCTTTTTTGTTGTCTTGAGCACGTGTGGTTTGTCCCTGCGATAGAGTAGAGTACGTCTTTGCAGGTAGCCCTTGGGATAGGGATTTTATTTATTTTGTTTGTTAAGAAGGTATTTATTTTGTTCTGTGAGTTTCAAAACGTACAAAAAAAATGTTATTGTAAAAGACTGGTGCTAAAAGGGAAATCCAGAATTTATTACCTTTCAATGGCTCTCAACATGGCCAGCAACAGTGCTACCAGCAACATTGCTATCAGAAACAGTGCAACAGTGTTACCAGCAACATTGCTACAGTGCTGCCAGCAACAGTGCTATCAGCAACAGTGTTACCAGCAACAGTGTTACCAGCAAGAATCATTCTTACTGGTAACACTGTTGCTGGTAATACTGCTGCACTGTTGTTGTACTGTAGCACTGTTGCTGGAAACACTGTTAACAGTGTTACCAGCAACAGTGCTACGAGCAACAGTGCAACATTGTTACCAGCAACACTGCAACATTGTTACCAGCAACAGTGCAACATTTCTACCAGCAACAGTGCAACATTGTTACCAGCAACAGTGCAACATTTCTACCAGCAACAGTGCAACAGTGCTACCAGAGCTAACAGTGTTTACCTGATGGGGAACCAGAGGGAGCCACAGCTGTCACCACCATATAGTGCAGAGTGGCGGCCGTGAGATAGCCAGTGTGATACGCTCACATGCACTAACATGCAACAGTGTCACTCAAGGCCATTGCCAGAATTTTAGAAACCATCAGCAGGACCTCTCGCACCTAAGAATTCTTTTTTTTTAACAGTCTTATATTTCGTAAAAATTAACTTTCCCTAATGCCTGGTGGAAGTACTACATTCCCTTAATTTGTATGAAACCAATTAGTCAGTTATGAATATTCTATTCAATATCTGTTTTAATCAGTGTATAATCATCGAAATGAAGAATTGTTATGTTTTCCTTAGCCGAGAAAAAGCCATTTATATTTGTCTTGCGCCGTCATGTTTCTACAGCAGCCCAGAGCGGACACAGGTTATGGATGCGCACATCTGCTCTGCTCTCCCTGTGGGCCTGAGCTCCTCCAACTACACGCACGCACGCACACACACAAACACATACATTAGTGCGTAAAAAAACAATATTTTATCAATACATCTGTCAAAAGTGAACCCTGATTCAGTCGGCCACCTATATTATGTTTAAACAAGCAAAGCATAAACGATCGGCCAAAAGCTTTCGTTTTTTCCCCCGGCTAATTTACTTTGGTGGTCATCGTGGCATCATCGTTTACAAATACAAATTGAGATCGATCTGATAAATGGGATCTAAACCAACTTAGTGCGGTACCTGAAATGCCAATCGACTCATCCAGTCTCTGTAACAGGATGTCATGGTCAATGGTGTCGAACGCAGCACTAAGGTCGAACAAGACCAGTACAGAGATGAGTCCTTTATCTGATGCTATTAGGAGGCCATTTGTAATTTTCACCAGTGCTGTCTCTGTGCTGTGGTGTTTTCTAAATCCTGACTGAAACCACTTTCTCAAGTATCTTGGATAGGAAGGGGAGGTTAGACACATTGATCATATCTAATAGAGAGCTGCTAATTAAAGGCAAAATGTCTTTAAGCAGCCTCGTCAGGATGGGGTCCAAGAGACAGGTAGACGGTTTAGAAGTAGAAACCGAAAAAAAAAAATCAAAATATACACTTTCTCAACATTGTCATAATAATGAAGCCATGCCTTTTTTAAATGAGCTTTAAAACCGTCATAAATAGCTTTTCACTACACCCCTGTAGTGAAAAGCTATTAGGAACCAGATAGTGTTAGGGGGAGCAGATACAAGTTCTCAGGGGCCTGAGCAAGATAAGGAGCTGACCTTTCAGGATGTAGGAAAGAGGACTTCTTTTATGTAGTTGTCATATAATTTAGAATCGACACTTGTGTTTGTTTGACCGGGGCTAAGAGGTGTAATCTAAATCTGTATAAAGAAGGCTGTAACTGTTGTTCGTTGACTCTTGTGTCACAGAGTTCCCTGAGAACTGTGACGGACTTTTCCTCCTTGCAAGGAATAAAACAGATGAAGGCAATTTTGATTCAGAGACTTCATTCCTTCTTTTCAGATTAACAGAGAAAATCTTCCACTACACCCCCAGCCCAGCAGGGCCTCATGCCTCTGTACCACCCTTCCCTGTGTCCCTCCCACCCCCCACCCCAGTGACGACTCTCTCTATTCTGGAGAGAGGCGTCAACAGAACCTCCGCAAAGCAGCCGGCCTGGACTCTGTCTCCCCCTCCACCCTGAAGCATTGTGCTGATCAGCCTCCTTCAAGTCCTTCACCATAATCCCGTCCCCCAATAAACGAGGATCACAGGACTCAATGACAACAGGCTTGTCGCCCTGACCTCTGTGGTCATGAAGTCTTTTAAACGCCCAGTCCTCTCCCACCTCAAAACCCCCACCGACCCACATCTTGACCCCCTGCAGTTCGCCTACAGAGCAAAAGCTCTATAGATGACACTATCAACATGCCCTTCACTTCATCATCCAACATCTGGACTGCAGGAACCTACACCAGGATCCTGTTTTTAGACTTCAGCTCTGCACCATCATCCCATCTCTGCTGCATGACAAGCTCTCTCAGCTGCACGTGTCCGACTCCACCTGCAAGTGGATTATAGACTTCCTGTCTGACGGAAAGCAGCACGTGAATCTGGTAAAAGATGTCTCAGCCTCTCGTTTCCCCTCGGCTCTTCTCCCGGGACACCAACAGCTGCACCTCCAGTCACCAGTCCGTCAAGTTCCAGAAGTTTTCGGATGACAACACCTTCATTGGACTCATCTCTGGTGGGGATGAGTCCGCCTACAAGTGGAAGACTGACCATATGGTGACTTCTGAACAATTTAGAGCTCAATGCGCTCAAGACGGTGGAGATAGATGTGGATTTCAGGAAGAATGCAGCGCCACCCACCCCATCATCCTGTGTGACTCCCCCGTCAACGCTGTGGGGGCGTTCCGTCTCCTGGGCTCCATCAGAACTCAGGGACTCAATTGGGAGCTGAACATCAGCTCCATCATCAGACGGTGTTCTTCCTGAGGCAGTTAAAGAAATTCAACCTGCCAAAGACCATGATGGTGCACTTATACTCCGCCATCATCAAGTCCATTCTTTGCTCCTCCATCACCGTCTGGTACGCTGCAGCTACCGCCAAGGACAGGGCCAGGTGGCAGCGCATCATTCGCTCTGCTGAGATTCAGATTTCGATTCAGATTCAACTTTATTGTCATTGCCCAGAGTAAAGGCACTGGGGCAACGAAATATAGTTTTACATCTGACCAGAGAGTGCAAAGAAGCAGTATACCAATTCAATTCAATTCAGTTTATTTGTATAGCCCAATTTCACAAATAAAAAATGTGTCTGAGTGCTTTACAATCTGTACACATCGACATCCCTGCCCCAAAACCTCGCATCGGATCAGGAAAAACTCCCAAATAACCCTTCAGGGGGAAAAAAAAGACCAGATAACAAAAATACAGTTCAGATATGGTCAACAGTGGAAATGTACACAAATATAAATAAACGGCATGTACAAACAGCATGTGCAAACATGAGGGGGTGATTGGCTGCAATCTGCCGTCCCTTCAGGACTTGTTCGTTTCAAGGACCGAAGATTGTGGCCGATCGCTCTCTTCACGTCGGTAGTCGGGCTCATTAACAGAGCCCGGGTCCCCCACTGACAATTTCCCACCCGGTCACCCCCCTGCACTTCATTTTCACTTTAAATACACTTGTCACTTAAAACTTTTCACATTACATTACAATGAAAATTACACTGTTTAAAGTATTGTTACCTGTTTGTCTGTGCACTTTATTTTATATTTTTCTGTATATTTATTTTACTGTGTTGGTTGTTGTTTATGTTATTGTCCAATGTCACACCACACGCCATGACACATTTATTGTTTGTGAAAACATGAAAGGTTCTGATTCTGAAATGTTATTTATTTTATTGACACTTTTGTCTTCAGTGATATATTAATGACATTATATAGTTGCTTGTTGTAAACATAACTTTTGCTGCTCTAGAAACAATATTTTGCTCTATCTAAATTATAAATAACTTCTAATTCTGTTCTAAATTTGTTTGTTTTACACATTGTTTATATCTTTATGTTTTAATAATGTAGAAGTACCAAGTATTTCTAGGAGTAGCCCCATGTTCTAAAATCCTAAAGATACCTATCCATACCTTTAGGCCACTGTAGTTCTCTGACACACTTCTCTGAAAGGGAGGGGCTGAGCGGAGGGGTATTTAGTAGATGCCACTAAAATGTCCCCGCTGTCCCCATTAAGAGTAGCTATGGTTTCACTGCTAAACTCCTACTGGTGTAAGAATGCCATCAACCGAGTGATGACTTTGGCAACTTTATCAACATTTATCAAAAGCAGAGTATGGACAGTGCCTCTAACCATGAAAACCAATGAGTAGTCAGTAATGGCACTCCTGAAATGCCCTTGAGAAACGTATAATCCCCAATTCTTCTCAGTGCTGCTGCAACATTTGAAGGCAGATTTCATCGAGCAGCCCTCGGGGGTGGAACTCAGTGAATATAAGTGCAGGTGGTAGTGAAAGAGAATACATGCTATACTTTACCTTCATAAAAACAGGCACAAAAGAAAAATCCCAAGTGTTGTACCGCATACTTAAAAGGAGCATGTGAGGGAGGAGACACAACAAAAGAGATGTTGTAGTTCAGAGATCGACTGCGTTGTTGACAGAGTGAGGAGGATAGCAAGGAGCTTCTCCCTCTTAGGCCCGACTCAGTAGTGCAAAATGCAGGTAAAGCACACTGACATGGCACCCCATGAATATATATATATACAGGACTGTCTCAGAAAATTAGAATATTGTGATGAAGTTCTTTATTTTCTGCAATGCAATTAAAAAAACAAAAATGTCATGCATTCTGGATTCATTACAAATCAACTGAAATATTGCAAGCCTTTTATTCTTTTAATATTGCTGATTATGGCTTACAGCTTAAGAAAACTCAAATATCCTATCTCTAAATATTAGAATATCATGAAAAAGTATACTAGTAGGGTATTAAACAAATCACTTGAATTGTCTAATTAACTCGAAACACCTGCAAGGGTTTCCTGAGCCTTGACAAACACTCAGCTGTTATAAATAATTTTTTTTACTTGGTCTGAGGAAATATTAAAGTTTTATGAGATAGGATTTTAGAGTTTTCTTAAGCTGTAAACCATAATCAGCAATATTAAAAGAATAAAAGGCTTGCAATATTTCAGTTGATTTGTAATGAATCCAGAATGCATGACATTTTTGTTTTTTTAATTGCATTACAGAAAATAAAGAACTTCATCACAATATTCTAATTTTCTGAGACAGTCCTGTATATATATAAAACTACTAAAAACACAGAATCCAGAGGAAATTGAGAGGATGAGAAAGACATTTAACTAAGAAATGATATCAAGTCAAAATAAAGACTCTGTAGAGCCCAGCTGTGCATTTGTGATTGTGAAATTACTAAATGGAAGTCATTGTCAATTTACTTGAATGTGATCTCAGCTTGCTTATTTAAAGTGCATTTGCAATGGCGCTGCAACAGACATCACTGGATAATCCTTTTAGAGGTGTAGGTGAGATTATATTCTCATTCCTTATGCAATGATTTCCGCGAAAACTTTTAAATAGAAATATTGTACCTCGTTTATTTAAATCCTAATACAAGCACAGCTGATTTTCACCTGCATCATTTTCTTCCTCTGATTGCCCCAACTTTAAATATGGCTTGTAGCAACACTTCAGTAATTTCAAAGCCACGACTCAACCGAGGGAGGCATGGTTGTACTTTTTCTTGGAGAATAAAAAGCAATATGCGTGCACATTTTAGCATAGGTGCAATCTTCCCACCGAGTGTCTTAACAGGGTGTGAAGCTCCACCTTTAAGTTCAGACAAATACAAGGTTGGACTGTCTAAGCTATGTCAATGAATCAATAGAGCACCCTGTAATCTCTCTCTTGTTTGGCAACCAAGTCTCCTGGAAGAGACGTAATGCCTTTGAACAGAGAGGGGAGTGCAATCTCGGATCAAGGACGATGTGTTTTCTCCGGGTATTTTGTGGAGGTTGTTATCAATGCAGCAGGGCGGAAGCTGTAGAATGAGATAGAGACAGACAGACAGAGAGGCAGAGCGAGAGAGAGAGAGAGGGGGGGGGGGGGTAATGAATAATCTGTCATTTTCTCTACTCATAAACATTTAGAAAGCTTCACTCACTATAATACAAGCATGCAGTGAAACAACTTGTACTGCTACCTTTTAATTCACTATGTGCAGACATTTTAAAGCAGCAGCATTTAAGCGTTTTTTAGCTTATTAACAATCAAGACAATCACATACATTTTGGAGCCGTCTGTGCATTTCTGAGACAATGACGTTTTTGATACAATTAGGAGTCCCACAATCCCCCCCCCCCCAATTAAAAAAAATAAATCCTCTACACCTATGGGCTTTACATCATACTAGCATGGCAAACACTCTAATTCTCCCAATCATGTTCATGCAATATGAAAAAAGGGATTACATGAGGGAAGGAAATGTATTTATAAGCTTAATGAGTTGCACGTCTGTTTGTTTTATTAGGTTGCATGTATTTTCCATCCTTTGGTCATAACTTCAAGGCTAATGAAACGACCAAGTCATTTTTAAATGGTACATTCTGAATTGTATTGCTTTAATCCAGATACACTTGTACTCAACAGCTGATTTGAGCTTTGTCTCTTCGCCTTGTGTCCCAGTTTTGAGAGTTGATATTTGTGGCAGTACAAGCAGTTATTTTACATCAAGGTCAACGACTTAATTGCAATTCTCTTTCAGAAGAAATATAATCTTTACCCTCTTCAGTTCAATCATTAGTTGTCGTGTCCACTGTGTCCCTCTGAGTTATTCTAACAACAAATACATTCTTAATAAATTTATTTTTGGTGAACCTATTTTCCCACAAACTCTTTTGCTCTACTCTGGCTTCAGTGATTCCTGCGTTTCCTGCAGTGCCTTTCATTGGCCTTGCAGAGGGAACTTCTCTGTACCCAACAGGATTAGAGAGTAATCACAAAGGCAATATAGCTTTTTCCAGTTGAGAAAAAATAGGTAATACAAGGAGGGATCAATGCCGCTGTGTCCTATGCCCAGTCGCTCAAAACATAGACAATATTTGCGACTCTAAACTGACTCAAGGTTATTACCGGGATGTCCGTCCGATTCATGAATCATTTATTATTTTCAGCTGTGTCCTGCAATTGCCCGGGCAGTAGATTTGTATTTCTTATATTTCAGCCAAGTCGATAGGTAAAATGTTGCCATTGTACATTTCTACAAGCCAGGCATACATTGAATTTGAATTTGTGTGGACATATTTGCAATTCAGGCAGCGCAAACGATGTATTACAACAAGAGAGGTGCAAGTGACGTTATATGTGGAGCAAATCAAGCATCACAGGTCTGTCACCCAGGACACCGCTGTTCGTGTCCTGTGTGAAACATGAAGTAAACAATGTGTTTACACTTGTTTGGTAACGTTGTTAACCAGTGCTGGAAGTGACGCTATGGGTGTTAATTAATAATGTTTGTTATGTTTTTATGATGTCAATATTTTAACATAAAACATATACATGCTCTGTACAACCTCCCTTTTGTAGCTTTCACCTAACTAATTGCTTCACAACTAAAACCATGTGAATTTCTGCAAGCTTGAGACAAAGTATTTATGACATATCTTTGGTTAAAAACTGGCTACATTAAACATATTTGCTGGCTTCATTAAACGGTTTGCAGAAACATACAATGACAAAATATTTTTCTGCCGTTTTTGGGACTGACCGACCTGAGTGACTAAAGAAGATAGAGTTAAAAAGGTTCAAGTATATTTGAATGGGAAAGGGAAAGTGTTATCCTCCTTTGATTCTCAAGAATTGACACTAAAACATGTACTAACTAGAATGGGCACTCGGTAGAGTGCATACCTTCGCATATCACAAGATTGGGCATTGAATTATGAACATTTTGGCATTAGTTGCATGCCAATTGGACAAAAATGTATCGTGCTATGGTAAAAAAAAGATTTTGACCTTTCCATGACCTTGACCTTTGACCCGATCGATCCCAAAATCTAATCAACTGGTCCCCGGATAATAACCAATCATCCCACCAAATTTCATGCGATTCGGTTCAATACTTTTTGAGTTCTGCGAATAACACACATACAAATAAATAAATAAATACACGATCAAAACATAACCTTCCGCATTTTCAATGCGAAGGTAATGAAATGGATGGCAGATTGCAGATAGTGATTACACTTATTGATAGCTAACAAGGATATTAAAATGAAACAGAAATGGTGTCAGTGTCACATTTTGCCAATCATCTGTGGATATTTGGAAATATAATGTAATTTGGACAACTGTTTGACAATCACAAAATAGCATTTGCTGTTTGATCCAGATGTACACATACTTAATATATAACAGTCTGCTTTCCCCCCAACAATTAAGAATATTCAACCAGGATCCTTCTGTGAAAACTCCAGAGTTGGACATAATCACACTTCAAAGTTGTTGGTCACGACTCTCACGAGACCATCGTACGTTTTATTAATCGTTCCTGATGGGACAAACTGTGAGCCGTTAAAAGGAAAATGAATATCTGAAGAAACGATGTTGCAATTGTACGTGTTGAAATCATACGATTGTGTTGTATAGTGTAGGAATCATGTTCGGCACTATGCTGAACCAAAGTTCAACTGTTTCTTGAAGCTGTGCATAGGCAACATGCAGTAATGTGCGGAGGCGTATACGTCTCTCAGAACTGTGCAATCAAACATAACCCAACCTGTACAAATAGCTTCAAATTAGATTTACATTTTGGTCAAAATAGAGACCATCTGTTCCTAAGCCATATAATAATCAAAATTATAAAACAACGTATTTGCTGGATATCAGCTCTTTCTTTTTCAAGGACACAGCACTGTTTTGTTAAGAGACTGCAATTATATATGTACACTGAATCATATTAAGCTTATCTTATTTGCAATATTAGTATTATCTACAGTAATTCACATTGAGGCTTCTCTCAGATAAAGTAATTTCAAATTTAGCAAGTAGATTTATCGGGGAAAGACTTTATCTATGAGATGCCTCATTAAACTGATACTTAATGAAGCCACGGAAAGACGAGTTAGTTCTCTCGTGTCCTCTGTCAACGATCAAACACACTAAACTCACACAGCTGAGATTATGGTAAATCTATGCAGATGCAGAATTAGTCATATAACTACTCATTATTCATGTATATAGAGGCTACAGGCAAATACAAACAGACACAACATGCATTCTGAAATATATATTATGAAACCGTATGCCGACTTCCATTAATCAGACTTCCACTAGATTTCTTTGGAACATTTGATTCTGTTTCCCACAGCTGTCTGACCCCCTGTGGTCAGCTACGTCTGCAATTGTCAACCCTCCAATCACCTGGCAATGATACACTTCTAAGCCATCAATCAGGGGAAATTACATAGTAACCTCGACTGTATAAGTAATCTAAAAGTTGGAAATTCTTGCAACTCATGACCCCAACCAAAACCTTTGCAATCCCAGAACAAGTAGAGGCAAAGTACGACTTCATTAGCTGGTAGAATGGACTCAGATTGTGTCGCTGTTACCAAAATATCAACCTGAATCTACTCTCGATTTAAGAAAGAAAAGAGAGTAAGGATAGGCTCTACATTAGCTATATTTTTCCCTTTGTTTGGTGAGCGTAATTATGTGCATTTAATTTCACCTTATTTTACTGTGTAATAAATATATTGAGTGTCCTGTAGAGAAATGTAATTATACAAATTTAGTCGAGTGAAGTGTTTGCTTAATAATAATCTAATGTGTTTCAAACTAGTCCTTTTGTTAACATAACAAGGGGAACAAGAGAAACAGTACAACAAGCATCTTATTCACTTCAAGCTCAAACATTCAGTGGCGGGACAACATCATCAGAATCAGAATCAGAATCAGAATCAGAATCAGAATCAGAAACAGTTTTATTGCCAGGAATGTTTTCACAAACAAACGAGGATTTTTTTTTGGTGGAAGGTGCAACATTTGGACATGACAAACAAACAACAATCAACACGACAGAAAGACAACAAATAATGTGAAGTGTTTGGGTGTGTGCTTCAAGTGGTGTGTTTTAACCAAGTAGCGGAGCTAACATTAGTTTAATTAGCTAGTGAGCTGAAAACATGATATAGTTATAATTTGAGAAGGCAAAGTCAATGATTTCAGGCTCGAGTTGTGAAGCCGGTTTTATCTTCCTCTCAAGGACGACAATGTATTGTTCTTTGACAAACGACCATTTTGAGGCTTTTACTTGTTTTAAAAATGGTTGCTAACAAGTGGCTAAATTACACTACAGTTGGACATTAAATATTATCACGCTGACACACTCATGTGACCATGGTTAGTTTATTACTTATGGCAATTACATCATAAAAGTGTATCATAAACCTATTATTGCCCCACATTTTCTCGAAATAATCCAAAAACGAATGGAAAAAATGCCGTTGGCTTTTCGGTGAGGGAACCAATGCGTTGCTAACTTCCAGGTTGGCCAACACAATATGTCATCCCTGCAGCACTCTATTAAGTTTGATTAATGAGCAAGCTGTACTGCAGCCTTATGTATCCAATAATGACCTCTGTTGTATATCATTGTGGACTTCAACAGACCTGAGCATGTACGGTAGACTTAAACTGAAATACATCCGAATCTCAGGTGGAAAAACTAAATCAGCTCAGTATGTGGGAGTGTAGATGCTTGCGAGGCATCAATCTCGCCATTCAAGTACACCTCTGCTTTTTAATATGAGAGAAAAAAATTACGGATTGAATGTAAACATGCAGCTGACAGAAAACCTTCTCAACAGAACTCCTTTAGAAAACCCATTAACATTCAGGTCAGAGTCAAAGCCATATCGGTTTTCTTTCCCCATGAACCAAAATCAGACTTGCAGCTGTGATAGTCTCTGTATGTGACACACACAGGTTCACAGAGGGGGGTACATTCGCATTTGTATCCTTCCTGTCTCTATTCTTCCCACATCCCAAAACAACATTTCTAAATAGATTGCACATTTGGCATCTCAATGCACATGAGCTGTGCCCTGAGATGTCATAGTACATTAACCCAATTTCAATGGGTTTAATCCTGCCTCACTCCCACCCACACCCCACCACCCCGAGGTCTCCTCTCAGCCCCTCTTGCCCTGTCAGAAGACATGCTCCATTTCATGGCTGCATCCTCTGTCTGCAGGAAGATGTGACTGAAGGAAGACACGAGTAATAACTAAGACCCATATTTTCTCGTTGAAGACTGTTTTAAAACTCACAGCACGAGTACTGAATGGGTATACCGTTAAGCAGATCTGTGTCTTGTTCAAACCCCCAGGCAGTATAAATGAAACCTCTCCTAATGGTCCAGAGAACCATTTACAGCCAACAAAATGCATTCTCTGTGTCAACTGAGGGGACATTTGAGTGGATCGTTTGAGTCTATTCATTTTCTTTTGGCCATAACACTGTTTCTCTACAAATGGACCTTCAGTAAAACGATTTTCTCAAAGGATAATGTGGGTATGCTTGGATGTGTTGTTCTCGATTTTTCCACACTAAAACTTAAATTGGGTTCTTGAGACAAAAACAATCTAAATGGGACACTTTCCTTTCCTTGCATGCCTTTCTCCATCAAAAGGGTCAAGCACATGACCTCACTAACATGCACACACCAGATATTGTTTAACTGCTGGAGCCAATTTAATGAAATATTTATATTTACGTCTCAATATTGATGTACATAAGCTCAGACTTCTGATTCCATGGTCAAGAGGTTTCAGTCAGCTGGCTGCTTGCCAGAGAAATGAAATGCAAATGGGGCCAACCAAGTTGTCAGCATCTGCAACAGAACAGAGCAACTTTCGAATATTTCTGCTTCTTGATTCTCCTCTTAGACCTTTCGAAATCATGATACTGTCCAACAAACAAAGACTTCTGCGAAGCAGAAAGGTCTGGGAGAAAAATCCGCAGCACCCTCGCACAATAACACCCTCTGTGATGTGTGTTCTTTCGAGTCAGCCAGGAATTCAAGAAAAACCTGCACAGTCATAATTGTTGCAGTATAGACTTAAACAAAAATTGTCTGTGGGCTTGACACCACCTCTCAGTGCTCTGTCAGTCCCAGTGCTCCTCTCCCAGCGAGGCTGTTAGCATAAGATTGTTCTTGACTCTTTTGAAAAATCTCAGTAGAAGAATGTCTGAAATATTGCAATTCCAAATGTGGCTGCATTCTCGCATGAGTCCAACTCTGTTACTCTGACATTGTATTCTGTTACAGCGTTATCTTTTAATGGTTATGGTGAGGATAGGTCATTGGTCAGAGAGTCTCATGGAGGTTTTTAGAAGTGTTCCATCTTTGTGGGTTAACATATGACAGGGGTGATGGATAGATCAAACAAACCCAGGTCTCTCAACCGGGAAACTGCTATTCTAGTCCCGTTTGAAAAATAAACGTTGACATATTTTTGCAGTTCTTTTATTTGATCCCAAACCCCAATCTTTTTTTGAACCTAACCAAATCCAGGAGAAGCCTTTATAACGAGACACACAGAGGGAGAGCATCATCATTCTCTTTTCAGGTGGACGATGCTCCACTATATCTTTACATTGTAGATAGTTGTGGCATTCTAAAGGATAATTCAGCTCCTATAAAATACACCATATTGTTAAGTGATCAAACTCAAATAATTAGTTTTTAATCTCCTCTTCCCTTGAAATCCCCCCCTACAGGAAAAATAAGGACATCAGGTAATCATGTTATCTGGGGAGTGTTGCCAAAGGCAACAACATAGTATTTTCTATTGGTGATAAGCATCAGTTTGTTTTCTTCATTGGAGCAGGAAGGCTGGTTAAGAATCTTTTGGATAAGACCCTGTAGAGACACACCAAATGTGAGGACTGCGAGATTAAGCAGCATGTTGACAAAATGCATTATTTGGTTATATCTTAATTCCTCAGAGGTTGAGTTGTACAGTGTTTGGTGTCAGGGTATGTTATAGCATATTTACAGTTTTGTTTTCCCTGACTTCATGTTGAACTGCTTCCTACTTTACTGCAAAAGATTTTATATCTATTCAATTCAATTCAGTTTATTTTACATAGCCCAATATCACAAATTACACATTTGCCGTGGTGGGGGTAGGGGGCACATCAGCAGGGTCGTGGCAGGAGGCCGGCCCACCAGGCAGGAGGCATCAGATACAGCCAGGTCCAATGGACCCTATGAGACGTGAAGTCACAAAGACTCCGGGGAGGAAGCAGAGTTAATGTGCAATGGAGAGATGAAAATTCATCCATAGGTAGAGAGAGAAGAGGAGAGAGGTGCTCAGTGTATCCTAAAACGTCCCCCAGCAGCCTATAAGCCTATAGCAGCATGTCAAGGGGCTGGACCAGGTGAACCGGATTCAGCCCTAACTATAAGCGCTATCAAAGAGTCTACTCTTACATGATTAGATGAGTCTACTCTTAAATGAGGTGACTGTCTGCCTCCCGGACTGAAGGTGGAAGCTGGTTCCATAAAAGAGGAGCTTGATAACTGAAGGCTCTGGCTCCCATCCTACTCTTTAAGATTCTAGGAACCACACGTAACTGAGTGAATTGGAAATCAACACAGACTGTTATGAATTTAATTGGTTGATTATATTGCTCATTATAAAGTGAAGAGCACTAATTGGCAATATTAATTTGACTCATGAATGCCACTTCGGCATTAACAACACCAAGACGGAATGAGCCAGTCCCATCCACGGAGCAGCCAGTGGAAGAAACAAAATGGTGTTATCATCGCGTTAATGCCAAGTCATCCCATTCTGTTTGATACTAATAATGTAGAAAACCTATGTCCTGTAAAATGTTGCTTTAACATAAAATCCATTTCCTGCCTGTAGCAACGTAATGCATCCTACAGCTGTTCCTTGTGTGTATGTAATGAGGAGGTTTCCATGTTCGCATGTGAGGGGGTGGAAGGGACTTGCACACCTGTGTTACATATTGCAGCCTCGCACAACAAAGCTGCAATAAGTACCACCTTTCTGAAGCCTACGGCTTAATTTGTCAGCTCTTCAGTAACATTGTCAACACAAATTGAACATTATAAGCTTCACAAAGCCTGTATTTATGTCAAGGCTATTTATTTCTTTATTTGTTATTTAAATTTATTTAACCAGGAAAAGCCTCATTGAGATAAAAAAAATCACCTTTACAAGAGTTTCCTAGCCAAGACAGCAATAGCACATTAAACAAAGTTTCAGACATACAACATAAAACAGTGACATACAAACAACAAAAAGAAAAAATATAGATATTTTTTTAGATCACAGCACGAGTAAAACCAAAACTAAGAGTCAAGTCATCATATCCCAGTTCACACAGGTGCACATACCTCAGTCCAAAAAAAATATTGAATTGTATTTGCATAATATTATGAATGTTTTCATGTTGCTGTATTCTACGCTGATGAAAATATTCAAAATAGTTTGGTTACAAGTTAAATTTGCAAACTCCTGGTAGGACAAGGAAATGCACTGTTCCATTATACTAAATACACATCTATAACTCCTATTTTACAGAAACTGTATATTTACAAAATCATAACCGCAGTGGCCCTCTTTTAAAATCATTGACATGTCTGTTACGGATGCAGTGGCAGCAGAAGTATCCAAAGAAAAATAAGAAATGGCGGAGAATGATAAGGAGCTCATTACCAATAAAGGTACACAGTAAAAAATGAGGGTACTTTTTTTAGAAAGATAGTGACACTTACTTCAATGCCTGAAATGACTTTGACTCCTGCGTGTACCGAGGTTTGTAAAACCTGTTTCTGTTTGTTCCGTTTCCTGGGTGCCATCATCTTCAGCACCCTTAAAAAAAAAACATTTCATACTATGGTCTCTTCCATTCCAATACTGAAAAGCTATTTATTTGTTAGACTTTAATACTCTCAAGTGGAGGACTCGGACAATGTCAAAGTGGAGCAGGGAGGCAAAGGGCAAAGACGTAGCAATTGATCTTTTTCGAGCAAACAAAAGCCTGTGAGAGAAGAAGCTTCACTCTGAGAGGACTCGCCCGGTATGTCCTCACCTCTGATGGTCATGTACTTCTTTATTAAGTGACTTTTCTTCATCCCTGAACACTATTTATTTACTATCTCATTTAAAATACAGTGTAGATAAACCAAAATACACATAAGTAATCATGTGTGCTTCATTTATTTAAGGTTCTCTGTACGGCATTCAAACCATTAGTGTTGACACAACTTTATGATATAGTGGAGTAATGTCGAGGGAGCGTGGCACCCACGCTCCGGTTCGTGAGCACTTTTCATATCGTCTGCAATGTTTGAGCTTCTAACGTGGTTATCAGCGTGCCACCGGATCTGTCATCGCCCCGTTGAGAGCAGTGCGGATGCAATAGATGAAGTTATGCCTTTTAAAGAGGAAAATGCTAAGTTTAAAAATGTATTTTACTCATTTACAATTGATGAAATAGCATTTTGTGTCCAAATTTAAAGGGCGTATTCTCATGGCTACAATCAAATAATTACATATTTATACACCATCTTATATCACATGGTCTACTGACACTTTATTTGTTTGCATATAGATTGAGTTTATTATGTCTCTGCAGGTAATTCTACCAACAATGATACCAATGGAGAGCTCATTTAAAAAATGTTCAAGCCTTTGTCAGGCCTCATGATGTATATTACGTTTATTGACCAGCTAAGTAAAAACGGGTCATTACGTGTTTTTATTATTATTATGTGATTCCCTTAACAGGAGTTAAAAGAATACTTTAAATTGTACAAAGTGTCTGAGGTAGACAGTTTTCAAATATTCAGTCACAAACCTTTTTAAGTGCATGCTTTCAAGGGAACATTTTCCTTTGAATCCATATCAACAACAACAGCCTTAATTGTTTTGGATGACAACAAAAAGTATTCATCTGTGGTAATCATGCAATCAGGATACCTTTTAATATTGATGTTGTTGGACTGTCTTTCTGCAAGGAAAGAGCAGAATCTAATACAGTATCTACCAAGAAACATTGTTTTTAATTAACTGCTCTGCCAAGATTGATAGAATAAAATAATGTATCTCCATGAATAAACATTACGATTCCCAAAGGTGACATTGAAATCCGGTGGATCTGGTAGTGATATGATTTGTATGTCTGGAGCAGCAACAGCGGTTGGTTTGGAATAGAGCGAGTAATTGGGTGAAGAGCAGCGAAAGCCAACTTAGCCGAACAGACCAAGAGGAGTAACATCTACGGAAACCTTCATCAACAGTGACTCTACAACCAGAACAGTGTCAACATTAGAGAACAAGAATATGAGAGAATATTATGTTATTAATTTAATAATGATTACGAGATGTATGTGTCCAAATTTCGTGTCTTTATCTCAGAAGGTGAATCAAATTAAACATGATGGTGTCTCATACTAGATAAAAAGGATTAATTGTCAGGTTTCTATACACAAAATCTGAACCATTTTATACATACAGGACATTTTAAAATACATCAATCAAACTCCAGCACATTGCAGTCAATTAAAATTCAGAAGTAGACATGCAAAAATTATCCTGTAATTATCTTTATTCGTTTATCGAATTCACCACCATTTTGACACAAGGGTGGTGCTGAAGGAAGAGTCGGGAGTCATCAAAGTCATGACAATACATGTGTAGACTACCACATTGAACCACAATCTATCCAGTATTTATTTAGAGATTGAATTCTTAATTAAAACTTCTAATAAACTTAACTATGGACATATGCCATACAAACACAGATAACATATAGGTGACAACATCTTCCCACCATGAGGCATAGGTATAACCACACGATGCAGTCAAAACAGTGTCAGAAGTAAAAACTCAAGTGATGTCCAGCACCATAGGGAGGCTGTCAAACCAGAAGACATCAGCTGTCAAGCCACCAAAGACTGAGGCAATGTACAAAGTCTGTTGCTCTCTACCAGCTTCCTAAGCTGCAACAGGTAACCAGGCAACTCAAAACTCCCTGTTGGCCAGGAAATAACTTTATGAACTCAACTATGTCAGTGTCCTTAAATTTGCCCTTAAACATATCAGGAAAATCCTCCAGGCGATCTCCTCCTGAACAAAAATGTAAAGATTATTTCACAAATAACCCGATCCAGGCTGCGATACATTATCCCAGTGCAAAATAATTCCATATTAAAAAGGATCAATTTAATTTTCTCGTCTTCCAGTTCAAGCTACGGTTTACAATTGTTTCTCTCAACAGTCGTTCAGGAGAAACTAATGAACATCTCTTATGAAATGTTACACTCCCATTCCCTCTTGCCTCTCATTTATGATATATGGATTATTTTCTTAATCTAGTCATCATAAACTACTGCTGCTGTGTTGCTTAGTCTCACATCTTAATCATCAGGGCCTGATGTTGAATATATATGAACAATCCACTTTGTTTTACAGCATCACAACCAAGTCAATTGGTTCCAAATCATAAAGTCCTTCGACGCAGCGAGTGATATAGTCCCTTTGGCTACCAGTGATTGGATTTAGCAGTCCTTGGCTCTACATTTTATTGGTCGCTGGCACTGATCTACAGAGTGATCAATAGCTAGAAAAAGACTGACCTTGCTGGAATTGTCCATCTTGGGATCACGTGAGGATGGAGTTGTTGATGTGTGTCGCGCCCCAGTCTGACGGTCAAAAGGAAAAAGCATAAACCTCTACGGCAAATTCATAGGAAATTCTTGCTTTAATGCGATAATACATATAGGGAAGACGACAAATCATACACCATGATCTCACACATATCATGCTTTGTAGTCATGGAATAATTACAATAATTATGTCTCTTATTAAAGGCAGTTGAATAGACATTGAAGACGTACATTTTAGTGCGATCTCACAAGGCGATTTAAAGGGGGTTAGGGATTTGAAACCATCTGTCTCCCCCAGGAAGATAAATCATTTTCATCACAGAGAGAGAGTATTTTAATGAAAGGAAATATGTACAAATAAAGAGAGAGAAGTTGTGGAAGAGAAAAACAGTTATAACATGTTACATTTAATTTTAAGACTTACATCTGGGCAAAAGTTGGCTTTCTGGTTGTCTTAATATTATTCTTTGCACATGGTGAGTAGTGTTTATTATATATAAAATACATCTGTAAGCGCAAATCCTTGATAATGCATGAGTGTAGCAATTAGAGCATTTACCATTCGTACATAATTTAAAAAAACAGTTAGATACATAACTGAATATGTTGTATGCAAAATATATACATTTATAATTAAGAGTTGAACTCAACCTCATAGCGTGCAGATCCATGAGTCTATGGAGTTCACCAGAAATCCACATTTGTGGAGAGATGCGGGATAGACAGTTTGCTTGTCTTAGATCCTAATCAATGCTAGGGCCAAACCGTTAAAGCTCTGCCTGAAGGTGGCGCTACAGTTTACTGAAATATAGAATGTGTGGTGTTTTTACAGGAACATCTCAGACTGAGATAGACAGGATCAGATCAATGTGGAATAGAATTGAAATGTACATCTATGTTGCTGTATTAATACTGTCTCAAACTTCATTATTTCTAACAGCCACCAGGGGATGATTCCTCTGGGTGAAATAATAAGTGTATTTTGATTGTATTGGTCTTTTGAGAAAACTACTTTACTTCTCACTTGATTTATTGCCTCTGTAAACATTGTAAATATGAGTTTATGGTCTCAGTTGCTTCCAGTCTTGTTTTAAATAGCATAATGTTTATTTAGTAAATTCTGGTTAAATTTAGAGGGTTAGTAGTGGGTTCAATTCCCGGTCGGGGCGGTCCTTCTGTGTGGAGTTTGCATGTTCTCCCCGTGGCAGCGTGGGCTTCCTCCCACAGTCCAAAGACATGCTGCAGGTTAATTGATCTCTCAATTGCCCATAGGTGTGAATGTGAGAGTGAATGGTTGTATGTCTCTATATGTGCCCTCGATGGACTGGCGGCCTGTCCAGGGTGAACCCTGCCTTCGCCCTATGTCAGCTGGGATCGGCTCCAGCGCCCCCGCGACCCTAATGAGGATAAGCGGTATTGATAATGGATGGATGGTTATATTTAGAGTAAAATAGACCATAAAACAGGTCATACATTAGGGCGTGGCTAACTTTTGATTGACAGGTCTCTGTCACGCTGTTGTCCAGTCTGGGATATTTGCTTTACCAGTTCATAACAGTTAATTGTAACCGTTTTGGTCATCAAACAATTTCATATTGAGCGTTCGCATGTACTTAGCTTCATCCTCTCAAGCCACATCTGGTTGAAAAAAAGTCATAGTCCACAAACTAATTAGGGATATCAGGGTGACTACATCCACTTCTTACATCCAGTCTATGTATGTTAAGTTAGCATGATTTTAGGATCTAAAATTCCATACATTTGCATTTTAGTTTGCATACTTAAGCTACATCTGAGTTTGGGTAGGACAGTACTTGACAAGACTTGGTCATTTAGAGGTTCCCAGTCATGATCTCACAGGTGGTGGAAGGACCCAAACGCAATGGAGCAGACATTTATTCAGGCAGACCTCACAACACAAAAACAGTCTAGGGTCTGCTTACGGGGAAAAGGCCGACAAAAGCCGAGGGAGCTGAGGCGGTTCTCGTGTTCGGGGACAGAAGGCTGAGGCAGCGTTCCGAGGCAAAGGCAAGGCAGGGAAGACCAAACGGGCAGGGTCTGCAACGGGAGAGCAGCCAGAGGGTAATTGCCGCAGGGTCTGGCATAAATGCTGGAGAACGATCTGGCAGCGACTTTGAGTCAAGCCGGGGCTTCTAAACCAGAGGGAGTAGGCGCAGCAGAGCGGACAGGTGAGAGTGATTGAGCTGACGAGGTGGGCGTGACTAACAGGTGCACTGAATGAGCTGATTAAGCTGTGAGAGACAGCGTGGCAGGAGACAACGGAAGCTGAACGGTGACACATGCACCCAATTACTGGACAGTTTTAAACTGTTGTCATTGTGGCTTTAGAGAAAAAAAGGTCAGGAGATCACCGACATCATCAGGATTTATCCTCTGGAATTGGATGTCTAGAATATCTCCCCCAATTCCATAGCTGTCGCTCTCTAAAGCGACTTCAGAGACATCAGATCCATGGTGCTAATGTGTCTAAAAATAATAAAGCTCTTCGCGGTGTAGATATGAACACAAGACAGCCTTTACACCAGTGGTCGCCAACCCGTCGATCGCGATCGACCGGTCGATCTCGGAGACGTTCCCTGTCGATCTCCAAAATAAAATGAAAATAAATTCAGAAACACATTGTTCCTTGTTTTGGAACATTTTCTGAAGTGTCTTCTGAAATGTTTTCTTCCTGACTGGAAGATCGACGTCAGAAAACATCTCCGCCTGATTCATGAACGCCTGAAAACGGGTTCGCTGTGCTCCTAAAAGAGGGGAACGTACCACTACAGGTGGGGCGCAGGGGGAAATGCAGAAACACCTTTATTGATAACTTCACATATTACAAAAGCTCAAAGTACAAAGACATAAAACTAAGTCATCAATAAATAAATGTTGAAATGCCTGTACCTTCGTGTAAATGTTTAGGTTAAGACATTAACAGGTTACGCCTGCGCATGCGCGACTGCCGAGATTCTTGGCAACTTGCCAGGTTTTACCTCGGTGAGTTCGGCTTTTCTGCTGTTGTCCTTCAAAACAAAATCTCAACATTGAACTTTTTTTTCTTGTCTGATAGAGCAATCTGGTTTACTTGAAAGTGCTTGCAATTGCATTTATTCTATTATTTGAAAAGGGACAGATGCAGGAGTCACAAATGGTGGTTCTCATATTTATTATTATGATAATTATTTAAATCTGAGGATGTCTGTTGAGTTGATGTGAATGTATTCACCAACGGTCTGAATTCAGAACCAGTCCCAGATAAGAAAACTTTCATGAATACCAAATTTGCCCCGAAAAACTCGTCGGTGGAGTTGAGAAAATCACCAAATCAAAGACCAGGAGCTGGATTACTGACAGACAGCTGACAGACGGCCTCAGACTGTCTGTCTGTGATTATGAACTCACTACAAGCTCACAGGCAGAGTTCAGTCACAGCCGTCACACTGACTGGAGTCAATTGACTTGATGGCATTATGATGAGAGCTGAACTTACATGAGTTGCACTGACTGATCATGTTGTCAGTGTTGTGTTGTAATTGGATTGGATTCAATTTATTGTCATTGCTAGAGTCCAGGTACAGAGGCAACAACATGTAAATAAATACAACATTTATATTGGTAGTTCATCCAGCTGCTCATTGCAAATGTGTTTTTTCTTGTTCATATTGTGTGCTGTGAACAAATATCTTACTTGTTATATTACACTTAAATTCTGTGTTCCTGGTCACATCAATTTGAACGCTGGACCAAAATGACAATTAGGCCAAATAAAAAGTTGTAAGTCCAGTCTGGACCGTCGTTTCCTCTCAACGCCTCAATAGGTAGATCTTGCCGGTCATGAAGGCGGAGGTCAGGGATCTTGGGCTCAAAAAGGTTGGTGACCACTGCTTTACACTGTAGATATTCAATTCAATTCAGTTTATTTTGTATAGCCCAATATCACAAATTTCGAGGACAGCATCATTGGTGTTATCTTATGCTTCAACTTTGTCCGAATTTTTTTTTTGGCAATGGGTGCCCTTTTTTTTTAGGTTTGAGCACCTGCCCCCCAAAATGTCTGTGCACGTGCCTGCATATTGATAATAAATTCAGCTCAAGTAATGTTTCTTTTTTATTCTGTTATTTTAAGTAATGTTTTCAGAAAGCTCAAAATTGGAGCAAAAAGTTAACACTTTTAACTCCATGGCCAACAGGTGCATTCTGGGTCAGGCACACATTAACTATTATCGGGCAAGAAGGTTCTAAACAGTTTAATTTGATTAGTAACTATGTGTATCCCTCTGAGATGTAGTAGAATAAACACAATAATGTACCTCTAATTTGTGTCCTTCCTCAGTACAGAACTTCTGTCAATGTACCAAGTCACATTCCACCTCTGATCGTCAGTAAGGTATGAATAGCTTTCTTCTTTCATAGACAATCCTTCTGTGGTTGTGACTGTTGAGTGCTCATTCTCCAAACTCCCAACAAAGTTTGAGGAGTGTGCTTGACAAGAGATCGGAACAAATTGTCATATTCTGCATCGAGGATAACTGAGTAAATACGTTGTCTCTAGGGCAACAGCATTAGATTGTAATTGCTACAATACCCTTGTTCTAGAGTCAGTATAGTCACTGATGGGTTGCAACTCTCCATAAGAAATCTTCGGCAATCACTCTGTTGCTTAGCAACATAGCATTGCACATGTGCAAATACAATGAGGAGTCTAATGAGTGCACCACCTCTGGTGTTACCATTACTTACACCTGTCCAGGATGTGTTGTTGTTTGGTGAGGTGATACTCTCTAGTGTATTTATGTGTGTGTATATGTGTGTGTGAATATATATGTATGTGTATGTACATGTGTATATATGTTTATGTATATATATAGGTATATGTATATGGTTCTCTGAAATAAGTTTTTTCGTGAAATTATAGGTTAGGGCACTTATAAGCTTGATAGCTTCAGCCTTGACCCTTTCGGTCAGCCACTTTCTTCTTTTGTTCAATTTTGATTTTTTTATATTTTGCTGATCAAAATAAACTAAACTAAACTACTATTATTTTCCGGCTTTATTGAAGTTGTGCATATTTGGAATTGATATTCAGTTTTACTCATTGGATGCAAAGCCTCCATCTATAGAAAATACATGTAATGTCGCTGGGCTTGACTTGAACACTAGTCTACAGAATTTTGAGAACCATAACAAAGTTATTAATAAGTTCAATCTTCCTCTCTTACATTTCTTCATCAAGCCCCCATCTTTAGTAGAGAAGGTTTCGACTTTCTACAACAGTGAGAAAAAGTGCTTAGGTGCTTGTTAGAACTTCTGACGACAAAAAAACTACAACTGATAGAAAGGGATTTAACAAGAAATCCAGTGGGGAAGAAAATGGGAGAAAAAATGAATTGGGAGATAATGTCTCCTATCACACATCAAATGACTCTGACTATCGAGGAACTCCATAAAGACTTGAAGGCATACAAGCTGAAGAAATTTGAGACGCAGTAAAGACGACTAAAATGACACTGCTTATAACCTCCTAGGCAAGAAGATGAAATTCTACTCTGCAGAGAAACCACATTTTGAACACACTGCAGAAACAGAAACGGTGGATAACAGGGGCTCTCATACATTGCACACAAAGGATTCCTCCACTTCTATTACCCCCCTTCCCCCCCAAAAAAGGAGACAAGAGGTGAGAGGTTGTGGTATTTGACAACAAGCAGGCCACATTTGCATTGATATCCTACACTAAATATCAATACCCTGAATCCCCTTATCTAAATGTCACTATGTATGTATATGTATATGTATATATATACCTATCAGACCTTGCATGCCATGGTGCAGGTACTGTATGTATATTTAACACTGAGTGGTTAGGAGGTGTAAAACTGAGAACTCTAATCAGGCAGAGCTGGATCGGGTTGCAGATTACATGTTATTAGAGCTCTCTTCAGAATATTTTACCCTGCTTTATAAATCAAGCCCAATGCCTTTCACTCCCACAGTGTGTTCAAACCACAAGCTGTGTAGTTGTCTGGAAAAACGGGTCATTGCCTTGATCATGAAAGCTTGTTCATGCTGTAATAGACCGTGATAAATTAAACTCACTTTAACGGCTTTCAAACCATCATCTGCATTTTGGTGACGTCCTCTCGGAGCAGGCTCTGCTCTCTTATTCATTACAGTAATCTTGTCCTCTGGACTGGGCACAGAAAAAGGTTCATTAAATTGCATTTTCAGATATTGAATCACATTTCTTCCATAACTACCTGTTGAGGGAAAAGAGAAATAACGTGACCTGATTAACAAGTGTGATAACTCACACAAAATAGGACGAAAGAGACAAATTAATTGGAAGACGTAATTTCAACAGCTTCCTGGAAGATTATCTCACCTAAATATTTGATGACCTCTCTTTTTGTGTGGCTGATGTACATCCATTTTTAAAGCACATGTTTCTTCCACGTTGCACACATTTATCTTAACCGTGGTAAAGAATAGACTCAGCTCATTGGTTAATGGTGATGTGTGGTTTCCACTTTAACTGGATAGTTTATACTTTTAAATGGCTTACTATATAATCCCTGCAGTAATCCAACGCTGCCTGTTCATGAGTCTTTTCCCCTCTGTGGTAGTGGGTTAAACAGGCTGCGTTCTCAAGCACTGCACAGCAGCTTTCAATAGCGTTCATATCTCCACCAGCCTTTACTCACACAGTGAATACACGTTGCAGACATGTCATATGGCTGAACTGTGGATATGTGCGTCCACCTTCACTGACACCTGCACTGTATCAAGCCCATGCACAACTGTCCCTGTGATCCTTTGGTTACACTTGTTGATTCACTGCACATAGGGAATGTACTATTGATCTGCCCAGCCGCCTCACTCTCTACAGCTTAGATTGAAATGATGGTTTACTGACTGATGGTATGGGATGCAGCACCACCTTTAAAGCTGGGGTCCGTACCGTTCGAAGCCTTCATATATCCAGCTGTATTGTGGAGCATTATTAAAACTGATTGACGATACATTAATGGCAGATTTCCCAGAGTGTGTCGTCCTTTCATCTTTTCTCAAATCAAGTACACTCATTTGATCATCAGTCGTGTCTCAATCCATCAACACCCCGTCGCCATCAAGGAACACAATACATTTGTCTTTGTTACTTTTTTAAAATCACAATCACAGTTTAATAAAAAAGGAAACTAAACAAAGTAGAATTCATTTATTTGAGTTGTTTTCCACATCAATACCTCTCGAGACAGGGTGTGCACAGGCACATTTAGTTTAGGGCACCCAGAAGTTCACAATAGTGGCAGAAGTACTACGATCTTTTACTTAATAGAAGCAAAAGTCATGCATTCAAAGTAAGAACACACATATTACCAGCAAAATGCAATTCAATTATCATAAAAGTTCAATCATACATTCTGCAGAATGTAAAAATATATGTATTATCATACAGTACTTTTTATGTTATAGTTATAGTTGCTAGTTTAATCTGCTTTATTTACAGTTGGGCAGTTGAATAGAAGTATAAAGTAATATCATTTAGAAATACCAATGTAAAGTGTTACTAAGCACAGTAGCCTACTTGAAGACATGTACTTACATTTAATTCAATTCAGTTTATTTGTATAGCCCAATTTCACAAATTA
Source organism: Pseudoliparis swirei (assembly GCF_029220125.1). NCBI lineage: Eukaryota > Metazoa > Chordata > Actinopteri > Perciformes > Liparidae > Pseudoliparis > Pseudoliparis swirei. The sequence goes on from NC_079404.1 coordinate 9,874,018, forward strand.
CAAATTTGTCTCTGAGTGCTTTACAATCTGTACACATAGACATCCCTGTCCCAAAACCTCACATCGGATCAGGAAAAACTCCCAAATAACCCTTCACGGGGAGAAAAGGGAAGAAACCTTCAGGAGAGCAACAGAGGAGGATCCCTCTCCAGGATGGACAGGTGCAATAGATGTAATGTGTACAGAAGGACAGATTTAGAGTTTAAATACATTCAATGAATATGACAGAGTGTATGCATAGTTAATAGTAGGCATATTCCACGATGGAGACCTCCACGATCCATCAGGCAGATGGAGAGAGGAGGAGTGGGCGGAGTCTCAACAGGGCAGTGGCAGATGTCCTCACCATAGTTTAGGTTGAGGACATCTGAAACTCATCTTCTCATCCACATTCACTGTATCAAGACTCTGGGTGTCCAGCAATGGAGACTATGTCAAAGTAAGAAACTGCGCAGAAATTTGGTAACAATAAATATATTTATACATCATGGAAAATGTATTGCTCATTGCATGTCACTTGACTACAATTTCCATATTGGGACTACAAGGGCCCTTAAAGGCATTTATAATTCCAAGGGACAAAAGGCAGGAGTACTGTCACCACTAAAGGCGGAGCAGCCATACACAAGTACAGCGTATCTCAGTGGGGCGATGCACTTTAACCATTAGCCCAGACTTTGACTTTGATGCCATCCAGACAACTTTGAGTCGGTACACCCCCGAAATGGATTCTGTCCACAGGTAGAGACGGATAAAAAGAATTATCTTGATATGATGTGCTAAAATATTCACCACTGTAACACGGCTCCGTTCTTATCTCCTGGCTTTTCTTGGCTCGAGACTTGGCGTCAGAGAGTTCATCCACAGTCTCTAACAATCTCGTATGAAGCAGTTCTTAGGGAACCTTGGGCTCACATCCAAGTCCCCCAATAAACCTGTCAGGCACTCCTCCCTTGAAGCTGCATTGGGATGTCCTCACTGGCTTGTGAGTGCTGCATGTTCTCTAGTTGACTTTGTGAAGTCAACACACACAGTATTTGTAATATCATGTAAGAGCAGACACATTTGTTTATTTGAGCTTAAACTTCAAGTTACACAAGACAATGTCTGAAGAATGAAAGTTGTAAGGCAGCAGCTGATAAAAAAGAAAGACTTGAAAGTGTTATTTGGCAATAAAAGCCAAAGGGGCTTACACAACATGTTGTACTAATACGCGTTGAATTCCAAACCCCCCCACAAATATTTGAGTATGAAACCACAAGCAGCTGAACAGAGGAAATATTGAAGTTTCTAAAGGACATAATCACATTTTATTATCACATTGTACTCCTCTGACTGGCTCAAACACGAGTCATGTTCTGTGTATAGAGGATGTGTTTCGTTTGCAGAGCTTGTGAATTGATTCAATCCATTCTTGGAATTTTTCTGCCAACGTGCTGCTGTGATTTATAAATATCATTTCAGGACGTGGGATTGCTTTTCAATTTCACACTGTCTTTTCAGGAAGCTAGAGACGACGATGCAGTTTCCATGCTTTTACCTTGCAGAGCCAGGAGTACTGTGTATAGGTTATGAATAAATATAATTTCAACCCTTTTTAATAGAAAAGCCATTTACAGGATATCCACACACCATTTTGTAGTTCTACCTGGACATTCTTTCAAACACGTTTTTAAGCTGAGCTAAGAAGACGGAATAAAGCACTACATAACACACACCACCAAAAAATTCTAAAAATATATATACATTCGATGAAAGGTCAGATAGCATTTCAAATTATTCCACATGCTTACATTAAAAGTCTGAATCTCTCTCTCTTTGTTTTTTGCTCTAATGTCAGGTCAAAACCTAAATACATCACAACACCTACACACAAAACAAAACCTGCATCAAATACCATCATCTGAATATGTTGTGTGTGTGTGTGCAAAGATTCGTTAGGCTCCACTGACACCATGTGATCGCCTCAGATACAAATTAATTTTAGAATGATTAGGCGGGTTAAAGCAAAAGTGATGAGTGACAAGTCCCATATTCTGTAGGTAAGAGGAACAAGGAAGGATGGAAGGAAGGAATGATCTTTCCTTCCTTCCTTTAGGTTGTTGATACCAGAGAGTGAATATAATACCCTGAAATCTGCACCATCGATCGGACCCCGCCATCCTTTGAAGTCCTCAGTCCCCTCATATAATATCAATGAAGCTGAAGTTAAAGGCTATGGACGTTATACTCAACCTGATCCTCTCTGCCAGGGGTTCTTTTTTCGTTCTGTAAGCTTATTTAGTTTCCACTTTGATGTTGCAAAGAAAGAACTCTTTCAGGACACATGAGGGGCTTCGACGCTCAATCATTCATCCGCAGGTGTCAATCTGTGTGCTTTGACATTTAGTAGCACTGTTGGGAAAATGACTTAATCAACTAATACAAAAATACATATTCCCTGTACTTTGCTAATCAAACAGCAGCCATACATTATGAATTCCACGAGCAGCACATCTCAGTCAATGGATGCGTTTAAAGTCTCCCCACCCACACATCACATATTCTATTCTTAACAAATGTAGAAATAGAAAGCGAGACATTACGGTTTATTGGCCTATGTTTAGGAGGTATTTATTTAACCCTCTTAATGAGCCACAAGGCCACAATTAGCTCCCTCCATAGGTCCCTACACATTAAGCCTTGCCCCATGTTGAGTGGGTATAGTTTATCCGTTATAGTTCTGCGTCACGTCATATTCAGTCTTCCCGGTTTTCTTTTGCCTGGAAGTAATTTACTAACCAGCAACAGCAAACTAATGTTGCTTGGTAATGGTAATGCTTTGCTGCAAACACTGCTTGCATGTGCTTCTTTTGAGTACAACATCAGCATATTAACTTAATTTGCTACTAATAACATGCTTATGACACTTATCAATATTTGTATTTGCATTTCAAGCCAAACTATATTAACTTGCTTTGCTTGAGGTATCCTTGAATGTCTCCAAGGTCCGGGATTGCATTGATTCATGGATGACTATTTTCACTGCTAGCCATATCCTGTCAGTCAGAAGAAAAGCAAGCAGACAAGGTAAGCACATTAAACCTGAGCATATTCATTAGATTGTAATGAGCACATTTTATACTAAATTTAAACATGCTTTTCATTTTGCATGACACAAAGATACAGCGTTCTCTCTGCGGGCCACGCTCCCTTTGGCTCGATACCACCTGGAATGCAAAAGATGACCCAGTATCCATTTGCCCCTGTAGTGGCTCTATCCCAACTGTTTCCCTCTGAAGTCAAGCGGCTATGAATAATGAGATGAAGCCCCATGCATTAATGTAACAGCATGGCCCCTAAAGGAGCGTGTGCTAGCAGGTGATTGTTCCCAGCCTCTGTGGGGCTGTCAGTAAACATGTGCCACATGTAGCGTGGGGACTTTTAACAGGAGCAACCTCCCTTGCCCCACACCCCTCACCCTGCATCCTGGGAAATTATGGATGAGTCTTTATCGAACCCCAAAGCAGCATGTTAGCTTTTAGGCCACCTCTGGCTCCAAGTGATTTATGAGTACACATCAACATGAGCATCTCTTATAATACAGTGACATTTAAAAGATGAAAGAGATGAGATGTGCGTCATGGGTAATTGAACACACTTGAGAATTTTTACAGTGGAATTAAAAATAGACTGCTTAGCAGGAGATATCTGGAGGCAACACGCCAGCAATGCCTGAAAGCCTTAAATGACTGACAGATGTTACTTTCAATACGCGAAGTGTTCTTATTCATGTGTGCACGTATGCATGTCTGCACGTCAATATTTAAAGAAGCATCTCTCAATTTTCAACGATTTCATATGCGCATGGCTGGGCAAATATTTACAAATAAAGTGCTGTGGCTGAGGCCTATAAAATATGCATTATTGACCACTAAAGACAAGTTGATAGGTGTGAGCTGGTGATCAATCAAAGAGCAGACACACTTTATTCAAATTCAGAAAACCTTCGTAACATTAAAACAAGCTTTTTAAAAGCATGACTACACAGTAAACCAATGAATCAAACCATATGCGCAATCTGATTAGACATTCATGCACTACTTTCATCGTAATCATTATTATTAGTAGTATTCATTGTTAACACAGAACAAACTTATTGATTGAAAACGCCTCCTGGGTAAGCCGATCAAGATACAGTCCATTTGAAACAAGTCAATCAGCACTTTATACATTTACAACATTACAACATGATGCAGTGTCTTCCATTTCAATGGGATAATAGAATGGTTATAAATAGGATTTCAAAAAAAAAAATCGTTGCATAGAATTTAATGTGATGTTGCCATAGTTTATGAAGTGCTTGATGTTCAAGCCTTTAAACTTCAGTATGCCAGAGTTATTTTCGTTGTGTGTGTGGCTCCACCAGCAGGATTCAGGCGGTTTATTACTGTTTGTATGTGAGTAAGTTCTCAGTCATGTGAATCTGCAATTTGCAGCTAATTTATACAAATCAAGCTAAAAAGAAAGTTACATTTTTATTTCCGCCCAATATCAGGGATGCCATCACAATGAAAATAGTTGTAGTTCTTTTACCCCGAATTCTAACATTGTCATTCAGTTTCTGTGTTTTCTCCTTATTGGTAGGCAAAAGGATGTATTTGAAATAAAAGGATGTATATTAAAATAGTTGGTTAAAAAACATTGTTGAGCACGATATCACTGCTTCCTTGACTATGCAGGTATAGTGAGAATGTTTAAAGTTTACTGCCACTAATCCAACAGTGGAGGAGCTGCAGCTCTTACTGCTCCATTGCTTAAGAGACACATGGAGTCCCTCAAGGGCAATATTTAAGTCCCTGTTATGGCATTTCAGCCTGCTGCAATGGCTTCCTGTGCAATTGTCTCGCCATAAAAGGCAGCACTGTCTCAGACAGGTAATGGTATTATTACACTTTTTGCATCTCATTATTTTATTTTAAATGTGGAACAAGCACTGTGGCTACAGATACATAATGCAACTGGGTTAAGCAAGTTGTGTTCTAATTTATCTGTTTATCATCTATTTATATTAACCTTCATTATAATTGCGTGACAGATTCCAGTCTGGTGAAAAAATTGATGCAAGTAAGTCCTTCTGGACCTCTAAGGTTTGCCATAAATAATAATAATCACTTTCAGCTGCCACTGCATGTACTTCTGTTTTGCTTTATTATTTAGCATAAAGTGTGGCAACAGTAATTCATTATTGTTGCCTCCAATGAACAAGAAGGGGACCTTCATCCAAATGGAGCTTTATTTTAGTTTAGTAAAAAGAGCACAAAACCAGAGTTTTATGTCCTGCAAATAAACCCAATTATCCACTGTATTGGCCTCACAATGACGGTCAGTGCCAGTGAAGCTTGAATTATTTCTCTTTTCTGGCTTCACTTTGCTTCAACCTATAACAAACTGTTCTGTGGGAATGAATGGCATGTACATGTTCTCAGATTATCTTACTGTGACATAATTATCCATCATTACCATTACATTAGATCCAATTTAAGCATCAAGCACAGCCTCGATGTGCACTTTTAATAGGCAAAAGATACGTACTGCATGGGGCTTATTATTTGAACACTCTTGTTTTGCTGTGCCTACTGGTGCAAGAAAGGATACGTTTAGATGTCACTGATACATTATTCTCTCCATTTACTAAACGGAAAGAAATGCAATCTTGATTAGCAAAGAAAATACCCAGAATTAACTTTGAAAGGCAGCGGAATAATCTTGAATACTTGATTTATGGACACACCATGTTACATAAAGAGGCAGCTCCTTTCTGTCAGACACCACCTCGTGATCTCTAAATTAAACATTACGAAACGTTCACAATATACATGTAATAAACTAATAGAATTCATAAAAAAATACTTGAAGAGGGGAGTTGTCTACAAGATGTTCATGATCAAAGTTCATAATAAGTGCATGAATACATGCTCTATTTACATACTGTACAAAATATATGCTTGTATACAGAGACCTTTTCCACATAATACCTCCCTGACATCTTTTATATATTTTTGGCTATTTTTAGAGTTGCCTCTTTCGGGGAAATATCAGGCTTGTCACCTCTGTGCTGAAAATGTGTCATTATTCTTATTTTCTGGGGCTGTAAGAGCAGGACTGAACAGCAGCAGGTAATGCTATGTTGTTATTTTTATTATTTGTTATTTGTATTGCTTTAATTTGTCACAATGTACAATATACATATGTCTTTTGAATATGTTGTGTAACATCTTGTATTTGTTGTTCATCATAACAATACAGATAGTCTGCCTTTCTATTAATTCATGCAAACCATAACCCAACTTCCTCTTCTTCCTAACCCATGTTGTTTCAGACCACATGTATTGGTACATTATTGTGTGTCAAGTGTATTTGATCCATATTAATAAGGGGAAAACAATCTGTATAATTGAAGCAGGTCTCTAACTGACCATTTGCGAAACCCCACCTGCTGTTACGAGGCCCTTCAAGCTCTCCATTTGAGCAGGACATAGGCTACCGTGTGGAGTTTACAATGACAAGCGTAGCAGATTAGCACACTCACCACCTTTATTTAACATAAACGCAAACAAAAGCAGGCTTCTCATCTCGAGCCAATGAGCCTCAATTTGTGTTGAGCTGGCAGATCGTATCATGGCAAATCGTATCAGCTGTAGCTAGCTAGCTAATTAACATTCACTCTGAAGTAGAAGTAAATGAGCAGCAATGTTGTTGTGCTGCAGTGTGAAGCCTGTTAGCTCCAGTAAAGTTATGAAGAGAAATGTAATTAAAACCACATTTGTTCGAACACAGCCTAATTGGATTGGATTGCTTGGATAGTTGCTAAAGAAAAACCTACTTGGACAAGCAACTCAAAAACTCAAACAACAGCTAGTGACGTAGTCAAGCCCTCACACACACAACACAAACAGGACTTGCAGGACGATTCTGGCGTACATATTTTATTGCTACTTATTTGAAGCCTAAACTTTTTGTTGGTGATTTTGTTGCATTAAATTGTTTCTGTGTTGGCGGCACATCATTTTACTCATTATAGCCTACAGTATGCAGGGCTCTCAAGTTTTGAAGACAGGAAAGAGTGATATTTCCATCAGCACCCCCCCGCAGAACGAAATTTTCGGATATCAGTCAGTCGCGCGCAATTCCAGGATGCTTTATTTTCATTGGTTGCTGGATTAAATTTTACCCAGATACAACAGATAGTGTTTTTTCTGATTGGCTATTGTGTAGCCCATTTCTTTTTTTGGATTGGCTGATAAGTGGCTCCTCACAGCAGAACTTCAGGGGAGCGCTTGATTCCTCCACGGTGAGGGCAGCGCGGCCAGCTCATGCGCTGCGGCACATTAAAACATTAAATAGCCGAGAGTTTTTTTCAGCGTGAGAAATACGATGTGTGGCGGGAGTGCGTGACTTAAGACCGAAATGCGTGAGTCTCACGCTCAATGCGTGACACTTTTGAACCCTGAGTATGCCTCCCCCTCGTACTGTGCTTAACGCCATATTGAGAAATAACTTTAGCTGGAGTCGATGGAGCATAAACGTCCCTAAACCAAATATCAAGAAAGACAAAGTAGGCGCCAACAAAAAACAAATCTAGTATTGTAGCATCCTGACTCCAACGCAGTTGATGTTCCACAAGTATTTATTTCTACGGTAACCTTTAGCCTTCGCTAGCTAATAATATGCTCTTTAGCTGACGTTGGGTTCCTACTAGTGAGCTCTTTAGCCAAACATGCTTCGAGTCAGAGCTTATGTGGCAGCAGATAGACACACAGCTTGACCCATATCTCATATGTTCACTTTTCCACGTTTGTTTTTGAAATCGCAAAAGAAACAACAAACTCTTGAGGTACCAAATATTGTTGTGTCTAGTGCCAGGTGGCATCCAGCCCGCTGAAATCCAAAGCTAGACAGCCTGCTGTGTTGTTGCTAAACTGGACGGGCTTTAGTGAACATTCTTTATGTGTCTAACAACGAAGATGGTTGTGGCAGATTGTGTTATTTGTTTGTGTGGCTTTGCTTTTGTGTGTGTAAGTGCACATATGTTTGCGAGTGGGTTGAGGAGAGTGCGATGAGGAGTTGCTGTTGTCTCATCCCATGGATGTTTGGCAAGGAGCCGCTCTGCTCAGCAGCGGCTCGTAGAGCAGAGAACTCAGACTGCAATGGCACATTTGGGACTAAATGATACTGCAAGGCATTGTATCAATTAGATAGATGAATGACCACAGGTTTTAATTAGAACATTGGGTACACCGTCTATTTCATTATTCAGTGGAAGCAAAGTCATTCTGCTGCCCAACAGCAGCGTGGAGCCCGGCTGCTCCATCAGCACTCTGCCTCTGATAAGAGCACTGGGGCTTTGAAAGGTGGTGACATAAAGATAAATAATACGGTCTCATCAGCGGAAGGAAACAATATGAAAAAGAATGCCATCAAACTGGGTAGAGAACCACAATGCTGCAGTTTCTGTATATCCGAGCATGCCTCTGATCTTTTCTCTCATTGTCCCGAATGTTAACATACTCGGAGAACTTCAAAAGCCCTATAATGTGTTGTGAAATGAGTTGTGCACATCCCTTGAACCGGTGTAAACTGAAGTCACATCTGCAGCTGGTTGAGAGCGATTTAGCTTCTGTTTAAAATATGATTCTGTATCTCAGGCCTGGTGTTGATTAATCACCTCTTGTATGCAGAGAATATTCTTTACACAACAACATAATTTCATTAAAGCCAAATAAGTTGTCTCAGAGCTGGCAACAGGAGTGTAATTTTACATAGAAATAGGGTTTACCAATGATGGAGAATCCTGTGATGTGGTGGAGCCGGTGATCTTTGAAGTCCCACTCAAAGTAAATTAATTTCCAGGCTGCTGTAGGCGGGCAGCAGATCTGTCCTCTAAAAAACGCCGAACCGGCTCTGACATTTTCTGGAAATCCAAAGCATGCTGAGTTTTGTTTCAATAGCCGTTGCTGATACTGTATTAATTTTAAATGATTCCTCATAAGTATATATGTATTAATCCGCCAGTATTCTTCCTCTTGAAACAATGTTCCTTGGTATTATTATTATGATTATTATGACTATTATTAATCATATAACATTTCTGTTTCACCTCAACCATTATTTCAGGAAGAAAACCCTCTTGTGTGAGTGATCACATAGTTCAAGTGTCACTTTGTGTTTGTCAGCATTGATCAAATCCAATTCTTAAAAACATTTCCATCCTGACTATTTCTCTGACTTTTCTCATTTTAATTATTTTAATCAAAGCAGAAAATATCTACAGTGACTCAGTGAGGGTGGTATATAGGTTTTGATAATAACTTCAATATTATATTACCACGGGTGATTATTAAGAAAACAACTTCCTTATTTTGCAGAGTTGTATTGCTGCTGATGAAATAATATGACAAATGAATGTCTACATGATGGGAAACAATATAGCTGTATAAATATATATAATTGATTTTAACTGATCACCTGACCCTCCTTGTGCACCGCTGACTACACTGTATTTACTGCCGACATTACCTTCCATGACTGCCATGTGATGCACACTGAGAAATTCCCTTCATACTACGAGTAAACATGCTTCTTTGCTCGAACATTAATTTGTATTACGGTAATGGCTGTGTTGTAATAAAAAGTAGCATATGGTCCTCGTCCAGTTTCTAGCATACAGTATTGAGAATATGCATTTGCTCTGTTCACCTCATTTTACGGTACTTTATTTAATGCCAACAACGAGGTTAGATGACACTGTAGTTAATTGGTCGGGAGTCCGTTGATGGCTTTTTAATTGCTCAGCAATGCACCACTATGATGAGAAGCAATAAGCGAATGCCACTGTGTCCTCTTTGCAAACACAGCACTCCATTCCAGTCTGGACTACACAGTACTGCAAATGTGACAGCACAGTTATGCTGCACAATAAGCTGTTGAGCTACCTCCCCTTCTTTTCCCCTAGTGAATCGTGTCAACCAAACAGTTGTCAGCATTGTTGACATTGTTTGCTTTCCTGTTTTGGAAAACATGTAAAACATAGCAAAAGGTAATGCTGAGACGCCACTTGCCGCTTTTATTTTGTATATTCTCTCAACCTTTTCTTTGTTGCTGGCTGCAGTTGGCAACCCTCTAAATGTCACAGTGACCCCAATACCACACCCCGGCAACACACACTCAAATGCACACACAAATGACTGTCTTGTCCCCAAACAGCACTGAAGGCCCAGCAGATATATAAACAAGTTACTGCTGCACACAGGAGGCAATTTATTGTGGCTCATCTGCAGTTATCCACCTCTATAGGTCAAGATCAGAGGGACCTGGTTGAGCCAAGCAAGTCCAAAGGTGAGGCTGTGAGGCCGGTAAGGTTTCATTGAGATCAAGTGATGTTACATAAAGGCAGAGACGTGAGAAGTCCAGCTTTCTCTTCACTGTGGCGCCATGTGAGCACAGATGTGTAACACAAGATTGTTGAAACAACTCTCATCTGACTTCCTGCATTCCCCGGCAGCCGTTGTGATCAAATGATATCAGCAACAGGAGCAAAAGCAAATGACTCTACCCTGACAATTAAAAGCTGAACGTGTCATAGCGATGCGAGGCCTGCACTATATTTGCAAGGATGTCCTTGTACTTCACCTGTGACTTTTATACAGCAGCAGAAGGACATGCAGAACATGTCCTCGAGCTGAAAACAAGGGTGCAGTGAGCCTTCCAGACTCTCAGCCAGAACGACCAGCTCTACACGAGGAAGAGGTGGCGGTAGATCGATGGCAAGTCTTGCAGAATTTGGTGCAACGGTATTGATCACCCGAAAAATAAAGGATGAAAAACAACCACCTGGCCTTTTCTACAAATCATTTGTCTCATGCAACATGAGCTTGAGTCAGACACGGATCTTTCTGTCTGAATTGTAGCTTTTTATTCCATCTGTTCAGTCAGTCAACCATTTCAAGGGTTCTCCACGGAGATTGAAACTGAAATGGTTCATTAACCTAAGTCATTAATAAAAGTCATGGACTGATTCAGATGCTGAGATCTGTAGAGGAAGTGCCAGCAACCCATTTACAAAGCAACAAATTAAATCAGAGATGTTTCTGAATCAAGAGAACCAAATACAGATATAGTTGAACAAATGAAGAACTGCTGCGGTCTGCCACCTATTGTATCGCTCCACCAGGCTGAAAGAGATCTCTTCTGTTCTGGGAAAGTGGTTTCCAAGTTTTAGCTCGAATATGCAAGTTTTCCCTTTGAGGTAGAAAATGTATTGTTAGTCCTGCCCTCCTCCTCCGCTGGTCAAGTCCCGGCATCCACACGTGTCACTCATCTTGATGAGCTGTTTGCGATGAAACAGCTTCGAGCCCGGTGCTAATGTAACCAGCATCCATAAAGCCACTGCAGGTGTAGAAGAAGCCAACATACAGCACAGAAAAACCACAAGAGCATTTCTGGTTTTAGACTTGTTTTAAAGCGTCACTCTGCCATGTGTTTGGCTTTGCTACAAGCTTTCCTGCTCTTGATATGTCACAGCCATGGATGTACCCCCAGAAGATTCAAAGAGATTCCTTCTCTCTCTCTCTCTCCCTCTCGGCATATTTGCTTATGCCGTTGAATTGCTTATGCCTTGTTTTAGGTAATTCTTATAATTCTGCTCAAATGAAACCTAATATATATATAAAATTATTCTAGAAATATTCCTTCATCTGTAATTCTGCCCAGATCACAATCTTACAAACAGCACATGTTGGAAGTGCTACAAATCTTATCAGGTCAGTCACTGTGCCAGTCACAAATCTCCTTTTTGATAATATACTAACTGAGTATTATTGTTATTCTAATTATTACAGTGGACATCATAATAGTTGTTAATAATACCACAAAGAGAGTAGAGAGTCTCCTTCCTGTTAAAGCTGTTACTGAAGTCCCAGATGATATCCACGACGGAGTAAACATGAACTGTGTATATAATGTTAAACATTAATGTTTCAATGAAGCGATTACATTATGTTATCAAAATGATACATCATGTATTTCTAATATGATGATTTAAGATAATACTTATTTAATGTGCACACGTTTTTATCACCTTTAGAGCAGTCTGTCTGGCGCGTCACAGCGTCTGGAGTTTGGAGGATGTTCAGGGATTGATATGTTTTCAGATCAAGATCTCCCTGCTTATGCAGATGTGCACACACCTGAGTTAGCCTAGAGCAATATAGTGTCTTCTGTAGCTTTTGGTTCCTCTCGAAGTGTCTTTAAGCAAGACACTGAACCCCAGTTGTTCCCTGGGCACTGCAGCCCACTGCACCTTAATAACTAAGGATCAGTCAAATGCAGAGAAGAACTAAAATGGGCACTCGGTAGAGCGCATACCTTCGCATAACACAAGATTGGGCATTGAATTATGAACATGTTGGCATTAGTTGCATGCCAATTGGATATAAATTGACCGTGCTATGGTAAAAAGAAGATTTTGACCTATCCACGACCTTGACCTTGACCTTTGACCCGATTGATCCCAAAATCTAATCAAATGGTCCCCGGATAATAACCAATCATCCCACCAAATTTCATGCGATTCAAGAGGATGTTGACCTTTTCATGACCTTGACCTTGACCTTTGACCTGATCGATCCCAAAATCTAATCAAATGCTGCCCGGATAATAACCAATCATCCCACCAAATTTCATGCGATTCGGTTTAAAACTTTTTTTGTTATGCGAATAACACGCATACAAATAAATTAAAAAAAAATAATAATAAAAAAATACACGGCGATCAAAACATAACCTTCCGCATTTTCAATGCGAAGGTAATTACCCCACCCTGGGATTAATAAAGGATATATTATTATTATTATTATTATTATTATTATTATTATTAACTGAGTGTATGGGTCACGAATGCCTTTAAAAGATACCGACAGCACATCCATGGTAGAAATCCACCCACGGGTGTGTATGGACGTGGCAGGTCATTACGTCCTGGAAAACAAAGAATATTTAAAAGATTTAATGTCCAAAACATCAGTTACTTTTCCTCAGTACAATCAGTTAGAGGAGCGTCTGGCAATCAAGCAAATGAAACAATGTTGATAAAACTGTGAGAAATCTGTCAAGAAAGAGTTCACACTTGTTAACTAATTGGCAGCCACTTTAACATTCCTTGATTGCGAGGTTTGTTCTTGTTTGTCTCAACTTGATTTCCCGTAATTGTAATGAGAAATAGTACTTGTATGTACTTGTACTGTGTATGTTGTGGTTGATATTATCACAATTTTGTCTGAAACTTAAATCAAATGCTATGTTTGAGCTTATTTTCTCAGCTGTTCAAGTTGTTCGGGTAAAATATCTGTCAAAAACATTGATAGTATATCCGTGCTAAAAGTCAATAACGTGGGAACCCAAGTGAAAAATAAATAAATGTACCATTCGCTGATTTGTATGCTATTTTGTGGTCGTGTGCATATTGCGCAGCTGACTGAGGCAAAGAAGACTGCAGTCACATGAGGATGTGCTTGTGAACAGGGGAGACCTTGCTATAATTATGATGACTCAGTGCAATGTTGACAGCATGTCTGTGCTCTGCGCTGTTTATTTTAAAGGCAGGGGAGAGCACGAGCATCCTATGGATAGAAAATGGCCCCAGCTATAATTTGTTCAGGCAGTGATGACTCAGTTAGGTAAGGCAACAACTGCAAGAAGGATACACTTTCATCCCATGATATATAAAACAGTGTGACCTTGTCCATGACAATAAAGAAAAAACGGAAGAAAGGACTTAGATTTCATTTGAACTTGTGGGCACATTACGGATCACCCCCCCCCCCCCCCACACCCTTTCCTCAGCACCGCTCCCACGATACGCAGCATCACATAATACCTTGACATAGACTCCGATTAATGTACACAGGAGGAACATTGCACCTTATAAGCAGCATATTGTAATTGACTGTTTAGTAAGCCTTGGTTCCCTTTGTTACTGTTGCTATGCCTGTCAAACTAGACCAGCCCCCAGTGGACTTTACACTATTAGCTATGGCAGATTTACCACTGCAGTAATATGAAACAGGGGGCTTTTATTTCTCACAGATGTCAAAAGCTTGCTTCTCCACTGTGACTGCTGATTGTGGATTTTGTCATTTGAATTTGATCAGCTTTCCTATCCAATAACATTGGTAGGTAATGGCATGGCCCTTAGGCAATATGTCTCGGACTTGCTGGGAATGCAAACGTGCAGCTTACAATAGAGCATGCACAATCCTTCCCTTACACTTTTCTCTCTTTTTTTTGGTTCTGTTAAAGCTAAATAACATTTAAAAAACACAACACTTCACAGTCTCGAGATACAAAGTAGCATTCTTGTATATTTAAGCAGTTTAAAGTGCAATTTTGGCTTGCTGTTGCTAGTTACTAAGAGCCTCGTTTTCTAAACTCCAGGGTTTAATGAAAGGTAAATTAAAGCAGTAATCAACTTGTCAAGTCCACTTTTAGAAAAATAGGAATGTAATGTGCTTTTATTCAATTCACACCATATTTAACATATAGAAAGAGTGTGTCTATGTGGCATCAATAAAATAAAAGAGGAAAGTGACTATCTCGTGAATATCAGCCTTTTTTCATAATCTTTCACATTGTTACTTTGGAAACCAGACTGAACCAACGCAAAATAAAATTTCACGTAACATCGATCCAAGGATATTAAATATTGATTGTAGCATTACGATGGATCCCAGAAGCAGAAAATAAATGTAATTTGAAAGAGCATATTTAATTCTGCGAACAAAGATTGTAACCGCCGGCACAAATCAATCAGTTGTTCATCATCTTCACAGCCACCACCACAACAAGGATAACTAGAATGGGCACTTGGTAGAGCGCATACCTTCACATATCACAAGATTGGGCATTGAATTATGAACATTTTGGCATTAGTTGCATGCCAATTGGATAAAAATTGACCTATGGGAAAAAGAAGATTTTGACCTTTTCATGACCTTGACGTTTGACCCGATCGATCCCAAAATCTAATCAAATGGTCCCCGGATAATAACCAATCATCCCACCAAATTTCATGCGATTCGGTTTAATACTTTTTTAGTTATGCGATTAACACGCATACAAATAAAGAAATAAATACACAGCGATCAAAACATAACCTTACGCATTTTCAATGCGAAGGTAATGATGAGCTCCAACTCTCAGGCAAAGAAAAAGTGACTTGTGCTAATGAGAGTCTTCCTCCTAGGATACGATTAGGAGTCGGCTGACAAAGATAAAGTGCATATCCTCCTCAGATAGGACAATATCTGAAGTTTATTTGCATTATGACCCGTGCTGCTCATCTTGTTATGGAACATCAGAAATATTTTTTAAATCTCATATCAGCTCCAACTGAAAGAAGATGTCCCTGGTGTCTCTAGAAACTTTGTTGGAACAATTCAATTCAATTCAGTTTATTTGTATAGCCCAATTTCACAAATTACAAATTTGTCTCGGAGTGCTTTACAATCTGTACACATAGACATCCCTGCCCCAAAACCTCACATCGGACCAGGAAAAACTCCCAAATAACCCTTCAGGTGGAAAAAAAGGGAAGAAACCTGCAGGAGAGCAACAGAGGAGGATCCCTCTCCAGGATGGACAGATGCAATAGATGTAATGTGTACAGAAGGACAGATTTAGAGTTAAAATACATTCAATGAATGTGACAGAGTGTATGAATAGTTCATAGTAGGCATATTCCACGATGGAGACCTCCACGATCCATCAGGCAGATGGCGGTGGGGAGGAGGAGTGGGCGGAGTCTCAACAGTGGGCGGAGTCTCAACAGGACAGTGGCGTAGTCATGAGCAGGAATTCCACGACCCAGACGATCCATCAGGCAGATAGGATCTATGCCGTCTCATAGGGTCCGATGACCCCATGAGACGTGAAGTCAAGGACTCCGGGCAGAAAGCAGAGTTAGTAAGGTGTGATTGAGAGATGAAAATTCATCCTTAAGGAGAGAAAAAAGAGGAGATAGGTACTCAGTGCATCCTAAAACGTCCCCCGGCAGCTATAAGCCTATAGCAGCATATCAAGGGGCTGGACCAGGGCAAACCTGATTCAGCCCTAACTATAAGCTCTGTCAAAGAGGAAGGTCTTAAGTCTACTCTTAAACGAGGTGACTGTGTCTGCCTCCCGGACTGAAATTGGAAGCTGGTTCCATAAAAGAGGAGCTTGATAACTAAAGGCTCTGGCTCCCATTCTACTTTTTAAGACTCTAGGAACTACAAGTAGTCCCGCATTTAGTGAGCGTAGCTCTCTAGTGGGGCAATATGGTACTACAAGCTCCTTAAGATATGATGGAGCATCACCAATCAAGGCTTTGTAGGTTAAGAGAAGAATTTTAGAAGTGATTCTTGATTTTACTGGGAGCCGGTGCAGAGCAGCTAGTGCAGGAGTGATGTGATCTCTTTTCTTAGTTTTAGTGAGAACACGAGCTGCAGCATTCTGGATCAACTGGAGCGACCTAAGATATTTATTAGAGCAGCCTGATAATAAGGAGTTGCAGTAATCCAGTCTCGAAGTAACGAACGCGTGAACCAATTTTTCTGCATCTTTTTGAGACAAGATGTGCCTGATTTTTGAAATATTACGTAGATGAAAGAATGCAGTCCTTGAGATTTGCTTTACGTGGGAGTTAAAGGACAAGTCCCGATCAAAGATAACGCCAAGATTCTTTACAGTGGTGTTGGATGCCAGGGCAATGCCGTCTACAGAATCCACATCACCAGATAATTGATCTCTGAGGTGCTCAGGGCCGATTAAAATTACTTCGGTTTTGTCTGAGTTTAACATCAAGAAGTTGCAGGTCATCCATGTTTTATGTCTTTAAGACATGCTTGAATTTTACAGAGTTGGTTGCTCTCCTCTGGTTTTATCGATAAATATAGTTGAGTATCATCTGCATAACAATGAAAGTTTATGGAGTGTTTCCTGATAATATTGCCCAAAGGAAGCATGTATAAGGTAAATAAAATTGGTCCAAGCACAGAACCTTGTGGAACTCCGTGATTAACGTTGGTGGTTATCGAGGCGTCATCGTTTACAAATACAAACTGAGATCGATCTGATAAATAGGATTTAAACCAAATTAGTGCCGTGCCTGAAATGCCAATCGACTGCTCCAGTCTCTGTAACAGGATGTCATGGTCAATGGTGTCGAATGCAGCACTACGGTCTAACAAGACCAGCACAGAGAGGAGTCCTTTATCTGCTGCCATTAAGAGGTCATTTGTAATTTTCACCAGTGCCGTCTCGGTGCTGTGGTGTTTTCTAAATCCTGATTGAAATTTCTCAAATAAACTATTATGATGTAGAAAGTCGCACAACTGATTTGCGACCACTTTCTCAAGGATCTTGGAGAGGAAGGGGAGGTTAGAGATCGGTCTGTAGTTAGCCAATACCTCTGGATCCAGAGTGGGCTTCTTCAGGAGAGGTTTAATAACAGCCACCTTGAAGGAGTGTGGTACGTGGCCTGTTAGCAGAGACACATTGATAATATCTAATAGAGAGCCGCCAATTAAAGGCAAAACGTCTTTAAGCAGCCTCGTCGGGATGGGGTCCAAGAGACAGGTAGACGTGTTAGAAGTAGAAACCGTTGAAGATAATTGGTCACGGTTGATGGGAGAAAAGCCCTCCAAATATACACCAGGGCATACAGCGGTTTCCAAGGCCATTCCACTTGAGGACAGATTGGCACTGGTTATGGGCAAGAGAATATTAATCTTGTCCCTAATAGTTAAAATCTTTTCATTAAAGAAGTTCATAAAGTCATTACCACTAAGGTTTATAGGAATGCTCGGCTCCACAGAGCTGTGACTCTGTCAGCCTGGCTACAGTGCTGAAGAGAAACCTGGGGTTGTTTTTATTTTTTTCTATTACTGATGAGTAATAGGCTGCTCTGGCATTACGGAGGGCCTTCTTATATGTTTTAAGACTATCTCGCCAAACTAAGCGGGATTCTTAGTTTAGCTTGTTTAGCTTGGACAAGTGCAGCCAAGAATCCTCAGCTTGTTTTATTCTGACGCATAAAAAGTCTGAAAAAATAGGCACGACAAAGCATTCTTCACTTTAAAACATGTGATAATATTATTAGATCACGGTGTGTGTGCAGTATAGTTATTTTT
Organism: Pseudoliparis swirei; assembly: GCF_029220125.1. Taxonomy (NCBI): domain Eukaryota; kingdom Metazoa; phylum Chordata; class Actinopteri; order Perciformes; family Liparidae; genus Pseudoliparis; species Pseudoliparis swirei. The sequence continues at coordinate 9,892,224 of NC_079404.1, forward strand.
ATCACGTCCTGAAAGGAATGCACCCTAAAATGAATTATTATTGAATTATCTGGCATTTCTAATGATTATCTGATAGCTTGTATAGACTTGTGTTTCCTGTGTAGATCTGTGAACTAATCCCACATGGAGACACTGACGTACTGGTGGCTCCTCCTAAATGAAGCTAGTTGACCCCTCAGGGTGTCCTCTGGAGACACGACTCACATGAATTACTCTTTCACTGGGTGAGATACCGGCATCAAGCGCATCCGTTGGCACTAACCACATCATGCATGTCGGAGAGAAGGCTAAATAACGCTCCTAAGTTGGGCTCAACAACACTATGTTTAAATATTGGTCCCCTTTTAAGCATGCAGTGAGCTCAGTCCTCTGTAGACGGTCCAATTTAGTGGCAAGACATCCAGTGCCATTGCTGCTACTCTCCCCCCCATCTACAAGCACAAATGTGACTTTATTAGATATAAGATGATTTTTTTCCATCTTAAACTCATTACGCGAACAAATGTAGAGCTCAAGGGAATATTGTTAAAACTTGACCTGCTTCAACAAGAATTTGGTATTTAGTGGGATCCAAACCTTGCTGTGCAGCTACTATATGAGTGGGGTCTGAATACCAATTTTTGCAGGTATTCAGGTAAAAATTAAATTAAATTCCATTCAGTTTATTTTGTATAGCCCAATACCACAAATTACAAATTTGCCACAGAGGGCTTTCCAATCTGTACACAGACGACATCCCTGTCCCAGGACCTCACATCGGATCAGGAAAATCTCCCAAGAAATAAAGTCCCCGCTGGATGCAGACACAGGATGCAGCCTAAATTTTCAGGCATTGTATGTCCTCAAACTTTTAGCTAAAGTAAGAAACTTCCTCTTTGTTTTATTCCCATGTCCTTAGAAGTCATATGAAGCAAACTTGATATTACAGAGAAAACAGAGGGGGAAACTGTCACCTTGATGTTTCTACTGGAGTTTTTCATTGAAGCTGGTCTCAGAGGACGAGTGCTAAGGAAAACATCATTATGTGGGGAGGAATGTACCGGTAATAAACCCAAATGGCACTGAGAGGTGCAGTTGTCAACCATGATAAATGGCACCTATGCATCCTGAATGTGTTTGGTGCCCTTGCCATATTGACTTCCTCTCCTGAGGGCGGACTCTCGACTGCTGTGTTTGGTCTGAAGCTCCAACCTTAACCCCCCCGCACGGCCCGGGGCTCGACACTGACAGGGAGGAGGCAGCACCGAGATTGCCAAGAATTCGGACTCACAATTCTTCACTTAGCCTTGTTCGCATTGCATTTTAAAAGGTGTTAGAAGGGTTATGGTGGAGGAAAATAAGAAGGAATTGTGTACAATTACCATGCTTTGTATTTTAAATGGCTACACGCCATAAAACAAAAGGGTTGTTTTGTAATATTTGTTGCCTCTCATTTACATGCTATTTTTCCAAGTATACATGCAGTAGTATGATGTAATTGTGGGCCTGGTTGTGTTAATGTATGATAATATAATGCAGCTAACCAAAGCCATAGTCATTATACCAGTTTTCAACAAAATTCTTCAGATTGTGTACTATAATGATCTGAGGTATCATACTGAGATCAGTCATGCAAAATGGTGAGCAAATAAAAAGCCTTATGCTGCACCATTATCCCCACAAAATGCAAATCAAATGAGCAGAACAATACATGTTAGCAAATAAAGAATTCATCATTTGAGAAAGTGGTCGCAAATCAGTTGTGCGACTTTCTACATCATAATAGTTTATTTGAGAAATTTCAATCAGGATTTAGAAAACACCACAGCACCGAGACAGCACTGGTGAAAATTACAAATGACCTCCTAATAGCATCAGATAAAGGACTCCTCTCTGTCCTGGTCTTGTTAGACCTTAGTGCTGCATTCGACACCATTGACCATGACATCCTATTACAGAGACTGGAGCAGTCGATTGGCATTTCAGGCACGGCACTAAGTTGGTTTAAATCCTATTTATCAGATCGATCTCAGTTTGTATTTGTAAACGATGACGCCTCGATAACCACCAACGTTAATCACGGAGTTCCACAAGGTTCTGTGCTTGGACCCATTTTATTTACCTTATACATGCTTCCTTTGGGCAATATTATCAGGAAACATTCCATAAACTTTCATTGTTATGCAGATGATACTCAACTATATCTATCGATAAAACCAGAGGAGAGCAACCAACTCGGTAAAATTCAAGCATGTCTTAAAGAAATATAAACATGGATGACCTGCAACTTCTTGATGTTAAACTCAGACAAAACCGAAGTAATTTTAATCGGCCCTGAGCACCTCAGAGATCAATTATCTGGTGATGTGGTTTCTGTAGACTGCATTGCCCTGGCATCCAACACCACTGTAAAGAATCTTGGCGTTATCTTTGATCGGGACTTGTCCTTTAACTCCCACGTAAAGCAAATCTCAAGGACTGCATTCTTTCATTCTAAGTAATATTTCAAAAATCAGGCACATCTTGTCTCAAAAAGATGCAGAAAAATTGGTTCACACGTTCGTTACTTCGAGACTGGATTACTGCAACTCCTTATTATCAGGCTGCTCTAATAAGTCTCTTAGGTCCCTCCAGTTGATCCAGAATGCTGCAGCTCGTATTCTCACTAAAACTAAGAAAAGAGATCACATCACTCCAGCACTAGCTGCTCTGCACTGGCTCCCAGTAAAATCAAGAATCACTTTTAAAATTCTTCTCTTAACGTACAAAGCCTTGATTGGTGATGCACCATCATATCTTAAGGAGCTTGTAGTACCATATTGCCCCACTAGAGAGCTACGCTCACTAAATGCGGGACTACTTGTAGTTCCTAGAGTCTTAAAAAGTAGAATGGGAGCCAGAGCCTTTAGTTATCAAGCTCCTCTTCTATGGAACCTGCTTCCACCTTCAGTCCGGGAGGCAGACACAGTCACCTCGTTTAAGAGTCGACTTAAGACTTTCCTCTTGACAAAGCTTATAGTTAGGGCTGAATCAGGTTCACCTGGTCCAGCCCCTTGATATGCTGCTATAGGCTTATAGCTGCCGGGGGACGTTTTAGGATGCACTGAGTACCTATCTCCTCTTTTTTCTCTCCGTAAGGATGAATTTTCATCTCTCAATCACACGTTACTAACTCTGCTTTCTCCCCGGAGTCCTTTTGACTTCACGTCTCATGGGGTCATCGGACCCTATGAGACGGCATAGATCCTATCTGCCTGATGGATCATCGAGGTCTGGGTCGTGGAATTCCTGCTCCTGACTACGCCACTGTCCTGTTGAGACTCCGCCCACTCCTCCTCCCCACCGCCATCTGCCTGATGGATCGTGGAGGTCTCCATCGTGGAATAAGCCTACTATGAACTATTCATACACTCTGTCACATTCATTGAAAGTATTTAAACTCTAAATCTGTCCTTCTGTACACATTACATCTATTGCATCTGTCCATCCTGGAGAGGGATCCTCCTCTGTTGCTCTCCTGAAGGTTTCTTCCCTTTTTTTCCCCCTGAAGGGTTATTTGGGAGTTTTTCCTGGTCCGATGTGAGGTTTTGGGGCAGGGATGTCTATGTGTACAGATTGTAAAGCACTCCGAGACAAATTTGTAATTTGTGAAATTGGGCTATACAAATAAACTGAATTGAATTGAATCATTTTAAACCAAAATAATACCATTGAGAAAAACAACTTATTTAATTTAACTGAAACAAGCTTTAGCTTGTGTTGTGCCTTTTCCATTTCCGTACTATTAAAGGATTGTACTTATAAGCAGGCCTGCGTCATAATTAAAGATAAATTCAATATATTTTGGAAAAATAATAATTCTGCCTCATCCATTATGTAAAATTGCATAATAGCAAGGATATCTAGCAGAAACCCTTTTTTTATACTATAAAATAAATTGTGTTCAGGTAATGTCATGTTAATGTGTGCCTTTGGAAGAAAATGTTTGTGTCTTAATGCAATGCTCTGCTGGTTTGATCTGCACTCTTTCCTCATCAGAAATATCCGATACCCAGCCCGGTTCCTCTCAGGTCACATTGGGACGTGACTTGTATGAATCCCCAGACAATCTGACTCGCCTACAGAACTGAGATCCTTCAACTAGCTTCACATTTCTCCCATTCTCGGATCATGTCAGAATATTCCAGTGGCAATTATTTAAAGGAATATATGCAAAGTAATAAAAAACGGACAGGGATTTTCAGTGGTGTAAAGCAGTTAGGCAGGGGATGAGTGACAATCCCCAACAGCTGAAGTTTCAACAATTAAAAACAGAACTTGTGCCAGCACAATATATTTTTTTCTTAGAAAAAAAGAGCAAAGCATTTCAGATAGCTAGATGTTGTGTTGTGGTTGTGCAGGCCGCACTAAATGGGTGCTTATAAATGCACAGAGTTCTGCGTGAGCACACTGTTTTTAGATTGTGTGCCTGAAAGATGAATACTCCTTGGTAATCGTGTAAGACTAAACACGTTTTACTTCATGGACTGTAATTCATTTGATTCAGAACATTAATATCAAATTGTATTTTCAGATCCATGGTTAAGTATATCTACTTTAACCCGGTCAGTGACGGTTGCTTCTATTAAGCAATGATGATTTATAGCAGGCCAGCTTAGGGGTTTCTAAACAAATACTGAGTAAATGAAATGGAAACGTATGTAGTCTGGTGCTCCGCTGTGAAATAGAATCCACAAGGCGTGTCTCAAGTTCGGGGAGAGGGCATGAAAAAAGAAAAAAATTGATGATTATAGAAAAGGGGAATTACATTAGTGTGTCGAATTAAAGGGACATCTGGTATCCAGCTGAGATGGAAGCAAAGAGACTCGGTGAGAGAGGAGAAATGGCATTTGATGAATGCAAAAGACGGACAAAGACAGTGAGTGTGAGAGATGCAGGGGAGGAGGGATGAGAGGAAAGGATAAGCATGGTGCTAAAAATACCTCCCCACTTGGAGTTTTCATCTTTTGGCATCGACGATGTGTGCTGAAATAAAGCTGTGAGCTTGTTATTGTTATTTCATTATTTAATGACTTGTGTGTCCAGCATATATAGTGTACCCCCGAAGGGGGAAAGGCTCGAGCGAGTTGCTTCCAACTGGAAATGAACAAAAGTGCACAATTGACCCACTGAGAGCAAATGAAGCAAAGCAACATTCAAAATATATTATTAAGGATCTCTATTACAACCACATCATCTGGGTCTATGATCTAAAATCCAAAACAAGAGACTTTGTGGATGTTTCAAAAGTTAGAAAATGCATTCAACCTGTGTGTTAGGCCTTCTGGATACACACGATTAATTTGGGTGAGACTATCAGAATGTCAGGTTCACCATTTTCGACTTTTCCCTCACTTTTAAGAAAAGTCTGAAAGTGTTGCACCAATGCACAGCAACATGTTGTCTAAGATCTGTTCCTGATGGCATAAGATCAGGGGTGCACATAACTGGTACGCAGGTACGCATGCGTGAAAATAATCAACAATGCGTAATGCCACTTGTGTTACTTCGCGCCTTTGCGTAGTTGACCGATCTGATATTGATCGTCTCTTCACAGCAGCATGTCATTTCTGTCTCTACGTGTCGCGTTAACACTTCTCGGCTCTCAGTCTTGCGCGCCGCAGAGCTCCGATGCCGACGTGTGCGCGCACATCGGGACGAAAAAAAGTAACTTGCACCCCCCCATCAACAACTCTTCTCGGCTCGCGCGCGGCAGAGCTCCGATGCCGGCGCTCGCATCGCTCAGCCGTGATGCGCACACAGGTGAGCACACTCTCACTACCACCCCCTCCCCCACCCCCCTCCCCATAGGTGGACGTCACAAAAGCTGACGCTACATATGGAGTGAGTACCAAACACCATCTCCCGGTACTCACCTGAGTAACTCACTGAAAAAGTGATGTGCACCCCTGCATAAGATGCTCCCTCCCACCATCCCAGAGGCAGAACATACACTAAGACTGACCTGCTCAGCATTGACGCATTGACATTGACACTCGAGTTGCAGTGCCTGGAAGATATACTGTAAATTATACAAGGAGGACGTGACTGTATTTATTGTCAGTGGAGTGCTTTACCAGTTTGTTTTGAAAAAAGTGCATAGACTGAATCTGCTGTCAACATGTACAGGTGGTGAAAACACAGTGTGGCAGCCAGGGAGAACATAACATTATTTTTCCCCTGCTGTCAGATGTTTTATTCACTTTAGGGGAGCAGCTGTTAACACCATTGTTTTCTGTTGTATTAGAGCTGCGTTACCAGAGCCTTTTAAAAACACTGAGGATTTTCTGATTATCTCTGTGAAATAGTTGTTGGGCTGACGCTCTATTTGTAACGTAACTTTCCTCGTGTCTCTGAAATGGTCCAATGTGTGTTCTGGATGAACGCTCAGACATTGCTGCATGTTTTGGGCTGAACACCCAAAATGCTACATGCCAACATCCGCATGCTTAACATGTTCACAATGTTTATATACTGATTAGACGGTAAGATACATCTTACTTCAATGTGGCAGCACGGTAAATATTCATTTTATTTATTTGCATTAAACACAAACTACAGCAGAGAATAATTGAAATGCCTATTTTTTGTATTGGATACATGGACATTTTGACTTGATAGTTTCAGAACACCAAAGTTAGTGCAACTCATCCTGAGAGACATGAATGTCTGTACCAAATGTCATGTCCATCAATCCAATGGTTGTTCATACATGTCAGTCTGGACCAAGTGGTGCATTACTTCACAATAACAACATGCAGAATAATATCTGTAAACAAAAAAGCCCACTGAGATCAGAAAGAGTTTCCAAATCCACTAAACATGCACACTTACTTACTTGAGGAGAGACCTATGACAAAAACGTTCCCGTCACGGGCCAGCAGCACTGAGAGGAGGACATCGCTGTGACAATCTGTAACTTACCCTGACAGGAAGAGGCAATTGTTGGCCAAGAAGTTAAACCGACTCAACAGAAATAGACCTCTGTAACAGCAATGGAGCCGAGGCAGAGGAAGAAGGTCCAAGCAGCCTTCTCCAGTGCAAACTCCCCCTTAGCAACCCGACCGTTCACTCTGACATCGATTAGAACGAGAATATCACATCCTGACGGTGGATAAAGAAAATTGCACGACTTAACAAAGCAGACTATTATTCTAACTATATTACTATTACTGAGACATATGGAACAGTACAGAGGAATCCCACGAAAGAAGCATCTTTTGGAAGAAGATCATAGACTATGTACAACAGGAGGACAATACCGTCTCATTAACAAGAGTTAGAACTGGACACAGTGGAAATTGTCTTCCGTCATATTGCATGCATGAGGCTCTATCACATATAATACATTACATGAAAACCGCTGAGGAAGTAGATATGACAAAAGGGTTGCAGCAGCACGACGCATTGAGTAGCAGAATGTAGCTCAGCCTAGAGCAGGTATTTGACCTGTTCGACCTTGCCTGAAAAGCATGCGCTGGCTGGTTTCAACAGACAGAAACTACTGCGTATCCACTGGAGTCTCCCAGTGTACACTCCACCACACGGCCACACAGGAAAGAGAGAGGGCAGTTTTCAGCTGTACCTCCAGGGAACAGCAGCCTTTAGTTCAGAGGCCGTATGTGGAGGTCAAGAGAAATATCCAAATATACAGGAAGTGCAAATCTTCATGGAAAAAATTCACTCAGTGGACATAAAACACATTCACATTTCCATTCATATTTTAGAAATATTTTCCTCAGCTGATCTCACTTTGTTTGATGGAATAATTGGGATAATAATGATGTTTGAGTGTGTTCAGGTGGAAACATTATGTCCCTCTTGAGCACTCCAATTATAATGCCATTATTGAACAGTTGACAACTCGTTGATGTATTTGCTCTTAATACGGGTGTGGCAGCGGGGTGTGTTTAGGCTCGGCTGCAGAGTGGGTGGAGCGGGGGGGTGGTTCAGGGAACGGTGTCTAATTTGCCGCAACTGGTGGTTAATTGTTAATTAGCCACCAGCTGAGGCCAATCTCTGTGTGTGTCTGTCCCCATAAAGAGCAGTAGGGAATGAGGAGCGAGACAGTGGAGAGCAGAGGCACAGTCTGCAATGACAATACAATATATTACCAAATATCCTTCTTTTTACGCTCATCCTTGACCGCCTTGTGCTCTGTACATCAGCCGGAAGCTGTCAGAGAGGGAGGGCACGGTGGAGAAGGAGTGACTGGCCATCCGGTGGGCGGTCGACTCCCTGCGCCTGCACTACCTCTTGGGAATCTCATTCACCCTCTGGTCGGACCATGCCCCGCTCCAGTGGCTCCACCGCATGAAGGATATCAACGCCCGGATCACTCAGTGGTATCTGGCTTGACAGCCTTTTAATTTCAAGGTGATCCATAGGCCGGGGACACAGATGGTTGTGGCCGACTTGCTCTCCCGCTCTCATTGGGGGGGGGGGGGGGGTCAGGCCGAATATTGCCCTGACTTAAGTCAGGCGGTGGGGATATATGGCAGCGGGGGGTGTTTAGGCTCGACTGCAGAGTGGGTGGAGCAGGGGGTTAGGTTCAGGGAACGGTGTCTAATTGGCCTCAACTGGTGGCTGATTGTTAATATTAATAATAATAATAACTTTATTTATATAGCACCTTTAAAAACTGAGTTTACAAAGTGCTCAACAGAGAATCAAGGCAAAACAGACACACTAAATTAGGGGAACCAAAGAACTGCACAAAAGGACGAAATCACTTAAAAGTTGTTCTGTAAAAGTGGGTTTTAATAAGTGATTTTAAAGAAGCCACTGATTCTGCAAGCCTTATCCCCTCCGGTGGCCTAGCTAAGGCCAATCTGTGTGTGTGTGTGTGTGTGTGTACGCGTCTGTCCCCATGAAAGAGCAGCAGCGACAGGGTGGAGAGCAGAGGCACAGTCTGCAATGACGATATAAGATATTACCAAATATCCTTCTTTGTATGCTCATCCTTTGGTGCTTGAGGAAGAAACCTACCGGTGACAGCCATGGACCTGTTACAACGGGTAATCCAGTTTATCCATACTTTTTAAAGACGTAATGTTTTTCCTTCTATCATTTACATTTGCATCGAACTACCTGCCTTTCTTCCTCTTTTTAATGCGCTCTATATGTAGTGTCCTTATTCTACTCTTCCCCTGCAAGAGCCTGATCTGCACAATATGTCCTGTCTTGTCCTTTATTCTATCATATCAAAATGTACAATACCCTTTTGGTAATTTTTTCGAACCCAAACCTCAATTTAAGTGTTTATACAGCACTGACTTTGATAATTGAGATTAAATTTTTCCCATGAGGGCATCTGGCAGTAACAGAAAAATTCATTTTAAATAATACAAATTAAGTAATCAGTCAGAGGTTTTGCACCAAAACAAAAGCTACATTTTAGCCTACATAAACTTGGCAGTGCTTTCTCATGCAAAATATGTTGTGATGGCAACATTTCAAGACATTAATTGTGATGAACTGTCAGAACGTGCATCTCTACAAGCAGAACATCAAATTAGCGCGGTGATGTTCGCGGTAAGAACGGCGCCTCCTGGCGAGTATAGATATGCATGACATACGCGAGTCAGCGGACAAGTTGTCGTTCATCTGGCGTATAACCACCCAAAGGAAACACTACAAGCGCGTGTCTACATTCTGAGCCAATGTGTTTGCACTTTTCCTGGCTCACTGTTGTATGCAAGGCTTTCTGTGGTTTAACAATTCTTTTCCTTGATTATTTCTCCAGACCACTCCATTGACAGAGCAGAGATCCCAATGCGAGAGCACTCAAACATGCAAACAAGCAATTTTCAACACAGAGAAAGAACTGGATGTCACCATGACAACGTTAGTGGTATGATGTGATGTATTGCTTAAAGGCCTGTCCGCTCATTATATAATTCAGCATCTTCATATAAAGTGAGTCCCAAACCAACACGCTATATTCAAAGTAAGAACCGGTTTGGTTATTTCACTTGAGAGATATCTTTTTGTTTTTTTGGTCTGTGATGTGTATGAAAAAGGTGATGCCACGGCCACCTGTGCACCAATCAAAATGTTGCAATATGTGTAGGCCTCCAGATAGTCTTTATGAACCAGAAAGGCAACTTTTGGATTGTCAATTTTTATAATGTTATCGAGTCAAATGTTCAAGCACTTCAAAGCAGACTCCCTGTATTGTGTTTCATTGTCTCGCTTGTACTGGGAGCACCACACCAGCAGAGCTCCTTTTGTTCACACAGTGCTATTTTAGTTTGAATGCGGCCTAATGTGTGATGTTGTGTTTGCAAGCACCTACCCTGCTGAGCTGTCCTTGAGCAAGCGTCAGCCAACTGAAATGAGCGATTTACATATGGAGGTCAGTAGCATATCACACATTACACATAATAATGCTGTTGAGCAGCTGATGAAGGGCTGTGACGGTTGAGGAGACTCTCTTCAGACCATCTGTTTGCTGAAGGGTTTTAATCCAACTCAAAGGCTGCAACACATTTTTTGCATTTATTCCTGTTCCCCTATTATCTGGTTATTAAAGACTGAATATAGAACTTAAAGTAAGATGTATTGCTTCAGTTGAACTATAGATCTAACAAGTAAAACCCTTGTAGAGGTTTACATTATGTGTCGCGTGATGAATCTGATCCTTGGTTAGACTATCACAAAGCTTTTCACTGGGAGGTATATGGTTATTAATAAAAAAAGTAATATCTTAGTGCTCCCAGTTATTTCAGCAACATGATGTCTGACTAGGTGTTTAATTGAATACACAGTGTTTCAAATATGTAACGAAATAAAAAAATATAAGATATATATACAGTATATTTATATAGGAATAAAATCCTTTAAAATGCCCTAATCATTCATTTGAACCCACATTTTTTAGGTATTTTATGCAATATTTTTTTTCCAATGCAATATTTTACGATTTCTGACGGATAATCTATTAATTGTCTGTTCAAAAATTTCATAACAAATGAAAATGTTAACATTTAGAATCAAGCCTGAATCTTCTAGTGTGAATGTGACTCATGATCTGGATAATTTGTTTCCAGTATCTAGGCTACTAGATGCTGGAAAGTCACAATTATTAAAAAAAACAGATGAAGGTTAAAAAAAGAAGTCAGATGTCACTCCACCAATGTCACGCATATTGAGGACATTAGACAGAATATCAATTGGAACATTTTTACTAAATAATATATTTTGGATATTCAAGATTACATGTGACTTGGCAGTGTTGCTGCTACTGCTGCAATACGTTGAAATATATACAAGCCAATATTACCAAACTAAAACAATAACAATTAATCTTTTTTCTTTGTTGGGGATGGATGGGGCTCCACAGAAATCACATGAGACTGTCAAACATGAGATGATGGATCATACTGAGGTTGAGGTACATTTGAGATATCGCTATTCTCATTTCTGTATTTGTGATGGACGGCAGCTCTTGCTTCATATACACAAGTCACTGAACTGTATAGTCTGTTATGAAGTTATACAAATGCTATAGTACTGTATGACATAGAATGCCAAAACAATATTTCATAAAAATGTGTTTTAGTATGTTATGTCATGAACAATTTATAAGAACATGTCAAACACGTGACCTTTTTAATAACTTTTTGACTGTTTTCATGCCTGTTTTCAACATGCTATATATTGACTTGTATGTCTTTTTGACAATATATACTATTACTTTTTTTACATGCCATAACTTGACTTTTTAATGAATTCCTTGACACTATACTATGAACTTTTTGTGACTTTTTAAAAACATTTTATACTTTGACTTTTTAAAATAACTTCTAGACTATTTTAATGCCTGTTCACATTGACTTTTTTCATCATTCTATACAGTGACATTGTGATCATACAATACTATTTTTGACACAACATAATGGTTTTTTCCAACATGAAGTACTATGAATTTTTCAAGACATTTTTCAACATGCTACACTACTATGTTTTCTGTTTTCAACAAGCTGTCCAAGGACTTCATTTGACTTCTTTTGATACTTTGCCTTTTTAATGACTTTTTTCAACATACAATATGTAATTTGTTTTACTATGACATTTGTACTCATGTTAAACTTTGAATGTATACAATATACTATGATTATGCATTAACATGTCATAAACATGTTCATAGTTAATTAATTCGTAAAAAAAAGAATTCAGAAGTAGTACCTAAAGTATGGTGATATATGTAGAATACATCTTGTGTATGCCTGTGACGATGACCCTCTCAGCTACTTAGTATGTGTGGCTGCTTCGCTTGCAGTAAAGTGTGAACACCTGGGCTCAACAGCAACACGGGCAACACATGGGCTCTGTGTTGCCCGTGTTGCCTCTTAAAAGTCATTCGGAAATCAGTGGCTCGTTCTCTCTCCCCTCAGATGCCCAATTGTTTGTTTTTCCCCCTCATGCCTTACCAACGCTGCTGAACTAACGGACTCCACAATGCCACCGTCAGTTGAAGACTGCCCTTTATGTTGCCTTTAATTTAATTAATTTAGTATTAAATATAAATTTTTACAACACAGTTCTTTAAGACATACTATCCTATTACAGTTTCAATGTAATACTATAATATTCATTTTATATAGCTTATTATACTCTATAATATAACCTTTTAATGACAAGTTAGGAGTTATATTTTCTTTGCAAGTAAAAACTGCAATATGTTTTATTATTCACTTTAATTTTAACTGGTAAACAAGTACTGGGTTCGTTGGTAAAATAATGTATAGTCATAATGCAAATGAGATCACTTCCATAACCCATCTTAAAGCATTCAAATTACAGAAGTTTCAAAATTAGATATGAGACATAGACACATATCGGAATCAATACGATTGCCTATATCACATAACGGTCATGCCTGATGCTAAACTGCATACACTTGTTTGGCTATAGTTGAGATCATTCGGACAAAGCTCCATCACCGTCGTAGCTTTCCAACGGCTGCGTTGTGATCGTATCCCATTCAGAGGCTTTAGAATCCATTTTTCAGAGACTTTATGAAACAAATGTATCCAATAATGAATATCTTCTGTGATAAGTTGAACATTTATCCATGCAGAAAGTATTTGTAATCGTTAGCCGTGAGCAGAAGTGCTGATGTCAGAGGCCACACACAAGGAAAAATCGGACATTCACCTCATCCTCGTACTATGTTGATCTATGATCAGCCCAATTGAGTAGAATGCCGTTTGAGTAATACATTAAGTAAAGATTATCCTTTTAGCACTGGCAAAGCATTGTAAAATGTGCGCATGAATGCATGAAGAGAACTGAATCGAGCGACGGACGTGGCCCCTCATTAGCATGAGGCAAAAAAAAGCTGGAGGAAATACCCAGATCTTCCCATTCCAGAGCCCGAAGAAGATGCGCACGAGCGTTTTCTTCAACCCCCGTCGGTCATATCGGTCCAGCATCGTTCTCGAGCTCCTTCACTTAAACGGAAGAAGGAAAATAACTATGTATTTGGATATTAGTGCATTTTAAAAAACTTTTAGGACTTTCAGACATATATTTATTTTACATAACATTTGCATATATCTATGTATTAGGTTAAACATTGAGACACATTTTTAAATTTATTTTAAATATATATATTTGTATATATAAATACATTTTATGGCCTATTTCTACAATATAAGCGACGCTAAAGCATTGTGCCAACATGGTACCTTAAGTCAAATAAACTTCCGTATAAATACATCCATCCATTATCCAAACCGCTTCTCTTTTTTTTAGGGTGGCTGGAGCTGATCCCAGCTGACATTGGGCAAAGGCGGGTTCACCCTGGACACCAGTCCATCTCAGGGCACACAGAGACAGACAACCATTCACGCTCACATTTACACATACGGGCAATTTAGAGTTCAATTAACCTGAGCTGCATGTCTTTGGACTGTGGGAGGAACCCGGAGAACCCAGAGGTGCCACGGGGAGAACATGTAAATATCACACAGAAGGACCGCCCAGACCGGGAACCGAATCTGTGGCCCGAGCTCCCGCTGAGAGGCGACAGTGCTAGCCACTACAGACTACACCACCATGCAGCCAATAAAAATATGTCAGTGTGAAATTTCCTCCTAGTATTATAATAAACGCACATTTAATTTAGTTATTTTTGTTGATTTGGGCTTTGTGCTAATAACTGTGAGCCCACGTCTTTAGATTCAAAAGGACCCTTATTGTGAGTAATGTAGTCCCCGGATTTTGACAAAAATAATACGTAAAATTAAAAAGGTCCTTTCTTTTTAACTGTACAGTCAGACAATGTTATTGAAGTTCAACGGTAAATTAATGGAATTCTCCTTTAATTATCTAAATTAGTGGATCTAAATTTGTGGAATACTCCTTTAAGGATTGTTGATAAAATTTAAATTATAACGCCTGCATATTCCTCTGATACATAGACTGATATAATTTCAATTCGATAGTATTTAATTCATTAGATTTTTCAAATCTAGTTTTTATCAATACTTCTTTATGTTGCATACAAGAAGAGTTGAAGTTGAACCAAAAACAACAGAGAAAAAAAAAGAAGAGCAGACCAAGAGAATTTATAATCATTATTTATAGTTCATGGTCATTTTCCTCATACTCATTCCAAGTACAGGTCTCCGGAAAGCAGACTTGACTGACAGAACAAACACAGAACAGTTGAAATGGAGACTTATTTTGAGCTATTCTCCTCTGGTTTTGCATCAGCTCAAGCACACATTAGACACTCTTATAATACCACTTGGAAACACACACATCAAGTTTATTTATCATTGTCGTCATCATCATTACTCATATTCTTTGTGTCCATTCTCACTCATGTAAGTCAGGGTTGAGGAGGAAGGCAGTGATTCTACCGGTTCCCTTAACGGCGCCACACAAGTTGTCCCTGCCACGCCTTTCCGCCTATCAACGCCTTGTGCAGTTCGGCTACGACTGGTCCGGAATCATCTATCTCGGGTTGGCATTTATATAAAAACTATATAGGAACACATGTAAAAAAACAAAAAAACAGGGGAAAATCAAATTATTCACCAACTGAGAAAAATGCAGATGTCAAATATTCTATGTCTAGCAACACTTAATAACACTTATGTCTTCTTTTTGTCCTTTTTTAGTTTTCTTCCAAAATGGAGCAGTTATAGTTTGCATCATCTATACAACAGGCTATAAAACACCACTTTGTCACAGTCCAGAAAGCACATATAGATGTGGTTGTACTGTATATAAACATATGTACTGTAATAAGATAATTTTGCGTGCATGGCTCCCAAATGATCACTTTCGAGACATCCCCATGATTCTGAGGAAACTCTCTGAGTTCACACGATGTGAAAACGAATGTCTCCAGATTTCTTACTGGCACAGCTGACATATTCTTTTAAAACATGGTCCTTCAAGAGAAACTGCCATCTATTCTCATCTTTGTACTGCGGCAGCTCAGTCAGCCAGGTTTCAGTCTCTGCCGGCCGTCACCGCCTCTTAAGTGAGTACTTTGGCTCATTCCTCGGACATCCATCAGTTTTTTTTTCTTCTCTCTGACTTCACGTCTCCAGGATTTTTTTTTTTTCATCCACGGTAAATGTTTGCCGTAGTTATGTATGTGTCTATTTATTTTGCATTGTGTCATTTCCTCTAGAAAAAGTCTCAGCAACACAAACACAGGCAATGTATATGAAAACAGGAAGTGTGTAATGCTGATTCTCCCTTTGCAAAGTGCATCAGCTCCTCTGTTCACCAGAAACCCGGGAGTTCGATCACACAATCCTGGCTGAGGAAACAAGTCACACATGGGTTAATGTTGTTTGGTTGTCATGTTCGATATGTATTCAGTTCATGTTCGACTGGTCGCCAGAGCCATTTTCTATCAGTCTCCTTCTGGACTGAATCTTGAGTTTAAAGAAAGTTATTTTTTCACTTTTCATAAGTACTTTTCAGAGCATTGTCTTGTAGGAAAAATGACTAAATAATGTTCATCTTTGTTATTATACTATACACATGTTGATGTCCTGATTTGTCTCTTCCACAAATGTTCAAGTTGGTCTGGCAAAGACCAAAGCTCTGACAATCACACGTAGTACTCCTTGTCCTTGTTCTTCTTGCTCTTGCTCGAGGGTTTCGCGGTGTTCACCGGTTTCTCTTTGACGATGGTGCCGTTGGACTGCGCGGAGTTGCTGATGTAGTTGCGACTCTCGTCCACGTGGTACGAACCTTCGTCCCTGTTCCGGTATTTGTACATAGCGTAAAGCAGAATGAGAATACACAGCGCCGCTGCTGCCACAATTCCAACCACCATCCCAGTTGTGCTGCTGGACTCCCGGAAGACCTCCGACGTGTCTGGGAAGCTATTGGGTCCAGCACCGGTGGGGTTGGCTGCAAGGGAGTCAGAGATATGATTAGCACACATGTTCTTCGCTCACCATCTTTTGCATTTCATCACTATTCGTATAAGTGGATTCATAGTTGTGAACAAATGCATTTCTTCTCTGCATGTGTGGATCAATATCACAGTTTAATGTTGAACTCTAGTACAGACACCAAAAGTAAAAGTAGACGTTGGCTGATGGGTTTGACCAGAAGAGCGTGCAGTTACACTCTGAAGCGACAATAAACAATCTATCAACGGGCAGCATTAGTGGGTCCCAGTCAGATTTGGTCTAATTAAATGAATACAAATGTAGATTATGTTTGATAAAGCCTTTAACCCTTGTGTTGCCTTCGGGTCATTTTGACCCGATTCAATATTTAATAATCTAAATGTTTTGCAAGTTAAAACTGTCAGAACTTTCCCTCGCAGATTTTCTTTTAAAACTCTTAATTTCGCCCAAAAATCCCCAAATTACTCTAAAAATGATATTTCAATGCCACCCAGTTATTGCTGCAGCTCCCTGAAGAAATAAAAATGCAGGAGCTGGACATTTTTGTCGACTTTGCCGTGTGCCATTTTATCTGATTGCCTAAAAGCATTTTAATTCCTGTATATTATTCTGATGATATTCAATTACGGCACAGTAATGAATGAACATTGAACATTTCCAACATTTACTATTTATCCAAACAGCATGACTGCATTGCATAGTTTGTGGAAATAAATCTTTTAGAGAGAAACAATTCTTCAATTGACTCAGCAGATTTAGCCAAAGGCTGTCCCCATCTTCTGTTTTGAAATGATGCCATTCAATGGAGCATATTTTGAAAACACGTCAACCCCCCGATGTTATTCAGTCCTCCTGGCACGTCTCTGTGTGTTTTTGTAGCAGTCATCATTTCTGCTTAAGCCCTCTTTGTTGTGTTTGTGAAATCCACAAAAACAGTCAACAATAACATTTAGAAATGTAAGCACTCTTGTTCCGCTGGACTTGGGCAAATACTTATATTTGAGGGTGGGTTTTTTACAGCTGCGTTCAGATGATAGTTGTGTTGACGTGAAGATTTTACGCTTCGATTTGTATTTACACCGGACAAACTGACACATGAATAGCTCTCAATGATTGTGGACAGCTGTGTTAAAGCTATTCAGCAATCTTTGCAGTATTGTACTTTTCTGCGGCTCCTTGTCCTTGGCCCCAGAGTGCAGGAACACTGATAGAGGAGTAATGCACTGAAAAGCCTAAACTGTAGCAATGGCAATCCTGCACTATGAAGCAAAATGTGGACCACTTTGCTGATCCCTGTAAATAGTCTTTAGAACGGTTAATTCAAAGTTAGATTTTTTTTATTTTTAAATGCTGGTAGACGCACAGTAAAACAAAAATATTTAGTATTTTCAAAGTGTGTCTCCCACATGAAGGTAAATGCGTTACTTGTTTGTTAAGCACATGCATGTTAAGGGAACATAGTTTGTCAGCTTTAGGTTATGTTTCATGAAAATTATTGATATTATAAGGCTACAGTGCTAAATGCTGTCCGGATATTCAATTTGGTTCGCATATATTTTAGCTTTGCCCTTATGGTTACAGTGTGTTCATGGAGCCACAGCAATGTTTATTTTCTACAACATTAAAGCTTTTGTGAGCCGTCAACTGAAGAATTAGACCATCATTTTGCTGCGGACGCTTATTAAATAATGACACTTCAGGTTAAAAGATGAGTGTATGATCTCGTGATCAAAACCTTATGGCATATACATTATGAGTAACTTCAAAATTCTTCTGAAAATTGGTGAATATTGATGTGAGCCAGTCAGTCCTTTAAGGAATTAAATTTGCCCTGTAATGAGTGATTGACATTTATTAAAATTCATTTGACACATGCCGTCTCTTTCTGTCCCATTTTGCTGTCCCACTTTCCACACTACTTTTTTTTCAAGAATATCCTGGTTTGTGAAAATAATTGCATTCTTCAGCTTTGATATCAAACCAGCTTAAAAAAGATTCCACTTTAAAACAAGAACAACGTTTCTTCATTATTTAAATTGTTTGATCTTGGCCAGTCAGAGTGATTGTTCCACACGGATAACTTTCTTCCAAAGCAAGAGCTCAGTATCCATAGCAGAGCATCCAGAGTGCAACTCCTTATCCAACTCGTACATCAACAGGGAAAAGCACGGACACCAACATGTAGCTGCTATCTCTCTGAGCCGGAGCAAAGAGGCTCAGGGAGCCTCATTTTATAAAAAAGGTATTTTCTCCCCGGTCCATGAAGGACGGCAGAATAAAAAAGATGATGCAGCACATCCCATCCTACACACCACTTTTGTGGCAATTTCTCAATGTCGAAAGAGCACAATATATACACGCCAGACAGATCTTTGGAATGTTTTCAAATGACAGCAAATACATCTAGCTTTTGCAATTGCACTTTAAAGGACTCTGCCAATGCTTTTACATGATTTGTCCTGTTTAATAAAAGATTAAAAATACCATTCTGCAAACCATGCCCATTTTATTTTTCTTGGGATCCATTGGCTTCAATTGCTTTTTTTAAAAATATGATAATGTGAGCAGAATCTTGAAACCTTTAAAATTAGTAAATCTATCGAGAGCAAAAGTACTACTTTAATTGTTTACATTGTTGATTATTATCGGACACCGATAACACATCTGATAATCCTAAACTGCACAGCATGCATATAAAAACACATATGTTTTCCAAAAGTATTCATGATTGGTAGCTACAACTAACCAGGACACAATTTGCAAACATTCAACGTCCTACTTCTTTGGACTCTTTCGCAGTAATTATTGTTACTTTTTTTAATTATCCAGTGTTTACACAATAAATAACTTTCAATGTTCGATGACACTGATGGCATCATGCTGTACTCTTGTGGATCGTTTCCACCCGTGAATAGGGAAGTGATTGCAAATCAGTCTGCCCACTTCATGTTCTGAGAGCGGTCCAAGTCACAACACTCCTCGTGTCTCCCAGAGCTCTCTTCACGGTTTCTCTCTCTTGAGTCTCACTAAGTGTTGATGGCCTTTGGGATGAAGTAGTTTTTTTAATTGCATTCATTTCTCTTGTTGAGCAACAATGGACATTGTTTGTAAACGGTGTACGAATACCAAATGACCCACACACATGGCACGTGTGATCTATCTTAGTTTAGATCTCGCTCATGCCATAACTAAAAGGGCATGAAACAGTAAACTGTAAAGGGACACATTTCTCTGAGCTGCCAGGACTAAAGATGTTGCTGCTGTGCATTGACATGTTTTCCACCATGGTAAGACTGATCAGTGGCCCAAGTATGCTTCCAATGCCAACAGACATTCAAGGGCAAGCGGAGAGGACCGCTGGTGGATTGAGTGTGACTGAGCGTTGCAACAGATTAGCACTGCTCCTGACAAGCCCACTTATCCTTGCAGACAGGTGTGAAGAATGCTCTCCCCTTGTGGGCAAAAGCCACTGGTTGACACGGCTCTTGCCCAGCAACTCATTGTGAGGGCGTTATTGGTGAGTTACTTTCATACTTGCCATCTACCCTTTGTTCGGGGTCAAAAAGTTGAAAGTGTAGATAACATAGCAGGTTGATGGAGGGGAGAGCTCTCGATGTGGAACATATGGTTGTATATGAGAACACGGCTGGCTCTTATAGCAAGGAGACGGAGCTAGAAGAGTTCAGGAGGCAGGCGGACTCAGCCTGCTATGTTAGGAGTGAATCATGGAATAACAGAACCACAGAGCGCTGGTGTTCATTCTGTGAACTCACACCTCCAGCTGCGGGCTTTGTTATTCCCTCTTGCCTAGATCTGTTGATTGGCTCCCCACAGGCTGCCTCTGTAGACAGACTTTTTCATTTGGACATCCTCAGTCAACTTACCACATTGTATTGTGCATCAGTGTAAAAAAGAGAGAAATGTATTAGTCAAAATTATAATCTTTAAAAAATCCAATTTAATTTCCGAACAAAGAAAGCTGAGTTGTTAGCACTGCAGTGAGCTTTAACAATGCGTTTGTCAAAGTGCTTAAACAGCCATCTTTTGTTAATAAGATGAAAACATTTAAAAAAACTGCTCATTAGCGTGCATTTAATCTCAGCAGTGTATCAAGCGGTCACCTGATGGCACACAGGGATTTTTCCGATTCCTTTAGATTGACTGATACAGCCGACGATGCGGCCCATTTGCTACCCATGAGTCTGGCTGTGCCCCCTGTCCCGCTTTACCTCAAGATGGGTTCAGGCAAAGTAATGTGGCAGACACGAAGCCTTCGAGAAAGCCTCTAAGACCTCAGACAAAATGCATCTGCCTGTCCATTCATTATCACTCCATCACCTCAGAACGAAGGCACATAAACTGAGAAAGAAATAGCGCCTGAAACAAGTGTTTAAAATGATGGCGGCTCTTATACTCTCTACTCGAGCTTATCCAAGGATAAAATTAGACATGGGGAAAATGACCTTAAAGTGGCGCCGAGCTTTAGGGCAGCATCGCAGGGATGCAGTTGTGAAGCTCAGTTGGGTTAACTTGTCAAGGATTGCAGTTGTGTAAGACGCCAGAATAACTTTCTCGAAACTACAATTAATTACAGAATCGCATCGAGAGCATCATAAAGTCCTTACTGTTTTATTCACAAGGACAACAGTCAATGTTTCAGTTATTTAGTCACAAATCATTTGCTTTCACCAGTCTTGACTGAGATTCGGCAACGATAAATAAAGAAGCACAGGCGATACTAGATGTGACCCTCATTCATAAATGTTTTAAAGATTTGCTGGAATCGCCAAGCCAGGATTTCTTATTGTCCCACACAGGCACCGAAGAGAGCAATGCCATGGACACAGATTGGTTTGGCTTCAATGTTCTGGTTGATAGCTGAAGTTTCAATGTTGATAGCACAGTTTCTCTCAATTCTACCTGGATTCTTCCTGTAAACACAAGCTTCCCTCTTGGAGATATTAGCATCAGTGCAATAGAAGTCATCATTAAAATGCCTCTGATTTGCCTCCTTTTTAACTGACTTCTTTTTGCCATGAGCTCTGAAGGAGAGCAATGGGATCAGAGATTCCAGACTGTCAGGTGGAATTTGAATAAATGGTCCTCTACAAAGACCATTTTTCCTCATTTGTATCCAGCAAGAGGGTTCATTTCTTGGGCAATTTGTAACAGGGTGAGCAGTTAAAGGGGACTACGGATGAAAGAAAAGGGGGATGGTTACTTCAGGTGTGCATGAGGCTACTTGAGCGTTAATGGAGCAACCACGAATACTTAGAAGATATTGAATGGCCTTTCATTAACTGGTGGTGCTAATGTGTCAAAAGAGTTTTGTAGAGTACATATGGAAGATGCTGTGTCATGAATGTATGCACATGCAATATTGAGTTTAATGTCTTAAAGAAATAAGTTATTTTTAGTAAGAAGGTAATAAAAGGAGATTTTAATGCAAACTCAGCCCTCTGCAACCTGCAACAGTTGATACACATGAGCGGTGCATCACCCATCTTCGAGAGCTTAGGAAGGTGTGGCTGTGGGATGCCTTTAGAGCGAACCCCGGCTTTGTTGGCATGCT
The DNA here is from genome assembly GCF_029220125.1 of Pseudoliparis swirei. Lineage (NCBI taxonomy): Eukaryota > Metazoa > Chordata > Actinopteri > Perciformes > Liparidae > Pseudoliparis > Pseudoliparis swirei. Next base: position 9,914,208 of record NC_079404.1, read on the forward strand.
CAGGGACACGTAGCTGCTATTCAGCCAGATTATACCATCTTCTTACCACATATATCCAGCTATAATCTCAAACTGTCAGAGCCGCCATAGAGTTTGGGATCAGTCTGTAGGCAGGTCACTGTATCAACTGCAGCAGAGCCAAAACACTTATTAAATCCCACTTGCCTCTTTAATTATCTGAATGTCCTCGAGAAGCGACGCGAGCCATCGTGTACTTGTGACACGCTGGCAGCATGCCTGATGACAGCATGCGTGTGTGAGCCTGAAGTGGCTCTGCTCATGCTAATGGCAGATGATAAACAGAGAGCTGAGTGGGCGCGTAAGAATTATTAAAAGGTGAATTAGCCCAATGAAAGGTATGGCATAGTTTAAGCCGGGCTAATTCACCTTTTAATAATTCTTACTCGCCCACTCAAACCCGAATTTACGCATTCTAGAACATAACTGATGTGAGGTCCTGAGACAGGGATGTTGTAAATTTACAGATTGTAAAGCCCTCAGAATTTTTAATTTGTGATATTGGGCTATACAAAATAAACTGAATTAAATTGAATTGAAACTGACCTTTGGATGGGCTTTTCTTTTCTTGGGGAAAGCAAAGTCTTTCATGCCCTACCGACACATTGTGTTAGCATCAATGTCAGCACACCCACAAGATGTGTGGTAGAAAAATACAAATAATTGAAAAAATAAATATGGTGGGATCAGTAAAGTGAAAGACTGACAGCGAGTGTGAAATCCTGTTTTCTCTCAAAACACACTTAATTTAAAATAGAATGTAGAAAGAAGACTCGGACGGCATAATCCTCATTGAAAGAGCGCAGAAAAACTAAAATGGCAGAATTCCATAAGATTATCTGCATAAATTGGCAAGGTATGCAGTTATAACAGCAATCACTTTTTGCAAAAAGAGCTTGCGTGATGCTTGAAGGTCATCAGTGCTGCTTGATGGGTATGCGCTCTGGTCACATTCAATGGGCATCTAGGCTTCAGAAGGGTTTTCATTCCCTGCTCGAGGCATTCTGTTGGCATGCGAGGTACATGTCACTGTGTTCAGCAAAGGAGGAAATAAACACACACAGAGCTCCAGCTGGGTATGATTGAATAACCTATTACATGTGGTCAGTGACCTCTTAAACCAGAGCAGTGCTTTGAATGTTTCATTAATCTCACAGCTACTTTTAAAACAATAATTTACTCTAATTTGTCCCCCTCTGGTTGGGTGTATTCCAGTCATTTCCATTGGGTTAAAGAACGTATTAACTTGCATATGACACAGAGCTAATTTCTTTCATACGTATTACATAATTAATGATGGCTCAATGGTGGGAAAAGGTGTAAACAAATTAAAGATACATTTCTGGCTGATGCATCCAATGTTATTTTAGGAGACATAATTTTCCTTCTGTGTATTCCGAGTTTAGAAGATACATATTGGGTATTCTGAAGAGCAAAAGGCTACTTTTCATATTTTCCTTTATAATATATATATTTTTTAACATGATTCATACTGGGGTTTGTTCTCCAGTAACTATTATGGAAGCACCATTTTAGCATGGTACAATGAGATCATCATTTTTTAAAACAGCGGAATGCATTAGACCACTCAACTATGACATATCTTTCAAGATAGCACATTTTCTATGTAAATGACTATTTAGTAAAAAACAAACAATGATATTTTGAGAAGTACTGCCTTTCTGGCAGAGGGTTAGAGCAAAGACTAAAAACAGCTAGTTGCAGCTAAAATGGAGAATTTCTGTTTTTACACTTTGATTTGTGTACAGTTTAAATAAACTTTATAGAATTCATAAATCAGTGAGCTCTAAATGAGTTGTTAGAGATGTTTTGTCACCTGGCTAGCAGTCTGTTTCCAGTATTTATGCTTAACTAAACTAACTGGGCCACATATGGACAGAATTGGTCCCGTACTTTGAATAGAAACTGTCAAATAAATACATTGACAGGGTCCATTTTACATTCCAACTGTTTCCAATTTCATATTGCAACTAAATCGTCTTATCAAATTGATCGTATGTGGTGATTTGAACAAATAAGGATGCCGAGCAAAAACAACGCTCAGGAGAAGAAAGAAAAATGACGAGGAACAAAAGCAGTTGCCGGGTAACCTTGGAGATGGGTCACTTTGCAGCAGCTGCCCCCCATCAATGGCCTGCATGACGCCAATGAAATGAAGCAGGCATCCATTCCAGCTGAACCCATGCAGCTCGACAACAACCTGTTCCATTAACTTCCACCACCAAATTCGAGGTTGGTACTTGAAAATCAGCACCAACCACCACCTTGACAGACACATCTAATCGGGGTACTTTCACACAACTCAGACATTTTCTCCAGATGATTGGACAACACTTCACTGTGGCCTTTAAATGGCCACTTTTTTGGGGAGAAGGATTCTTTTATGCTAATGGTTAGATTTGATATAGTATTTCTTCAACATCAGACTTGCCCTTAAAGGCACATTAGTTCTCTTGTCTCAGGTGAGATCATATGGGAACTCATGCATTTGACACATTTTACTTTTTTTCCTAATTTCCCCAATAGCCATCACAAAGATAAAGGCCCTGATGTGTGCCTGGAATCGTAGTCACAGTGGTATTCAGCTCTGCTGCTTCGTTCATGCACACTCCATTATGACAGATCCCCTTTTACAGATCAGATGTGTAGCAGAATCATGGGTCTGTGTATTCCTCAGTGGTTTTCTGAACCGGGTCGGGAGGGGGGGGGGTGGGGATTCAATTTGCTGCAGTATGATCTAATCTGAGTCCTGCCGGGTGATAAGCTATGCTGGTACCACTGGCTTTCCATGGTTTCCAGAGTTAAGAGAAAAAATCCATGGCAATAAGTAAGTTTACCCAATTGATGTCACTCAACTGCTTATAGGGACTGCTGTGGGACTCCAGTTGATACATGGGATGATCTAGAGCTGACCTTGGGCCACAGATAGCCAACACAATAGTGTGCTTTAAAGCTCACCTCTTGGGATCACTTATTCAGCAACATCATCATAAGGTTTACATGTGCTGTGAAGTCTGAGCACAAGGTTGAGAGAAACAGAGATATCAAGTCAGCGTGCACATCTAGCATTTGCTTTTGAGTTGAACAGATGGAACGGACCGTCAAAGCGTTTGCTGAAGAACGACATATTATTAGTGTCATTAAAAGGAGTTGCCTGAAGTGTAATATGAGAAAGTGATCCCTTTATCAGCGACAGTGGATCCAGTTCTTTATGTACAGAAAACTTGTCTGAGATGTGGCCAGTGCTTGGCAGAGCGTGTGAATCGTACTGAATGTAGATACTAATCAGGATACGGTGTTAGACAGCTGCCACCCTGGGAGCCCACAGCTCTGGTGTCAAATCCCCCTTCGGTGATCACAGAAGGAGAGGGATACTTTGCTCGGGGAGTGTGCATCCCTGAACATCACACAGTTCTCGACTGATGTTTTGGCAGATGCCCTTGTCAAAAAATGTCATAATGTAATCTACTAGTGCGAATCAATGCGCACACTAATCTCCTGTGCATGGTATTTGACAGAGTTAGCAGATGCACATTGGAAGTACCTATTGTAATGCTGCCCAGTGGGAATATCACTCTCATGTGCAGAATGAGAGGTAGCAAAAGCCAATCTTGCTAGTGGAAGGCCAAAGGAACAGGAAGAGAGACAGACCAGAAAGTTGATAGTCTTTGCTGTGAGGCAGGCATTCATTTAGTGGAGGTTTTATGACCACATACTGATCGATAGCACATCTAGATGGAGTGAGGGGCCTTGGGTCTGGACTTAATTGTTCTCTGTGCGTCTCATCACTTCAAAATGCATTTGAAAATCCTTCTATTCAAAGCCGGGAGCAAGGGTTATACTTAATTGCCTTCCGTGTGTGGCAAGGTAAGAGATTAATAGTTTGTCAGCATTGAAGGGAACAGACAGATATACAATCCCAATTTGTCAGAGCTAATAATAACCAGGGGAACGGGGAGCGCTTCCTTTTGTTTCAACACACAATAACACTATAGAAGAAAAAATATTCGTATTTCATGAAGAGAGACACCTGATATGTGCCACAATCATAATCTAACAGGGATATCATGTGCAGCTACCGTGAACAATAGTGTAGGAAACAACAGGATGAACTCCCACTGCTCGCTGTGAAATGTAATTAACAACAGTGGGAACCCTCTACACAAAAATCAACCTTCACACACTCCGCTCTCTGGGTTTACCCTCACGCATTCTGTGGGTCTGACAATTACAACTGTGTGTTTTTCCGTCTTTCTGAGTACTTGTCTGTTTGTGCATTAGAACATGTGATACTGATGATGACTAAACAGGTGCACAATTAAAAAACAGCAAAACAGCTTCTTTGACACATACAAAACACGATCAGCAGTGTGGACTACTAATTATGCTGCTCTGATTAAAATAACTTTTGTTAGGTGCACAGAAGAAGAAGCATACATCTCGAAAACCATGATTTTGCTGTAAGTTACTTTTAAGAGGTTTATTATATATCTCTGTCGTAATCAGCAGCCAGTTAGCTTAGCTTAGCATCAAGACTGGAATCAGTGTGAAACAACTAGCCTGCAACTGTAAAACCAAAAACAAGGTATATTTTTATGAAGTAAATCATTTTTTTAATTCTTGAGCTTCAGAGGTGGCAGGTAGCGGATTTTGTGAGCAATATAACCAGAATATAAGGCCCATTTCCATTTTTTATTTTAAACTAAGCTAACCAGCTGCCGACTGACATCATCAATAGTGCACAAATACGAGCCCAATAAACGTATTTGTAAAAATGTTGAACTATAGCTGTAATTGTAGTTAAAACATTTACACAGCTGACTCAGTCCATTGTAGCCAGAGGCTTTTCAGAGAAAAAAACAAAATGTACTGCATTTATATGTTCAGCTCCTGTACATTGAAATATAAGAACCAGTAAAATCGTACTCCGTGGCATGATGGGAGCTTCCCAGACAGACCTAATGGACATCCTCTGGCTTGCTTAAGAAGAAGAGCAACTCTGCCTGTGAGAAGAGTTCAAGTTCAAACGACAGCTCCACTCTGCTCATTTAAACAGTGTGTGGTAGCCTGGAGTGTCTTGGTGGGGGCGGACTCTGACACACAGAGACACGGTGGCACACCCAGAGAGAAGTAGAATAAAAAGAGATGACTAACCTAACCCACCTGAGCTCGGCTCACAGGGATCAATGTCTTCATCATCGCTCGGACACTCGGCTGATGCCACCAGCAAGTCGTCGGTTGTCTGAAAAGAAAGAAGCACACAGTGGAGTGGTGAGGGCATGAAACGAGGTAAGATGGCTCCCACTCAGAGCTCCCAGTAGTGGGGCTCCCAGAGGGTTAGGTTAAGCACAGTGAGGCAGATGACATGTGAATCTGGATTGAACCATCAACACGCTCAAACGCTGCCTTACGCTGTAGCAGCTGCTGCACTGCTTTCCAGCCAACACTATCCTTACAGAAATGAGATCTGATTACTGATGAAGAGCGGAGGCTAAAGTTCACAGCACAATTGTCAACTTGCATGCTCAGTTTGTGCAGCGGTGAGTGGCTTTGCAGAGCCCCTCAACGAGTTGTTCAGCGCCATCACAAACACCTCTGACATTTAGAGGACAAGCAGCCATGAAGGCTTGAAGAAAGAGATTGGAAAACAACGGGCAGAGCAGCGGAGGTTTAATCAATACTTTTTTCCCCCTCATTTCTTTAGATGCGAGACAGTATCTTTGACAAAATGAACATAAAACAAAATCATTGCATATACTGTACAAAGGTGCTTCATTATTCACACCAAAATCCATTTGAGACTATTTTCAACGCACGTCATCGCCCAACTAACACGATACATGTAATGTACCCTCTTCTAAAATGGGAAAGGGCAAACAAACGGATCGGGAAAAAAAGTATACTGTAAAACACTCTGAAACTCAATGTTCTTTTATAGTCTTGCTTCAGGCCATTTCATCAGCTCTGCGTTAAAGGTCATTTGGCAGCCTCTTCAGGGCCGGGTTAAATTTTCGGTTATTGAACCCTGCTAAGCAGAATAACCTGCTGCTCTACATTTACCCTCTTTGTACTAATATTTTTAAAAGCTCAAATGTCATACTGAGACTATTTATTGCACTAACAGTGTCATACCCTCTGGTATCGATGTGTATTGCAGCCACACATATATAAAAAAGAGAGAGAATGTGTAAGCAATGCATTAGGCCCCAGAATTGCACATTGACCTGGGGTTTTATTCAATTTGTGTCATTATTTCACTGATGTTTGACTGTGCATCAAACTATATCTGCAAGTTGGATTAGTATTGACTCATTTTAGGGAAATTAAAGGAGATGTCATTTGCTTAACATCCATTTGGCTCCATATAATTCAATTGTATTGTGACTGTAACATCATTTAGACATTCTGGACACAGACCAACATCATCTTTACATAATAGACCTGAAAATGATAGATCCAACCCATTACGGGAGTTGTGGTGAAGGGCTGTTTTTGGTGCATCTGTGCTGGGTGAGGCCCGGTGAAGCCGTCCAAATGTATATTTAATTTGCTGTGCATGAGGCTGATATACAGTGTCGGCCATCCAGATGGCAAACCCGCCGGATCCTGGAGTGCCACATCCATCACTTCAGCCTTGTGATTTGTTTTTCCTGGCGGGAGATCTTGACACTCTGCACTCACTGGCAGAGGTACGGGAATCAAGCAATCAATACTCTCTCTCTCTTCTTCCCACCTTACACTCTCATTCTCTTTCTCTCCTTTCGACGATGTCCTTCAGATTTATTTGCAAGCAGAGAAGAGGAAGCAATGTGATGTGGGTGTACGAGATGTAGGTTAACTCCCGATAGAATAACCTGAGTGGAGGTGTATGCCCGTTCATATTTACATCGTTATGTTTTCTCATTCAATTCAGACCACAACAGCCTGAGGCCTTCACATTCGTCACCTCATCGAAATGCAATAATGAAAACAGATATTTGCTTATCACTTTCCCAGAGAATCTTTGATTTTATAATTAAAGATCCAGTAATTGAATCCAGTCCTTCATGAGGTGAATCTGCATTTTAAATCTATCATTCAATCCCGAAGAAAATCCTTAATAAAAGATCTGCCCTTTAACAATCTGCATTATACAGACTTCCAGTAATAATTGTAAAGAACTGAAATGTGTTATTGCACATTGATTGAGATTTTCAAATAAGTGACAGTGAGCCATGATGTATAGTTTCATAGCACCTCCATAAAAGAATAAGGTCACCCTTTCAAGGACAATGGCTGTGTGTAGTTCTGTGTAAGTGAAGCTCAACTGTGCCTGCAAGCCACTTCTAAGATGAATCCTTCTGTGATCGTATCAACATATCAACCCTATGCTTTACTTTTAAATGAATCGTGTGTGTATCGTAGATGTGAGCCTATGAATCAACGCTAAAATGAATTTGTATGTCGCTGGTCGTCAGTCTGCCAGCCTGGATTAGTGTGTAGGTCAACATTTTGATGTGGTCATGACCTGGTTGAAATCCAATAACATTACCAATTCATGGCGTCTTCCTCCAATGCTTGACTTCTTTTTCACCCGTGACAATTCAATGTGGGCTATGTGAGGGTCTTAACATTCAATTTAGCCACTGTGATGAAAACTGACTTGTACCTTGGATGGGATGTCTGGAAAGGACACTGGAATATTTTATTAAAAGGAGAAATAACATGACAGTGGCATGTGGTGATTTTAAGATTACGGTGATTTCAAAATAAAATAAAAGAGGTTTCCTGATCTAAATGACACCTTTTTCTCACAATCTCCATAAATACTGTATGTGTTTGGGAGAGTTCATTAGCCCAGCAGAGTCAAGTTCACTGATGCGTAGAGCTTCATGCCCACAGGAAAGAAGCTCCAATAGATAAGCGAATAAACAAGATGTACCTGTAGTTCATTTTATGAAGGTACTTCTAAAATGCTAAAAGCAAAGGCCCTAGGCTTGCGATGCATCATTAATCTAGCGGTAAAGCGCTGAAGCCATGGTGAACCCAAAGCACAGCTCATTTATCTGCCTGCTCAGAGAAACAGAGAGAACAGTCCTATGCGATGTGCGGAGAAAACCTGGGGAGACAGTTAGGAGTGTGAAGCACACAATAATGGAAGAATATAAGAATAAGAGGTACTGGAGAGAGAAACCTGATTTTAGTGTCCATAAAAACATAGGAATGTCCATAGTTTCCAACTACAGTGTCATTTTACAGGTGTTACAAGGTGTTGGGGGAGTTTTATATACAAAGACAAGAAAATAAAAATAAATCTGGTTTGACTTCGAAGTTATTGACTGACCTTGACTCATGCACTGATTGAAGCATAAATGGGGATGGTGCTTTCTTTAGCTCTGTCATGGTGGTTTTCGATCTCTGAGGATTGATAATAGTCCTCCCTAATGAGACGTCTCGGCCAAGCAGTGGTCTACATGCATGCTCACTAAAGCTTAGTCAGCGGTGTCAGGCGAACACTCGACTGTTCCCCACCATTGCTCAAATACAGTGTCCAATGCCACTTTCTAATAGCTACAGTATGGAGTAGGTGGCTTTACTATAATGCTCTATATTTGTACACTTATCCCCTGAACGCCTGTTTTCCCCTCTTAATCCTCGCAGGGAGAGGAACCGAGGGCTGCTCTTCAGTGAGGAGGCTGTGTGTTGCTAACCCGGGTGCTCAAGAGCACCAGACACCTTCCCTGTGATAACCTGTCAGCATGTCTCTAAGGAGAGCAGTGTGTTTTCACATTGTTTTCTCTCTGGTCTAATTTGATGAATGCTCTCTGGCACAGAACTTGTCTCTTTGGAGACACGCTGAAAGTCAGAAGGACACTGAAGGCATCTGAAGGGTTTATCCAAACCATGCCTCTGCTGTCCCGGTAATGTATTCCACTGAGGATGCTTGCGGTTTTCTTTTTCCTCTCTCTTTTTGTCCCCCCGCCCCCCATTGTAAGCCCTGTTTTTGTCCAATATAAGCCCTTGCTTTGCAAATCTCTCATAATCTTTCTCTGCGTCTGCTCCTCATATGCTCTTACTGCACACAAGCCATTAGTTGTAACATGCAGAATGTGGTCTGTCATAGTGTTTGTAATAATCTTTTCTTTTTATTCCACTTTAAATGGAGCAGGTTTTGGAATCATATTGTGTATGACATTGTGATTGGTGGGATACTATTGCTTCACTAATTATGACGCTGAGAATATCTATTGAAAATATTTAGTATTTTGTGTTAGATAGAACCGTTCTGGAATAAACAAAGAAATCTCAAATAAAAATCAGAGCACCATTTTCCTACCTAATAACACATTTAAACCAGAAGGGCAGAGCAATTCCAGAAAAAAAATCCCTAACTGCGACCATCATGTTTTTTTCTTACGATCCTGGATAAATCCTAACACGCTTTCACTCAGGACTACATTTGATGCTACAGGTGTTACTTATATCCCGTCTTTAATTGGCCATTGAAGCTCCATATGCCTCTAAAAGCAGAGGAATCAGTCTTCCCTGTATGTTCCTGTTTGAAACTACGGGCCAATATTCCTCATGCTGGCTCTGATTTAGGGTAGTGGCCCACTAGTGTCCAGATCTGACCAGAGTTGTAGTCTGCACAGACTAATTGGGAGGAGGTTGTTGTCCTAAACCTCACTCTCGCAGCAACACATCATTAGTGTGAGAGAGAGAGAGAAAAAGAGAGGGGGATCGAGAGAGAGGGGGGAGAGAGGGAGGGAGGCGGAGGCAGGGCGGATAGAAGCGGCTCAGGGTTAGACACGGCATGCAGCTACCCATGTCAGCTATCACACTGCAGCAACAGCTCTTATCAGAACGCCTGATGACATCCAAGTAGCTAACTTAGCACCCTGGAACTAGGTCGATGTTGATGAATAATTTATTCCCAGATGCTCAATAGATTCCAACTGAATAATGAAGGTGTGTGGGCCTTTAAGACCGAGTTCAGCTCAGTGTATACTGCCTGGCCTTCGCCCACTCTCTTCCTACTGGTCTGCCAAGCTGTCAACATCATGGACTCACACAGACACACACTACGACAAGGCTGAAAGACAATGGAGGGCCTTTATTGCTATCACAGCACAGCTGTGCAACATACAGTGAAGGTATATATTTATTCATGTATGAAAAAACGTCTGAGAAATTGTTATCGTCTTGGCTTTTTAACAATGAAATAAAAGCTCTGATGTGGGGCTTCATGGTGGCACAGCATATTGCCACTAAGACTGAGTGAGTAGGGAATAGGGGACAAGCAGCTGGGTAACAATGGTGTTCAACTCTCCATCGTTACCTCGATGAAGAGGATTTACATCAACAAATCAACAGATCAACAAAGCTTTAAAACAGCAACTTCTACACAAACAAATGCAAGAGAGCAACTAATGCTTCATTATATCTCCAGGAAAATGAATTGTTGAGATTTTACTGACATATTGATGCTATGATGTTACATGTTACTGAAACTACTGAGTGTCTCTGAGCACTGCACTACTCTGTTCTTATACTGTAACATATCGTCCTGTCATAATTGCAAAGTCTTGCACCAACACATTTGAAATCACACGTCTTTGACCTGTTTTAAAGTGAATACGCTGTGCTGCTACTATTTATGGAGAAGGAAAATGCTAAAAAATAAATACAAATATATAATCTGGGGAAATAATAGGCACAGTGAAGAAAAACTCTAGATTTGACTTTAACGCACTGAAACAAATTTTTTTTGGATGAACAAACTGTTCTCAAAATAACACACCTGACTTTCGTGACTCCAACAACCTCAATCGAAAGAACATAAAAACATGAGGTCACTAAACTGACCATAACCACCCTCTTTATTATTCAAAGCCGTCAGTAATTACCAGAGGCCTTTGAGCAGGCCACTGAGGGCATTCTGTCAGTCGTGAGATTCTTCAGCGAACCTGAGAATTCATGCTAAAAAATATGCAGGCATTTCTTAAAGGCAATTAACTCAGAGTAATTGGTATCTCCTCATTTCGGTTTTATGTTTTTTTTTCTGCTTGTGTATGCCACAGCGTTAAACTGGCCGTGGTGGACAGCTGTTTTCACTTGCTAAGTTATGAGACACGGTCCCTTTTGGGAGATAGGCTTTGCTTTATTTAAAACGAAGCAGATGTTGCTGCAACTGGACCTCAGGCAGAGTATCAGAGTGTCATTAAAAAAAGAATGGTAGGAGGCTCTCCCTCTCCTCCCCTGGTACCCACATGTTTCTGTCTTGCCATACATCTTCCTCAAGGCTTAAGTTACTGCACCCAGACAGTCTAACAAGGCGCTGGGAGGCAACTCCACACCTGGTACACTCAGCACACACAGTGTGGAAACATACAGGCACAGTTTCACACAGAAAAGACACACATACCAAAACTGTCTGGGTCTGCTAATGATATATAATAATTCTTTTTATGTAAACAGTCTGTTGGATTCAATCTTTCCAGAAACAGTTCTTAAAGATATGTGTATGTCCTCAACAGAGCCCTGGATTTCATTATTACTGAGGTGTGTAAAGGTTGTCGCTAATGCAACTGTGATGAATGCATTTCTTATCGTGGGAGGAAAGTTAAAGGAAGTAATGCAGTTAAACAACCATATTTTGTGTCCAACAAATGGCTGGAGAATGAGTGAGCAATGACAGGGCAATTGCTAGTTTGGTGCACCAGCTTTCCTGTAACAAATGAAAGGCCGCCTTTGAGAGAGCGACACACAGGGTAGGGCTAACGTAGGAGTGTAAAGGTGTACTGTACAAGTGGATGAGGTAAATACAGAGCGCCTTCAAAATGTACACATGCCTGTGCCCTAATTAAATGCGCTCCCTCTCAGGGATATGAAGACTCTTTTAATGTGGCTGCTTCGAGGCTCTGCTGCGCCGCTTTGTAGATATTTCTCGAGTCCCCCTGCAGGACCACGTTCAACTTATTGCTCAGGAACAGTCATCCGCACAGTCATCCGCATGGCCTTAATGAAAATTCAAACACTTAGCAAAGTGCATGAAGCGACTCAGGCACCAAGGTAACCAGGAAAGATGTCTGGTAGCGTGGGAGGAAACACAATCCATTTCCCAGTCAGTGTCTACGTCAAACTGTCACCATGTCACTCTGTGACTCAGCGTGAACCATGTGTGACCGGTGCCGAATTCCTCCCCTGATACAACATTCTGTTCAACTAATGACACAGTTGATATTTTGATTCCTAATTAAGGCGGGGGCTTATCATGTATTACTGGGGACATATAAATAATATACACACAAGATGGACGAGTGCCTGTAGTCACCTCACAGTACAGAGAGAGTGCACATTGAGTGGCTGCCATGTAAGATACAGCTTCAGGCAGATTACACAGGCGAAGGCTGGATGCCTTCTGCTAGCGACATGCTCTAAATGATAAAATCTTAATATGAAATTCATAACACTATCTGCCTCCATCTACCTCCTACGCTACCCCCCTCCACCCCCCATTCTCTCATTTATTTTTCTCTTGCCTATGCGTAAACACGGCTCCATAGAAGTATTTTACATGGTCGACTTTGTCCCTCCCCCTTACTCCTGCTTTCACACTTCTCGGATAAATGAAATCTGTCTGCAATGAAGCATTTTCCCCTCTGGATGCCCTGATATTTTCCTTATCTGAAATCGAATCTGGTGCTCTGTGCACGTCTGTGGCTCGCCTTGGTAGTAATCTGGCCTGAGAGCAGAGAACTGCCCTGGAGGAATATCATACACTAAGGATAAGCTAGCGAGTGAGGGAGGGAGGAATAACAATTACCAGAGAATGGCTTGTAATCATGGCGCTTTCTATCTAAATGCTAACATACATCGCTTGTCATTTTGGAGAAACTTTTGGGTTCGTTCTAAAGTGATAGTCTTCATTTTCTTGTTCCTTTCCCTCAAAATCTAAAAATAGCTGACAAATATAAGCGTGTGTTTTGGGAAAAGCAAGATATGTGCAGCTTGGCCACAAATCACTGTCTTCCTGACTTCACCTGCTTCTTGACATGCACTCCCAGTCCCTCATCAGGTGACAGCAGCACATTTGTCAACTTGATATAGATGCCATCCATGCAGAGATTAATGTAAGCGGGTCTCAGTCCCCTGTGTAACATTTGCAAAAACATGACATGAGGAAAGAGGAAGAGAAGCTGTGCCCTACAACAGCAGACCAGGTCGCATGCACCTCCCACACCAACCCTGTATCACAAAAATTACGTTCCCCCAGACCTAAAATGCAATTTGCAGTTACGTTTGACTGAAACGTATTTCTCTCCAAATTACGTTTGACTGAAACGTATTTTTCTCCAGATTACGTTTGTATTTGACGTATTATAAGAACAAATACGTCTCTGATCAACGTATCTTTGCCGTTTGTTATCTCTCTTTTCTACAATGCTGTTATGAATTGTAAAAAGCGTCCTCTAGTCTTATTTATTATTATGTTATATATGTTGTTTCGCCTGCGTATTCTGACAGCAATAAGCGTTGTCGGATCATATGAATTGGCGTGAAGACTTGCTGCTGGTGACTCTCCTTTATTTTCTTTTTTTAGGTGACAATACATTAATTAAAACTCGTAAACTATCACCACCTCATCACCACCTTAACAGAGTCAGTCCCATACGGGTCAAATCAACTATTAAACTTGTTATAAAATGCGCATCTGTCCGTAATATATACCATAAAGTTCGCATTTTAACCTAAAAAAAATGCGCTTCCTTGTTACCTTTCAAAATAAAAGTCCGATTTGTCTGTTAAGCGGAAGTAGTATAAAACGTCTATATTTATTCAAACAATACAATATAAAAGGCATACATCAAAATCAATAAGGAAAATGCTGAACAGTCAAACAACTCAAAACAATAAACCCTTCATGGGGTTATTTACAGGGCGTGTTTACTTCTCATCAAACAAAAGAGCAGGTATCTGGAAAATCTGGGAAATAATTTGGGAATTGTTAATAAAACATGATTTACCCTTCAACTTCCACTGATATGCATGCAAACTAATACATCGCTTCACACACACACACACACACACACACTGACAGAAACACATAGACACTCACATACGTACACACACACACACAGGCAGAGACACACATACTCACACACACAGACACACACTCTCATCGCACACTCTTACGCACACACACACAGACAGACACACACTCACACACACACACACACACAGAATGACAGACACACAGACACACTCTCACACAGACACACACTCAGACACACATACAGACACTCACATACATACAAACACAGGCAGAATCACACACACACACCCACACACACACAAATACACATGCACACACATGCATACTCTGCAAACTGACCTTTGACCTCCCAATTGTCTCTCAGATATAACCCTACTGCTATATATTAAATATATTATATTTACCTAAATATAAGACTTTGAGGTCGTGGGGGGAATCCCCTCCAAAAGATTCACAAGAGAAAATTGTCACCGTGCCAATAACCCTTATACGATCCTTAAAACCAGCCTTTTAGTTAATTTTGCACACTTTCAATCAACTTAAAGATCTGGATTCTTTTCAGATTCAAAGAAGGGCATCTGAATATGATATACCCTACAGTTTTGGACCGATAGCTCTGAGCTAAGGGCCCCAAAAACAGGTCCAAAGGGTCAAATTGGGTAAACATGTCAGAGCTTAGCTTTCTTTTCCAGGTTGTAGCCACTCCCAAATGGGATAGAATACAATTGAAATTGTTCATATAGTACAAACATTTGAGGAGTTGTTAACCTTTGAAGGAAGGAATTTTGTTTTTTTCCGGGTTTTTAAACCCTTCCCAAGCAGGGATGCTAAGTGCTATATGTTGCCAGCCTACATGGTTGGGCCCCATTTGGGAGGGGCTACAACCTGCAAAAGAAAGCTAAGCTCTGACATGTTTAGGGGAAAAAAAGCTAAAATCAGCCCAAGCTCACAACAGGGTCTCAGATTTTTTAAACCACACAGCCTCTTCAAGTCCTGGATTTCAGACAGTCAATTAACTCTTGTGTGTGTTTCGGAGGAAATTTCACCCCATCACCTCATTGTAGGCCCTGTCCTGAGTGTCTGTGTTCAATTTGGGATTTCCAGGACTAATATTTAGGAGATTATGGCCATTTTTGCACTTGTCAAAAAATATGCAAATTTAAGAGAATAAGGCCCAATTTGACCCTTTGGACCTGTTTTTGGGGCCCTTAGCTCAGAGCTATCGGTCCAAAACTGTAGGGTATATCATATTCAGATGCCCTTCTTTGAATCTGAAAAGAATCCAGATCTTTAAGTTGATTGAAAGTGTGCAAAATTAACTAAAAGACTGGTTTTAAGGATCGTATAAGGGTTATTGGCACGGTGACAATTTTCTCTTGTGAATCTTTTGGAGGGGATTCCCCCCACGACCTCAAAGTCTTATATTTAGGTAAATATAATATATTTAATATATAGCAGTAGGGTTATATCTGAGAGACAATTGGGAGGTCAAAGGTCAGTCTGCAGAGTATGTGTGTGTGTGTATTTGTGAGTGTGTGGGTGTGTGTGGGTGTGTGTGTGATTCTGCCTGTGTTTGTATGTATGTGAGTGTCTGTATGTGTGTGTCTGTGTGTGTCTGTCATTCTGTGTGTGTGTGTGTGTGTCTGTGTGTGTCTGTCATTCTGTGTGTGAGTGTGTGTCTGTCTGTGTGTGTGTAAGAGTGTGTGCGTATGAGAGTGTGTGTCTGTGTGTGTGAGTATGTGTGTGTCTCTGCCTGTGTGTGTGTACGTATGTGAGTGTCTATGTGTTTCTGTCAGTGTGTGTGTGTGTGTGTGTGTGTGTGTGTGTGAAGCGATGTATTAGTTTGCATGCATATCAGTGGAAGTTGAAGGGTAAATCATGTTTTATTAACAATTCCCAAATTATTTCCCAGATTTTTCCAGATACCTGCTCTTTTGTTTGATCAGAAGTAAACACGCCCTGTAAATAACCCCATGAAGGGTTTATTGTTTTGAGTTGTTTGACTGTTCAGCATTTTCCTTATTGATTTTGATGTATGCCTTTCATATTGTATTGTTTGAATAAATATAGACGTTTTATACTACTTCCGCTTAACAGACAAATCGGACTTTTATTTTGAAAGGCAACAAGGAAGCGCATTTTTTAAGGTTAAAATGCGAACTTTATGGTAGAGACTGTGTCTGTCCCACGGCCACTTCAATTAAATAAATCAAAAGTAAGCAGAAGAGGAGTCGTACACAATAACCTTATACAAGTTAACACAATTATTTCAGCAGTGCAACAAAATAGGTCTATTAAATGTGGTCTCCTAAATATTCGATCTCTGTCATCTAAAGCTGTGTTACTGAATGATTTAATATCAGATAATCACATTGATTTATGTTGCCTAACTGAAACCTGGCTGAGCCATGAAGAATATGTCTGCCTGAATGAATCGACTCCTCCAAGTCATATTAATACTCACATTCCTCGAGGCACCGGTCGAGGAGGTGGAGTAGCAGCCATCTTTGAATCGAGCCTATTAATTAATCCTCAACCAAAATTACACTACACCTCATTTGAAAGCCTTGTTCTTAGTCTTTCACATCCAACCTGGAAAACACTACAGCCAATTCGATTTGTGATTCTGTACCGGCCACCAGGTCCATATTCAGAGTTTATATCTGAATTCTCAGAATTTATATCAAGTTTGGTTCTTAAAACCGATAAAGTTATTATTGTTGGAGATTTGAATATCCATGTGGATGTTGATAATGATTGCCTTAGTGCTGCATTCATCTCCTTGTTGGACTCGATTGGCTTCTGTCAGAGAGTACAGAAACCACTCACAGCTTTGGCCACACGCTTGATCTTGTTCTTACTTATGGCGTTGACATTGAGCATTTGAACGTCTTCCCACAGAATCCTCTTCTGTCAGACCACAACCTCATAACTTTTGAATTTATACTACCGGAGTGTACTCCGTTAGTCAAAAGTTTCTACACTAGATGTCTAACTGATAGTGCTGTAGCTAAATTTAAAGCGATTCCTTCTGTATTTGATTCGATACCACGTCTCAATATAACAGAGGACTCCTGGTCTAACTTTAGTCCGTCCCAGATTGATCATCTTGTTGACAGTGCCATAGGCTCTCTGAGAATGACACTGGACTCGATAGCCCTCTGAAGAAGAAGACAGTGAGGAAGAGGAGGTTTGCTCCTGGTATAACCCTCAGACCCGCAAACTGAAGCAAAGCGTCACAAAGCTTGAACGCATATGGCGTTCAACTAATCTCGAAGAATCCCGCTTAGTTTGGCGAGATAGTCTTAAAACATATAAGAAGGCCCTCCGTAATGCCAGAGCAGCCTATTACTCATCAATAATAGAAAAATAAAAACAACCCCAGGTTTCTCTTCAGCACTGTAGCCAGGCTGACAGAGAGTCACAGCTCTGTGGAGCCGAGCATTCCTATAAACCTTAGGGGTAATGACTTTATGAACTTCTTTAATGAAAAGATTTTAACTATTAGGGACAAGATTAATAATCTCTTGCCCATAACCAGTGCCAATCTGTTCTCAAGTGGAATGGCCTTGGCAACCGCAGTATGCCCAGGTGTATATTTGGAGGATTTTCTCCTATCAACCGTGACCAATTATTTTCAACGGTTTCTACTTGAACACGTCTACCTGTCTCTTGGACCCCATCCCGACGAGGCTGCTTAAAGACGTTTTGCCTTTAATTGGCGGCTCTCTATTAGATATTATCAATGTGTCTCTGCTAACAGGCCACGTACCACACTCCTTCAAAGTGGCTGTTATTAAACCTCTCCTGAAGAAGCCCACTCTGGATCCAGAGGTGTTGGCTAACTACAGACCGATCTCTAACCTCCTTCCTCTCCAAGATCCTTGAGAAAGTGGTCGCAAATCAGTTGTGCGACTTTCTACATCATAATAGTTTATTTGAGAAATTTCAATCAGGATTTAGAAAACACCACAGCACCGAGACGGCACTGGTGAAAATTACAAATGACCTCTTAATGGCAGCAGATAAAGGACTCCTCTCTGTCCTGGTCTTGTTAGACCTTAGTGCTGCATTCGACACCATTGACCATGACATCCTGTTACAGAGACTGGAGCAGTCGATTGGCATTTCAGGCACGGCACTAATTTGGTTTAAATCCTATTTATCAGATCGATCTCAGTTTGTATTTGTAAGATGACGCCTCGATAACCACCAACGTTAATCACGGAGTTCCACAAGGTTCTGTGCTTGGACCAATTTTATTTACCTTATACATGCTTCCTTTGGGCAATATTATCAGGAAACACTCCATAAACTTTCATTGTTATGCAGATGACACTCAACTATATTTATCGATAAAACCAGAGGAGAGCAACCAACTCTGTAAAATTCAAGCATGTCTTAAAGACATAAAACATGGATGACCTGCAACTTCTTGATGTTAAACTCAGACAAAACCGAAGTAATTTTAATCGGCCCTGAGCACCTCAGAGATCAATTATCTGGTGATGTGGATTCTGTAGACGGCATTGCCCTGGCATCCAACACCACTGTAAAGAATCTTGGCGTTATCTTTGATCGGGACTTGTCCTTTAACTCCCACGTAAAGCAAATCTCAAGGACTGCATTCTTTCATCTACGTAATATTTCAAAATCAGGCACATCTTGTCTCAAAAGATGCAGAAAAATTGGTTCACGTTCGTTACTTGAGACTGGATTACTGCAACTCCTTATTAGCAGGCTGCTCTAATAAATCTCTTAGGTCCCTCCAGTTGATCCAGAATGCTGCAGCTCGTGTTCTCACTAAAACTAAGAAAAGAGATCACATCACTCCTGCACTAGCTGCTCTGCACTGGCTCCCAGTAAAATCAAGAATCACTTTTAAAATTCTTCTCTTAACCTACAAAGCCTTGATTGGTGATGCTCCATCATATCTTAAGGAGCTTGTCGCACCATATTGCCCCACTAGAGAGCTACGCTCACTAAATGCGGGACTACTTGTAGTTCCTAGAGTCTTAAAAAGTAGAATGGGAGCCAGAGCCTTTAGTTATCAAGCTCCTCTTTTATGGAACCAGCTTCCAATTTCAGTCCGGGAGGCAGACACAGTCACCTCGTTTAAGAGTAGACTTAAGACCTTCCTCTTTGACAGAGCTTATAGTTAGGGCTGAATCAGGTTTGCCCTGGTCCAAGCCCTTGATATGCTGCTATAGGCTTATAGCTGCTGGGGGACGTTTAGGATGCACTGAGTACCTATCTCCTCTTTTTCTCTCCTTAAGGATGAATTTTCATCTCTCAATCACACGTTACTAACTCTGCTTTCTCCCCGGAAGTCCTTTTGACTTTATGTCTCATGGGGTCATCGGACCCTATGAGACGGCATAGATCCTATCTGCCTGATGGATCGTCTGGGTCGTGGAATTCCTGCTCATGACTACGCCACTGTCCTGTTGAGACTCCGCCCTCCTCCTCCCCACCGCCATCTGCCTGATGGATCGTGGAGGTCTCCATCGTGGAATATGCCTACTATGAACTATTCATACACTCTGTCATATTCATTGAATGTATTTAACTCTAAATCTGTCCTTCTGTACACATTACATCTATTGCATCTGTCCATCCTAGGAGAGGGATCCTCCTCTGTTGCTCTCCTCCAGGTTTCTTCCCTTTTTTTCCCCCTGAAGGGTTATTTGGGAGTTTTTCCTGGTCCGATGTGAGGTTTTGGGGCAGGGATGTCTATGTGTACAGATTGTAAAGCACTCCGAGACAAATTTGTAATTTGTGAAATTGGGCTATACAAATAAACTGAATTGAATTGAATATATAATACTGCATCTGTCAGTGAAGCAAGCCATTTAATAGAAATTGCTGTTCATTCCCTCAAGCTTAGAGCATCTCAGCAGCATGATGGTCAATCCCAAACATCTGCATTGCGGGGGAATCTTATCCCGAGGATGGTTTTTTTCTGTGAATAATTGAAGGCACAACAACCTCACAGGGTAGTGACACTCTAAGCTAAACACTGCAGTCCATGAGACAACTATGTTTAATATCCTGAATGGAATAGGACTCATCAAACATCACTGAATCATTCTCCCTCTTAATATGGATCACTCTGTGTTTCCTAGTAACCTCTCCGTTAGTCATGGATGTGTCTGGTTTCAAATTGGTGAACAAATTAGAAAATAAAAGTGTGTTCGCTTTCCATCTGACATTATTCCTTTAAATACAAATACTAAAAGGAGACCAGAGAGAGAAAAAACAATCATCATTAATTTCCTATTTAGCTCCACTCGGTGCAGGCATGAATATTAAAATCTGGCTCAGATTTAAACTGATTCGATCTTGTTATCATGGGAAATAAGGACAATGAAGTAGGGTCCGGCTGATCTGAAAGTAATGCTCACTTTGATAAAAGTTCTGTAACGCTTCCTTGACTCAAAACATTTTACAGTTACATCTTTTCTTTTTTTACACTACATTAGACTTTCAAAATAAAAGAACAAATTGCTAGCAATTCACTCTATTTTATTTCAAACAAAAGCCAAATACTTTCACCTCCACCAACCACAAAAGAAGGAATAACAAAAAAGAGGATAAAAAGAGATGAGGAATAGTTAGATATTTCAAAACCATGATTTCCCTTTTTTGATGACAACTACATTCTAAGAGGACTAGGGTCCATATGGATTATTACCACATCTGTGCGAGAGGCTGGGAGACTCTGCATTTCATTTAACCGGCATCTGAGTTCGCTAGTGAACTAACAGAAAACCATTTACCTTCAACAGCCTGGTATCTTTCCTCCGTCTCTATGACTTTCAACACAAAGCAATACAAGCCGTCCTTCACACAACTCAGCAGTGAGAATGTTGTGTACTGTTTGCGAGTCGTGATCACATTGCTGACACCAGCACACATACAGATGGGTACAACTCCTAGTGCCATGAAATTTACAAAAAAAGTAAACCCATGCTTTTTATTCTGAAATACAATGAGCAGAAACCTTCAGTTCTGCCTTTCTTGTTAAATTAAGCATTTATTCTGTTAGTTGACGAGAAAATGGCCTTTTGAATAGTTAATAATAGGCCTGTCAATCAAAAACAACTTGATGCACGAAGTTCAGCAGTTTGTGTGTTAAATTCTTGGTCAAACTTAAATGAATTTTAAAGAATCTGGTGACCATTTTGCTCTTAGTCAAAAGAAAAAAACTAAATGGTTAATGTTGAACAATAACAAAGGTAAGACCAGAAGAGTTTGCAAGCAGAGCCAAATCTACTCAGAGGGACTCTGAGTAGATGTGGCTGAAAAGTTGACAACAACTACACAATGAATTTATATATTTAACATTATTTATTGTAGACTACATTTAAAAAATATTTATCGACTAAATATATAACACACGTAGGCTTTATGAAGATATTGAACTGACTCGACATGGTGGATGTTGGATGGTGCATTCATAGTTTAATTTCCCAACAGCTTTTGGCGAGCATCAGTATTCTCAAAATCTTGTTATGTTTCTTGTAGTAGTCGTGAGCCATTCTTTCAATGAAGTAGTGGGGCAAAGTTACCAATCACTCATTTGCTATAACAGATTTTCTCTTGGAAGAAGATTCTCTTGATTCAGAGGGAAATAGAGCAGTTGGCCTCGGTGTTGCCTTTTCAGTGGAACACAATGCATAACCTGGAAGCTAAACTACAGTACTTCTTACAAGTTCAGGGGATGGGAACCCGTGAAAACAGCTCCAAAAGAATTAGTGCAGCTGAAAAGAAAATGTTATTCAATTTAAATCACAAGGCTTTTCATTGCCGTCTACTTCTATCTTTGCACATTTAAATTCAATTACAAGAGGTAAAACATGAATCTGAAGGATTCTTTTTTTGGATGGTAGTTTTAGATATTTGGTTTTGATGTTGACTTGCTCATATTAAAAATGTAACAGCAGATCATGTATCTAAAATTAATGAAGACTGAATCATCCTCAAGATTATATCCAAGTATCATATTGTGGAGCAGAATTAGAGAACCTGCGCTGCATAAGTGCCGTTGCCTGAATAGTGCTTAATACCCAAGATAAATCTCAGGAGTATTGATGCATGAAGGATTAGTAATACATCGAGGCCGTGCAGATTTATTGCAGCCTTAGCTTGTAAAACAATAATCCCTACCGGTATCAAGACAATCATAATAATGCCTCAAGGTAGTAGCAGAAAGAAGAAAAGAAAAGACATAGTGCACGGATAGTAAAAGAGAAGCTGCACACTGAGCAGTTATTGGAGACTAAGTTGCAGAATTTTTTTGACCACAAGATTACTGTGACACTAAGTTTATTATCGTATTTTCATAAGAGCCAGGGAAGAGGCTACAGAGTGCTCAACCACTGCACTGAAAGTGTAGCAGTGCAGCATGCCAATCTTCGATTATACGTGTGAATTATAGCGAGGCCAGGTTTTTAGCCCCTCGTCTCAGGGCCCCAGATAAACAGAGCCACGACGAGCCAGTTCAGCCGGAACTGAACCATGTGCTGCGAGTGTAAATGAAATGGCCCACACAATGCGTTTTGAATGTTCCTCACTACCCCTGAACGACCATTACACCCATCTCACCTAGGGTTAATTCAGAAATAGAAGGGCCAATTGGCTATTTGTTGGCAATGATGTGACATAGTGGCCATTCGTTCCCTCTAGGGACAGGCTATAATCTGCATTCATTGAATGCAGCAACAAGCTCCGGAACAGACATTGCACTCTGCTGAAAGGCTATGAAAGAAATATGGCACGCATGAAATGTCCGATTCTACTTTATGTTGCGTTTGAGGCATACTGTACTACATTGGCCCAAACAAGAAAGCGCTTCGAAAAAGTGAGGGTTTGATATTCAAGCGCTCTAAAGTATAAATCCTAATGATCTCGGCGATCCTCTGACTTTCATGTTAGCGCGAGCAGCAGGTGAAAGTAAACATTTTCTTTGTCCCGACAGTCATGGCGGCCAGACAGTGTAGCCTGACTGGTCATCCCCGGACTTTTCCTCTTCCACCACTATGAGATTGATGTTTTTGGTTGCGATTGAATTTCGGAAACTCTGGTTTGTGGCTGGTTTTATTGTACATTTGTATGACCATTTTGTATATTTGTATATCGCATAACAAAAAGGAAGAAATAATCAATACAAAGTGGAATTACCATATTCAAATTATATATATATTTTTCTAGTGGTAAACCCCTGCTCTCGTGTAACTGCTACATTGAGTCACTTGTCAAGTCATTTAACTACTAATGCAAACAAAAAATTAAAAACGAAAATAAAAATGAATGTTGTCTGGATATTATAAAAGGTAGAAAACACCGACTGAAGTAAACATTGTTAAATGCCAAATGTAATATCAAACAAGCCAAATGTTGTGCAAACTCATATATTCCCGAAACATAGCTACAGGTCAGTAACTTTACTGACATACTATCATAAGTATGTTATTCATTTGATACACATGACACATATTTCACTTCGATCCATCGGAGGAGAGGGATCCTCCTCTGTTGCTCACCGATAGGTTTCATCCTTTTTTCTCCCCGTTAAAGTTTTTTTGGGGGGGAGTTCAGAGGATGTTGAATGTGTATAGATTGATTTTAAAGCCCTTTGAGGCAACATTTTAATTTATGATGTTTTACTCACGATTTACAAAATTAATTGAATTGAATTCACCTTATATTACAAACATGTTAACCTGGAGTTGTATATCCTTGTGTCTCTATGATGCTTGAACCAACACCAGCTTTATCGGATGTTGCTGAAGACGGCACTGGAGGTGGATGGCAGCCTCACACTATGGCCGCTTGTGAGATTTATATCCTGTATATCTGCTGGCCAGAGTTGATAATACAGAGCAACGCAGGTGAGGATCTATCACTGTCAAGAGCTCTCAATGGCTCTTCCAGATAGCACACCTTCGTCTTTCTTTAGCTGGGAGGGTAACAGCTACAGAGGGCGCTATCGCTAATCCTTGAGTGGTTTTGATTGAGCATCATCTGGTGTTAAACGCTATCTTTCTACAGCTTGACATTTTCCTTCATTTCGTTCACCAGCAATTCAAAAAGATGCACATGACATGTTGTTGTATTGGCTTTGGCTTCTATGTATTTCATATTTATTAAATTCATCACAATGATATTTAGCACTTGCATTTGCAGTGACATCCAGCATGGACTTTCACCAGGAGGTAGTTTTTGTTCCAAATAGTTCAATTGATAACATTGACATTTCAACTGCAAATTAACATTTGAATGCTGCACACCTTTTTGAGTTTTATTCTTTTAATTCTGTATTTCTTGCAGATATAGGTGAGGTTATACAATAGTGTTAGTTTTGTTCTATTTGGAGAATAATAAATAATAATAATAATAACCTTCAATTTTATATAGCGCTTCTCTAAATACCCAAAGTCGCTTACAGAGTCCAGAGTCCAGTAGTCATACACACACAGTCGTCCCGGTGGTGGTAAGCTACATCAGTAGCCACAGCTGCCCTGGGGCAGACTGACGAAAGCGAGGCAGCCAATCTGCGCCTACGGCCCCTCCGACCACCACCAACATTCATTCACATCCATACGAACCGGGGTGAGGCTGCGGTGCATGTCTTTATGATGGTGGGGGAAACCGGAGTACCCGGAGTAAACCCACGCAGGCACGAGGAGAACATGCAAACTCCACACAGAAAGGACCTGGAACCACCGGGACGACCGGGTTTCGAACCCAGGGCCTTCTTGCTGTGAGGCGACAGTGCTAACCACTGAGCCACCGTGCTGCCCTAACATTTCAATTGGATGTGTTGTTTCCTACTTTGATCCAAATACACATTTTCAATAGCTCTAAATGTCAAAATATATTGAAAGATAAACGTAAAATGGACAATATGTTTTCAAACGAAATATTCTGCTTCAATCTATATTTGTTTTCAATGTGGACAATAACTTAAAATATAATGACACCAGGAATTACATCTGTATAACCACCATAACATCAAATCATATTTCTCTTTTTTCTAGCACCATACAATAGGACGCAGTGCCATGCAAATAGAGCTTTCACACAAATTAAACTGATTAAACCATGGAGACAATTAACAAGAGCGAGGTCACCATTAAGCTAATAGAGCCTGACCATCGGCAGCCAGTGGTGTAATGCAACTAAGTGCATTTAATCAAGTGTTATACTTAAGTACTACTCTATGGTGCATGTCCTTCTAATTTTCTGCTATTTCATACTTCTAATTAACTCAGAGGGAAATATTGTACTTTTCACTACAGCATTTAACATAGTTTTCTTATTAGAATGTTAAAAACCCATAAAGATCCTATAAAACACATTTATATGAACTACATTATTGTTATAAAAATTAAATTAAGCCAACTAATAGTATAAATACAATTAAGCTAGCTTTAATATTGTATGCTGTTTGCATGTCAATGTATTAATAATAATACAAAAGAGTGTTACATATACAAATGTAACTGAGCATGTGAACTTTTACTTGGATACTTAAAGTTTTTCTTATTATACTTCCATACTTTTAAAAAGAGTATTTTTAAACTGTGGTATTTCAACCTGTGTGGTCGACAATTTGGGTTACAAATCAGCCGATATAGTACCGGCAATTTGAAATGTGTTCTCCAATTACCAGAAAGAAAATTTACTTTGGGGAAATCAATAATTATCGTGAAACAGTTAAATAAAGCCGAGGTAGGAATAGTTAAAAACGTTTCTTTAGGCAAGCGAAGCAAGAAGCCCGTCCAGGTGTATGAGTACGGTAGCTGGTCCATTGTTTGTGACCGCATGCAGAAGTAGATGAATAACAGGAGAGCTTTAAGGATGTGACCAGGTTCGGCTTCAGGGACACAGCCTCACACAGTAAGCTACCTTCTCTACGTAGGTCATGAAGCACGGCGCAGAAAATGCCACTTCAAAGATTATTTTACACAGTGTAGAATCTTTTAGTTGGGAAACCTCAAGATACTATTTAAAATAAAGGTAACATCAAGAATATGCCTATTTAGTTTCTCTGTATTGGAGTGGATTATAAGTCTTGGAATTGAATCAATCCAGTATACCTTAAGTAAAGGGGGAATTCTAATAACTATTAAAATAACAATTCTGACACATCAGTTTTTCCCATGGTGCATCTCTGCACTAAGTAGACAAGTGAGCTCTATGATGGTAATATTGGTTGTTAATAAAGCATGAGAAGACACCCAGTGGTTTGAGAAGAATGACATTAATGTAATGCTACCCATAGTATTTCATACAATAAACCCTCAGTTGAGCATTTAAATAACTTTTTGATAGGGCACCTGAGAAGAGTCCCCCCAGACCCTTTAAAATCATTATGCTATGGATGATTAGCACTGACTTTACCCTTTAGGAGATAAGTGGGCTAGTGCACAAAGACATATCCTACTTCTACAGCGCCAGAGTTACTGAAATATTAAATTGTGCTGGCATTTTGACCATGTGTGCACAGCAAGACAGCAGTGTTGACGGCTCACTTCTTTGAATAATAACGGCATCTATTGACAGTAATCAGCTATAAGAAACCAGGGATGATGTACACTTATGAGTAACGGATTACAAAGATTCAGGTTGGTTTCTTGAATATTTTTTCAAGGAGACAGTGAAGGGAAATAATGATGTTCAAGTTGATGAGTGCATACAAAAAAATTATAGAACAATCGCATCATTTTGTCCTCAAAACATCAAAATCCTTCTATTTTCTCTGTCAAACCTCCTGCACCCAAGGGTGTGTGTATACATGTATCCATCTATGTTTAGGAGGGGGCGGTGCTTTAAATGCAAATAGTGGAAGCAATAGACGTGAGTCGTGTCATCTGCACTGGGGCCGGCCGTACTAAAAATGTACGAGTCTCAGTAATGTAAGGCTCTCTGGATATAAAATACTTCACTGAACCGCGTTCCCATCAGAGTGGAGACTGAACAGATGGACAACGATTAAAATGCTGACTATTCAAGGTGGGAGACAGTGATTGCACCATCTCTTTTTACAGAGGCCAGACACCACGTCTTATCAGTGTAGTGTCCTGAAACACGAATGTCCCACCGCGAGTGGTCTCCATGGGCCGGTCGTCAAGTGGAATCAAACTGAAGCATTGACATCTCCCATGCACACGTTTCTGCATGCTTCATTCATCTCTCCGCCTACATCACAGAGCAACTCTTTAATCCTATAACCTTTCTTTCTGTATGAAAGCGTTAGATAACACCTAAACCAACACAGTAAGCCTCCAGTAATCTCCTTTACCCCAACTCTCTATTTGTCACTTTGAATTTGAGCTTGTAACAAAAGATGAAAGAACGCAATCTCTACATTTATTTTGCCCAAAATATTGTTATATTATCACTAACCTGCATGAAGCCTTACTGATAGACGACAAACATTTAAAACAATAGGCACAAGTAAATTCCCCCCAAATAATATCTAACATAGGCTACAGTTGAAAAATAATTGCACGGTACATTGCACTGCTGACAACAAAATCAATAGCTTATTGATTAAACTATTCCATATACCTATCATAATCGGCTTAGCATAAGCACATAATAATGTCAAGTATCCAAACATCTGATCATATCTAAAGCATGAAATACGGTGTGTGTATATATCTGTACAACACAGCATTTCTAAATGATCATGGTCATTTATACCAATGTATTTCTGCCCAGATGAAAATGCCTGAAAAAGGAGGGTGTCTCATCAAGCATGTTCTTTTCTGCCAATCTTATGGCTCCTTGGTGGCAATTTATAACACCACATGGCGCTGGGATATGATTATAGTCTATTGTTTGATATTTGGCCTGCATTACACGCTCCTGCAATGGTTCAGGAATCCTGCTGAGTCTGAGAGAAAACCATTCCACTGGATCAATACTTATGATTGTATTATTTGTCATCATCTGCAGACCTTACACAAACGGTTTAAATGGTCAGAGATTTAGAGATAGAGAGCGAGAGAACTTAGGGGAGAGCCGGTGACTAGGATCTTTACTGCTGATAAGTTTCAAACTAGAAGTGAAATTATCTGAGGGAGTGTTATTTCATAATATGAGCTGGCGCACTCGCTAAACTCAAAGAAAAACTTGACATTTTGTTCTGCTTTGAATAGTTGATCTTTTATAAAAGCTCTATATAAAAGATTAAGCCTGCCTTCAAAGATACATCAACATTCAAGGCATCTTTTATGCTTTCATTTCATTTCGAAGCAACAATGTGAAAATAAATATTTTAATGAGTTTAGTTCTGAACAATGAAACACGGCATTGCACCTCGAAGGCACTGAGACGTTTCTCCTAATATTCCTCAAATGCCCTGAGACATTAACTGCTGTCTCAATGAGACTGTGAAGGCATACAAATCAATCGGCATGTGGGCCATGAAGCTTCCGTCTTTGTTTGGTACCAACAACACATGAATCAATCAACATTCCTTTTTTTCTTTGCATCTTCTGCTCCATGCTCAGGAATTCCTGGAATATGCTCTGTCAGCATGTTTTTTGTAAGCTAATTCAATTAAATAAAGAACACTGTTACATTCCTATCTACATTTTAAATTACTGTACGCAAATAGACATTTCTAAATGGCTCTCTTTCGGTTCTTGGAAAGGAGTGTGTGAACGGTCTGGTTGCAGTTTGATAGGACGTATGTTTTGTGTTGCATTGTTTGCTCACACATTGTGACATCTGAGAAGTAATATGCTGCTGACCCACTCATGCAGGCAAGATAAAGATGATGAAGTGGACCAAGAGATGATGATATCTCACACACGCACACACACACACATGCTCAGCAGTGTGCCTGTGGCGCTGCTCCCAATGCTCTAACAGCACACTTATTTCCCTTGAGCTTTTTAGGTCACAGGATACAAGGTGAAGACAGGCATGACACAATTAAGTAAAGCTAAAGCTCCACTACATAAGAGCATAATGATGACATGTAATCGAATAATCCATAACGTGCTTAACGTCATGCTGTGCATTGTGAGTATTTCAAAATGGATCGAGTTGAGCCGAGAATGACATGAGTTTAAAGATGATCTTACCTGCTGAGGCTCTCGTGGTGTGGTCTGTTTGACTCGCCTGCTGGACGCCGTGGTGGTGGTGATCTCCATGATGGACGTGGACGTCTCTGAGCGATTGGCCGTGGTGCTTGACTGCGGTGTGATAGAGGAGGGCGAATCCCCCACAAGCCGCATGCTGCCCTGGACCCTAATGTTGGAATCCCCCTCTGACGCCATGTTAAACACCTTCAAGCCATTATAGTAGAGGCCCGAAAGCTGGCCCTGAAAGGATCGACTTCGGTCTCTCTCCCAGCCCCCAATCTGTATAGTGGTTTGGCTGTTGAAGATCGTAAGCTGCCGCCCTATGGGAAAACAATGTTACATATATACAAGAATGTCGGACGGTGGACTCAGTCACTTTTACTTAACATGAAAAATAAATAACCACAGAAAGACAGATTGTTTGCCCAGTGGCTAATGAGACCAATAAATTGTGGGTTGTAGAGGCAAACCCTGGTAATTTATTGCAGAAATAATGATGAAATGTTTATGATAAGAATAACAAACAAAACACAGGATTTAGAAAGTCAATGCAGTTTTGCTAAAAGGGCTGACTAATCTAAAAATAACAAGAAAAAAAAGATTAATCAGAAGTCGGCATGTTTAAACATTAAAAAAATTGCATAATCTTGAAAGTAATTTAAACAGATCTTTTGTATGCAGGAAATTTCCTGGGAATTAAGACAAATACATAAAATATTTGTCTAACGAAAACTAAAAAGGATTTGTTTCGTTATGCTCTGCCTATGTTGCTACACAGCAAGCATGGGAAAAAAAAAAAACATCATCTGAAATGGCTATAGGCTGTGAGAATTTGACTTGATTGTGTGTAATCTCACAAAAAGCAGGACACACTTCAGGAAATTTGACTCTATTCATCCTTTTAGCAAAAGCAACCAAGGGAAATTAAACAGAGCAGATAATGAAAAATAACAATATTTTGTGACAGCACTTTTGTAGCGCAAAACAGAAGACAAACAAACAAAAACATACAAATGATAGGGCTTATTTCACATTTAAAGTGAAAAATATGAATACGGTATTGAACTATAAAAAACAAAGCATGCACTCAATTTGTTTTATATTACAGTTCCTTGATCTAATGCCCTATACAATGTATATGTATGTAATATATTTACAATGTCTGTTAAAGGGACTCAGAATTCTGATGCCAATTCATATTGCTTTCTATTTATCGGTGCTAACAGTTTTATCAGAACAGATCAAATGACACCAATTACTGTACATGTTTCCAAGTGTTTCAAATAACACTTGGCAACTTCTAAATAACGAAAGAACGTTTACATTTATCATTTAGATGTTTACAGCAAAATGCTACAGTAATTTATAGACATTTTAACAATGCTTATATTACTTCATTAAGTGGATTTAAATTCATATTTACAGTCCCTTTAACCTTAATCTGACAATAAACACGTATTAAAACAGCTGACATCTATAAAATAAATACATTTTTATGAAAAGTATGAAACATTACAAACTAAATTTAACTGTCCAAATCATTTTATTTTTATTTTTACTGAACATTTATTTTTTATGGTTTATTATTTACAAAATATTGCTACAACTTGGTTATTATGAAATTATTTTATTTGAAATTTTAATCAGTGATTTTACCTTTGTCGAGTAGCCAGTCGTCAACTACTCGACCAAGTCGGTATGGGATTCGCTGTCTAGCAATCGCCAGGCGTTCGTTATCAATGTTGCCTTTAAAGTTTAAAGAGACATTTCAGTGGTTACAATCTGTAGGGTCAAAGGTTAAATGTTCATTCTTAATGCTGGAGCAATACAACTGCACAATCTTTTTATATTAAAAAAGTTTTGTATATTTAAAAAAACAATATTTACAAAAACATTATTTTAACAAACTTCACTCATTTATTCTAATTTAGCCAACAAATTAGGCCTATATTAATTGAAAATAAGTGGACTAGCACGCACATGTTTCATCTAGATTAATAGACCTATGTTATCCACCAACCCAAATCACAAATTTATACATTTCCATTACAAAATCTTGACTCAAATATTTCTATCCCCTTTGTCTTTCCCCTCTATAACTTTTTAACTGGCGTTTAAATTAATTAATAACATCATTTAAATGGATTGTTGAATCAACCGTTTATGGTTTAAAGGACAATTTAACTTTAACATATTACAAATGCCCACCCCATTTATAAACAGCCTAATTGACAAGAAATAATGACCTAATTGCAATACAACAATAAACATAGTAAACAATCACAGCATCTGGTTGGAGGAAAGTCAGAAGACAATGTCAAAGTAGGCACATACATACAATCTTCGATAAAACAGCTTTGACAAAAGCTACGAGTCATGAGGAAGAACGGCTAAATATTGCACATTAATGACATCGGAGAGATTGTGATTACTTTCTCAAAAGTATTGAGAAAATAAGGCAAAAAAAGTGGGACAGAAAGAGTACCTCGAGAAATACCCCACTTTGTGATTGGAGGAGCACTTCGGCATTAATGAGGGCAAACTCTGCATCACCCCTTTGTCAGGGCCAATAACCCCTTCAGAACAGAAGACTTTCAGCAAAGTGCCCCTGTCTCGGAGAGCTGCTCCACTGGCATTGTCTGCACAGATTGAATTCAGTCAGCTCCATTCTTCCGTCAGATTGACAATGTTTGTCCCATCAACTATATTAATTCAGTTCTGGCAGATAAGAGATCCGGTAGCTCACAATGATTGGAGAATAGCTTCGAAGGGGAATAAGTGGCAGAGATGTGAAGGAAAGGAGGTAACTCCGTAACAGATGCACACAGTTGGCCTGATGAAAGGTCTTCGAGGTAAGAAGACGTATTAAAAAGACATTTTTTAATCGAATCAGTTTGAATTACTGCAGAGTATCAGCTACCAGAAAAGGGTTTAAAGCTCGTCTATACAGCTCATGGAATTTGGCTGCGGTTGATTGTGGCCGGTTGGAGCACAAAGGCTTGTGAAGGAGATTTCGTGGAACACTTCTCCCTCAACATTGACGTCGACAGATGCTTTCTGCATTACAAGAAAGACACACAGAGAAACTGGGTATTTGATTTGATGTGGATCTCAGAATTGTAGTTAGTGAGCCACATTTCTGAAACAATGTCCAGTTATCTGATGTGTTGCTGCACATTCGGGACACATTCTGAGCGCACCTAATTTTCATATATCTATACTTTCCCCGTCACATTAAATTGAGTAACATCATGCGAAACAGAGTGCAACCCAAACTCAGCCGTTAAACCTGCACGGCATACATCGTATAAAGGTGAGGCTCAAGATGTACATCTTTAAGAACAGGTGTACACAAAGTAGGGACTATAGTTTTTAGAAAATTTCATTCAAACGAGAGACACTAATGCATTTGTTGGTTAACTATTTTCAGCTGCAGATTAATTCAAGTGTGATGTCGTAAGTGAGCATTTACAGCAGTGGAAGGGTGTCTCTGGGATTGACTTAAATAAGTAAAATAAACTACACTGCCCAGGCTCATGGTAATGAGGGAACATGTCACCCAGTGCACAGTTTATTTTATTGATGTGTTTTTAATAGTTTTTCGACAATAATTGTGCTCCGTGGCCCAGAGGTGTAAATCATAACAGGCTGTATATGCACAGCCAATCCCCGAGCTTCCTCCAGGTACTTTTAGGAACAATTCCATGCTGTTTTTGGTCTTTTCATGGGATTTGTTAACAATAAGAAAAACAGCATATCACCAGAAACCCAAAACTAAACATCTGATGTTGAACAGTATTGTAATAACTAAGAATAACTGAATGATATATTAAACTCATTCTTCAGCGAGAGAATCCCCAAGCTTCCTCCAGGTACGTGGATGTAAACATCCACGTACCTGGAGGAACACACCAGCCTCCAGTTGCTCCCGGCTTATGTAACGTCTCCTTCTGCCTACACTGGATCTCCCTGATCCAAGGCTCCTGGAGCTCTGCACCACCTAATTCCACTAAGCACTGTGCATGATGGAAATATTTCATACAAACAAATTCCTAAACAGACGCGCCCACACACAGCTGCACTTCCGTATCTTTTTAATTGTGTTAATTTAATGAGTAATCCATTGATTGCTGTTGTCATGGAGTATTTATGGGCTTTGCTAAATCCTGCCACCTCCATTTGTCAGTCATGGGGTGTTAGTTACGTCACCTCTCTGTTTCCGGCTACCGTGACACATTATCTGAGGAGAGGTCAGCAGCAAACTGGACTCAGGAGAAATGTTAGCCTCCAGCTGGTGGGAGGACGGAGAGGACGCATGAGTTACGACTGCAGGAGAGCAACACTCATTTCAATAGCTGTGATTAATTCATTATTCATTCAAGTGAACGTCATTATACAATTGCTTGCTTTGTTCCGTAAATGTATAAAAGCATGTTTATCTTTTTGTATTTCATGAAACACTGCTCCGTAAATGTTGTACTACTAGAAAGACAATCTCAGAAAGGCAGGTGTACACACATACAGTAAACACACACGTATCCTCACAACAAGCGGGCCGCTGTGCCAAAATCCCCTAGTTCTGTGCAAAAACATGCTCCACTTTCATAGACAGTAGCGCCTTATCGGTTTGGCTCGGCCCCCCAGTGTAACGCTAAGTCTATCCTTATTCGGAGGTTAAATAAGTGTGGATATAATCAAGGTCTGATCGTGTATTGATCCTCACTATGGGACACCAGAGTGTTAAACAATGCTTTCCCCTGGGCTTCGATGCAGCGGCAGAGCCCATTCATCCTGCCGGCGAGCGGAGCCTGCGACTGCTGCTGAGCGCTGATTTGGTTTGGTATGGGACAGCCCGGCTTATCTCCTCCGCCAGACAGCAGCGATTCAGCTGAGCCGTACCAACTGACCCGCTTTGCCCTCACTCACTTGTTTTCTTTTTTGTTAATAAAGTGGTCAGATAAGGTGGGAGCTTTATCTCATTACAAGCTCTTGGACACTCGCCACATTAAATGAACAAATGTGCAAATGCTTCCACTGTTCATGGAGCCCGGAGGATTAAAGAAGGAGGAACCTACACACATCTCTCACTTTAATTTGTATTATTCCGTTTCCTTCCCCCCCTTACCCTGGCAGCCATTGCACCATTTTTCAGCATGCTCAGTGTTGACTGCACGCACAATGGGCTGAAGAGGCTGGTGGCTGAAACACTGAAGAAACCCGAGCAGATAGGATGAAGCTCTGATGGATAAAGCTTACCCTCCTCCTCTCCTATATCGCACATATCAGACTCCACACCGCAAGGTGGAAAAACAGGACAGAGGATGAGATCAACAGAGGGGGCAGGGCTGCACAGATAGGGGTAAAAAGGACAGAAAAAAGACGGAACTGAGAGCTGAGGGGAGTGCAGGGAGAGACAGAGAGCTCTGTAAGTGCACCATGCTCTGATAGCAGTAAAAGAATAGGGCCAGGGACTTCTCCATTATCTTTGTGCGCAGCGAGTGTTCATTGGGTGCTCTGATAGGATACCGCGCCGTACCCTGCGGGCCTGGCAGCGCCATTGTGATGGTATTACTTCCACGGCCAAGACTCGGGAGAAAGGGCTGAATTTTGTTGTTGCTGCCCCGCCTTTTGTGTGTGTGTCCACTACAAAATAAAAGCGGGGCAAGAATAAAGAAAAGATTTACCAAACAACAACAAATAAAAGGCTAGTTATGTGTCTGTGTTTAGCATTTATACTGTAGATCCTAGTAATTGTGCGAAAGACTTTTAATGACTCATAAGTATGCAGCAGTATGACACTTTGTAATGAGATTGTGAGGGCAGCAATGTAGGCCCTGGTTGAAGCAATTATTTCCTTGCTTTGAGAATGATCGCTCCCTCTCATATAATCTCCTGCTCTCTGTAATATTCTCACTCTCTAGCCATCAATTTTATCTTTGCTGTCTACTCTTATTATAATCACTGTTGTTCTGTGAGTGGCCTAAGAGTGGCTGGGAGCTGCTATTATGAGTGTGTTAGAGGCATACATGGATACTAATCAAACTACATGCAAGCTGAGAGAATAATGGCACTGTGTGCTGGGGGTGAAGGGAGGAACTGCACAGTAATTGTGATTGGATGTAATTAGTCTGCTACGAGTCTAATAAGGTAGCTAGATTTGGCATTGTCACTGATGCATGATTGGGGAGGATGAGATTGGTCATTTCTCCCCTGCAGCATTTACAACTCAGCACTTATCATACGAGGAATTAATTATCTATCTTTATACATTTCACAAGAATTAGAGACTTTTTTCCCCATACAACATGTTCTCCACCAAGATAAGACATACTGCTTAATGTTTTCAATTACCAGGCATTAAATAAATTATTAACTTTGAAAGTTACGGGTTGCAAGTGATCTTGAGTGATAGGGTTTTACCAAGTGGTTAATTTTCTATTGAGCTGAAGCCAACTCCATTATATTTCCCTCTGAAGTATGACATCCCTTAATAAGAGACAATTATGTGTCCCATCAATTTCAGTGCTGCACAAAAAAGAAGTAGTTTTCATCAACTTCCGCTAGTTTATGAGCAGCACATCTGGATGTATCTTGGGGACTGATGGTGTTTGTTGTTTGAAGATTGAGATTTTAGCATCGAGGCATTTAACCCTGCTGTGCATTCTGCCATGTCCGCAACACGTCAAAATCCATTAGCTTCCATTTCCACCTGAGGCAAGCAGCAAAGATTGAGTCCCAGTCATAAAACCCTCTTTCATTTGGATGAATGCACTGGTCATCGCTAAAAAGGTCACCAAACATTAAGCAAAGCTGCAAAAGGGGAGAGACGGGTTGAATTTGTCTTCTGTTTGTTCTGCTGAGTTTGTCACTTTATGCACGTTCACAATCTAACAAATGTGGATTTGGGGGTGCAGTTCTTAGAGTAAGCATTACTATGCAGTCATATAGTAGTCACACTTCTTCCATACTCTATAGATTTTGTCAAAGCCTTTCAGCAGTTAAAAAAAATGCAATTTCAACAACACAAATGCAGTGGCATTTAAATTCATTTTGACACAACTAATATCTTGACATTCTGCAGAAACATACCAGGGTTGCTGAGTTGTTTTCCATTTCCAAAAGTAGATTATTTCATATTTTCCCAAACAAAAATAATGACATATCTTGCATGTTCCCCAAAATGAATCTCCACTTAGACACAGTTCCATGTTTATATTTTACCTGTTCCCACTACACTAGAAAAGCAAGTGCCAGTGTATGTATTTCCGTCATAACAGGTGGAACTTATAACATATGTTATACTTTCAATTAAATCACTGAATACTCATTTCATGGTCATTCATCTTCATTAGTAATCACAGAAAACCAATGCAACTTCATTTTTGTCGATATTTAATTGTGGTGTATGCTGTGAAAATTATTAAAATGTAAATGCATATTCATGGTTAAATGTAACTAATCAGCTGCCATCTCATTCTGAATAAGAAATAGATCTATTAAAGGCATTCACTGAATTTGAGTAGGTTATTAAAGGTGTGTCCACCCTGTTGCCCTAATTCAATCATTCTTCTGTATTGGCAAGGAAATAAATATTGAAAAGGCACACGATAACTTGCCACAGTAAAAGTTGTAATTTGTCTGTAAATAGTCTATTGATTTTCTGTTCTAGGAGCATAAACTGTAGGTGGTTGATTTATTTGTATGGGACATATAATGCAGACATGTTGACAGGGTGGGTGGATGCCCTGTAATACAGTTTATATTTTAGACTATGGCAGAGCTTTAGTGCCTCCATTTACACTGACCTGGGTTGTTTAACAGTATTGATTAATGTAAAGTGATACACATCAGAGATGAGAAAAAAACTCAACAACACGTGTATTATTTGGAAGAACTGCTGGAAAAAGCACATGCCAAGTCAACATAAGAACATCCTAAAAGACAAAGCATTACTTGTTGGCTTGATAATCTCTTGGTCATGTTATCACTTTTTAGCAGAAGCAGATGTAATAAAGACAAGTGGGTGACTCACCTGTGGGGTAGCGCTCAATGACTGGCAGGTCATCCACCTGCAGAGTGGCATTACCCCCACTCCTCGTAAACTTCACTATATGGTACTTTCCGTCATTTACAAACTTTGACGTGTCCTCAATATTAATGTCATCTGTTCCGACATTAAATACAACGGCAATATTTCCTTTTTCCTGAAAAGAGAAGAACACAGAAAAGAAAGAAAAAACCTTTTAGTGACAATAAACTTGACTGCTTGGAAAGCAAAGTGTTGCTAAGGGACTATTCGTAAATTATTATATTTTCTTTAGCTTAAGGGAGGGTTGTCTAAGTTTTTTTTGGACAGTGGAGAAGGTTCAAAAGTGATTCATTGTTATTTCTTTATCACACCATTAGTCATTATCATTTAGCTGGTGCAACCTTGACTTTATTCTACATCCTAACAAAGCAGAAATACCATGTACAATTTGTCCAAATATGGTCACGTGTCAAGTCACAGTTCTTGGTTAAAAAATAAAGAACAGCTGTAAACAGGACACAAATTCATCCACACACCATAATAACATATATATGAACTATTATTTCTAAGGAGAAACCATCTTTTTTTTAGATACACCTTGTTTTGCTTCCTATTATGATGAAATATGAATTTACATTATTAGTAATTCTCGGAAGAGAATAAAGTTCATAATGTCTATATAACTCCATGATTGACTTACAGCATATACATAAATGAATTAATGAATTAATATATGTAATAAAGTCACCTTGTATAAAGCACTCATTGTTCATTAGCTGTACTGCTCTTTTTAAAGTAGGAAGTCCAGCTTAATGAAAGGAGGCATACGGTTACTGCTTCCTTGGCCTGAAGCCCATTTTACACATACGATGCTTGTCCAGTCCAGAGGACGAGCTGGGTTGGCAACGACATTTACCAGATTCTAAACATAATGTAACAAACCAAAAAGCTATTTTATTCAGAAAAGCCTTGAAACTGTTCAATAATGTTAAACTCTTAAAACATACTAAACACAATCATGATGAAACAAACAATATGGAAGGAAGGACATTTAACATGAAGTCATTAGTGTAGCTGTTTCCTCGATGGTGTTGCTGTGGTCCTATGGGGTTCACATCTGTCACCGCCTAGAGCAACACAGCATTAACATATGCTCTCTTTGAGGAATGTGCATATAAAACACACCGCAGGCCGATTACTGTATGGATTATTGCCTTGGATTGTAAACCCTACTTAACATACTGTATGTGTTCTTAAACATGGTATTTCTCTTTAAAAAAATAAATAATAATAAACATTTAACAGCTTTGCATACTGTGCATTTGGTCCACTCTTGTTTTTAGTCCATGCATTAAATAGTTAGTGGTTAGGAGTATCCCTCGAGCTCCAGTGCTTGATGTACCTGTTGTGGCCTTCTGTCTGATGCTGCCATCTGGTTCTTTAAAAAAGACAATCTATTTTTTTCCTTTTTTGTTTCAGCCATTCATCTATCACATGCACACAAACAAGCTTTTGTGCCTCCCTTTCAAAATACTGTAGACACAACCTTAGCGTCAATTAAAAGGCCTCAATGTAGCTTCAGAGCTCACAGAAATGATATCATCGAATCTGTTTGTGTTCACGGAATTCATTACACTGCAGTGAATACTGGCATCATTACACAGAGAGCATCATTCATAAGCACATTGGTAACATGAAGGGAATGTCTCACAGGAAGTTTGAACCCAGCTTAGCCTCAGTCTCCTCAGGTCCACATGCTATGGGTATCTACTCTGATAAGCTCCAGGATATGATCACCGACTCGGAAATATACTGCTGAATGCAGTTAAGATGTTGGTGCAGCCTCTCTTTCTGCTTATGAGCTGCAGTGAAAGGAGCATCTGGTTGGAGGCTCAACCGACTGGAGCAGCGCAGCATTCTGCATGTCATTATCCAGTCAGCTCAGCCACTTCTCTCTCTTGTTCTCTATCCTGCTCTCTCTCTCTCTCTCTCACTCTCTTGCTCTCTCTCTTGTTCTCTCTCTCTCTCTCGCTCTCTCAGAATCTTTTTCGAGCTAGTCACACGCACCCCCCCCCCCCCGCCACACGCACAAACACACACACATACACACACCCCTCCCAAAACACACATACACACACACACACACTGTGTTTCTCTAAAAGTGCAGAATGAGTCGAGCACGTCTCAAGAGCCACAAGCTAAAGTGCAATTAAAACCATTTGTAATGTGTCACACCACGTTACCAAAACTAGGACAATTGTATGCTTTGCAATGTAATTTCAACAGATTATATAATCTGATGCATTAAAGCTACAGCACTAACGCAATTTACTGACTCCTTGGGGGCATAAACACCAATCCCCAAAAAATAGAGAGCAGATGGCTCCAGTGCTCATGTCAGGTTTTCACAACTGAATGGGCACATTTTGTAGTAAAACCTTGTGTTGGCTGCAATCAGGTTAAAAGATTGACCCTCTTCTCTTGAAGCCCTTTAGCAAGACTAACTGCAGCAGGAGGCAGCAGATACCATGAGGCCCTGCCATCATCTGACCTCACACCAAAGATGATTTTCACACAAAAAAGACTATATTTTAAGTACTTGACTACAGTAAGATTTCACCTGAAACTAGAATCTGCGATTCCAAAGGGCAACTTTCCTTCAAGGACTACCACACACATTAATATATAACTTTTTAGTATCATTGCTCTTGGAAAAAAAGAGAAGAGACAGAAAAAAAGTTTTAGTGGAGGGACCAACCCAATTAAAATCCTGCTTTTACAGTAATAGCCTCCTTCAATTGACTTTTAATGTTCCCCACGGTCTCGTTAATAAATTTACTGCATTTAGTCACAAACTGCCAAATAAAATTTCCATATCATAAAAAAAGCCTTCACAATCTTGAAAGATATGAAGAGGTAGATGAAAGGAGGTGACAGATAAAGGACACAAAGCCAACATATTCAGGCAGTCAGATATCAGATGAAAGATTTAAAGAGATATTTCTTTCTGGCTGAAAAAATTCAGTTATATTTTTGACAAGTTTCTCCCAGATTAATGTGATTAACTTTGAGTGGTATTGCCTCGGCCCTCTGAGATAGGGCTGGCATTTGCTTCAAACATAAATGTAGATATTTTTTAAAATAATAATCCTAAACATTTGAGTATTTCTTGAAATTTGATCGACTTACTTAGATTCTCACAGAGAGGAGTCTAATCCTGGAGCTCTAAATGGATGCGGCTTATGTCGGCGTGTGATTGATAGCTGCTGAATAAACCCGATCCAGTGCACAATCTTAGGGCTGCTAACTTGGTAAGCACTGCTCCCCACAGGTATGCGCCCCTGGGAACATACTGTATGGTGCAAACATAGCGCAATCGAAGAACTCAGCCCTGCCTGACACTCCGCACGCTGCCTTGATTAATTTGCTCATCAAGCTGCAATACAGTTTAATTAACTGATGAAGTTGATCCACCATTCTCCTCTAATCTGTTCTTTTTTATGCTTCTCTTCCATGCAGCTGGAGGGCGGAGTAGCTGCCGTAATACTTAGGGTGTCAGTTTCTCGTTAAAACTCCCCATCTGCACTCATTATACAACCACAGAGATGCTTGTTTCACCAGCTATAAAGCAGCAAAACGGCCTCTGCAGACAAAGTGGGTTTTTTCCCTGTAATTATTAGGAACACAGAGTAGAATCGTTATTTTTTCTACCTTCTTTTAATCATGTCAACAAACTATGTTTGAATAAATATGTGTTAAATGCGTAGTTTTTCAATACGTATCTATGTTTAAAAAATAAACCCAGATAGTCTGTCGTTCATAATCTGCTTGAGGCTAAAACAAACCAAGTGCTTAAGAGTTACAGAGCGAGTTGAATGATCCACACGTTTGGAACGGTTTACTGGAGCGAGCATATTTCCCCTGCCCACGTTAAGACAATGTGGAAAAAAAGAGAGTGAGAAGTGGTATTGGAGATGGTGTTGGACATCCTCTCCAATCTTTTGAAAAATGAACACCGCGGTGTAGGCTGTAATGTTTCGCTTGTTTACGAGTCATTCATGTTGACAACCATTGTGCACCCGTCACATTTCATATCTCACCAGGACGACGCCACGGGACTGCAAGACATCTCCCTCCGGTGAACATGCCTGTGAGGGGGGGGGGGGGGGGTCTGTTGACTGGTGGGAGAGCACCTCCGTCATCCATTCAGTGTGTGCTATGGTGTGTGTGTATGTGTGTGTCTCTGCGTGTGTGCTTTGAGGGGATACTGTGCTCCCGCTGCAGAAGCTAAATGTCTTAATGTAGCTGGGGCCAGCAGACTGTTTTGTTCACCTTATCTTTTAATTACCTCTGACAGTCTTCCGCTTCTCCTTTTTTAGAAAAGCCTAGTTATTGAAATTACAGAAGTAATGGAATATTCAGAAAAGGCAATATTTTGGTCCCCACTTACAGCACTTAGTCCATACACTGTACATAGTGCAGTAACTCATCTCTAACATGTAATTATGGTTTCTCAAACATATGTTTATGCAGTCAATTCATAAGAAACCTTAAGGCAGTATAGAACCACTTCTATGGGGTTGCAGAAACTAAAAGTTCAGCCTTGTACGATACATTAATTCCATAATACTACAAACAACTTAATTATGTTATGGACTATGACACAACTACAGTATATATCTATAGAAAACCAGGGGAGTATATATTAAATTTTATATTCTTCAATTTTATTGAAACTCAAAATCTTAAGAAATCCTGATCACAAAAAAAAATCATATACACGCTGCAGAGCCTTATTGTACTTATACTAATACACAGCCCTAATATACATTGATTTATTTGGAGATTACTAAAACCACAGCCATGTTTTCCAAAGACTGGTGAAGTTTATGTATTTCTTGCTTCTTAGTTCTTCGACTTGGTTTCACTATTTCCTTAAAGCGTTTTTATTGCGGTGAGGTATAAGTGAGTTTCTGGGAGCTCAGCTTATTTCAAAATCAAGTCCGTCGGCTAAAGTGCCTAATTATCTGTGAAGTTGGCTTGGAATTGTTTCCATTGCTATCAACTCTCTTAAGTGGCTTTCTTCACCAGAGCTTCATCAAATACTTCAAGTTAATAAATCATCAAGTCAGCCGCAGCGGCTGTTTGACGTAGGGCACCAAGAGACACACCTCTATTGTACCGTTAGAAATGAAATAATACAAAAAAACATCAATTCATGCCTAGAGGGAAGCAGCACTTTTTGTGTGAGATATTGCAAGAAAACATAGATAACCTTTGAGTGTTTTTACACAGGGGGAATGAATGCATTCAAAATACAGTGTTATACTCATTAGTGGTACAGTAGCGCTGTAGTTCAGAAGTTCACATTCAGTCTGAAGTGTCCATAATGGGAGCTGGACAGTGGGAGCTGGACAGTGGCACTTTTGAAAAGCTGCAGCTAGTTTAGTTTCATTCTCCCTTGAAATGTCATTTAGCTGTCAGTGAAAGTCTTTCTCTGTCTTTGACACATTTCATCAAGGCAGGTCAACCGATATCTGAAATTGTGTTCCCTCTGACTCAAAGAAATCAATTCAGGTTTCAGGTGATTCTCCCGTCCGTCCACTTGTGACGGTTGGCCCGCAGTCTGGGTGAGTTGACCTTCATCTCTGTCCTCTCTGCCAGGACTTCCTGCGTCCCTCTGAGCATACTCAGAGTCCAGCTCACTTCATCTGTACAATGCATACAGCACGGCTCTCTGGCTCGTTTGGGGATAGGGCAACCACCGTAGTGAGAGATGGCGAAGGGCTCAGGTAGAGCTGGGGACATATGCCTGAAGGAAGGGGACATATGCTGACTGACCCTTTCTCCTCAGGACCAGACTCCCAGACACTCGATATGATAAAGATACACATCATGACTAACGCTGTGTCATGTCTACTCAGATCGTCTCTAATTCAGAGGGAATATTAAAACAGATGTGTAAGGTCTACCTGTCTACATTTATACACTGAAACCTCAAAATCATGAACTGTGCGAAGCGGTGCTCTTGTTTTTATGGTTTTTACATAGCTAGGTTTCTTGTTTTGAGATAATTTCTTATTAATAGACAATCCCTTCTTGTTCGACTGAAAACTGTTCCACTATGCTTTCTCACCGTGGGAGCT
This sequence comes from Pseudoliparis swirei, assembly GCF_029220125.1. NCBI lineage: Eukaryota > Metazoa > Chordata > Actinopteri > Perciformes > Liparidae > Pseudoliparis > Pseudoliparis swirei. Next base: position 9,957,561 of record NC_079404.1, read on the forward strand.
CCTCGTGTAATTATGACAGGTTTGCAAATCTCGTAAAAGGTGTCACACGCATTTCACCCCAGTGATGCAGAATCACACTCTTAACATAGTTCAGATGAACAATGTCTCATTTCCATAATCATAGGATTGTCTATTCAATTTATAACCATGTCATTATTGGCGTGACTGATATAAATAATAATGAGTTCACAATACGGAAAATGTGTCATCTTGACTGGCATGAAAAAAACATCTATGGATTTGAGGTCACACATTCGTAAATATGAGCGGAATAGAGTCCAACCAAAGACTATCTTCTTTGAAAGTAGACATTCATTCTGACATTTAAACTCTCGAAAATTTTTTCTCATTGCTCCACTTTGGGTTCAGTTTGAGATAAAAACCCTGGCTGGAACTAATGCAACCAGCAAAGTTCGAGTCTTTCCTCATAGCTTCAGTCAAAGTGGTAGAATAAAATAAATGGACTCCGAGCATGAAATAACTCTAAATCTGTTATAAATTTCACCTGTGTGATCTCGCTCATAAGGAGAGCTCTGTATGTATGCATGTATGTATTTATGTATGTATGTATGTACAGTATGTATACACACACACAACAGTTATAATGTATTTGATTGATAGTACGGCCTGAAAAAGAATTGGCTAAACAGAACAACATACATCACAGCAAAGCTTCCCACTAGACCCAAAGAAAGACAGACTCCACACCACTTTTAGTACCTCCACCTCAAAAAGTACCATGTTTACCAAGTTCCTTTTATTCCCCATATACTACATTTCTAGCGTTGCAACTAATATTGCCTCATTATTTTTGTTGAGGAAGAAGAAGCCTCTTCCAATTGAGAGTGAAATAAAAATAGCGTGACTACTGTGACCTGTGAATCAGCACCACAGCCCCCATACTGCAGATATATGCTCCACTATAGGCCCTTCAGAACAAGACTACCATGTTGTTGGATTTAGAGAAGTGGATGTCTCCCAACTATCTTGTACAGCTCCATTAACGGGTAAAGTAACAGTTACATTTGGCACCAGGAGCTAGAAATTCAGGAGCTAGAAACTCTTGCCTGTTACATTAGAGCCTCTTCAGGAATAGCCTTGAAAAGAGAAAACAGCTTGAGGCATGAACATATCACTCCATCTATGTGTGTGAAATGTAATACATTATGTTTATATTAGTTGTTCAGCCTCATACATTATTTTGTGCTGTAAATTCGCCATTTATGGTGTTAATTGTCAGTAAAGAAAAATCTTTTATTACAACAAACAGATGGGTTGTTAATAAAGGTTGGAGGTTTATAAGGTTTTTGCCAGTGAGGGGGCAGTAGAAATACAGTTACAGCAACAGTCATAGGCATATAGCACTCACAAGAGAAACCTATGGTTAAGGTTATCTTGCATACTGAATATCTACCGCCTATATGTATATATTGCCAGTGGCTGTCATTTAATTGTGTTGAAGGATACTTTTTCCTCAATGAAAACCCTGGAGTTCTTGTTTTCTAATATTTTCACTGGGAAACTATTAAGCCTTAAAATTGCACCCATCAATCAAGAGGTTTTAAAGGATGCAACAAGCAATTTCATGGATGACATTTCAACTTCTCCAACATTATTCCCCACGTATTATTGTGCCATTTCATTCCTTTATCCAGCCCAGTTTCTGTGATTCCAGCGTCATAGACACAAAAAGTCCCTCAGTGCCTTCTCTCTTATTCATTCCTTGTCTTCTAATATCAATTTAGCTCAAACTGATTTTCCTATTCCCACTCTGAAGCAAGTGCATCTCAGAAGAGTAGTCCATTAAAAGATCTGGAACAAGAGATTTTAAGTTATGACAAGGACTATGTTTTACCTAAACCTCAGAGGAATGAACCTTGCCCTAGATTTTTCACTTTATGGATGACTATGGTTGCTTTCACATTCTTTAATGAAATGTAATTCAACACCATTGTGGCTGCTATAAGGCCCCATTTTTATTTTTGAACAATGCCTGGCAGATGAAGGGCTTCAGCGAATGTGGGGCAGCCGAGAAGAAAAAATGGGTAAAGATCTATTTGTGATACAGAATCAAGCCTCCCTGTTCCCTGTAATGGATCCTCGACTTGCAGGCAAAAAGGTGAGTTTAATCATTTTAATCAATCAAAGCTGAGCGCATGAAAGGATGTGATATGAATCATTAGTAAGAGAGCTGAAAGTGCATCTTTGAAAGAAAATTCAGTGCAAGAAAAAAGAAGAGACAATATTGATTTTCTTCATATAGAAAAACAAGTATCGTAATATTGATTCCTAGTTACAGAACAAAATCAAAGCAATCCATACTTTTGACTACAACTGTCTCCCATGTATACTATTTGGCTACAATACAAATATTGTAACAGCGGTAGTCAGACACACAGGACAGTGTGTGTTTGACTATCGCTTCACACTCAGAAACCAAGAAGAGATTTGCGATACCGAAAAGAAAACACATTAAAATTATCAGGAGAGATAGACGTGAAAAGTGTGATTTCTGCGGTTTATGTAGTATTACCGAAAGCTATTTTTCTCAGTCCAGTCCTCAAATGCCTGTCTGCTCTGAGCGATATCTTTTTAAAACACAAGGGAGCCTGACACTTGGACAAAGCACCCTAAAGAGATGGGATCAGTGTCTTTATCCCCAGGTCCAGCAGCTCTTTTTTAGTCTCTCTGTACTTATGGATGCATTCATATACTGCTGAAGGTTGTGAGGCAACAATATGGCTACCTGACTTGAACCAGGTGTATTAGAGTACTTTGAGTTTTAGTTGTTGCCATATTTGTGTACTGACGTCTAATTTCTGTTAGGCTGTTGAGTAACCGCAGCAATGGTTTTCTCTCTTAGACCACCCAAAAGCCATCAATGACTTTCTGCAGTTGGCCAATCACAGGCAGCCGCTGAACCTCAATGGGGGCATATTCTGCTCATTTTCAGGTTCTTACTGGTATTTTGGGTTCATACTAACAAACAGGTTAACATGAAAAACATCGTTTTTCTCATATACCTGTATTGACGCTCGGTTTTAGCACCTGTCTCTTTAGGCCCTCCTAGTAAGAAAAGAACAGTCTGCATAATAATATGGCGCATCTTTGCAAGAGCAGTTTTCAAGCCGTGGGTGGAGATAGTCAGATGGGGGCGAGGATATTATAATCCTCTTGCAAAGAGGCCAGCATGTGACAGATGAAGGGGAACCAAATCTGAATGGCTCGTTAAATCACATGTTTTTTTATGACCTAAAAAACACACACAAATACAGCACACACACAAATACTGGAACGTCATGGAACGTCATGTGTGGAACAGTGTGTGGGTTGTTAGGAAAAAGCTTTTTCAGAGAATGTCCTATTTAAGCTTTTATTCATGTTGATTTGTCTGCTGGACAGTAGGTTTCAACCAAAAGAGACGAACATAAAAAGTTAAGTACAAAATTTGCAATACAATCTTTTTATACCCACACCCACGCACACACACACACACACACACACACACACATATACTGAGTGAACAGCCATCAACACCTGCCAGCTTCCTCTGCACACAAGTTTTTAAAATGCATCTCGTTCCTCCATCTTGTGGCAGGCTGACATTATGGTGTCGAAGAAAATGCCTGTTAGGGCCACCGAGCAAGGTGACACGTCTAGTCAGGAGCCGTCATTATGAGCCAGTCATGAACTCAAATACATTTACAGAAAATGGCAGAAGCAGTGCTTTTCTTTTTCTTCACTCTCCAAAATTAACACACTACCACTGCAATCATCAGCATCGACCTTAAATTGATCTCAAACACCTTAATCAAGAATGAGATGCCTCATCCAACCCACTAAATTTCAGAATTTGTGGGTTTTGTAGGTGGTGCGAAATGGATTGTGTCCAATTATTCTCACTTGCCATGTGTTAGGTGTTCCTCACTGCACCCACAATAAGTGACGTGGCGTGAACATGTACAGATGGAAACGCCGCCAGTGGTAGAGGCAGCCGTTCTGGTTGGTGAGGACAGGTGCACACCATGTGACAGATATGAGGATGCTCGTTAGCTGACCAGGCACTTTCATCTGAGTTCCACGGCTGTTGTGGTGCGGATGTGTTTCTTCCCCCCTTTGCTTAAATGTTCAGATGCTACAACATGTGGTACAAAGAGGTTTAGCTGGGGATAGAAGTGAACAGCGCAGCACCGACAATGTTTCACAGTGATCTACGCCTTTTTAAACTAGTTTCTGTGTGTTTGGGGCTCTGCTAAACGATATCTCGGTATGATCGATTCATGCAGTGTACAATGGTAGCTACTGGTGACAACACAATGGCGCTGAGTGGCTAACTCTTTCCCCTGAGATGTGGCCGTTCATGCCACCGCCTCGTTCGTCTTCACAGAGTCCATGTTGGTTATTTGATATTCGTCGATTGATTATCATTAGTGGGACTGAGTTTTGTAACTCTGCACCGTGTAGCAATTGAATGGTCAACTAAACAGGGTATTGACACATTTGAAAAGTCGCATAATAAGGAAGCCAATTACATTTGCCCTAACATGACAAAATTGATTAAGGCTGGCTCTTGGGTTGCATCAACAACACATTGATGGAAGAATAGCGTGTGATCCTCGGGGCACAGTCGTATATTTTTTGATTACGTAGCACAATCTAATGAGACGATGTCATTTCACCAGTGGCTTTGTTTGCATAACAATATATATTCCTTCCATTCTGTCATTGGTTTTCTTAGATTTTGACCCCAAAAGCCAGCTCTGACTGTCTAGAATCAAACAGAAGGTATAAACAAACAGGATAACACTGACCATGGCATTTTTGCAGATTCCTCAAGTTTTGAGGTCAGTTTTTTAAAATTCATTCTTCTACTACTAATTCTAGTCTTACTGCAATTGGTGGACTGTTTTTCTGGACTGTGGTCCATTGTTTTTCTGAGCTCCTGGTTTTGGCACATAAAGGAGCGGCTCCTGCTGGTGGTGACATTAGAACAGGGCAGTCATGCGTTGCTCCAGTTCACCTTACAACCTGCCAGACAGAAAGACCAACACGTTTCGTGAGGCCTCTCTAGAAGTTGTGGCGGCCAGGATATGGAAGAAAAGTAATTTGCTGATACCCTTCCCACCCACAGTTTACCTAATTTCTCCAGCCAGGGCAATTTCTCCAACCTGTCCAGAGATAGGGAACACAGCTCAGCCTGCTGAGAGGGCAGACTTGATTTGATTCCCTTCTGGGCCTGCTGATAGCTCTCACCAAAGTGCCACCCATTCCTGTTGATAATAACTACTGAAGCCGTATTGATGTTAGCAAACTATCCTGACCTCTGTAACCTTTCGAATAAATCACCAAGCATATCAAGTTGTTACAGAGTATATAGACATGTAATATTAGCATCACATACAAATGCAATGGTTGGTTAGTTACAGAGTACTAATATTGTGGTCAGTAATTAGAGATTCAGAGAGGGGGCTTGATCCATACAATGTTCATCTCCATTTCAGCATGAATATGTAAACTGCAGCTATGTTCTGGGAAAACAGGATTTGTAGGGGCCAAGGCAAGTGATGAAGACTTGTGTCAGGCCAAGTGAGCTGGAACTGATGGTGCACATAATTAATGGTCTGAAATAGACTGAGAATTAGTGCTGGGCTGGGATGTTAATTGACTATGATACTTGGGCTGGTGCCTCTCAGCTTGAGGCTCTTACTCTTCCTCCCCCCTCTATCACTTTGCTTCGATTTTTGCTGTGTCCTATTTCTTCCATTACTCAAGATTTTCAAGATTTCAAGATTTCAAGATGTTTTATTTGTCACATACACACACAGGGTGTGAAATGAAAGAAACAAATGCTCAGCAGGAATGTGCAAAGCACAAAACATTTACACTATTTAATAAAAAAAACAACACAATATGTGTGTGTGTGTGTGTGTGTGTGTGTGTGTGTGTGGTGTGTGTGTGTGTGTGTGGTGGGCAAGTGGGTGTGGGTGTCCTGGGGAGGTGGGAGTTCTGGTTGTCAGGCCTGAGGACAAAGAAAAGAACCTGAGTCTCCTCTCTCTCTCTCTGTTCTTGACAACTGGCGCCTGCAGGACCGCAGCTGCTGAGCCTGTCAGTTGACAGGGGAGGTGAGGGGTTCATCCTTCCTGAGCTGATCCTGCACCTCTCCTTGCGTTCCCCTGATTTTGCCTCCCACTCAATTCCCCTCTCCCTTTTTCAATCTTATTTTCCAAGTATATTATCTTTTCCTTGTCAGTCTCCATTACCTTGAAGATATCTGGGACTTCAAAAACAGGGAAGGAAAGACGTGTGATGCACACATGTTGAAGCAGCCACCTACACAAACTTTGCAAGCCTCGGCTGTCTCTCCTGCGGGACAGAGAGGTCTCTGTGATGATGCCAGAGTTGAAACAATAATAGGACTACCTTGCTAAAAAAACACATAGAACTGAAAGTTAACAATAGATGGTTACTGTGACATTGTGTTGCTACCACCTGTTTAGCATCCTCTTCCATAATTCATCTGTTTAAATAGATGACCTGTGCAACTCTGGAGCATGGGTTTGGGGAAAGTTGTGCACTATAAATATGCAAACAAGGTCATACATAAGCTGGGTTCAGCATTTTCTTCAAGCTACAATATAGTTGTTCCCTTCCATAGACATTTTCACAACCTTCGCAATACTGCACTAGGACAACAAGTAGTTAATTTATTTTAGTAGTTCATTTTACATTTCTCATCATGCAATATTAGCATCTTTCATTGGACTATCCTTGGTCAGTATGCTCACTTTTCTAAAATAAAATATCCCGTTAAAAATAAGTGAAATAATTAAAAATAACAATAACTTATGATAACAAGTATAACTAGAACGGGCACTCGGTAGAGCGCATACCTTCGCATATCACAAGATTGGGCATTGAATTATGAACATGTTGGCATTAGTTGCATGCCAATTGGATACAAATTGACCGCGCTATGGTAAAAAGAAGATTTTGACCTTTTCATGACCTTGACCTTTGACCCGATCGATCCCAAAATCTAATCAAATGGTCCCCGGATAATAACCAATCATCCCACCAAATTTCATGCGATTCGGTTTAATACTTTTTTAGTTATGCAAGTAACATGCATACAAATAAATAAATAAATACACGGCGATCAAAACATAACCTTCCGCATTTTCAATGCAAAGGTAATTAACAGTACAGACACTAAGACCTCGTGAGTGTTATGTGTCAGGAATACATTTAACAGAAACGCTACTCACACTCTTCCAATTGACTGCAAGCCTGAATGGTCTGAAATCATCTTTTTGTATTTATTTATATTTTACTTGGTATTTTTTAATATACTCTATACACTAAAAGAAATAATATTACGATAATTTAATGTAAAGAATGATGCTATTCAATGTCTGACATATTCAATAAGAAAACATAACATGCATTTGGGCTAAAGTATCCCTTATTATTTTCGGGGTGGGAGGGTACTGTACACATGCAAATGAATACAGAGAGTATTTAGTGTGGCCTACAGAAAACGTAGGCTACACAATACTGTTCCTTCCTCCTCTGCTCCGATTGCAAACAGCTGAATACCGGTCTGCTCTGAGCATATTCTCCATACTTCATACAGTAAGAAGCATGTATGTATGTCTATGTGTGTGTGTGTGTATCTGTGTATTGATGGTTATTGGATATAATTCTGTCCATCCTGGAGAGGGATCCTCCTCTCTTGCTCTCCTGAAGGTTTCTTCCCTTTTTCCATTATGAAAGTTTTTTTTTCTATTTCTTGGGAGTTTTCCCTGATCCGATGTGAGGTCCTGGGTCATGGATGTCGTATGTGTACAGATTGTAAAGCCCTCTGAGGTACATTTTTAATTTGTGATATTGGGTCAGACAAAATAAACTGAATTGAATTTAGTCGAATTTTGTTGACTTTAAGTGGCAATCAAAACTAACTCCGGTTCTGTGGCCAATAGGGTTGCTTTTATTTAGTGGTTGCAAGCACATTGCACATGTAATGCACGCACGTCTCTTTCTGTTGTGCGTCAGTCAAAGAGGGCGGATAGCCTGATGATTTTGCGGAAATCAATTTGGCAACAAGGCGGGTGATAATTTCAGACACGGCCTAAAATCATTATTACCATAATCTGTGTGTGAGAAAGATATTCCTTCAGTGACAGAAGTAACATACAAATTATTCAGCTGCATTTCATAAGTGCAGTTTTTAAAGAGGCAGTTAGTAACTCTTATTTTTTTTGTTTTAAGGGAAGATGTTTTTTGTACATGTATTTGTATGCTAAACACATGTCTTCAATGATTATAGAGTAATTCTATCTGTCATCACAACAACCACAACCAAACTCACAGCATATCAGATACTGCCTAAACTTCTAAACCATCATGTATCGCTTGCCTCTGTGCCTGACTCTCAGGAATTGACTGGTGATGGAGAGGAGGAGAAGCAGAAGAGAGCAAAAAGAAAAGACTGGAGTGAATGAGGGAAGTGCATGAAGGAAAAAAAAGAGGAAGACAGATCAAAGCAAGGCTGGAAAGAGAAGAAACCTGATAACAGGGAAGGTGGAAAAGTATAGAGAAGGCGGGAGCTAAGAGAAAGGGAATTCAAGGAATTAAGGCAAACAGCTGGTCTGTAGGGAATTGGCTGGATTGAAGGTATAATTTCAGCCCATCACTCCATCAGAGATTACATCGTGTCCAGATGTCTGGCTGTCCACACGCAGAGAGCAATCACTGTCATCCCAATACCTCCCCAATCACTACCCATTACTCTCTCTCTCTCTCTCAACCACAGATGCTTGCTTCCCCGGCTACACGCGTTGCCTTGGTGATGATCCCTCGGACATCACACTGTCATGGAGGTCTCACCTGTCACTGCACATGAGCATTACCTTCCTTATTACTGAGTTTTTATTTTTTTTACGTTGGCCACTGTGGCTGAAGCAGCCGCTGGCCAGAACGTGGGAAGGCCGCCATTGACTTGTAACGCTGAAGGACAGGCTGAGGTTGGAGGCCTGAGGTTGTGGGGCTGAGCTTGCACAGGCAGTCGGGGTTTAAAGGCTGCTGAGTTCTGAGATAGCTCCGCATACAGAGGCATTTATCATCAGCAAGCTAACTGGCTTCTCTGAAAGCAGTTCAGGCGAAAAATTAACAGCTGCCATGGCTGCGCTCACCATTCTACCCCACCATTTGTTCTGCCTTTCACCAGCCTAAGTTCCCAGCAACAGGAAACAAGTCAGACATATTGTCATTCAAATACATAAATACTCACAAAGAGACATATTTGTCTGACGGGAAATGGCCCATTTAAATGGAGGGCTTCTAAACTGCAAACGGTATGCAGGAAGGAAACAAAAAAACATTTCAAAAGAAAGAACAGCCATCTGGGATGCACATGTTTTGTGCTTTGACCATTCACAATCTCATGTTTCATTGAAATCAGTCTCTCTGACAAGCAAATTCCTGAAGAAGAACGCTGCCAAATAAAATGAGTAACCTCATCTATTTTGGAATAATCTGGCGCCTACTGCCTCACCCAGATATGCAAAATCCATGATATGACATTAATAAGGTGACCAGCTCTTCTTGACACAAAAAACATTGACACAATGTTCTTTACACCTCTCCAATTTCTACTACATCCGTAAATTAGGGAGTTGGTATAGGACTGTTTTTTTCAAGAATCAGACTGCAGTCTCCTTTTATTCAAATTGCAAAATACATTCTCCTTGAAAATCAGTGATATGAAAGAAAATAAGATACTTTGTATCATAAAAAGATGCAGGTGTAGCTGTAATAACGTGTTTGTTGAAGACATATTGTAAGAGAGAGACTAATAACCCTGTGGAAGTGGATATTCAGAGACTTGAATGTCGTGACTATGTGTAGCAGAAAAAGTAATGCATACCTGATGTCTTGCGATGTGCTTGAAATAGTGGCTTTGCAGTCTGTATACTTGAACTTGAGGATGTTTTAGCCGTGTGTCCTTCTTCTCAAAGGACAATTTTCCCTCTGTCAATTTGCTTTCACTCTGCAGGCTGTGCGTCAGTAGTTTCTTCGAAAGTCTGGATGGCTTTATTATCACAAGAGCTCTATGTAGTGCACTTTGCACATTGAGACTCTTGCAGTACATTTGTTCTTGGGTTTTTAGCAAAAAGACATGAGCAATGTGTGTGTCCCTCTAATCAATCAGATGTTGGTAACAAGATGCCTGTTCTATTACCGCAGGACAGCAGTGTCTGTGTCATTGGTGCATCCGATGACCTCTCTTGTAAGACAATAATTAGCTTTTCCATGTGGTAACAGTGGGTTCAACAACTTAAAAAAAACAAAAAAACTGTTTGTTTAAGACGGCAGCACACTCCAGCACAAACACATTCATATTGATATCACCTTTCTTTTGGCTTCAAATTTTATTTCTGTCGATGTCCAGCTCATGGTTTCTATATCTCCGTCTTATTGAAGCTCAAACAGAATATGGGCCCATTTCCCCGTGAAGCTCAAAATGTTGGGGAGGGCTGCAGATTAAAAAGCCTTCCCCAGGGTGTGCTCACCAGGCTGTTCAGCGCTTCTCGCCAGGGAGATTCACTACATACATTTTCTTTTATGGCCCTTTCCTTATTCATCATAACACAGCTTCAATTTTATTAACTTCTCCAGCCAAGCATACATCTTTCTCTGTGCCATCATTCTTTTCTTTTCTATTTCTATTCATACAGCACTCCTTTTCCATCCAGTTCCCCATGATGCTCATAAGCTTACGTACACAAGCGCACACCGTTAGTCGCTTACATGTATACAGATTTAACGCAAGGGAGGGCTCGGTAAATGGACACATTTTTTATTTCAACCCAGGCTGGTCTCTGTCTTCCTGTTGTGGAAGTGTTGTTCCCCAGCTGTGTACCTTTCCTGAAAACTGTCAGGCCCAGTTGGCCTCCTTCACAAAGTATGTTGAACAGGGACAAATATGTATGGCGATCGAAAAAAACCCAATGACTATTATATTATGAAACATTGAATTTGGAAGAAGACTGCAGTGTGACTGAAATGTCAGCCCAGAACAACTAAGGGACGGAGACATTATTTTTGACATTTGAAAAAAGTAAAGTTAAGTTATTGTCGGTTCAAATTCTTTTAATGTACAGTAAATTCTAAACATAAAGAACAAACACGGTTGTAGTTATTTGTCGTTTCCTTAGGCTGTGTAAGCTCTATTCCAAACAGGGCAACAAAGGGACATTTCACTGGTCAGTCTTTTCCGCCATAAGAAACAGGCATATGTCCTTGAACCCAACAGGGAGGTAGAGCGTGGCAAGCCCACTGCAAAGGCTTGAGCAGAACTCCCTCACCGCTGCTGCATGTGTGCTATGAAAAAGCAAAAGATGAGAAATGGATGCAACAGATCTTGCCACGGAAGTTGATGTCACGAGGGACACCTCGGTGTGAAAAGCTTTGATGGAGGAGCGTTACCATAATGTATAAAGAAATCTTAAGTTTTAGAGTGAAGAGAATGATCATTGTTCATAGAAAAAAGGTTCAGTAGGAGTGTAGATATCATCTGGCTATCATTTGAGCTACATGAGACTCTCACGGGTTATCTGGATTTATGAAATATTGAGCATCATTCAAACACTATACCCAATAATGGGATATTAACTAACCTTTTTTTTGTTCCCATATCTTGTATTTAGTATATATACTTAGCATTTAAAAACTAGCAAATTGATGGAGACAGATAATTTCACAAAGTGAAATAGGGAACATATAGTGTTATGAATATTTAGTAAAATAGCGCGAGAGAATACAATGCCAGTTGGTCACCAATGAAATGTTTCAATAACTATCAAATTGCCTGCCATGCTGTTTGGAACAGACTTTCATTGTGACCAGGGTTGCCGTGAAATATGTTAGACCTCCATGTCCCCCTCAGGATGACATGGAATGACTTTGGTTATCTTTAACTTACCATCAAGAGTCATGATCAAATCAGCATTTAATTGTCTTCAAAAATGTAAAAATTCTCAAACACGAAAGACATTCCCAACCGCCTCAGCTGCACTTCGTGTGAAGTGCAAAGTCACAAATGTTAGCATACTAACACTACACCTGCTAGGCTGTAGCATGTTAGCACACTGGAGCTAGAATTCACCGTGAGCGTTTTAAATATCTCCGTCATCCGTCGCTCAGATAAATGAACATTAAGCTTCACCTGAAGAGAGACCAAAACAGAAACACAACATGCCACCTATGATGCTTTGCTTCTCATTAAACATTCATGAGTTTCCCTCAGCCATCTTATCCCCAAAAAGAATTCTACAAAAAGACACATTCATCATCAAGATGCTGTCCAGATCATAATGAGAAAAGCCAAAACGGAGCAGAAACTGTCGTCTTCAGCTGTCCGTTTCCCACCATATGCTGTAGCTCCTGTCGACATACTTTCTGCTTAAGGGAGAGACAATTTATTTCCCCAGAAGGATGAACTACTTGTGACATTTGGCGATGGCACATCAGACATTTAATCCAGCTGTTCCAGACACAAACAAAACACACAGACAGAGGTGGTGGTCGGGGGCGCCGTAGTCGCAGCAGAAGCTCTGCTAAGTTAAGTGAGCTCACTTAGAATTGCTACATTTTGATGTGTTTTATCTGTTACAACTATCTTATATAAACACTCCTATGTTGCGGTGCCAGCACAAGTGCACACAGGAAAAGACACACACCGCCAAAACGGTTGTGTTCCGATATCTCATTGAGTCAATTCTTCAAATAAATACTTCCATTGATGCCCTTCTGTGGAATATTGCATTCGGTTGAATGGCCCCCACAATATTTTCCGTAGACCACAGGAATTGTTCCTCCACGCTACTCAAAGCAATGGGCGGGTTTGCCAAAAGCTATTAGGGGGTGATCTGCTTTGACCAGGAAAAGGTGTATTCAAGGATACCGACTCATATCACAAAGTACATGTAAGAGATTTCCAATTCACTGCATTGTACAGACAAAACAGTGAGTCTATTCAGCAAGGATGAGGCACAATTACATTTCTTTCATATTGCACATTGGAAATTGTCCAGCAAATTAGAATAATTTCATCGAAGGTGCTTAGCCTGTTCGAAAAAGGGCACCCATCGCAATCATGTTATTTCTATTTGAACAATGAAAAAAATATAAATATAATACCAATTCATAATTCTGAATAGTGATTAAATTGATTTGAAATAATCCATAACATATATAGGAAATGTGAACCCTGTCAGACTTAGCGTCCTAAGTCTGACAGGGTTATATTGCTTTTCTATGAAAATAACAGCAGAGCATGAGTAGCAGGAAACAACCGAATTCTGCAGTGCCGCTGTGTGCACATAAGAACGTCTTACCGAGCACATCTTCAAGCAAACAGAAGAGTTTGTATCGTTGTGGGTGCAGAGGAGTTGGTGCGCTGCCCTGATAGAGGGGTTACAGGGTTAAGATGCGCATGGAATCTGGAAATAGGGCTGCATGAATAACAAAATGTAAAAAGGGATGCTTTCATTAGCCGAGCCACCCGGGTGTAACATGGCCGTGAAGGCTGGATACCCAAGGAGATGGGGAGTGCTGGATACTTCAAATTCAAGCCCACTCTACCATACATTAATCTGTGTAATGGCTCAATAGACTCTTTATGGCCCTTTGTGTATGTGGGCATGTATCTGTTAGTAGGTGCACATGAGAAAGGGAGAAAGAGGCAAGTGTGTTTGTGTGTGTGTGTGTGTGTGTGTGTGCGTGAGTGGCACACTTGATTTGCACAGACATGTATCGCTGTCACAGGGTGCTGAAGGCAGGTCTGCACATGCATGTGCTCAGATTTCCATACTTAGCTCTGGGCCGCTCTCTGATGTGATGTAATCACTTTATCACGGTAATGGAAATTGGATTTAATTCTCTCTTTTCAGCGGCGGCACGTTGATTCACTCTCACTTCAGCTTCGAGGGGAAAATTGACGGTAACTGATTCCTTGCTGATTTCCCCTCATCCAGGCCATAAACACAGATCTTATTTGTAGAGGCGGTAAAATTGTTTAATTAAAAACAATAATTCACTTCAGGTCGTTATGTGCTGCTAATTAAGCAGAGTTGACAGAGCAAGGTGTGTGTGGTGCAGTTACAGGGGATCTATTGCTTTCTAGTCATTACACTGACGATGAGGAGGGCACGTCGGAGTCAGTTCTCTTATTTGTGTCTCACCGAAGAAGCTTCTTAAAGATTCATGGAGAGATGAACCTGACTTGTTTTTGGGATTTCTAGGAGCCCTAGGCCTACAATTCTGTGGATCCCCAAATAATTTGTTTAGAAGAAAAAAAGAGAAAAAAACCCACAACACAAGAAGCTCTGGCAAAAATCGGTCTGTAAAAATAAATATAAACCACCGACAGCCCTCCTCCTCACATTCTACTCCTTCCCCCTTAAACAAGGAGCTAGAAGTGCAATTTTGTAAATCCGCCCAGCAGATCAAAGTGCTGCCGCGTTCTAATGGCTGCCATCCACCCACAAGCCTCTCCCGTGGAAGAGCACCATCAGCAGAGGGTGTCAAAGAAGAGCCAAGACAGCCGGATTAATCTTCTAATAGTTTCAGAGAGAGATGAAGACGGATACTGTAGACGCAGCAGCAGAGGAGGGGAGCGACAGAGAAAGTTGCTACCGAGTCACGTAGTCACGAGTCTACGTTCCGAGAGAGTGGAGAGAAGACGAGCAGCGGGAAGGCTGATGAAAATGGCCTCTTTTTGTCTTTGTTGTGACTCGTACACATTTTTGCATTTGAACTGATGCGGCTCCTCTAAGTTGGCTGCTCACTGCAGCACCGTCTCCTGCCCTCCCTCGTCTCTCTTTGACAAAGTACTCAGTCCGCGTGACAGGATGATAAGAACTATCAAACGGATTCCACAAATATGTGAAATAAAGATCAGAATACAAGAAGAAAGGGATGTTACTGACAATTCAGTTGGCAAGTGGACACATTGGCCATGCCATCTTTGAGAAGTTGAGGGAAATTTAGAAGGCAGACGAATACAAATCATGAGACAATTTCACAATTCATTGATCCACCATCTGAGCTTTTTCCAACACAATGGGCATTAGTGTAAAATCCTTTGCATGTACTTGGGTGAGACAAAACATCATTTGTTTTTCAGTTTTCCCCACAAGCCAACAAGCCACCGAGTGAACTCCTTTTAATCAGTACAATTCATCCTTTTTATTGGAACACTTCAAATCACAACCCTCAAAGAGGAGATGTTGATAAGCCCTTCCTGTCCACATTGGACACTTGAGGGAATATCACTTCACCCATGCAGGAGCCTGAGGCAATAACAATGAAAATGTATAGACAACAAAAGCAACTTCAAAAACACAATGGAGTTAAGGCAAGCAATATGAACGGCAAAAAAAAACTGGTTCGTGAACAGGCCTGCACATTACATCACTCCTTCTTTTGAAGCGCTTATATTAATGAACATGATTATATTTGGCACATGGCAAATAGGCATTATGCTCGTATACAGCCTGCATCACCATAATCATTCCTCTGGCTTGTGTTGCGTGTTTATTGTATATTCCTGGGGGGACGTGACGGAGAATGATTTGACTTGATATTTGACTAGCTTCCTGTGGTCTGAGAATTGAAGGAATATGGTGAGATTAAAGGCTAGAGGACCTACCAGGTAGCCCTTTTCATGCTGGTGTTGCCTTTGCATCTAATAGCGGGCACACTTGTCATACAAACCAACCATGTCTTAAAAGCCACAGTTTGAGAGCTGAGCAATTACATAACTAGATGTGGGAGTTACTGAGCAATGAACACGAAAAAGATAGCGCCTGTCCTCATCCTTGGTTAAAGCCAGCATTTATGAGACCAGTGTATAGCGGTTTATTGCCAGGTTTGTGTCTGTATTTTTGTGCTAAACATTAGGTTGCAGTGATCCATCAAAATGCCTGACATGATTTCTTTTATTTTGCCATAATGAACACAAACACACACACACAGACAAACGCAGTTTGGATCCCAGCTAAATGACCCGATACAGCTGATGGAGTAAAATAACATTTCCGATTACAGCAAATGTTATAACACTGAGCACGGCTCACTTCTTACACCAATTATCTCTATACTCTGACAGTAAGTGGTACCACCTGGGTTAGAAAAACATCACGAATAGATTGCATTATTTTCCATGAGCCCGAAATCAGTCGTAAAACATTCACAGCGTGAGTGCAGCATCACAGCCGAGTTCGACTGAAAACTTAGGAACAGTGATGAAAGTGCAGCCTCGACTTTTGATTCACAAATCAAGCTTTGGGGTTGAGTTATTTCCTGTCCCATTCAAGGCAGGAGTATGGAGCCTGGTATTGAAAGGTCCCTCTACCTGACCAACAGGAGAAGTGCTATGAGTGACTCGAGGCGTTTCAGTTAGTCTATGACAGAGTCTGTCTTCATTCAGCGCTCTTAAATTGGCTTCGGAACCGATTGGAAATGGTTCTTTTATTATACAGTTCCCATAACTCCCCCTCTCATCAAAGCAAGGCCATCTTTCATCTGGAAGATGACGTTTCCATTAGGGTCTGCCAACCTCTTACTGCGGCTCTGTGAGTTGTGGTGCTGGGGGAGAGCATTGTTAACCAACACAACAACAACTGGCTTGGGCGTGCACAAGCCCAGGCAGTAGCAAGGTAGTTCATCAGATGACTGTTCACCCAGAAACACACACACACGCACGCGCACACACACACCAACATAGCGTCTCTCTATCTCTCTCGACCTCTTCTACTCGCTTTCTGACACACAAATGCAAAAATTCGCAGATCTGACAAAGTCTGACAACAGAGAAACTGAAAGAAAAGACAGGACTTGGCCAGAGGGAGAGGAGTGTGCCTGACAGCTCCTCCTCACCAGTTGCAGTGTTTCATCAAAGGTATGGGTGGCCCATGGGGTTCAGCTGCCAATCCGGCAACACGTTCAGTCCCCAAAACCCAGAGCGGGGGATCTTTCAATAGACTGAAGCTCGGTAATTCCCTCCCCCTGCACGTTAATGTCTTCATTAGCTTTGTCTCTCGACGCGGCTCACGTAAGCAATCATCAGGGCTTGGTTTTTAGAAAGCAGGGCGGCTTCAAAGCCCCGGGATAGCACACAGAGCAAGGGCACGCCATGTTCTCGACCACATATTAGGGCAGCGTGTCGGCCAGGCCCACTGACATTGTTGGTGCAAATGAGGACATGGCTGTGCCCGGTGCGTGTGGGTCGGCAGAGACATACGCTCTGGTCCCACTCTGGGAGCTTTAATTAGATCTTCATTATCAGACTGTCTGTCCGCATCGGCCCTATCAGCTACCGTTTGGATGGATTGTAAATCATCAGTCTTCTTGAGCACTAAAGATCTGCACTGTGTGTGTGAAGCATTTCATCCATACAAGGCTAATATTAACCTTACACTGCTGCTTATTCTCTGTTGTTTGTAGTTCTCCCTTGCCCTTTTTCCTTCTGTGGTGCTCTTTTATTAATGTATTGAGGGTGGCTGGGCAAAAACAGCATTTCCTCCACCATGACTTACCTCCTTGACGTTTGCACTTTGCTGTAAATGTCAGCTTTCTTTATGAGGTCTGTGGTGAGTTTATTGAACAGTTCACACTCAACTCACTGACACACAAGTGTGTTCACACCACACATGCATGAACACCCTGCCATGTGATCAGTGCTTCACAGACAACGATAACAATTTCAAGGAGTCTGCTGAGAATTCATGGTACTTAGTGTTGGCGGGCAGCAGAAGAGGAGCTGCCCGCCACAGAAGCACCACAGATAAATTAAGATTTCATCGGGACTAAAATAGCTTTCTGCAAAACCTTACAAAACTCCCGGGCTTAACTGGAAGTGTGTCCTGTAATTGTAGTCTTTGTCTATATAAAATTAAAACAAAATCCAATTTTCGGAATAGTAAAGTAAAGTCCCTCCATATTGTTTTTTGCCATCGACTGGACACTTGTGAATCAAAATGGGCCGACATCTCTTGCCATATGCTAGTGTACCGATCCAATCTCAGGCCGGTCCTGACTCAGCATTCTTCCGGAGTTGTGGTTTATAACGGGGAAGCGATCAGGATGGCAAGTAGTACTGCCATGATGATAAATGTTGTACATTAGAACAGTCTGGACCTCTGTGTCTATGCTGGCCTGCAACTCCGCCGAGTGGAGCACAGAGCTAAGGGGGGGGGGGGGGAGACAAAGCAGGTTTGAAATGCTGTTTCATTTTTTAATCTTCTTGCTGTTGACTGTAACAGAGCCTATTGGAATAAAGAGGAAAGGAAAAAGTCCTGTCCCTGGACCAGTAATATAAGGTTCACCCCCGTGGGCGGACATCTACACAGACTTAGATCTTTCATGCATGCCATGCTATCTCCGGAAAAAAAGTCACACATGCTGAACAAGAGCAGGCAGGCGCACGCACAAACTCATACATGCATAATAGTGTTTAAGGGAGAGTCAGACGGCCAGCAACAAATGGTCACAGAGGTTCTGAGGACAAGGATGTACCCGACAAGCTGTCAGTAGTTTTCCCAAAACACAGACAACACAGAGGCCATATCTAAGTGTGGGATGGAGAGTAAACCATGAGCACATTTATGCTTGTGTCCTTTTACAGACTTAATCCAAGTACGGGCCTCATTTAATCTTATCCTCCTCATCCCTCTGTGCCAACATCCTTTAATGAAATGCTTGAGTTCTTACTCTATCTTTTCAGCTTCATCCTTTCTCTTTCCCTCCTCCATTGTCTTTGGGTTATTATCAGTCATCTTGCAGGGAAAGGTAATGAAAGGCCAACATACTGAGGGAGCCTTGCTCTGCTTTGTCCTTTTGCTGTCTCGCCCCCTCCTTTTCGTCTTTTATTTTTGTTTGTGGCAGCAGACCTTATCGGTGAGATGGCCGTGAGATAAGCCCTTTGTGGTTCTTTGTGTTGAAATAATACGACAGGCTGATAAAGCCTTTTGGGTGAGTAGTTCACTGCTGCTTCTCTCCTCCCCGACTGCGTTTTCCTCTTTCCACGGTGTGTTAGGAAGCTCCCAGAGGAGCAGAGTTATCAAACCTGTCAGGTTCCACCTTTGAAAAAATGTCAACCCACCCTCGTTGACACATGCAATTACATGTACATTTTCATTTACACAGTAGCGTTGCTTTACATCTTTCAACAATTGACTTAAATGTCTGACAAGAGGATGCGTTTACACACTATCAGGTCTGCAACTGGGAAATACAACACACCCGTTTTGTTTTGGGATCCAATCATTTGTAATCTATAGCCATTATTTACATGCAACATGTTACATTTAATGGAGACTTTTGTGAACAAGCGAGTTAGTTCTGGACAGACACAAACACTTTTCTCCCCCATCTATTTTACAACCGATGGAGTCACAAGTTCCCGGCTCATGTCATTACATTGTCTCTAATCTTCAGCTCCTATTAACATTTCATGAAGTGGTAATGATTTTACAATTACATCTAGCTTGGAAATACCATAATGGTAGCCACGGCAACCCAGGTTTGTGAGTTCACAGAGTCGATGTTTATGGACTAAAAAGCAAGCACAGGCAGACCGTCTGACTGGCTGGCGGGACATCGATTTGTGTTGCTATTGACTGAAGGGTGGTGGGCAACACTGGCGCTCAAAAGCAGTTACATTTTCATATAAATAACTGTGGCTATCTGGCCCATAATTGCATCAGAATGTAATAATTGGATGAAAGGTGGAGAAAGTATCTATTACGATACAGAGGTGGCCTTTGATGACATGTACTTATCTTAAACCAACCTCAACAAACATATTTTCATTTCAACACGACTGTCCTTTGTTGCATGTCTCCTAATTTCCCCCAGAGTTGAAGCCAATATGGAGCTGACACATGCAAAATGCCATAACCCATAGGATCCCTCAGCTGTACAGTAGACACTGTCGACGTGTTGGCTTCACACCTGATCAGACATTATAATGCTGCAGTGTTGAAGGAAGATTACAACTTTGACTTGAGTGTTCAGCTCAGTCTGGATCCAGCAGAGACTTAGAATTCCCACAACAATTTTTAAAGTCTTTTATAGCAGCTCCTTGTCAGACACAAGGCTATTTCACAAAATGCACTGGTGAATTAAAGAGGTAAGGAGAAGCAGATACTTCAAGCATGACTGATGTATTAGGCCAAGAGAAGAGAATGAATTAGGTCTCACATGCACTTTTAATTACTCTTGTCAAGGTGTGTGCTTCAACCTTCAGGGAAAATCACACCAAACTATCACTCATACAAACAATGTAGGAGACCCGCAGAATAAGCCATGAAGTTTAACGCCTGTTTTATGGTGCAACTTTTACTGCAACATAAACAAAAGCTTCTCTCTGCAACGTCTCTACTGAAGTAAGGTGCGCTGCATGGTTGATAAACTGAGCAGAATGAGGCCACTGATCCACGGGTGCTCTTCTCACCTCATGTGCTCACCTGAGGGATAGAAGAGGACAAAGGAACAACATGCGCCCGTCTGTTTGATCTTGCTGGATGAGGTGCACTGCACATGTATGCTGCTGACACGTCATGGGCTGTTTGCTCTTGCACAGACAGCACTGCCGGCCTTCGTAGCGCATCTCTTATTATCGCGGAGAGGCAGAGGAATATTTTCATGCACATGCACAACCTATTCCTTTGATGATGCTGTGGAATAAGTGACCAGGTGCTGTGCAAGAGTGCTTGGCTGCAATTTAAGTCTCTTGTAGCTGAAAGACGAGACTCTGGCCAGAGAGTCTGCCCTATAACGTTGAAGAATATATATATGTGGTGTAGCGATATTTAACTTGAATATCAAGTGCTGCTCAGTGTAAACTTGGAGTTCAAATCTCTGTTTCTCAGTTGGATCCAAGTAATATTGACTGGTATCTGTGGAGGATATAGGGAGGGTAACTGTATCCATTATTCATAAAAAAGGGACAAGAGGGGGGGGGTGAGTGTTTCTGCTGACAATGTGGTTGCTCTCAAGGAGCCAAGAGACATTTTAAAGGCGGATATAGTTCCCCATCTCACCAACCCCAGTCAAGATTGGTTTCAGTTGTGCTGACTTCCATGCACCCACATGTCTTGCCTCTCAATCTGCAGCTTCCTGCCACTCATTTACTCTTAATGTTTTATGAGTCCGTGTGGTTTTGGGGTGAAAGCAAATCGTACAAATAGAGCAATCATTCTCTTGTTCCTGGAAGACACAAAGGGCAAGACACTGTCTTCTATAAAACAAAACAGAAAATGAAATAAAGAAGATGAGGAAAAAAAATCTGGAAGTAAAGTTAAGCGAGTTAGGTCACAAGCAGAGTACACCAATTCACCCACTGCGGCACGCAAGACAATGTTTCCACAGCAGCACATAATTAAAAACAGCATGCCTGTATGTGTATTATATTTTAAACAGGCATCGAAGGAAAGCACAAGGGGCTGGAGATGAGAGCTGTGCAGCAGTGAAAAAGGTAATTAAGTTGACCAGAACAAGGCAAGTCTTCTGTTTAATATTTCATGCAGCCCCACACAAAGCACTGTGGAAGCCATCATCAACAACAGGGCACCAGAAAACAATTAGGAAATAATTAGCTGAGAAACAGCCTGGGTGATTTTTCTTTGCCGGGGAAATGCAGTAATTGTATAAGTCATTTCAGACTTGGCCTGTTCCAACTTGACTTTATTTGACCCTGGTAAACACCAGCAGCATGCAGTGTATGTGTGGTAGTACATGTGAAAGTACACACAAACATGTTTGTTTACTCTGTTTAGTCTTTATGTTTAACTTTAAGTCAAACTTAAATTCGAAAGCTCACTACATGTGTGAGGAAATGCTAATGATACGGCAGCTATTGTGCATATTTCTCCATTTTTCCCAAAGAAGATAAAAGCATTTTTCTAAACTTTCTTTAAAATCGGCTTCTAAGCTTTGAGCCTCTGGGTTTGTTTTGTGGCAGCTGTTAACTGACATGCCTTCTAGTCCATTTTAAATTTATATCTTAAATGGAATCTGGCAAGATGGAATAAAAAAAAAGTGGAAGTTATGCTCAGTAGTTAGTGTAGCTTCCTCATGGAAGCAGTGATACCCACTACTGGACTTTGCATTTCATTCATGTTATTCAAACACCTGTTGCGTCTCATTAGGATCAATCTCGGAAACCCATTGGCTATTAATCACATGACAGATAAGCCTCTGGGGGCATGAGGCAATACTACTCAGACTAAAAACGCTAACAAGAGCACTTCCGAAACCAAAATCGTGTCCTCTTGACATAAATGCAGAATCTGCAAACATGTTATATACAATTTCCATTTTGCAAAAAAAGTAATAAAAAACCCAATTCTTTATTTTAATTTCCCTTTAATTACCATAACATGTTTATCCCTAATATTACATATATGTGTTAAAAGTTGACATCGATAAAATATATTTCAAATTTAGAAATATTGTAGAAAAAAAAGGTACAACATAATATTGTACAGAACACATTTAGAGAAAATGTGCTCCATATGCGCTAGCTGGGAGATGATGTACTTCAGCTAACTGCAATGGAGCGAGACAGTGAGACTATTTTTATCCCACCCTGAGGGCCGGGGCAGCTGTCAAAAGTCAACAACTATAGTGACTCCATGCTGCGACGCTTCAGTCCCATAAGCACACAAACCCTTTCTGCCATTCACATTATTTCTCAAATTTAACTTAAACCTCATTCAATTAAAGAATGCCTAAAATGTGAAATGGTGGAACAAGTGCAATAAATAATAATATATCTACAGATACATGTCGAACTAGAATCGAGGGGAAAGGCTGAGCAAATAGAAACTGAATTCATCCTTTGAACGGTCATAACAAATAGAAAGTCAATGCTCTTAACCTTGTAACCCAGAAGAAAAGCGAACACGCCTAACCATGTAACATTAACAATGAAATCAAATCCACCCCATGTTAGCCATGGCAATATTGCTCTGTATGAGGCGAGCCCATAATGTATTGATGTACAGCTTTGAGAATGACAAGCTGTACTCACTGTGATTTGTTACACCAATAAAAGTGAAGACACATTATTGTCCTGCCATCTCAAATACACACACATCTTCCTCTCTCTTGTTCCCTCTCTCTCACACACGTACACACTCATTCCTCTTCATGGACCACTTGGCTTTGTAGTGGCAAAGAGCTTGAACAAATTGAGAAATGATTGGAATTGAAAGATGAGTAATAGTGATTCTAGCGCTGTCCCTTCTCAATATGGAGATAATGAGATCTGATTCTTTGAGGTCAGGTGCATCATCTGAGCTGAGTGGCTGCCCTATCTTTGACTAAAAGAGATAGGAGGCTATTCACTCTCACACAAGCTTTTTGCCACAATCAATCATGGCTGACATAACATCAATGCTATATTTACCAGTGCCATATTACTACCATTCATCGCCATCTCAAGTTATGTACGTTAACCATATTAGGCGCAAAGGAATACGTTAAAAGAGTTCTGGAATATTATCCTTTACCGTGGCCGTCTCCTCCTCGTTCACGTTTATGGGACTAAATCAATACTGATGGACTAAATGAGGTCAATGAAGCTCCCCCATCCATGCCTTTCACTGCCATCTCCTCATCACGGTCAGCTATTAACTCAGCATTACAGTGCCATTAGCCTAGCCTTGCAACATACTGCACTGACAACTGCCGAACACACTGACAAGCAAATGGCACTTCTGGTTTCACTGACACTCAGTGAAACGAGGTGGAAGCGGGGAATAAGGCAAATGCCATCTGGTTGTGAATTTAAATGCCGCGGCGCCGGCTAGAGCTGAGAAGTTTGTTAATATGCATGCAGCTATGATTGCTGCTACTCCATCTTTGATTGATTGAGCCCACAGAAGGAGTGAACAGAAAAGTGAGACAAATTCATTACAATTCTTCAAAATTGAAAGACTGAATAAAACTAGCAAAAATGTGTCCAAACATAAGAATTAAGAAAACAAAAAAATACAATTAAGCACCTTACCATGCATGGTATTGTACTGTAGATTCTCAAATGACATTCTCTGTTGCTTCTATACCTTTTACAAAAGTGGGCAAGGTTGGCAGCTCCCGGGTGATTTAACCCTCCTGTTGCCTTAGGGTCAATTTGACCCCATTCAATGTTTAACCCTCCTGTTACCTTTATATTTACTGACATATTTTACCCTTGGGGTCAATTTGACCCCAGCAATTAAAACCTCCAGAAAATTATTAGAATTAATATTGTTTTCCAAGTTTAAGTGTGAGGTACTTTATGTTTGTTTGTTGACTACCTAAATAGCCCTTTAAATATATAAAAAAGTTGATATTTCTTATTTGTTTGACACAGTGAAAAACAGCCTGGGGTCAAATTGACCCGAAAGAACACCGACATTAAACATTGAATGGGGTCAAATTGACCCTAAGGTAACAGGAGGGTTAAGTTATCGTGCCGGTGAGCCGGGGAAACTCCAGAAGTAAGAGTAACTTGTGTCAGCACAAAGCGTGGAAAGTTCAATCACTTGTGAGATGGATGTGTTTACTCCTACCCTCTGTTCATTGGAGCGTGACAGTTCAATGATGAATAATGTCATGGGGGAAAAAAAATCTGTGTTTGGACACTGTTTCTTTAATACAAAAGCATTTTAGCTGAGCTAAGTCAGCCCTTGAATATCATTACATACACATAATAAAAAAATGTAATCGAGATGTGGTATTGTAAATGACATGACTTTGCATGTAAATATTAAAGTAGTCTTGTTTAGAATGAGCTCAAAATGCCGATCACACACTGTATACTGAGGTTGTTACCATAGCAACAGCTGATGATGTAATGTGGAAAAAAAGCTGGTTTCCAAACTGTCCAAACACAATAACACCCAACCAATTGAAAATATAGAAAATTGTTCAGCGGAAGATGAAATCAAACGCTTAATAACATCGGTAACATGCAGTATGTTGCATTTCTTTTCCATTATCAAAGATATGAATAAACTGTATGAATTATTTTGTAAGTGTCGGTTGCTCTAGATGTGTGCTAATAACTCATTGATGAGCCTTGACCGGGCAAGCAACACAGGAACGCTGTAGAGCCGTGAATCCTGGGGGTATTGCGTGCAGGTCTGTTCTATGTCTGCATGCATAGCAAACCTGAGAGGTAATTACTCGGTCTGAAACCTAACAGGAGTAGTGAACGAGAATAAGATCCCATCCCTGGACAGGTGTTTTAATAGGAGTGCAGGGGATAGCGTGACTCTGGTTCTCTCCTGAGATCTGCAGCATCTCTCCCAGGTAACAATCTCACCTGTAGCATCAAATCAGACAGTACAGGATTCCCCTAATGGCGCATGCGATTGTGCATAGGTAAGGGGAAATGCAAAAGCTTATAAAAGATTACCTTTTATAACTTGAAATTTGAGGCACTCGGACGGTTGGGCCTGGTAGTCTCTTCTCAAGCCATTTGACATGATTAATAGGGTAGAGTGTAGAGCTGAAACTGCAATTAAAGGTGTCTTCCATCAGAAGAAACCCCCTTCCTAGAAGTCAGCTAAAGGAGGACCGAGGGGAGCAATGCTCCACCAGAGAAGTCATTATTTCTCCACCATCCCCTCCGCTCTATGGAATACATTAACTCTCCCATCTTAGCCAGAGTGCCTTCATTGCTTGTTTTTTAAAGGGATGCATGCAATTAGAAGTAGGGAAAGAAGAAAGTGCTTGGA
The DNA here is from genome assembly GCF_029220125.1 of Pseudoliparis swirei. NCBI lineage: Eukaryota > Metazoa > Chordata > Actinopteri > Perciformes > Liparidae > Pseudoliparis > Pseudoliparis swirei. The sequence continues at coordinate 9,983,354 of NC_079404.1, forward strand.
AAAGTCCCCAACCCCCACACAGAGATTGATTACCAGCACAAAACAAGATCACTGGGCCCCTCGGGGCCCTGTCTGGGACTGAGGAGGGCCTCTGATAGTCACTGTCACCGCTGCTCGTTGACAACAAGAAAGAAAGAAAGGAACTGCAAATCCTCCATTTTACTGACTACATGGATACCTCAAAATGTACAGATGGATTTCCGATAACAGACATCCACCCTTGTTTATGCTGAAAAATAAATGATACTTCCTTTGTGGGGGATAACACATTACCCTAAGTAGAATCCACCTCTATCTTAATATTGTAATTTATACAGACACTGCACAATTAACAGAGTAGAGAACAAGGTACTGCACACCCACATTGAGGAAACTTTGTTTCAATTCGACTTCTGCATGGATTACTGGGCTGCAAACACCCGGGATCATTACGTCCATGATTCCCTGTTTTGCATAATATCATTGTGAATATTTCCCAGGATTTGACTCTCAGCTACAAATGCAATTAATTCCTTATAGATTACAAGAATACTTTGCCAGGGCCTACTATCATGCACAGACAAGTCTTCAATCCACATGGGACACTTGTCAAAGTAGCCTTATGAATATGCACCACCTTGAAAAAAGTAATAGATATTGTGGAGAACCATCATAATTGGAGAAACAGCTGAGGCATTATGATGAATCTAATGCTCTTTCCATGTGCGCTGCAGTAATGAGCCTGAAAAAAGTGATTGTCGTACATTTGATGGTTCACTGACTTCAGTCATTGTCTTTATCTGTGATAGAAAGGAGAGGCGGGGGAAGGAACGCAATTCCTTTGAGGTGCATTTAAATCATAGTTTCCACATATTACTCAGAAAATTCCCTCTTGAGTGTGAGCTGAGATGGCGTCCTTCAAGCCCCACTGGGTTTCCTGTCATCATGAAATGGGAGCAGGAGATTAGGGGGGTGAGGGATGTAGAGGATGGAGAAGGGGGGGGGGGCTAAATACTGAAATCTGGTCTAATCCCATCTCATACAGCTGAAGATATACTCCTCCTAAAACATGTATGCTCAGAGATGAGGTAACTGGAAGGATTGAGGGGAATAACGTTGGGAATGAGCCTCATAATATATTATTTAGAAAGTGTGCTTTTCTGAATAAACTAACAACTCCATTATTTGTTTAGATTAAATAATGGAAATCAACAGTCTGTCCCACTTCTCTTATTTTACTTTTGAAAATAAAAAAAAGCCGTGCACAAGGTGATTGAAAATAACTCATTACAATGTTAGAGAAAAATGGGCCACAGTCATTATATGTATTGGTATATCACACCACAGCGTGAGCCACAAAGGGGACAATTCAACCAGATCTGGTTTTGCAGGTGGCTAGCTGAGTGTTGCTATGCTTGCAATAAAATAACGCATCAACGTGGCACATTTCGCACAGCTCATTGTGTTTAATGGGGTGCTGTAAAAACACGTCCTTCTCATTGTAATTAATGAAGAGACAGAAGGGTGAAACATATCTAGAGGGTTTGTATCAAGTATTCCAATTTCAGAATATTATTGTGATTTAATTTCCTGCTATTCTTACATTTGGCTGCATCACAAAGCGTAGAGAATATCCCTTATGCCAATTAAATAACACAACCAATTATGTTTCGTTGGTCCTTTATAACACACTTTAAACATAATGACAATCATTTATTCAGACAGGATTTCGTCAGATGTTTTAATGTTGAGTTTCATCGATTTTATTTGGCAAAACAGTGTTGCACAGAAAAAAACATTGTTTACCACACCTCCTTTCTGTGGTGTTTGTGTTCTGTGGTTCAGCTAAAATACCTATTTGAAAAAAATATCTGTATGACCTTATTGCCCCTCATGCTTCTCTTCTGTGTTTTCTCCCATTCTTCTCTCATTTTCAAATGAAATGCAACGTTGCAAAAAGCCCCCAGATTAATGTGCAGAAATACATAAATATGAAGCATTCAGATTGACTGCTGATGTGGGTGGAGACACATTGCCCCTGCTGTAAGCACACGCCGTATCAACATTTCTCCCTGTAAAATGTCAATGGAATGCTGCACATTTCATCAACAAGGCTACGCATGCATCCGCTGTAAGCTGCGTGATCTCCCTGCCTTGTTACACCGGTAGAGTTTCCCCTCTCTCACCTCTCCTGTCGGTGCAGCTCATGTCTCTTAACCTCTAACATTCATCACTAGTCCACATCAGTGAACTGAAAAGCTTGCATCCAGCCGGAGACTGTCTTCTTAAAAGATGTTTCCACTAAGATGTGCCCTGTGTCTTTCCTGGGCAAACTTATCTTTGTGTATTAGCTCTAGTGTAGACACAGAGATACAGAAATGTATGAGATGTGTGAGACATTCACAGACTACAGATTTCTAGTAAATATGCAGGGCACCAGCTGCAAACCGGAGAATTCATCAGAATTCACCTTTACCTCTGGTCAGGAGGGCTTGAATTAATTGCGACGTGGTATTTAAATCAAATGCAAAAGTGTGGGAATTGTTCAGCAATAAATTGTCAGGTGTGCGTGATGTACAAGCAAGTGAGAACATTTGTGTATTAATGATTAATTCAGAGCCACATTGGGATGAACTACCTTGCAAAGTCCTGTTGTGCCATTTAATAAATAAAAAAAGGTGCCCTGTCTATGCAAATCAATGGAGAGGAACTTTTTAATCACTCGCAGAAAAAAAGTGTCTAAAGAAAATCTCGCCTGTTTCATCCCCGTTCAGGTGTTTCATGCAAGTGGACAGGAGCCCAGAAAGCTGCAGAACACACAAGGATCTTAGTGGAGCATTTGGACATCTGAGAGAGCACATCTGTCCTTTTACACCCATGTTCCAATTGATGTTCATTTGAACATCTTGTTGATGTCCCTCTGTGGCAATTGGTGATGAAAGATGTGCGTGAAAAAAGGTTGAATCCCTTTAAATTGGTCGGTTAGTCCTGGATTAAAACGACGGGCTAAAAATCACTTGGCCCTGGAAAAAAGCAAATCCACACAGAGCAAACAGGAAGCTGTCTCATAAGACCAACATCACAGCTGCTCCGAGTCCTCAGGACAGGCCTTCTTGTGCGACTGTGTGCTTACTGCATGTGTGAATATCGGTGTGTGGGCAGCTGAGGTTGAGGCAAACTTCAAGACCAATTTCATGTTGGTGAGCGTGTGCTGATCTGTAACTTTGCTGTGTGTGTATGTGCAATGTCCACGTCTGCTGCTGGCCAGCATCAGTGTTGTCATGTGCTGGAGGGAGGGGGGAGTGGTCCTCCCTGGATATGTGCATGTGTGCAACCGCTTACAACGTGCGTATTAATGTTAAGGATAGACAGGTGTAGTACATTTTACGTTTTGTGTGTATTACTGCAGAAAACAATATTATCCATATAATCAAGACCATTTAAACTTGCATGAAATAATACAAATAATAGAAAACAGAAAAATAAAAACGCTAAAAGATTCACTTGTAGAGGCTGATAAACCCTTACTTTTGTGTTTTATTCAACATGTTATCTTCGGTGTGGTGTGTTTCTGACAGATGTCCATCCTGCCCATGCTCGGTTCGAGCACCCGTAAGTACTTTCTCTGCGCAGGGCATTTGTTTATCTCACCTTACTCCACCAGTCGATAGAGGTTAGTTAGCTCGGTGTGCACGAGAGAACACGGGGATTCAGTGTTAACAAAACAAGAAAGCTTTGCAGGCAAAAAGCCATCAGGCAGTGGAAATCATTTCCCTCTTGAACGAAAACTAAGTAAATCATCCACAAGCAGATAAATAATGTTTATCACAGATGATTAAAAAATAAAATATAAAATTTCCACTGTGTTTTACAGCACTCCCTAAAGCACCAATGTTCCCGCGCTAATGGGTGTTACTATCATTAAATGGGTGATAGCGGGAGGAAGGTCACGTGGTAAAATAACAATACAAATGGGATCCAGGTTGGATATGCACTGTATGGAACTGACCCGTATGACTCCTCCCCCTTCCTCAGAGGTTATAACGCGAAGACCCAAAGAGGTGAGCCAGCACGTGCTCCTCCTTACCCCACACATGAATACACTGATGGCATGCACGTCGTACTCCCCATCAAATCATGTCTCCCTCATTCTTTTGTAGTTACAAGTTTAACATTTTAACCACCACCATTAATGCCTGTGTAATTGCCTTCAAATCAACCAAAGTCACAACAACATTTTTAGGTATTATTTGTGGAGAGTGTAACACTGAAAAAGGATCGTATGAGTTATTTTAAATTCGATTTTTATCCTGACATAATACATTTATAGTGTACTGTGCTTCATTGGGTGTACTGCACTGGCACTTGAAAGAATGCTTACAAACAGCTTTTTGACTTACAATATGCAGCTTCAGGAAGTCTCCGAGACCAGAGGAGCTGTCCACCCTCACCAGGACCGCGTCCTTCAGGTGCGTGCTGAAGCCAATGGCTAGCCGGTCTGCCCTTGTGCTGGGACGGTCATTTGGCGGCCACGTGTATGTGATCAGTCCACCATCTCGCCCAAATATGTATGTTGTTCCCGCTAGAGAGAAAGAAAGAAAAAGCAGGGATAACATATATAAGACGTTAGGGACATGATCCACTCACTGTCAACACAACAACATTATAAACACTAGACAAAGCGATGCCATGTGTACAAAGCAATGTCAGTCTGAAGTGGTTCATTGTGCCGAGTAATGACTTTACAAAGCACTGAGCAACACATCACTCTTGAACAACATTCAGCCCCATCTGAGGGTTTAAGTACACTCACGTCAATTCATGAGAATGGGAACATTCAGCAGAAATGAGAGAGGCAGGTACTGGTGCCACACTTTCCCCATAATGCTCAACAATTACTCAGTTTTACTGCCATCGCCCGCTTCACCTCTAGAGGGGAGAGACACAAGTGAATGCGAGCAAATTTGCAGTCATGTCCCCAGTGCCCAGGTAACCAGCATGCCAAACGGGCACCTCCCCGTCTCTCGCGCTTCATTAGCAGCCTCAAAGGCAGATTCAGCCGGCAGCATTATTGACTGACTGGTCCAATTATGCCCTCCTTGTGACCTCCAAACCAGCTACTTCCCATCTCGCTGCATTAGCTCGTTGTCTGTTGTAGACATATGAAAGGTTTGAACATGACCTGGTAGATGGGAGAGCAGTTCTAATTACGGAGCTATTCAGTGAGAAAGAGCCTTGCGGGATTATTCCAGTGACCTAGTCAAATTGATGGTTGGAAATAAGTCGGTCTCGCCTAATGAAGGAAGTGGTGTATTAAAAGTGGGAGCATGTTCCTGTACGCAGCCACGTGTGTTGCTTGCCAACAAGCCACATATTTACCATTAAAGAGCTGTCAGAGTTGTCCCAATCAAATAAGTTCCAATTTCTACCCAATTAGAAAGCTTCATTGGGATATAGTTTGAATTAATTTCTACGAGGAACAAACAAAATACGCTTATAGAATAAAGTGTGTTTATGTGTGTAAGTTTGAAAGAATGATTATGGGATTGGGAAATACATGGCTGTGAGAAAGGCTGAAAATAGATTCAGCTGTCAAGTTATAAAAACAGATATCTTCATGAAAAATTAGACAAGGAGATCTGCGAGTGTGCATTTGCATGTGTGCGAGAGTAAGAAGGAGGAACTGAGAGCAAGCGACCGTGTTAATATTCATGGTGACATGGTGTTAAACAGCCTGCGCCTGAACAATAGATTATAAATCATTCCGACTGTAATTCCAATATTTTCTTGTAAACCAGTTCACGAGGATATAAAACTATCGATGTATTTTGCATGTATTTATTTATTTCCGTGTTCCTCCCTCTGGCATTTCGTCAGTGCAGTGATTAAAGCGCGTCACTCTCAAGTTCTTTTTCCAATTTCATTCCTTCATTGGAGTCAATACACAGTGTCCACCATCAGCTAAAAATAATTGCATCATTAATTAACAATAATGTGATTAACGAATGATGTTGCACCATATAGATCTATGGCGGGATGTATTGCTTTCATAAAGTATAACACGCATTTGTAAAACATAATGAAATAACACTGTAAGCATTCTTGTTCGCCTAATGGATAAAGCGTTATGAAGCTTGATGACTTCTACAAAGGAAAAGACATTATGTGTAATATATTTGGGAGGCAGGCATCATTTCTTTTTCATGAAGTCTGGCGGCGACTGCTGAAAACTTGCCTTCCTCCACTAATGCATATCTGATGTCAGCCCCTTCACAGAGCAATCTCCAATTCATGTAGCTCGCGCTGGACTGTTGTCACCGTCTCCGAGTCCCCCCCGCCCCCAAGCCATCGAACACTTGCTCCATGCTCCAGCTTATAATAATTAAGCTCTTTTAAACCATTACAGAGTGGGAAGTCGCTGGGCCCTAAAGCGTCTATTTCCCCCTCTGTCTATTCATACGATTTGACACCCACTTTATCCCACTGACAGCTTATTTACTGTTGGTGACCTCAAAAAAGAAACAGAAAAAAAACACTATAACTTAAAGATTGCTAATTGCAATAGGCTGCTCTGCAGAGACTGCAACTGGCACCCTTAAGCTAAATGGATAAAAAGCAAGACCCTCATGTCAAAGCACCGACGGTCTACTCAACTAACTACACTGCGGCATGTGGATTCCATAAAGAAGATTCAGAGAATGGCGATAATGAGGGGGCCGATGTGTGGTAACGGACTCTAAAAGCCATACAAGCACCCTGGACCAGTGAAAGACTCCTTGAGAGAAGGTTGAGGATCAAGATGCACAAAGAAACATGGCGAATGCACACCTAGTTATGCAGTGGCATGAATTCAGCAGACAGTGCCTATGTGTGACTCCAGTGGAAGGAGTAATTATGCACTGGCTCCATATTCGTTATTGGTGCGCTCTCCCGGGACACAGGGGCCGATATGGATCTGTTGTAGTCATTAGATACGGAGGGGTCCTGGAATTACTTGGCTGTTTTTTGTCTCATTATTTTACAAGAGTTTCAGTTTCTTCCCTTCATCCACTGTAATAAACGAGATATCAAAGTGCTCAAAGTGTAGCACTACGCAACACACAAACAAAGAAAAGGAATGTAAATTCATATTGTATTGCTTCACACATCCCGTTTGTAACTCCTACATTCATATGCAGAGAGGTCACAGTGCAGCATCCAAGAGGCAGTGTGTTTTGAGTCGGCATTAGTATCTCTTACCCAAGAGTCGACTATTACATGATGAGACCTCCAGGATGAACTCTTCAACCACATGTCTCCTCTGTTGAAGTATAATGAATTAATCTGTCCTCATGTTGGACTACATTGAGCCTGGCTGCCCTCTGCTGCGTCAGTTAACATCAAAGAAGATACACATTGACAGATCAAACACTATGCTTTCATAAAAAATGTAGCACCATCCATCCTTCTCCTGGATTTGGCCAAAGAGCTGTGTGAGACAGTGGACATGGCCCGTGTGTTAGAGCCCTTTTGGCTTCTCAATGTCCATTTCTGCTTGCATGAGGCATGAGAGCATATAGCAAACCACACGGCAGTACCACACGGCAGTGTCACACGAAGAGGCGGATCTGTGCGAGCAAAGGAAAGCGTACTGGCTGTGTGCCCGAGTGTAGCAGTTGTCGGGTGGTTAGGATAAACAAACAAAGCAGCCTGCGCTCAGCTAAGGTCACGCTCCCAGACCGTCTTTCCTCTGACCTCCAGCACTGCCTTTGTAACGAGCGTCATATTACTACCTCTGCCGAGAAACTGGGGAGGAATCCAATCATAATTACGTAGTGGTGATGTAAATATGAAAATGATATGTGACATTATGGATCTGCTTTCCGTCAGCACCTAACACTTGCATTTCTCTCTTTTTGCTGCCAAGGATTCCCGTAATGACTGGTGTGCCAAAATAGATTTCTCGAGATGTGGAATAGAGAATAGCTTTTCAGATAATTATTTTGATCCTTTTCATACATCTCTTCAATGGATATTCACAGTATGATAACCTCTTTTTCCAATCATCTCTTTTCTATATATATATTTCTATATATATATTTAGATAATATACATTGTATAATTCCTATATGGATATATATATAGATCCTATACATCGTATATATTAGAACGTTATAATATGTGACACACTAAAGCCCATTTGTGACAAATAAGTGATATGTGATAAATAAGTAGGTGTTCATTTGAATAAATTGCTACAAGTAGCTCATCCCTTAAACCATTTAAAAGGACACAACTATATTAAGGATTTGGCTTTATCATCATTTGGGTTTATCTTTGGTCTGTGCCCCCTACAGGGAGGAGTACAATTAAAAGCTTAATGACGTCTATTGGATTACACTTTTAGGTTCCAGAGAAATCATTACAGCGATTTATGAGGACACTATTGTCTAATAAAACACGATCGGTATCTGGTAAAGGAGCTATTTCCAATCAATGCCCCTGTAGATTTTGTGCCATGAGGGAACATTGTAAATCAACTTAATCCACTCTCCCCGTCCCCCCCAACCCCCAAAATCAGATCTACCCTTATCACCATATTTTACCTTTTGGCGACGATTAAAAAGTCTGGAGGCAGAGGAGATGAGGTGGTAAATAGAAAGTGGGGTTATGTGCAAAACTCTTCAAACGTACTTCTTTTCAGCTGCATGTTCTAACTTGGCAGCGATTACAAAGCTGTGAATTAGAGACAGGCAAATAGGGGCACTGTTCACACAGCCTCAGTGTATAATTAAATGGTACATCACACCCCGTGATCCAAAATAATGATGGCAATAAACTGATATCTGTCTATATATACTGTAGGGATTTTTGTTTGATCCACAGTATTATTCCCACGAGGCTTCCCTGCCAAAATAAGAAATCACTGAATAATATGACATGAACCAGCAATAATGGAAGGGAAAAAAGCTTGATTTAAATATTAAAATTTTAATGGAACCAATACGTTTTGTGTATATATAAAAAAATATATACATATATATATATACATATGTATATATGTATAATTTGTTTTATTAATAATTGCATGTATATATTTTTTTAATTTTTTTATTTAGAATAATTGCAGGACCAAGATTTAAGCTTTCAACTTTGCTGTCAAGGAACTTAAAGATATACACGTGCATCATGTTTGATTGTGACACCATGCTGAGACTTCATTTACACAGTCACTTCCAGCAATGTTGAACACATTTTTTAATGATCAATTAGTTTTATTTCTGGAAACATATATTCATGATATCTACAGTTGTAAAATATTAAATGTTATTTTGTTTTTAAACATTTCAATATTATATTAATAATATAAATCGGGGCGACTGGATTAGTGGAAGAGCATTCCTTCTGAGGATCGGCGGCTCGATCCCTGGCTCTGCTAGTCCATAGCAATGTGGGCAAGACCCCCACATTGCTCCCGTACACTCAAAAAAACGATTCAAGCCCTTCTTAGAGGTGACACATTTAAATATTGTTTGATACATTTAAATAAATCAATTACAAAACGAAGATATTTATATTGAATGGGTGTAACACAAAATATATGAATACTTTCATTTATTAGATTTATTTAGGTTACACTCACAAAAACGATTCAAGCTCTTCTTCGAGGTGACACATTTAAATATTGTTTGATAAATTTAAATAAATCAATTACAAAAATAGATATTTATATTTAATGGGTGTAACACAAAATGTATGAATACTTTCATTTATTAGATTTATTTAGGTTAGATGGTGTGCATATCAACTCAAAATAAATGTGTTTCATTGAGGACTACCTTTTGCTCATGCACCTTCTGAAAATCAGTTGTTTGCATGAGGTGAAGACACTTTCATGGCTGTATGGTGGTGTAGTGGCTAGCACTGTCGCCTCACAGCCGCAGGGTTGTGTGTTCAATTCCCAGTCGGGGCATTCCTTCTGTGTGGCGTTTGTGTATTTTTTTAGTTAGTTAGTTTATATTTTGAGTTGGACAAACACAAATTAATTTAATTTAATGAATATCGTTATTTTATGTTAGATGTATTTGATACAAATGAGTTGGACTAACTTAATTACATTGTATTGCACTGATGTGCTAAATTTGAGTTGGAGTTGCATATCATTATTGGATGGAAAACCTGCCAACAATTTAATTGAGTTCATCCAATGAGTCATTTCTTTGAGTGTAGCTGTGCCTACAGTGTGTACATGTTGTATGAATGTTAGGGTCCTGATGCAGGTGGCACTTGAGTGTAGCTCCTGCCATCTGGGTGTGAATGGGTGAATGATGACAAGTAGTGTTAAAGTGCTTTGAGTGGTCAGTCGACTAGAAAAGCAAGATACAAGTACAGTCGTTTAGATTCCAGTTTGTGCCATTTTTGCGACCCCAAAGGTGTTATGTAGTTTAAATAAAAAGAACACGCGTAAATTCTCTATAAAGCTATTTTATGTTATTTGATGTTTATTGCTATGAAACTTCTGTACTGATCTTTTTATTGTCAGCTACTGTAATGACTTTACCCAAACATTTGTGTCAGTTCAAACCGTTTATTTCTCATTTTGTCAGTGCTGCTGCTATAAATGTAAAACACATCTTTTCTAAAGACTGTCAGGGGAACTGTACTTTCCTGTCAGTGCACCGGAGGGCTTTGTGTTGGCGAGCTGACATTTCTATCAGGGTTTTTCTTGTCTGTGCCAGTTTGGTGTTCTGGCAACATGCTGGGAAATTAACTGTTTCAAAATAGGGAGAGAAAAGCTTCGGTATTAAGAACCACCTGGGAATGTTCCTTTTCCCATTCACCTTCCGAGTCCAGGTTCAAAGGAGTGTGTTGCACTTAAGTTGTGTTATGTGCCATTTCCATGCCGTCACCAATTAATGTGTGCCTTTATGGCTCCTAATCGCTAGGAGTATATAAAGTATTCTTTGGGATAGGTAGCCCAATTTAATATTAATACAATTACCTTAAGCAGGATTAATAAAAATAGCTAGATGTTTTGGTGTCATTTCAAGTGCATCCACATGTGGCTGTCCATGAGGAAGAGGCTGGAGGATGCACCTCTTCCATTGCCAGACTGCCACTGTAGTTGGCTGCCAGTTCGGTTGGCTGTTCACCTAATGTCAAAGAACCGTTTCTTTTATTTGGCAAAAGAGCTCCAGAGCAGCTCAGTAACATAATGTGTTATCTCTTCCCATGCTCGTACAATTAAAAGAGCCAAAAAGTATCCTTTTGCATATTCGTAATGTATTTTAAGATGTTTTCTTCAACATTTTCATGATTAAAATAATATTTAATATCAATACTTACTATGTATTATTTTAATATAAAGAACATGTCTGCAGGAGAAAGAAAAAAGACAGTCATCTTTGACTGGCGGCCTCTGCACGTGGGAATAGTTCAGGACAGCAGCAGCTCTGAGAATAGGAGTTGAGTGCAATTTCTCTTCCAGTTGTTTGGAGTCAGCAGTCAAAGCCCGAGTGGGCACAGAGGAATACAATTGGGCTGGACAATGAAAGCTAGAGAGCCAGGTATAGTGAACACAGCTATATCCCTGTGGCCACCCCCCACCCCACACACCCAATCTCTTTTTCTGTATCTGTTCATCGTTCCATTGAAGTATGGCGAGTTCCTTTCAACAATTTAAACATTGCATCGAAATGGCTTTCTCCAGCTTTGCTCCTGGAGAAAGCCATTCTCTATCATCACTGGTGTGTGAGCAGGCCTTCGGGGGACTAAAAGGCTTCGGATTGTTGACTCGTCTTAATCCTCTCATCACAAACAACTGCCTCCCTTATAATGGGAAAGGCAGTAAGAACAGAACTGGCAAGCATACGAAAAGGTTTCATCACTGGTTGAGGCCGGAACAATGCTGTAAAACATACAATTAAATGGCAGCAAATCTAACTTTTAATGTGACTCCTTAAACTATACGTGAGGGGCAAGGTTTCCCTAAATGGGATGAAAACATTGTGTGAGCATCTCATCCATTTTATACACCATTGGACCCCAAAACATTTATTGTGCGAGCATGGGGTGGATCTTCAGCAATTTTGCCAGCGAGTCTATAACTGCTGCAATTCTGTCATGGAACGAATCCATAACATAAAATACTGTATACGGCACACTCCGCCATCCTGCGTTGCTTTCTTTCACGCTTCTTTCTCGCCCCGTTTATTTTTAAGTGATACATCCTCCCTTCAGTCTTTATCAGAAGGCTGTGGCTGAGCGAGTCTCTTTTTAGTCAGCAGAAAGCAGAGTGGACAAGAGGTGCTAAATCAACCAGGAGCACAACTTGCCTGCTTACTTCATGTTGGCTTAATAAGTCTGAGCATATTGGCATATATATACAGCACAGTCAATATAAACTTTTACAGTTCATTGGCCAGAGACTTAATCTTCACCACCGGCTGATAGAGTATTCAGTTATATATATATACCAATACAGTATGTGTAATTTAAAGAGCAAATATAATGACTTATTGATGATAATGGATGTAAATGATAAGTGGCACTAAAGCAAACATGGCTAAAAAACAAAGCTGCATTCTTAAAGGGAAGATGTTAAAGACCTCAGGCAGTTACGCTGCGTCTTGAGAGGGTAGACTCGGCAAATATTATAATGAGGCCATTTCCACAGTATTGTTTGAACAATATCCAATGACCTGTGCGCCTTAAGCTCCTTCTAATGAAGACAATCCCAGAGCAGCATTACTGCATAGTACAGCTGACAGTGTCCAACCTGCCTTCATAAACTGCACAGGATTAGACCTCTCTCCTTGCTTTACTAATTTGATATAATTAAATTAAGTGGGGTCTAAAAGAGGAGCATTGCTGCTTGCACCATGATTGGTCATCGTTATTAGAGGGTATATGATTATTAGAATTATAGGAGCAACACAATCGAATAAAAACTGCAAGAGAGAGAGAGAGGAAACATAGGAGCACTGATGTCAGAGCTCAAGGCTGGTACAATATCACATCAAAGGGGGGAGGAGGGGAAGAGGCCGAGATAAACAGAGAGAAATAAAGATTTGCAAAAGAACAATGTTTGATTAGAAAGTCGTTCCATAGCTTTATATTGCAGGGAGCAATAGCAGAATCACACTGTATCAACCTCACACGTGTATGTGCGAGGTTGATAAAGGGTGTGTGTATGCTAATTACTCATTAAGCATCATGAACGCTTAACGAGTCACTCACTTTTGATTTTGTAACTTCCAATATCGATACTAACGTAAAAGCCTGTGGCCGAACAGCGAACCTTTGCAACAAACTGTAATGCCACGAACAGGAAGTATCTCTTCTTAATCTTAAACTTTGTATTATCGATAGATTCCGAACATATCCTAGCCGAAACTCATACAATCTACAGTTTGACAGAGATTGTGAATCAAGAAATGTTCCCCTGCGTCACTCTGTTGCAGTATTTTGCCATATTTCTTCCTCACACTGCTCCGAAGAGATAAGCCTTCACCTCAATATGACGGGGGCCCCTGGCAGCCATACCAACTCCCCTCACTCTTCATGGCATGGAACCATCAATTCATGGTTGAGGTAAAGTTCTGCCCCCTGGGCCAGTAATATAAAGCCGTGAACGCTCAGTCGACCAGTGTCACTCACACCCTTTTGCCCCCCCCTCTGCCATGCTTACTTCCCCTAAGTGATACATGAGCCCCTGCCTTGTGAGGCAGAATTGCCCATGCAGGCTGAGCTGACAAGACCCACTGTCTTAATGAAGCAATACACCAAACGGGCCCTTTGTTACCCTGACCAGCTGCATATCTGCCTCCCCAGCCAACAGCCTTGGCTCTGATAGAGGTGTCTCACAGTATCGACAGCTTCTAATTTACTCTCTCATCATCACTTGCCTCATTTGCTCCTCAGACTCAATGCTCCCTTTCTCTCAATTTAGGTCAGCCATTTTGTTTGCCAGCAATTTGCTGATTAGATTTTTCTGCATCCAGTGTTTAATTTGCATGCCAGCAAACACACATATCAAAGTTAGACTCAGATAAAATCAAGCATCAGGCGATTCTCTGTTTTTTCATTCACAGTTAAAAGCCTCTTTGACTGATTGCGTGCCATCAAACATCAGTGCATTATTTAGTTGCGGTGCGTGTGTGTGTGTGGCATGTACCAAACTTCACAGCCTCCAAATGGTCTCTAGAAGCTGTTGTCTTCTTTATTAGGGTGCCAACAGATGTAGAGTATGACTGCAGTTCTAATTACCAAAAAAGACAAGCGTGGGGGATAATTACACAGTGGAAGTGAGGCCAGAGCCAGAGCTCTGATCTGAGAGACAACTCCCGCTGCCCATCACCGTACACAGCCAACCTGCATCAGCACAAATACTGCTCTCACAAAGAAGTGGCTCTCACATCAGACAGAGCTGCTGTTCTTCATTGAGCATAATCATACTTTAGCACTATTCACAAAAGCAAAAGATATAGCCAGCCTGCATCATTACGACATGCTTGTGCTGCAGTAGGGCATTTGTTTGAATCTACATCTCTACCACCACATGTGAGGAATAATATCAATATCGTCTTTAACACATCCCTGGTTAGCTCAAGGTAAACCAAAAGCAGAGAAATGAACTGTGCAGCATGTATGGTCTTTGTTTTACATCAATTTGGAAAATTGACAAGAAGCATATAACATACAATCACATATTAGAAACCCATATTAATGTGTGAATAATAATGTGTTCTATACGTTTTCTGTATTACCAGGAAACAGTTGCTTGTGTCGGCCCCACATGACAACGCTTGTTTTTAACTGTTTATTCCGAAGCCGTACCCAGGAGAGAACAAGCGCGCCTTGGTCTTAATTGCAGGATTAAACATCTGCTTTGCATCACTTTATAAGTAAGCCTTTACTAAATGGTGAGATATTAATTAATGAGGTGAATCTCTGAAAGAAATGATGAAATAACATGAACATGGAGAAAATAAGCAGAAATATACATTGCATGTGCAGATGTAGGGAGGAGTGCAAGTGTCTTAAAAACAGGAAATGGACCGCAGGAGCACCATAAGAGGGTAGTGCTGTTTTTATCCCTCAGACCGATGCCATGTATCTACCATAGAATACAAGTACAATAATAATTAAAAAGTGGAAAAATACAATGCATACCCCCGCACAATGTTGTAAAAAGATATGCTTATATTAGCTTGCACTTAGGTAGGCGTGTTTTTATCAGCCCATGCCAGAAGGCCTGAGGCACGAAGAAATGGAAGGAGCAATGAGGAAGGTGAAATCCCACACAATCCTATTAGAGTGGATTAGGGAGCAGCTTTCTTTCTGTTGCCACTCTGCTGCAGGTGAGCAATTGTAAATTGCAAAAAAAGAATAGTTTTGACATGGTTGGTTCTTCTTGAGGCCTTCAATAACAGGGCCACCATTGTTTTTTATTAACTTTTTAATCCAACATTCAGAATATTAAAGTTGTTCGGGAATGATTTGTCGGAAGAATAATTAGAACACAGTCAATCAAACCACCCACGTAAGAGAGCAGAAGGATGGGTTTTTTTTTACTCCCAAAACAGACATTAGAACCTTAGTAAAGGCTCATTATCAATCACATGATCAATGGCAATTATACAAATGTGTCTTCTATGGGCTGGCTGCCACATAAATCCATCCCTTCCAGCCTCCCCAGTCTGTGGGGTCATCAGGGTGTAAAGGCTGAGAGATTTCACCCTCCATCTTCACTTTATTTTTTTTTACTCCAATGACCTTTCCCAGAACCAAATTAGTTCATCACTAGGGCAGTTATAACTGTACTCTTATAACCATGGTATGTCTGGACGATCATATTTTTATATCTTTTAAGTGCATATTTCGCTTTTTGAATTCCAACTAACCAATTATATGTTACACTGTATACATGAAACCTTTCCCATGTGCACATTTGCATATCAATTCCACTACCCACAATCAGTCCCTTGTGACAATGCTTCAAAGTGATCAAAGAGATGAAAGATGATCTGGGAGAGTGTTGTGCTTTGCGTGTGCAGTGAGCTTGTGTGCATTTGTGAGTAAATGTGCAATGAGTGTGTGTTTGTATACAAGCTTGACTGGCACAGAGATAGCTGCTACCTCATTATAATGGACTGAGAATTATGCTTCTCCAGGGTGACTGAACTCAATTCAGATTAGATTTCTATTCAAAATCACAAATGTGGGTTTTTTGCATTCTAGATCTCTACTTTATTTTTTTTCCTCTTTTCTTTTGTCGATCCCCTGGGAAATGGAGAGGCATTTATAGAGTCAATCAGAATGGACTGTGGGGAACTGTTTGAGCTTTTTCATTAACATCTTTAAGACTTTAACCTGTCCAAGTTCTGTGTGCCAATTCTAATGTGACTATGCCTTTTTTTCTATAAAGTACATTTGAATATCTCTCATATTGTCTTGTCTTAACCCTTGTGTTGCCTTAGGGTCATTTTGACCCGAATCAATATTACACCCTCCCCCCTTTAGGATTAATTTGACCCCATTCAATGTTTAATGTCGGTGTTCTTTCGGTAGTCAACAAACAAACATAAAGTGCCTCACACTTAAACTTGGAAAACAATATTAATTCTAATAATTTTCTGGAGGTTTTAATTGCTGGCGTCAAATTGAACCCAAAGGGTAAAATATGTTAGTAAATATAAAGGTAACAGGAGGGTGAAACATTGAATCGGGTCAAAATGACCCAAAGGCGGGGGGAGGGTGTAATATTGATTCGGGTCAAAATGACCCTAAGGCAACACAAGGGTTAACTGTTTTTAATGTGTTGTTCGGCGACCTTGAGTGCCTTGAAAGGCGCCTTATAAAATAAATATATTATTATTATTATATAATCTAATGATTATCATGCCTCTAGTGTAGTTTGTCAGTGTTTCAGTGGTATTATACCATCACATTATGCAGTTGTCTTATGCAGGGTTAACAGCTGTGTATGTGTGACGTCAGCATTGTATACGGACAATGGTGCAGTCGACCGTGTGATAGTCTCCCTCCCATTTCGGTGCAAGATGACGCGTTTCCCCCGGCCACACTCGTAGAATGTCAAACGGATGTAACACTCGCAACAAACACTCACAAGCAAACTTTGTAACTTTCAAGAAATACCTTCAGGTGTAATGGGTGTAATCAGACAGATGGACGGGGATGAACAAGAACGAGGGAGATGGCAAAGTAAATGATGCTGTTGACGATGATTCACTGAGTGCCTTATGGGTAAAGAGCTCCCTGACTCAAACTCCTACAGGACCGAAGCATGTTGAGTCAAAGGAAGGGGGCTCTTTTTCTCCTTCTCTCCCTCTCTTTTTCCAAAGTATGTAACCGAAACCAGACACATTACTCAGCTGACCCCTCGCTGCCCACCGCATGCACAGTCAGGTCTCTTCTTCCTTCATGCCATCCACAGCCTGGTCACCACCGAAACCACAAAGAACACTGCGGGCGCAAATGGCTGCCCACTCTGCCTGCTTGGATGGACGCTGCAGACCAGCCAATGGGCTGGGAGCAGGGGGTTAGGCCAAGTGGTCGGGAGAAGATGGAGTGCAGAGAGCAGGAATAAAGGAAGGAAGGAAGGGAGGAAGAGAGGGAGGGAGGGAGGGAAGGAAGGAAGGAAGAAGGAAGGAAGGAAAGAAAGAAAGAAAGAAGGAAGGAAAGAAAGAAAGGAAGGAAGGAGGGAGAGAGTATCATAAGATGCAAGTAGGTTAAACCACAAGGAGAGGGTGTTTGTGTTCTCACACATCAGAGAAAGAGGGGAATTAAGCAACTACAGTTTTCACTCTCATTCCTGGGTCAATAACTGCCGTTGCTCCCTCTGGAGAAGAGGAACATGTACTCGGATCCTTATCAGGGCAGCTATCATCTCAGCTGCCTCACAGAAGCACAGATACTGTCATCCTCACACTATCGCAGAATGACATCAGCTCAGAGACATGGGAGTCATTATATTATACAAGCCCACAACACACCGGCAGCAAGGCAACATCAGATCATATCCACTTTCTCTTCTCCTTTTTCGCTCTCTTCATTTATTTCTTCCTTTACCTTCTCCACAGCCATTATTCTTTATTCTGCATCTTCTTTCCCTTCCTCCCTTTGTCCCTCTCTTTCCCCTACTCCTCTGATCTCTGCAGCGGGGATAGCACAGGCAAGCACCGTCCATAACCCACTTAACCATTTGCTCTGAAAGTGTAGAGCTTTAAAAATTATTATAATCACTTGAATTGCTTCGCCGACTTTGATCATGTGGTCTTTACTATTACATCGTCATCATGGATCTTCAGCTTGGCTACCCCCCTCCTAGGCATATGGGCTATGATTCTGAGAGGGTGATATATATCCACATAGCATATACAGTTTATTTTGAGACCGACAGCAAGAATTTCAGATCACTATCTTCTGCATTTACCAATAAAAGTTAGAATCCGATAATCAAAAGGAATCCAAAATACATTATACTTCCCATTAACCACTGAACTACAACACTTTTCCTCCTGATCAGATCATAAGTCTCAACGATCAAGAACAGCAGACACAGAAATATGATAACCTAGTTATCCGGCATATTGAATACCATGTCCATCTATGTGAAAAAGGAATATCACCTCTGGGAGTCTATTCATGATGAATGGTATGTCTGCTCCTCAGAGTTGATGTTGTCTGAACCTCATTACTGCTCGCCCTAAACAAACAATGCATCACACTCCAACTCAATTTCATACATCCTGACCATCGTCATTTTCTTCTTCTTTCCACATAAATCAATGACAGGCATACATGTTCGATACAAAGGAGACGGAGCATGGTTTCTCTCGCAGTATTCTGATACATATAGACAGTAATGTGTGTTTTCCGATTAAATCACTTACGAATTGACGTCATGGAGAATATTTGAGAAAAATGGATGTATAACCCACCATTGGGGCAGCCAGAGTTAATAGTTTCATTACGCGACATACTAAGTAAGAAAAGGTGCATTTTCTTGAAATGGAGGCAATTTACATATAGAGCTAACTGTCAGCACTCTATTAGCTTTGTTTGGTCTAATAACTTGAGACCTTGTTAAATGCACAGTGACAATAATAGGATTAGATTTTAACATTGGCACGCTATGAGAGGAGATGAGAACGGTGGGGGCACAGAAACCGTGAGAAAGAGAACATCGAAGATGGCACAATGCCACTTTATGTTGTTTAAAACTTAGCAATTACAAATGCAAAGCAACAAAGATCCTGTTAAACAAGCAGAATCATACCTGAGGGGCTTTGACTCTTGCATACACAAATTAGAATTAAACAATTGAGCTGTGCATGTTTAATTGCTGCAGTGAAAAGACACCCCATGTAAGGAACAAGCCCTGTGCAAATTTAACCAATTGCAGCACAGCTAAGACATCACCGGGCTTTTACAACAGCAGGCTTTGTCCTGGAGCCAGGTACCATGTTGAACAGCATGTCTCCCATTTTCCATGTATGCACCCTCCGTGAGCTGTTCAACCAAAAATGTAATCATGTTACTGAGAAACTTTTTCATTACCCCCACCCCCACACACACTTTCTCTCTCATAATACAGCACGGTGGAGGCAGAAACACTAACTATGATATTAGGTCTCGGAATGTGCCTGAAAGCCCCACATGCCCCGAGGTCCTGAGAGGGAGCAGGAGGCGAGCTGAGCGCTGTCCGCTCCAGACAGGTCACAGCAGAGTGGCCTAATTGCCTCTCTTATTGTCTCAGTAGGCCTGCAAACCTCCCCATCTCCTCATCATCACTGAAGAGCACTGACTCCCTTGTTCGTACAGGTCTGACTCTGCCCAGTGATCCGGGCACCAGTTCAGTATCTGAGCTTCTCCTGTGTCCAATAAAAAGATCCACAAAATGCCGGTGCTGCCCTGCTATAGTGGTATGCCTCACAACTCAACGCCTTGCACTTTTAAACTTTAAAATTAGAGACTGCTAAACATTGCAGAACTTTGATAGGTTATTAAGCAGTGGCTGCTCAATGAAAGCCAGGGTACCTCAGCATTACGTCAGTGTTACAGCAGTTGTGATTACGTCACTTAGAAACGCTTGGGCAGTATGATGAGTAAAGACAGAGTATTTTGGTCTTCTGAGTGTCATACTGCTTCAATATTAAACATCAGTGTCACTCACAACTGCAGGTGAAAATCACACTGCGAAAAATACAAGCCCTGCAAAAGAAGTGAAAGAAAAAAGAAGGAAAAAAAATGCAGCATTTCAAAAATCATTCTGACACACTGTATTGAGGAGAGCATACTGCAGTTTACCGTGAATACTTGGGCTGATCTTATATAATTCTTCATTTTTGAGATTCTTACTATTTTATTTCCCTGTGTCATGAACCTTCGTGCCAAACAGGGTAACGAGGCCTCATCCACGCTCCACGCTGGGCAGAGGCCAGGAGCGGCTCGACGCCCTGCAGAGCTGGAGGCAACACATCTTTGTCTCTGCCCAACACCCAGGGGCACCATGGAGCGCTGCAGCCTTCTAATCCTGTCTAATCTGGACACAGTGAAGCATCTGGAGATAGGGATATGGCTAATCTCAGACACGGAGACAGAGGGCACTTTGCTGAGACTGTAAAACAGGGGATGGGTCTAAGCTCGATGCGCTGTGTGTCCTGGGAAGGGTAATCTTCAAAACAACCAAATAAACAATATAAAATCGTATTTTGACTTCAATCGGCGCCATTAACCAAAGAATAATTGCAGATTGCCAAAGGTTAACGACTAAGACAACATGTAAAATAACCGCTTAAGAAGTTACTGTACGCAGAGAATGTACTGCTGGTAAGACAGGGTATACTTACTGTGCCCTGCTCTAAGGGATGCAGGTGATCTGTGGATGGCAATAGGCACAATATGGTGACGCTTGTTTCCATGGGACAGGTGAATGTGGTGGAGACTCTCCACAGCACCTGGTTCTGACCCGGCCACAAAGCCCAAGGCCAGGACAGTGATCCACAAGGCCAGGTGGGTAGGTGAGGCTGAATTCTGGTTTAGAGGCTCTGTTAGAGGCCTCAGGGGAGAAAACTGTGTCCACCAGCCACCGAACATCGTCCCTGAGTGGCCGGATGAGGATTTAGATCAAGGTGGAACTTCGGAGAACCTTACAGCCCCATACTTCTCACCTTGCCAAAATTGACTTTGCCCAGAGACACTCGCACAGATCCACAGTGAAAGAAGAAGAAGAAAAAAAAGCAAAAGCAAAAGGGGACACAACACAAAATGTCGGTTGTGAGATTAAAAAAAAGAGGAAAAAGCCTCTTGCTGTTCTCCACTGAGTTAAGAAATCCGTAGCAGCACCCAGGGAGGTAAAGAGGGATCATAAATCATCATACAGAAACAATCAGAAACATTCACTCAGGAAATTAGGGCAACCTCCAACAGCAGTGGAGAAATCCCTGCTCGCTCCGATTCCCCGAGTTCCGTTATTTCTCTCTGTTCCTCTTTCTCCTTTTGTTAAGCCTTCACAAAATGAAACATCTTCCCCCAAAAACTATGAGGATATTCCAAAAATTGCAATTGCGAGGGAAAAAAAGAGAAAGCCAACTTCAGAACACACTGAAAGCACCTGTGCAAAGTAAATGTCTTCAGAAAAACAAGACAGGTATTCGGATCTTCCCCTGCTTTCCCCCTCCAGTGGTCTCAAAGGATGTCCAGAGGAATGGGACCATAGTTAAATCCGAGTCTCATTTGCATGAGTTAGACAGCTGCAGCAGCGCGCGGGAGACGGTGCGATTGCACTTGTGAATTGTGCCAAGTAGCGCACCCGCTCCACATCGAGAGATCGCTGCTCTCAACGAGACCGAGCGACAGCGATGACAGCACCTGAGAGAGCAGCCCTGGGCAGGGACACAGGCACACACAGGCAGCGTCGGCAGCGCTGTTCCAGTAGATGTGCGCAAGAGGAAGAGGGGAGAGCAGGAGGAGGAGGAGGAGGGCAAGGGAGGGGGGGAGCCTCAACAGCCAGCCAGCAAGCAGGAGAGAGTGGCTATGCAAATGGTGCATTCACATAGCGAATCACTGGAGCCTGAGTGCATTACAGAGGAAGAGCCTATTTAGGCAGAATAGCAGGAATTGGAGCCATGTCCCCCAGCCCTGATTCCTTTCACAACCTCCCTCTGCTCTCCCTGTTCAGTCATTTTCAATCCACTCTCCTGTGTGGACATTCATGAGCAGTAAAAGGAACGAAAGAAAGCAAACAAGATGCAGGACAGGCTGGATTAATTTTTGTTTTGACTTAATCTCTAGATTCCTCCTTTTCTTCCACTCCCCGTCTCCCTTCTTCTATTTGTTCCTTTTCATCTGTCTGTGAATTCGGGGAAGTTGTTTGATGATAGTCCTGCGGATATAAAAATGTAAGCCAAGCAATCCAACCCAATCCTTGCCTCTCCATTCCCTGGTCAAACTGTTTTCTATAGGTTCTTGACTGGACTCTGCAGTCTGTCGCAAGCAAGATTTTAGAAGAGTGATGATGCTGCAGCTCACATAAGCAACTCTCTCTCTCTCTCTCTTAGACACAATCATACGAACACACACATACACACACACACACACGTAAACAAAGCATGCACAGTGCTTGAGCTGGCAGTTGAGCACTGTCCACAGAGAGGGTGCTGAACTGCTGAATCTGAGCAAGTCTGTCTGGCCCGCTAATAAAAGACCATTTCTCACAAGAGGGGTAATGCTCATCGCAGACTCAGTGCACGGCGTTGGGTTACGGGAATGTGGAGAACATGTGGCCATAAAAGCCTTTCTGATAAACACAATCCAGTTCAGCTGGGAAGGGTGCTCAGTGTTCAGAGTTCAGGGCTGGAGAGCACCAGGCTCCGCTGCAGCGTGCCTGCTTCGGTTTGCACACCGGCCATTCAACAGCTTCGAAAAATTCAGTGTTCTAAGCTGGAGGGTGAAAAAAAAGCTGTAAGTAGCCTACTGCTGAGCTGATCTTTACGGTTTACAGGGAATACACGGGCATTTCATGCCCAGAGAAAGACAATTTAGCTGGCGTGACACAGAGGATAATGTGTCCTTCTCCACTGAAGGCAATGAAAGACACCTTCAGGAAATGAAAAAAAAAACAATTAAATGAATATAAACAAGGAACGTTTTACTTGATCCATTTAGGGAGTACAAATACATTAAAACGGAGGGCTTACATTTAAGCATTGTTGCTGTATTATCAATTTTAATTTAGCAACAAAAAGAAAGAATACAAAATCAGAGCAGCATCTTTATTGGTATGAAATTAACAGAACCGGCGAGATTTAATCTGCCATCTGGCGCGAGGACGGATGAGGATTTCTCTGTTGTATCTGGCATTGTGTTCCTATAGAGTAGCGAAATGCGATTTAAGTACAAAACAGATGCGGCACACATTAGGCAACTGTGCTGTTCTCACCTTGCAGAATCTCAATAACTTGGTGCAGCCACCTGGTGCTAAGAAGTCAGCCGCATGGAACCACTTCTCTGTTATCATTTGCGTTGGTGAAAAGGAAAGCTCCTGCCGAATGAATCTGTTTACACTTTTATAATTATCGTGTGATTTGCATAATTACACCTAATAAGGAAATCTATCAGGGCTGCTTGACAAGGACAACAACCTGACTTACTATGTCCTCAACAGCTTTTGAGAAAAATAGAAGAGTAACATCTGCTTATGTTCTATTTTCACAGGTTTTCACTGGGTATTTACTCTTTTTAAGGCTATAAGTTGCTTCGTCGGTATGCAGCAACTGAAGTTAATGACATCAGCAATGAGGCAATATTGATCAGGCTCACCATCAGTTGCTTGTTAGTTTGTGCCCCCAAGTGGTGGAACTGTGAAGTGCACACAAGATCTGTTGGTTTATCACAAAGCACAAAATGCTTCATTATAAGACTATTTCTTAAAGCCTCATCACTGCATCACATCACGATATATATTCAAACGATAAAAGAAGAGTTGTGTTCGGATCCATCACTCTCGTTCAAATCAGTTCCTATAAGATCACCTGCACTGTAAGTCACTAAGCAATCAGCAGGTTGCCCTTTGCTCCAATCCATTATGACAAATTGGCTAACTGAAGTATGAGAAGCAAGACAATCGGATGACGATCATGCAGCTAAAGTGAAAACACAAAAGCAAACACCTAGGGCCGAGAACTAAACTAACCTCAACACAGTTACAATCGCATCCGCTTTAACCAGATGATTGTAGAGAGATGGCCACAAAATTAGAAAATTCTCTCCCGCAACTCAACATTCACCATTAGATTTTGTTTTATTGTGTTCCTGTTAGTGAGCGGTCTCCTTGACACAAAGCCAAATAAGATGCAGAGAAGGCTCTTGAGAAGAAGGCTCTTCTTTGTTTCCATTTAAGACCCAAAGGATTGTGAAGTCTCTAATGCATGTGATGCTTTGAGCCCATACCCCTTTTTGAATCTAAATCTCTTTGCTTTTATTTCTTTTGAAGGTAAAAACCAAAATAAAGAATAAAGCAATGGAGAGTTATTTAAAAAGGAAACAAGGAAAATACATTGAGAAACCCTTCCCCCTCGAAGTAAGTGATCAGCGAGAAGAAGATAAATTAGTCTTGGGTGTAATATACCCTTTGAGAACAAAAGAGAATGAAAGACATGAGTAGTCTCTAGTAGTTACTCACTTAAGACTGAAACCACCACAGCACACTCCACTGTGAGATGATTGTTGGAGGACTGGAGGAATAGTGGAGGGTGAGCAGTGGATGAGGGTGAAGAGTGCCTGACCTCACTGGAGCAAGGCCTTTAAATCAGTTAAAGGTCCATCAGGCGACACTTTATCACACATGGAGAGACTCTTTAGAGAGGAACGGGCACTTGAAAACACTTTAAAAGCAACGTTTCTCCTCCTCAAGAGCCACAAAGCTGTTTACTTCAAACATTACAGGAAAATATATGTAAATACCTTTTATGTTAAATAACTCAATCAGCAGCAAGCTGAACGATCCAGGGTTACAGCAGCTTACTATTTAGGTGCAGTTAAGAGTTAACGCGACACATAGAGACAGAAATGACATGCTGCTGTAGAGACGATCAACATCAGATCGGTCAAGTACGCAAAGGCGCGAAGTAACACAAGTGGCATTACGCATTGTTGATTATTTTCGCCCATGCGTACCTGCGTACCAGTTATGTGCACCCCTGTACATTACAAACCATGTCAGTCTTTTATCACAAAAGACGTGGTATTCGACATTATTACTGCCTGACATTCATTGACATATGTTAAACCCAAGCTTGTTATCCAACTGGAACTATACTGTGAATATCAAACCTTTCATTACTCATTCAAACATGCTTTAACATCGCTGCAGAGAGACGGACGTGCACACGGTGCGCTGATGCAAATGTATGCAAGTGTACGGAAATAGAAACCGAATTCTGTCTTAGTCACCCCAAGATGTGACATGATAAGAACAGACAGATACAGGGCGGCAACACTCAATACA
This sequence comes from Pseudoliparis swirei, assembly GCF_029220125.1. Taxonomy (NCBI): domain Eukaryota; kingdom Metazoa; phylum Chordata; class Actinopteri; order Perciformes; family Liparidae; genus Pseudoliparis; species Pseudoliparis swirei. The sequence continues at coordinate 10,008,846 of NC_079404.1, forward strand.
AACACACAAGCTGTACAGTATTTCAGCACAAAGGGCGGTCAGAGTGTTAATACCGTTTGTGTTGGCGGAGGATGTTACATCACAGTGCCTGTCTGTCAGATTACTCTACTGTACCAGTTCCGAGTGGGTGAGGTTCACTCTGACCCTCACAGGTCAAAAAGGCATCGACTTGAAGATTTACAATTCATTATCAGCACCTCAGCATCTCTGGCTGCAGAGCGGTGCAGCTTCCGGTTTATATCATCACTACAGCCATGACTACCCTCATCGTTAAGAGATTAGCTCTTCTATGAATATCTATTGCTCATGCATGTGCCGCAGTCAGTGCCTTCATTCACCACATAGAGATGTGTGCTGCACAATCTGTTCATTATGCAAGCTGTGATGACTACATAAATAACACTACTCAAGCTGATAAAACGGAAATAATGCAAAATTAGTGTTTTAAAATCGAATTCGCAAATTGCACTGCGTGGTGGTATAATGGAATGACTGCCCTTTCCATGGCGCAAAACAAACAGACAAAAACTCCACATCAGAATCAGAATCATTATTCCCATGTATAGTTTCACATATAAGGAATGTGTCATGGCGGGTTGTTATGACATTCATCCTTCCTCTAATTGTGTCTCAAATGACTAAGACATTATTATTAATGTAATGGAGCTATGAAATGAAGTAAAAATAAAAAATAATTTAGAAACACTCTCTTGATATTGTTAATGTATGGTTAGATTGTAGTATTCACATACTGCAGCATCTGTTTTGGTGTGTGGATGCTATTCAAGATAATGCAACAAAATGTTGTGTCCAACATTTATCATTATAAAAGTACAGTGACTTGGTTGGAGTCAAATAATGATCTTGTTTAGCATAAACACACATATACTAACATGCACAACCAGGGCCAAAGCAGGCCGAAACTACATATATGGAGGATAAAGAGATGGAGTTGTTTAATGGCACATTGAGTTGTTTCTCTGCTGGCTAAGGATGCTTTGCAATCTGGCTGATGTGATGTACAGTATTTTGTTTCTTCTCATAATGCATAAATAATGCCACAATAGTGCTATTCATTTCCATAAACCCATTTAAATACACATTAAGATCAAGCACAAAGGAAATAATTCAAAAATCCTTGAACCCAAGTGCAAATAAAGTGTGTGTGTGTGTGTGTGTGTGTGTGTGTGTGTGTGTGTGTGTGTGTGTGTGCATGCATGCGTGTATGCGTGTGTAATGTCGGCGAATGCATAAACTAAATCCTAACCGTCAGTGAGAGATAGGGTTCAAAGGTCGGCAGCTTTCCGGAGGCTTTCTCTATATCTCCTCTGACAGTTCCCAAGATGCAGTGGGCCACCGGGGCAGTGTGTCTGTCTCTGTCTCTCTGTCTTTCCTAAAATCCGTCTAAAGTAGATCAGTTCCTCTCTCCGAGCGTTTCATCCTGAACAGGTCAAGGACAGACTGTGTATCCTGTCAGGAGTCCAAATCTTCTTTGTAAATGCACAACTTTGCTGCGTTTTCAGCGAACTGGGACAACAAAGAGGTTTAATGAAACATTTTCTCTTTCTCTAAATATGAAAGTACTCATAAACACATTGCTTTAATTTCTTTCAAAAGTGTTTTCCCTACTTTTGAATGAAGTGTATTCCTTTGAAAAACAAACAAACAATACTCATATTCTGGTTTTGAAAAGAAATACAGCCGTTAAATACAAAGGTTTTCTGCAGCCAGCGCCACTCGTCAAGTAGGGATCCTACTACATGAAGCGATGTAATGAATCTCCTTCATACACAACATTTAGTCAATTGGCAAACCTTCTTTTCCAGTGTTAATCAGTCAAATTGCACTTTAAACTCTATAGAACCTCAACTACGTGGATTGTGTAGTCATAAGTTACAAAGATTCATCACTGTGTACGAGTATGAGGGATGTCAGGTCCCTCGTGGCTTTCAGAAGGTAAAGCTGGTTCTGTTGCTGTAGAATAACAAAATCTATACGTCTGACCCCATTCTGACATGTGGGAGTGGAACAAGTTAAGCGGAGCAGCTGAGCAATGTCTGCTGCATGGTCGGGAAGCATGTGGGTGAGCTTTAGAAGAGATTCATGCAGGGACAGCAGAGAAAATAAAAAGGGGAGACTTTATTTCAGTCTAAATTTCAAAAAGCTGATGCAGTGGAGAACCTGCTAACAACCAACATTGAAGGAGCTGGGCTGAGATAACACATTCTGGGTCAGTCCCACTGCACTTCCTATTTTCCAGTCAGGATTTCTTCTCTGCGAATGAAAAGACGGTGGTCATGGCAAAAAAAAGGGCAAGATCGCTGCCGTTCCTTTTGACTCTGGTTTTAAAATGTATTTCAGAGGAGGAGGTGTCATGAGCAAAGGCTTCCTGATGTCACCACTGTCCTCCATGACATCAAAAGCATGGAAACTGTAATGCAGAATCAGACGGGACCAACATGCAATTGCAACAGCCAGCAGGATTTTAGTCACCAGTGGTGACACACTTTCGCTGCCAGGTAGAGGTAGAAGGCTGTAAGGGGATCTGGCTCTGTGATGCTTGTTGTTGTGTGGGGCTTTGGCTACATCATTGGATGAATTGGACACAAAATGAATGGTGCTGCTTTACAGTAATGAATTCAAACGGAAATCTGGTAAACACAAATAATGCACATTTTAAATTCAATTGACTGTATCCTGACAGGAGTTGTATATGGTTAAAGACCAAACTAATATAAGGGAAATACTTTCCGAGCCAAGAAAAGTAATTGAGACGAGACACGCTTGCATCTTCCACAGTGATAACACAGAAAGCATGCAACAAAATCCGACGCAAAGCGACCAGGAAGTCACCCGTGTTGCAGAGCCATTCATGTCGAAGTAAAAGATTGCGATATAAATCACCAGCAGCTTAAAGCACAGAAAGAAAGCAATATATATTTGTGAAAATAAGTGTGTCAGATACTAAATGAGTGAGGCAGTGTGACTCCAGATGTCTACATACATTACATTAGAAACATTGATCGTTCTAGGTCAGTTCTCGGGGAGGCTGCCCTTAAACCAAATATCCTAAGCAGGTTTCCTCTCCAAGTTGTGACTAATGCCTACTTCACACTGAAGGATTTTCCCTCTAATTTTATACTCACCAACAGCTCCCCGCCAAACACCCCAAATTAGAGACAAATCTGCGTAGTTTCGGCATTCACGTGTTGTTTACAAGAATAAACATAACACATAACCGATCTCCGAGGGAAAACGGTAAAGACGTGTGGAAACAGACTGTTACCTGAACAAGTGTGCCAACAGCATCACTCGGCGTCTTTTTTCACGCGTCTTTTCTTGACAAAACATAGTTTGAAAAACGTATCAGGACTTTCTCCCGGTGAACGATCTCGTCGTGTGTGACCCCCTGTTGCTGGTCAGTCATGTAGTGTGAAAAACATAACGACTTCAAGAGATCCGATTACAAGACAGCCAGTGGTGCAGTGTGATATGTAAAGAGGTCTTGTGTATCTGAAGGTTGCGTGGTGTGAACTTGGCTTCAGACAGGCAGTGGTCTGTGTGTGCACTGAGTCTCCAGCCTGGCTGTCTACAGATGAGGATTTGAGGAGTGTCACACATGAAATCTCTCCTTTATGCATCACAACTTTAGAAGCTACTTTAGTTCGATGACAATTCAGACAAATTCTATAGCCCTTCAAATGTTGAGAGAAGACAGGAGAGGTTGTATTGTGTGCATATTATTAATATTACTTGGAGCACACAGATATGTTAAGACATTATAAACAGTTGTTGGTTTGCAATGGAGAATAGCCGACAAGCCCCTCTTGAAACTGAGCACCTTTTATTTGCTTTGTGACATAATTTAACAAGTTTGAAGTGAAACCAATTACGTTATTCAAACTCCGGACTGCGCAAAGGAACGTTGTGTGTGTTATGTAAACATGATCAAGAGGTATCACTTCCGAGAAGGTCACCAAGGGTCATCCGAAGCCCTGGAGTTAACGAATGTCTCAATTGTGGCATCCGTTTCATCAGTGAGCTCTCCTGAAGGTGGTGATGCATACTGCTACACCACAGGAGGTTAGGCTAAGTAATACTGAGGTATTGTCCTACTTGCCCTCCTATCTGTCTCATCTTCCTGTTGACCAGAGTGCTGATGTTATGACACTTATTTGTAAGTTTCCGTGTCTGTTCAATAACATTCTTTTCCAAACATCTGTACACTGACTGATTTCAAGGTTGTAACCTTGAAATCAGTCAGTGTGAAGGTTTGTGGTTGGAAGTTGAGGACAGAAAGGGCCTTTGGGGTTCCCTTTATATTTGTGCAAACACATATTTATTTGTGGCTCTAAAAACATTAGGTTTATTGGTCGGTGCTCCCTTTGTATTTGTTTTAGTAAAACATTGTTTAGAGCAGCATGTGAAGAAGCCATGTTGTTTGTATTCTTTCCAGAACAAGCCAGGCCTAGCTTTGTTATGTCGATTTCCATTGTTTTGCCACGACCACACCTGTCCCAACCTCTCCCACTTCATGGAGAACCATTTTGTTTAAATACATCACAGTCAAAATAAATCTTGTTTAACGTTACTCCTACTTTTGACTCTCCAATATCCCCCTGTAACAATCTAGATATGGGGTATTCAAATAATAATTCAACAAGGTCCAGTTGGAGAGAATTTCCTCAGGCAAAGGTCCAGAACATCACAATGATAATAGTCAAAATCGCACTCTATGATTTGGTGCCAAATGTATATTGAAGTTGCCAACATTTGTATTGATGTCTGTTTGTAGTCAACAACTCCCAATCAAATTAAATAATGTTCAATTGAACAATGACTCTAAATATGTATTACAGATTTCCAATTGAACTGGATTAATTATAAACAAAGTATCTCATTTCAAGTTCAGTAAAATCCTCTGAAAGAAAATGTGGCTCTTAAAATAAAGTACTTCATTTAAAAAAATGGATTTCATAAAATGTTCCTGCAGCTTTAAATTCTGTTTATTCTGGTGTTAAGTGATCAAGCCAAGATATTATATTCTTGTAATCTAAACAGAGGAATTTGTGTGCCAGACTTTATCTGTGATTATTGAAAACACTTGTTTTAGCTCTATTTCCTCTCTGTTAACATCATTGTTGGGCAGTGAATTCATGTGTTAGGATTCTGATCACATTGGGCACTTTGGTGTATTAAGTGTATACAATCTGTGCTTCGTCTCGTAGTGGCACTTCACATCGCTGCGTTTAATAATAATCTCCACAGTTTATGAACATATGAGATATACTGTTTTTGAACTAGTCGTAGGAATAATAAACATATATGAGTCTCTCCATTGTTGTTTAAAGGCTCTGGTTAAGCTGTCCACATTTCCCTTCTTGGAGCACCAAGTGAAATAACTTCTCTGACTCACTATTTTCCAACTATCGGGTCTCTCTCCAGTGTGTGTGAATATGGCACTCGGGTCGATGGCGGGGCATACACATATGTGATTGTCCGAGTAGCATCATGTGAGATGATATACAACTTGTGTAGTTAGTTCAGGGTACAAGTTAAAGTAATGAAATAGAAGGCAACAAGTTCACTTGTCAAAAACCACGATATTTTAAAACTCAACAGCAATGCCTCGCTCCAGCAGAGAGACATTGTCTCTGCACATGCTGTTATTGTAATGGTAACTTTGACCTGGGGTAACGTTCATTGATTGGTATGTACTCGCATAGAGACAATATATAATATGGATTTCTATCATTTGTTTTCAACTGGAACAGAACGAGTCACTGCTTCTTGTTTTCCTTTTCGTCTGGAAAATATTGTTTTCTGACTGCATGTTTTGATTACAATGTCCATCAGCATCTCAATTTGTAATTCACTGAACTGAAAATATAATTTTCTCTTCAATTAAATGACGGCAAAATCATTCACAGCATGTCAACAGAAGCAATCAAAACTTTTTGCAATAGTTGTTACGCAAGCTCTCATTTTATTTGGTTTCGGGATATGTGCGATTCTTGCCACAGTTCTGCAGAGTGTCATATTCATATAGCCTGAGGGGAATATTCAGTGTCGGTGTATTACCCACCAGGGTAGGTTAGCAGTCTCTGTCGTCGAGCCAAACCTTTAATTAGTATTGTTCTGTGTAGAAACAACTGATTCTTATTTCCTGTCAACATCACCCTCCAGGCTACCATTTAATAAAAAACACCTCAAAGATTAGGTTCCCACCACTGCACTGCAATGAGCTCAAAATGAGATTCTGATTACAACAGAGATTACAAGGAAGACAATTTAATGTGCTTAATGCTAGAGCACAACTCTGATCTGACTGTAGATTGTTCAGTAGGACAAAAATAATGTTGAAAAGCACAAGAAGGGCTCTCCCCAACTGACTTTTTTTGTGTTGAGGTCACACCAGAGCTCTGCCACACTATGTGCTGCAGCATGTTCTTATGAAGCCATCTGAAATATGTCAAACACTGCTGCTCCTTCATACTGTAAGAATGCACTGTGCCAGCTCCACATCATATACAAAAGGCATGTGGTATGCCTCCTCACAGCTGTTTGATATGTGTTACCGTCATTCATGCAACTTCATGATAATTCAGTATTTCATCAAGCCATCTAAGCCATGTTAGCGATTCTCCACCACTTCATGCTGAGAAAGCCCTGCTTGGGCAAAGTTACAGACACGTTACAGCATCCACAGTGGGAGGGAGGGAGACCTGGTTTCCATGCCAACAGGCTTTACCCACTGCTTCCTGGCACAGAAACCCATTTAAATTCGGACACTCAATCAGTACGAGGACATTATTGAAAGATAATTAGGGCACAGCGACCACTTATAGAGATGGAAGTAGAGAAAAATTTAGTAAAATGAGGACAACGTGAAGACAAAAACAAAGCCTCATTAAATAGCACAGGAATGATCCAAAATATTGCACCATCCAACTCAGTATCCATATTAACCAGGGAACCAGTATAAAGATGGTGAATGTATGAAAATAAGTGCAGATCCTTTACTTTACAAACACATACTATAAATATGTAAAAATTTGATCTAGACCAGTGACGTGTGGTCAGGGGAAGCTATCTAGAAAAATAAATATTGGTAAAATAAAATAAATATAAATATTTGTGCTATAAATGTAATTTCTGTATGATCTCAATCATATCAAGCATTATAATCCAAATCCCTGAATTTCCGCATGTCCTGTTTGAACAGAGATAGCCAGGTGAGGGAGCGACGAGCTGTGCCTCATCTCAGATTGTGCAATCCCTCACAAACTGGGTTTGCTTTCTCATTGTTGGTCACCACTGTAGTATTTGTAGACTTAATATGCATCCTTTCTTGCCATAGAATATGCTGTGTATTTCACATATGTGCAGAACCTATATTAGTCTTGCTGATAGACATAAAACCGCAGTCAAATCGCAGAGGGGAGGCGAACAATGCCAAAGTCTGAGATTGTTGTCCAGAAGAAGAGACGACAGGACTTGATTTACAAGTAAAGCTAGGACCCTGCATACACTGCAGTGGGCTATATGGCCTATTTGTACTTGTATTGAATGACGATGAAATGTGGAATTGCGATGGCAAATTAAAAGACCACAGAGGGTGCAGAGGAAATGCTCTTTCTCTTGGCTTCTTGGTGGAATCAAATATGTACCATGCCTATGTGTGTGTACCGAACGCTGATATGAAAAACAACCTGTAGTCATTGTGCAGGATGCCAATTGAATGGTGACGTAATCTCCTCCTTCGGGTTCATATGTTTGTAAATCTCACTGATCTAGACCTAATATGAAGCTGCTAATAAATAGTTGATTTCAAACTGTAGTAGAGAAGCATGTGATACATACCAGGTTCAAACATTATTATTACTATTAGTACTAGTAGTAGTAGTAGTAGTAGTAGAAGTAGTAGAAGTAGTAGTCGTAGTCATCGTAGTTGTAGCAGTAGTAGTAGTAGTAGTACTAGTAGTAGTAGTAGCAGAACTAGTAGTAGTAGTAGTAGTAGTAGTCATAGTCGTCGTAATAGTGGCAGTAGTAGTAATAGTAGTTGTAGTAGTAGCAGTATTAGAAGTAGTAGTAGAAGTAGTAGTGGTAGTAGTAGTCGTAGTTGTAGCAGTAGTAGTAGAAGTAGTAGCAGTAGCCGTAGCCATAGTCGTAGTCGTAGTCGTAGTAGTAGCAGTAGTAGTAGCAGTAGTCGTTGTAGTAGTTTTGGGACATCGGTGGTACATTATGGAAAAGAACAATACACATTTTATATCTGTGCTTTGGAAACAGAGACAGGATTATTAGGATCAATTCATTGTTGGTGTTGGTGTTCACCTGGGATTTGTTGCCGATAAGAATATATAACATCACCAGAAGAAAGATTATTTATATGAGCATACTATATTGCATATACTGTAGTATCTATAAATGGTGCATTGGTTATGTTGCACATCTATCCTTAAAGGAAATGATAATAACTGATCGCAATCATTTCAGAATGTACACTTATTGTCAGTAAACACATTTAGTTAAAAAACATTAAACATTGATAACATGGAATAGTTATTTGAGTGTACGTTTGAAAAGCCTTTTCCTGCCCAATGACAGATCAGTTAAGCTTTACATGTCATTCCTGTAAGCCTGTGTGGACATTCAGCAGCACATAAGACTGATTCTTATATCTCGGGACACAATGGCTGTCCTAGGCTAGGCAAAGCTTTCAAAACACAGACCAAAGTCCAAATATTTTCAGACCCATTCATTTGTTTCGCTGAGCTGCATTTAAAAGAAGGCCACATCCAGGGCGAAGAGGATATTACTTCCATGTGACGGTTGTTTACTCAAGTGTCGTATCCCCTTGGCCTCACTACTGGACTGAGTTCCCCCTTGTATTGATCCAAACCAAACTAAGTGCTCTATGGTCAAGCCACAAGAGAGGACAGGGACAACACTGTCTGCTGTACTTCCTGCTTGTGTGTGTGTATGTGTGTGTGTGTGTGTGTTTATCTGCCTCGTAAATCTGGAGGATCATCACGACAATACTGAAACCCAACACTGAAAGACAATTTAAGGAACATGCCTAAATATTTAAAAGAAGCTAAACTGACTCCAAATAAATACAGACATTGGATGTGATGCATTGCAACTTTTAATAATATGTCAGAAAAATGTTTGCAAAATGTTTTCATTTTCTGAACCTTCTTAGATTCTTCTCTTATTTTTTAATTATTTATTGAAATTCTGGCTTTTGTGGACTAATGCAACAACCATGTCAGCGTGTGTGTTCCTCTGTGTGAGAGTAGCTGTCTTTAGACTACATGAAGGGGGGCCACATGACCGAAATAGGGTCCTTTGTCTTTCCTCTGGATGTGCTTCAGAAAAATCAGAGCCATGTCTAATGCAGATCACACACACTGGATACCGAGCCTGGCGCCCAAACGGACTATTCTCAAGGTACAATAATGAGCATTGACTCATAACAAATTAAGTGAGAGGGGGTCGTCTTTGCCCCTTGGGCAGACACAATGTAGACGAGACCCTTGCAACTTCCATTGTTGATACAATATTGACATGGCACTAATAGCTCTGGCTGGAAGACTGGGCGGAGGAGCAATCAGGCGAAAATTGCGTGAAGGCCAGACTCACCCGTCGCTGAAGCCTCTCTGCGACCCACTTTAGCTCAACAGTAAACACCATTCTGTTTGTCTTTGTACATTACACTCAGATGTTACACCACTCCAGGCAAACTCCCTCAGGGAGGTCTAGACTGGAGTTTAAGTCCCGTCTCCTCCTTCACACACCACACACAAACCAAGTCTCAGCTTCTGAATAATTACTTGGATTTTTTAAAAACACTATTGACAAGATGTAATATGACAATATCAACTTATACTCTAAGCTTAAAATAAGACACTAACAATGTTCTGCTTAGGGCTGATAGCGAGCGTTGGTTTGTGCGTACAACAGCACTGATGCCTTCAACACAGATACATAGTCTGTCTTCTTTCTGACATGCCGTTTTATTTCTACTGGCATCAAAAATAGCTTGTAGTGATGGGACCAAATACATGCTTAACACCATTCACAACCATCAGAGTTCATCTCACATGCACGAGGATCTGACAGACACTCATCTCGGCCAGTGTGGATTGTATTTCCTACCCTAGTTTCACTCACTGCAGGTATTCAGAGGGGATAATCGGTTCTAAAAATACCACGCAAAAGAAACTGTGTCCACAGTTCATTAAAACATCAAATTTACTCGCACGTGTTTGGGAGATGATGAAGAAAAGATCTGAAGATTGTTTTTATATCATCATCCCACCCACCAATCATTCTGAACTGAAAGGTTTAGCACAGTTCTGAAAGGTTGCAACACATTATCATGATCACAGCGCAGCCAAGAAACAGTGGATTGCTCTGAAATACAAGAAACCCAGTGCAGAGTGTGTGTGGATACATGCCAGGCTCACTGTAGACCGCTAAGGAATTGCAAAAAGTATTAGCAAAAAGCAGTAGTATGCAATGAAGATGGAAAAAAACTGGTATGAAGATGCTGTCACGAAGGGGGGAAGCCACCTTAGTGATTAGCGACTAAATAGATGATGCATTCATCCATTATGAGAAACGATTTATCCTTTTCAGGGTCACGGGGGGGGGGGGGGGGACTAGAGTCGCTGCGTGTCTTTGGACTGTGGGAGGAAGCCGGAGAAAACTTGCGTTGAAACGAGGAGTACATGCAAACTGGCTGTGAGACGACCGGGCCAGCCACTCGACCACAGTGCAGTGCGTAATGCATGATGTCATTCTCTAAAATTCTAAAGATACTTCTGATATGTGAAGTTAGGGTTTTACTTTTTACTTATCTTTAATTTGATTGTTTTAATTCTTAAAACAGATAACTGTTTCCTCATAATAATGAAAACCGTGTTAACACATACATTATAATAAATTAACTGAGAGTCACAGCTCACAGACTGGGGACACTACATATCAATGCAAAGTATTCCACTCAAAATGATTGATGTTTTGAATTTACATGAGCTGTATTGTACTATGAGACATCATATTAATTCCCTTATGATGTGTGACTGACTGCTATGAATGTTACGGGGCCGGGGGCTGAGGAATGGAGTTGTTCTCCTTGTGTGCAGACTATCCTCTGGAGAAATATGAGGTAATGCAGCAAGCTCCCCATTTTAGGTTGCTTTATCAGAGACCCATTGCTGTGTTGTAAATTGCCTGCACCTCAGCTTATGCAAATATATCTGGTAAAAAAGAGATATGTTTCTCTGGTTCCTTTGCCGCCGCCCCCCCCTCTCCTCTATATTCCTATGACAATCCATCAACACAGATAAAAAAACACATATCCAGCTTCATTTTTCCTTCTCTTAGCATTTCCCTGGCAGCGTGAGGATGTCTGGCATTACTTTTCTGAGAACTACTTCAGTTCATCCTTGCTGAAAGAGATTCTTAGAAAGTATGTTTTTTTGTGGTTACACATTGCATCCCTTGGGAGTGCTTATTGATCTGTCCTATAATGTCGTGATGTCAAGAGTAACAATGAGACTAGCTGCAGTAGCTAGACTCAGATACTCTATAGGTGTGCATGTCCTGATCGCTGCTCTGCTCCCACTGCTGGAAATAACCTATGAATATCTGTGACGGGAAGAAAGTTCCAAACTGCTTTTCATCTCTTTAGCGCACACGGAAGGTTCACGCTGAATTTGCCATAAAAAATGTCCATCAACACCTCAAGCTCCACTGCTGTGTTGATCCAAACATGGTCTGAGGAATAAATAGGGAGAGTAAAACGGGGCTGAGACGGGCCGGGATCAGGACGGGCTTCACTCGACTCACATCTCACGGACAGAAGAATCCTTTGAGCGTTATCATAGGGAGAAGATATGTGCGCCGTACGGGGCTGCACTGGGAATTTATTCGCATGTTCTGTTGATAACAAAAGATGTGGTCTTGCCAAGCTGGTAGAAGTGACACAGAATGCATTAACATTTATGGTGCTCTCTTCTCTCTCTTTTGTGTCATCCCCAGAGTGCCCACTCTGTTCTTTTCTCCTTTATGCAGTTCAGCACATTGCCCATTCACCCCTTACTGTGTGAACTGCTGCAGAAGAAAATAATGACCAAAAAAAATCCCCTGTGCGTATTTTGCATAAGGAAGTAGCCCGTTTTCTAAAAGGAGCAGAAGACATTACCCTAGTTCCCTCAAAAGCTAAGCATTAATGAGCACTGAGTCCCTTAAACAAAACGCAGATCTAACTGTCTTTAAACAGAGATTAATATCATACAACTTTTAAATTTCATAATGTGGCTCAAAGTAAGTTAAATAGTTATGGTGTGTTTGTTTTATTAATTTGTAAATTTCACGGTTAGCCAGTCGACCTCAGTGCAGTGCGTAAATGCACGATGCAATTTTCTATGTTTCTAAAGATAACGATTGCAACATGAACTTAGCTCAGAAACATTAACTTAACAAATAACAATACTCAAAATGATTAACATTTTGAATTGATATGAGCTGTAGGACATCATATTAGTTCCCTTATGATTTGTGCATCCTGGCTATGAATGTTACGAGGCCGGCGGCTGAGGAATGTAGTTTCTTTCCTTGTGAGACCACTGGAGGAATACGAAATAATGCAGAAAGATACCCATTTAAGGTGTGTTTGAGGTTGTATTTGTATTGGTCAATGCAATACACAACAGCAGGCATCCTGTTAACATTTAAATAATTCATAAGTCCATTTCTGGTTATTTAGTTTGCTTGATGGACTTGTTTTCAATGTTTTATTTAGCAGAACACAATGTTTGTTGCTCCCTCTAGTGGTACATCTCTCAAACTTTAATGAGCTTTCACTGAAGCAGCAGCCAGATGTCACGATCCTAAACTACTCTGCCTTGAGTTGAGAACGCTCTCGACACCCTCAGAGAAGACGATGTATTTTCAAGCAGAGCTTGTGAAGTTTCCTTCTAATTGACCGAGTGACAGTACATAGCACAGTCCAGAGCTTTCACTCAGTTGCATTGGAGAGTTGACAAAGCAAATGTGTGTTATTTCTGGCAAACATTGTGCTCCGTGAGGACACAAATAGAGCACACAGGCAGGAAACAATAATGAGCTGGAACACAAATGTTGTGTGAACGCATCGGATAAAAATGTCCGTGCTGTTGATAACACCCACCTTCAAACGTCTGGCACCAAGCATCTTCTGGACGAGTTGAATTAGCTCCAGAGAGGGACTGAATTATACGTCTAATGCTCTGAGTTGTGTATGAAGTCTGTTTTCTATGTATTTGTCCAAATCATTTGAAATAAAATGATTTTTTTTTAAAAAGAGTTGGAAAGTGGAAGCCTACCATCATTACAGAGCGGTCCTCCGAATGTCGTCATGCTGCAGTCACAGCTGAAGCCCTCCCACTGCTGGAGGCACACACCCTGGTTGGCGCACGAGTCCTCCTGGCACGTCGTGCTGGGGCCTGAATATGAAGACAAATGGCAACTTGGTAAACAGACTTTAACAATATCAGGCAGACATTCTGCAGATTGACCCTGCAGTGAAATGAAGTGGCACGCCCAACAGACCGTAGAGGCTTCTGCAAATGGAAGCAGACACAGAACAAACATACATATGCAAACACGACAACTGTGTGTTTCGCCATATTTTGTATTCCTTCCATAAAAACTGCTTCAAACTCACAGGTTGAAGCCAAACTGCCTGCCCAAAGCCCTCAGTGAGTTAAACGGTTTACATTAAACAGACGAAACAAAAACCTCACACATATACAGAAACAGCATTTCTTTGTTTTTGTATAACTTAAGGATTAAAGCGTTATTAGTGCTTTCCAACATGTTTATACTTCAGAACAGCAGAGTGCATAATAATAAATGAATTGTTATGATTAGAGCTGACACTATTTACATCAAGCTTTTGCACAATACAGTAGCATGTATTTAAGATAAAAGATAACAATCTCTTGTTCCAGAGATTTATCAAAACTAACAAAAGAAATACAAATAAATAACATATATAAACAATGGCGATATAAAAAGAAATGTTATGGATGTAATACTAACATCAGTGCAAAACAATATAGCAATAACTAAAATCGAAAAATTGTAATCACAACAACATAAAAAGGCATTACAAGTATTATAAGTAACCAACACCAGTGCCTAAAATAATAACAATAAACATAGCGTAAATTTGTTAAATAAAAAAAAGGATATGTTGTGCATATAATTTAAACCAATATTGGCAATGATATTGAAAATGTAATATCATATATGATATACATGTGTATATATATACTAGCAAGATGTAGCTTCAGTATTGTTACAGCGACAAGGTAATGCGTCTACAGACTATAATCCACGATGTGGTGCAGTTCAGCTTTCCTTCTCCAAACGGCAGTGTCCCTGCCCACCTGTGCAGGTGGTTCAGAGAGCTGGGAATGGGATCATAGATGCTCAGTTCGGAAGCAGTAGGGGCCGGAGTTATCAATGTGCTTGTTAATAGCAATAATAATGCTTCCAGATGCGTTTAAGGTCAAATTATTTGAGCATCTATTATTTCCATCATTCCAATCGAATATCAGTTAGTCTGAGTCCGAGTGACAGAATACCAAGTGTTTTCAGTTAATGGGGAAATGTTAGTGGAATGACACTGGTGCGTATGGATGATTGTTGTTATTATATATATTTTAATTGATACGTTTTAAAAATATATTAATTATTAGATCATTTTCGTTTCAACTAATTCATTTTGATAATAAATTGTCAACATCTGGATATTTGGTTTAGGTTAATGTCACTTGGACATCATATAATCTCAATAATGACACACATACGACTGCTTGCATGGAGCACTCTCCTTTACAGCCAGAATTACTCACGGAGAACACATTTAGCTTTTCGATAGTTGTTTTATTACAATGATGAAATGGATATTTATCCCTGTGTGTATTTATTTACTCTTGTGATATTTTAAAATGAGTCACTCCACTATTAAATACAGACATACATTCACAAACTCATCTCCAAAAATGATCTTTTCTGAATGTTTGTAGCCACAGTAACTTGCAGCTCAGTCTGCGTGTAGCTATAGTAACTGCTTAATATATTTACATGTTGGCTATAGCGTATTCAAGGTTAAAAATACAAAATGCTGGACAGTGTTCCTTTTGCAATAAGAAAAACAAGCAGTTTGGTTCAAGATCTTTATGAAAAACCTTGGTATATGATGTACTTATAAATTGCATCTAACCCCATGACATACTTTTCATTCCATTGTTTACAAAGTCGTATATATTAAAAGTAGCTCATGTGTTACACATGAAATGGGGCCTAATTGGTCTTGACTTCAAAATTAGAAGTGTATTGACACTAGTTTTAAAGGAGAACCTATTTCTGTAATAATTTAATGAAGTTATTACAATTGATGTTGATTACAAATCCAGTAACTATAATGTAATTAAATTGCTTTATAATGATCAATATGCATCTGAACTTAATTTAATTACTGGCCCCATGGTGCTTCATTTTGAGGCCTACTTTAATCTGTTAAATCTTAAAAATGCCTGCTGCTCGATATAGTTCTTACTGTAGCTATAGAGTGCCAGAGATTACAGTTATATATGGCACTAGTAAACATGGGATTTATAGCAACAATGATTAATGTCATGGAAAACATGAAAATGACTGAGGTTTGTAGTTAACGTCTTGATTATTTAAAAACAGGAAACTCATGCAGGGGAATAGTTGTGTGAATGAAGTCATGCAAAAGTATTTATTATAAGTATGTTCTTATAAAAACATACATAACCACAGCAAAAAACAATGTCCAATAGAGCAACACACAATATGCAGGTGCAAATCAAATGTGATCCCCATAGTCTCTGATACAAGATGGTAATGGTACTTGTATTCCTATGGGACTGAAGCCCATTCCATAGAGCAGGTGGGTGAATTCAAATTAGGCATATATCTTGTTCAGGGACGGGAAAGTGAGGAAGGAGGAAGAGACTGAAGACGTGGGGGGAGGAGGCATTGCAGGGGCAGAGGGAGGCAGGACACAGGACTCTGTATCAAACACACACATCTTCTTGCAAGTCAGCTTTCATCAATGTAACTTTTGTAAGCAAAATAATAGGAAAGGCAAAGGCAAAGTATACCAACTGTTAGTAAAGGAGCAAGACCTCAGAGATGGAGGAAAGAGCCAGAAGGGACACATTGTAAAGCATGATGCAGACCGTATTAATTACTGTAACTACTCTCAAAATCATCAGCAATATGAAGAAACAACATTGAAACAGTTAAGTCATAATTATAGGAAGTAGATATTCTTTGTCTATATATGCGGAAAAAGGAACAGTTATAGAAATATTCGTATCCTGAAATGATACCTGTCGTAGCAAAATACAAAATACTATCAGCGATTATACGCTACGTTTTGACACCTGTATACAGTTCAATACATGTGTTATAATAGAAGCTATTTTCCAGTGAGCGCCACTATTGAGGCTATAACAAAAAGACCCATGGCGCTGCATTTGATTACAGCAGTAATGTCGGAATATGAGAAGATCAGAAGCAGTGGATGAATTGAAAAATCAAACTAAGTGAGTGAAGTTGAAAAATAAATCAAATATTGTCTCTGGATGTGGTGCATACATTAGACTGGGTACATTATAGTCATGCATGCAACAAAGGCTTCATACATAATTCAAAAGGATTGCTTCTTCTGGCAAACTCTCAGATCCCGCAAGCATGCATGGAGCAAAACAGAATGGGGCTAAAATGGGAAATAACACTGGCAGTACAAATATGGCAAAGAGAATAATCAGATTATGGCTAAGTGAAACAGAAATGAGTGTCTGTGGAGGAGTGTCAGAGCTTGATGCATTCTAACAGAATACTAACACACTTTATGGATGTTAAATGATGTGTCACAGGTTGGCAATGTGGCGGTGTGCGTGTCAAGCACTAGAATGAGAACTGGGCAGCATAACAGCGCTGCATGGTGCCGCAGTGACCCTCCAGGATACAGTTGTGTGATAAAGAGGGGGAACCAGAGTATTTAGGATATTTTATAAGCGATATCATGTTTAAATGATACATCTTAGACCAATACAATTTAAACCTGAGCTTCAGCTAGCGCTTGGAGTGAACTCCAGAGACAACAAAAAAAGTTTTGAAGGCAACAAACATCAGACAACACGTTTCCTTAGCAGGCTGAGCGACGACTCACCTTCACATCCTCTCTCGATCTGCCCCACACAGTCCAGAGCATCCGACATCAAGTCTGGGAGCCGGCCGTTCAGATCCATCGACGCCAGACAACCTTGAAACCCCTCCTTGGCATGCACCAGTTTGGGCAGCTCCTTGAACATCTCCTTAGCCACCCCACCAACATAAAGGTGACCTGTGCAGAAATATGACAACACTGACCCCTAGTGGACACAAAACACAGTACCAAGCTTCCCTTATCATGCCTGTTAAAGTAAAGTAGTGGTTCTCCAACTTTTTCTGTCACGCAATGACTTCGGAGGAAGTTCATGCCACAACAAAATGGTAACAAAATAGTCCACAAGGACAACTTTGTGTGACTCCTCCATTACTTTACGATTACGTTCAATGAAACCCGATTTATCCATCAGACGAACACAAATAACATGTTTGAAATCACTTTATTAGAATACAAAAAGTTCTGTGCAAAAAATAACTTTTTGCCAAAAAATAGCTTCTTGTGGCTGCAATCAAACCGTTTTGCACTGGATATATTGTCAAGGTAATAACAATAAAGTGCATACGGCCACTCTCAAGTCATGCTCAATGGTGAGCTCTTGTTTTGAAGGGCAACAAAAGGAAAGCCGATCTCACGGAGGTAGGATGTGGCGAGTCGCCAATAAGCGGAACCTGTTAACGCCGTAACATAAACATTTACAAGAAAGTACAGGCATTTCGCAATTTATTTAATAATTACTTAATTTTATGTCCGTGCATTTTGTAATATGTGAAGTTCTCAATTAAGGCCCCACCTGGAATACCTTGGCGACCCACAGTTTGAGAAGCACTGTAAGCAAGCATATCGTTTCAGATAGCATTTGCTGACTAAAGAACATTGTGTCATCTCTCATCAATGAGGATGGTTGTTTCACACGGTAACGTTTGTTATTCACATCAAAAGGTGCAGCAAGTTAATCCATAGTGTAGTTTCAGAAAATGTTTGCAATTGTGTCAAATGTAACAAAATATAAATATTGTTTGTATGTTTTTTTACGTACAAGACAACAATGTGTCATCTGTTTCATTATCAAATAAAAAAAACAATTACAACAACATTCTTAAAGGTTGCACATGAGTTTCCTCCATATCTTTTCAGTAAAAAAAAAATCATCTCGTTAACTGATGATTCTTTAAAATCCCTTTAATATAATGCTGGTCCACGAAGCACAAACCGTCCTTCCTATGAACTCCCTGCTCCACACGCAAACCCATACTGTTGGTTCCCGAACAGATGGGGGATGAGCCTCTTGCTCAAGGGTACCTCAGTAGTGGCAATGAGTGAGAGCCAAGCATAGCTTTTTCCCTACACGCCTGCAGGACTACCGGTGCAACCTTTCAGTCACAGACCTGCTTCTCTCACCTAAAAGCCACTGCTGCCCCAATTTAATGGAATCTGTAATATATATATTTATAAATTTCCCTCTGCTTTACGCACCCTTCAGGTCCAGGTTCTTGGCTCCCGTGGTCATCTGCGTGGTGATCTTGGTATCAATCTTGACCATATGGTGGTTGTTAGTGTCTCTGGAGATTATGACATTGTGCCAGTGGTTGTCGTTCAGGGGCTTGTTTGAGTTGCCTTTGATCAAGTGGGCTCCATTTCCCAAGTCAGACACATAGTGCAGGTAACTGGAACCAGACATTTTACAACATGAGTCGATGTGACCTTGGACAGCGGCGTAAGGACATGAAAGCATAGCACTATACAAATGTTGTAGGCATTTCCAATCTCCTTATTTATGAATTAAAGTTCAGTTTATTTAAAGAGTGTTTGACGAAATGCAACCGATTTGAACTAGAGCAATACAATCTAAAAATAAAACAATTTAAAAGTTTAATAAACCTCTGAAAACTAGAGCAATAGTGTGTGTTTGTTGTTGTGCGCCTGTGTGTTCAAATGTGCAGATATGAGAGTATCAGAAAGTGCAGCTGTCTAAAAAGGAGCTATATAATTGGCACGTTGCAGCTTTAACAAAAGGTTGTGGGCTGTGCTGAACAAATTGTTCTCAAATTCTTTGGTTTACAGGCAATTTCTGATTTGCATGCCTTTTTTTAATTAAAATGTATCTCTTTAATGTTTAGAACATTGAATAATACTTTAACTTCAGGCAATATTTAAAAGAAGGTCATTCTATAGCAGCATTTCAGCAAGAAAAAATGTGCCCTTGTGTGCTTGATTTCCTTTTATGTTGGGTATTTGTTGTGCCTTCATGAAGATTAAAAAGAACACTAATAGCCCACAGCTCTTTCAGTAAATAGTCTGGCATGGAGGTGATAAGAAAATAATTTGAATTCCCATGGTAATGACATCAACACTGTCAGAAAAATATTATATTCTGTTTGGAAACTGTCAAGTTGTATGAAGAGCAGCATTATAAAATATGAAGATCCTCACATCAATAAACTACTCTCAAACTAATTCAACAGTTGAAATGGTTACTTGTCTTTACACCAGGCGGCAGGTGAGATTGCCCAACAAATTAAGTAAAGTGTGCAAAGAGAAGAGCTGTATGGTTACTGGGGCATGAGCAGCTACCGTTTATGAACCAAAACAACAGAGACACCAACACAAATTTAAACTTATTTAAAACAATTCCCCAGAAAATATATCAGAGTACTGGAAATATTGTTTGGAAATGCAAGTTATCTCAGGGCAGGACTCCGCCAAATACCACAATAAAGGACTCCTGCACCAAAAATGCTGTCAAATGTCGTTCAAATAGAATACACATCTTGTGGTTTGCCACTTCAGGTCATAAAAAAGCCCAGTTAAAGTTAACTGAAGATGTACAAAAGTGAATGTGACTCGATCTGCTGTAACCCTATGGGAGAACAGTCGGGTGGAGTTGTTGCATCCACTCACCCTTTGACCAGCTCCACCACAATGAAGTCGTTCCCATCCCCGCTGTTGAAGAGGATGAGGCCATCAGAGGAGGTGGTTTTAAACTGAAAGAAAAGGTGCATGGAGTAGTATGCCTGCAGAGTAGTGAGGGTCATATAGCTGGAGCGCGACTTGAAGGTGACGGGGTCAGCGATGATGTTCTTGAAGCCAATCATGGCATTGAGCTCACAGTAATCAATGTCACCATTTTTACAAAGGTCTATGTAGGCCATGCCGTTGAAAGAGAGGCTCTGGAGGTGGCCGACGAAGTTGGACGGCACCATGGACATGAAGCGCTTCTCGGTCACAATGCCTGTCTCAATGTTATGGAACTCCAGTTGGGTGTGGTCACCTGCCATTTGACCTTTGACCAGCAGAGGGAGGGAGAGAGGATGTTATAGTATGCAACGATTAAAGGAGCAATGATTTACAATTTAAAACAAGGGGTGTGTGGATATGTGCAGGAGTTGATACAACACATTTTCAGACCAAATGTCTTTGTCTGTTTTAAGTTTAGAGTTTCTGTGAATAAGTCATGAAAACTGTCTGTCCAGTGTTCTGAAATGTACAAAACAGAACAGTACACGCCAAATGTCCCCTTCAGTTTCTCAACGAAGTTTCATTTTAAAATGAACAGTTATATTAACATACATGGGTGTCATTTTCCCACATTGTGGCTTTTTGTAGCTATGGTTGGTGTTCTGTTAAAGGACATTGCCTGATGAGTTTTAAACGGCATCAGCAATGTCTAAAACCTATATGAGAGTATCAATACTGCACTCAGAAAATCAAATGAATGAAGACTCACAACAGATGAGCACAATGTCTAACCTGTCACACACAATATACTGTAGTACAGATTCATTCAGTCATAAAATCAGTGAGCCCAACACATCGTATGTCTAATTTATAGGAGTGAAAAAGCATTCGGCCAGAGGAACATGAGGAGAAGTACCTTCCACGGACTGCAGATCATCTACGGTCAGTTTCAAACTCTTTCCCCTCCTGAACACACGTACTGTGTGCCACTCATTATCGTTCAGAGTCTGACCCGCAAAAATAGTCTCTGGGCCTTTGCCTGCAGGACAGTCCAAACAACGGTTAACACACATGCATGCATAAAGTACAAAGCACATTTATTATCAGGCAGGCTGAGGGATAGAGGAGGGGGGAGATTGAAAGAAGGACAAAGTGGATGAGTTCAGTTGTTTGACAGAGGCGGAAAACATTAAGGTAAACATAGTTAATGGGTCATAAAAGCACATCGTTCTGACTCGCATTTCCTGTCCTGATCGCCCCATTAGATAGGACATCACATTTCTGAATCCTCCCTTAACACCAAGAGGAGGGAGGCAGTAATCAGGTTGTCACGTCATTATAGCCGTCAATATTAACCCTGACTGTTTAGTTGTAAATGTATAGTGTTGAATAGAAACGGGATGAATGGACATATCCTTTCATTTCTCGGGATATCGCTCTGTTCCTGTAAGGCCACTTGGTGGCAGCATACAACAGCCACAAGCCCATGACGGAGCAAAGCACTGAACCGGGCATCACTCTCCATCTTGTTTACCTTCAACAGTGCAGCCCAGTTTTTGATTTCTCTTTTGTCCATCATGCGACATGAAACGGTAGTATTGAAATAAATACTTGCATAATGGAAGCAGTGTCCTTGGTGGTGAAAAGAACCGATTAAAAAGACAACATAGAGAACTGTCCTTGGAGATTCAGTGTTAGTGGAAAACAGGAAATACAGAATGTGATTTTTATAAGCACCGTTGAAAATAAATGGGTGTTTTGGAAAAGGAGCCGTTCACTGATGTCATCAGTAAAACAAAATTAACTAGACACATTCTATTAATTTGATGCCCCCTCATTGAAACAATAGATAATACTAAATGACCATTCAACTGATATGTAATGAATACCAATACTGCACACCTCTAAATCATCCTTTCAACGACTGTTGAAACCAGCATACTCATTTGTGTCACTGCTACTGGACAGAAATGTCACACAAGGTGCCAAAAAACCTCAAAGAGAGCGAATCACATTTAGAATCAGAGGTAAATTGGAGCAACGGCACCACATCTACATAATTTAATGAGCAGAAAGAAGAAGAAGAATCTGAATTCCAACATTGGTCCAATATGGGCAACACAGCATGTCTTGCATGCAGCCTCCTCCTTAGAGCATCCTTGAATTGCCGTATAGCTCTGATGTTCCCCTGCTGCGCATTCATAACCCAACAGGCCAATGAGAACTAGCCACTGTGATACTACTAAAATACTCATGCTCCACTGTGGGGAGTATTTCAGATGGGTGCCATCTTCTTTCCCCTGCACCCAATGGCTATTTATTTTCTCCTTCTCTGCAATCCACAAAGCCCCGATGCAATGTGTATGCAAATCTGAGGGTGCCAAAGTACTGGGACACAGTCAATCTCAGAGGCACAGTTCCACTTTGTAAGCACTAAACACCGGGGCACGATTGAAACCAGACGACTGGTGAGGGATTAAGGAGGAGAGATAAGAAAATATTGGGATGGAGTTGGACTTGAAAGCATGCTTGATCTTTGCCTTCCATCATCCTGTCCCGCTCTCCAAGGAGAAAAGAGAGAGGGAAAGAGGTCAATCGTATTAAGGTACACAACATTCACTACAGTAGCGCCCGGGTTTATGCCTGCAGTGCAGTCTGTGGTCCAAACGGCCAGCTGCTGGCCAGACATTAAGGTCCTTCAGCCCACTGTCTGCCGCGTCCAACCCTCTCTAGTGCCTCATTGATGGTGATCTATCTGCAGTGATGGATCTGCAGTGATCTCTCCTTGCCTCATTGACTTCATGCCTAAAGGAACAGTGGAGAACTGTGGCATGGGGCAGCATGAGAAGATGCGATTACCCACTCAATCGGCCATTGCCAGCTGGATGACAGGCCAGATACTGGTGCTGCCCGCTCGCCACTATGACTCACCCAGGTGGAGGGGAGGGGTCACTCGCTGACCGAGCTGCAGGCCACTACTGCTGGATTACCGTCAATGCAGAAATCAATGCCAGCACACACGGCAAGTAGACCTTAAGCAGCCCACGACGCCCGGCAACATGCTAGCTCGATTAACGAGGCGTTAATGCTCACTGAAAAGCCATCGCCGGGTTAAATAGTGTTAAAACAATAAATTATGACAATCAATACTAATCTGCGTTTTCTGTCCATATGAGTTTATTTGTTTTATAAACTAAGACTGCTCGATACTGAACATGTTCAAAGGGCGTTCTGAGCACAACGTGATATCACTGACATTACTACTGCCATTAGAAATAATGGTGACAAGTTAACTACTTGGGGGATGTCATTTTTTCCAGCTTTTAATTGAACCCTCCTGTTACCTTTACATTTACTAACATATTTTACCCTCGGGGTCAATTTGACCCCAGCAATTAAAACCTCCAGAAAATTATTAGAATTAATATTGTTTCCCAAGTTTAAGTGTGAGGTACTTTATGTTTGTTTGTTGACTACCTAAATAGCCCTTTAAATATATAAAAAAAGTTGATATTTCTTATATGTTTGACACAGTGAAAAACAGCCTCGGGTCAAATTGACCCCAAGGAACACCGACATTAAACATTGAATGGGGTCAAATTGACCCTAAAGGTAACAGGAGGGTTAAGCAGCTATTGTTTGTTATGAGGAACTTTGAGCCAACGTGTTAGTCTCTCTATCAAAGTAATTAAATGCAACAGGAGAGAACATCCTGTTAATTGCCATTTCATTTCAAGCACATCAGTGCTGTCTCCCTTCACCAGGTATTTAAGTTTAAAATGGTTCAGAAACATAATATAGTATAAATATAAGTGCTGTATTGTACTGTATTTTATTTGCTGAATTTGGTGCTCATTCCATATTTATAATTAAATGTAACTTTTCAGATGAGCTGGTATAACATGCGTCATCCTGGATGACGGCTTTATTCACCTTCTCATGCATAATTTCTAACCGGCTCAAAGGTTTTACATCCACGTAGAAGACGTCTCTCTTCTTTTAGTTCAGTTCAAAAGATTAATGCATGGAAAAGATCAATTATGAGAGAAAACATGTCTTTCAATTTTGCTGAAGGTCATGGAAATAATAATTAGATAAAGTTGCCCTCTTCACTGTACATTGAGATTTTCCTGCAGTTCAAGTAAATGAATTATAGAAGACCAGAATGTCAGATGAGAGGGTAAAAAAAAAAAGCCAGTCTGTCACAAGATATTTTTAGTTCATATTTGTAGTTTGTTGTCACTCAGTGCCTGTTAACAGTGTTTAAATCGCAGTGGCAGTGTTTCCTTCAGACAGCTCTGGGCAGCCCCAGGGAGCCTCGGTCTCTAATTGACAGTGATGTGTTCTTTGAGTCGCTGCTGAAATTCTCCATCCACCGAGCTGACCGGAGCGGCAGCGCCTGACAAAACACATTAATTAACACAGAAAAAAGGACAGAAATAGAATAATAAATAGAGAAAAACCATAACCTAGAAGATAGAAATTAAATGCTTCATACGTGGAAATGCACTGCCATTACACCGTTATTTCCAAGAATTTGAAATAAACATTTTTCTTTGACAAAAATAGTTCTGGGCCTATTGAAGTTGTCGTTTCCTGCTATTTTTCTTCTGTTATACTTAAACATTATCTTTTCCTTCAGCATTATATTAAATGTTGATCAAATAACAATATTTTTCCTTTGAATTATAGCTAAGTTGTGTGTGGAAAACACCTACATTCTGCAGCCGTACATTTATTTTAATTGGTAAAACAATAATTAATTAATGTAAATGCGACAATATGGCACAAATGTCTGCAGCCTAATACCACACACCGCTTACTTCACGTTGGATGCGAGTTATTAAAGCAACAATTGCTCGTACTGAACATGTGTAGATTGCATGAAATATTTGTTCAGAGGTCTTTACGTACAACATGTATTTCCATCAGTTCAACACTTATCCTGACCCTTTCTATTTTAGCAAAACTGTCCCTGCAGCTAAATGGAATTGAAACAAATAAGAGAAAAATGGAGAAGAACTCAATATAAAAAATAAGTAATCAGTTAATTGTCTGGAAAATATTAGTGTATCAACCCCTGGAGTCCATGCATGCACACGGTATGCCTCCACAGCCTCCTCACAAATCTGGAGCGACCTTTTAAAGCTTAGAGCCCTGCATTTGCATACACAAATGAGGAATGCAATCCAAGATGCATGAACAATGCTATTTAGCATTTAGAAAGGTGTTAAGACGGGCTGGCTCACAGAAGCATGTCTCGAGGTCACATCATGTGATTCTGTGCAGAGGCATTTGTTGTGTAAGTCTCCGCTTATCATCAGGCAATGACCTTCAAATAATGTAACACATACACGAAGATGACATATCCAACACCTTTTAAGAGAATGGTGTGTCACATACAACATGCGACGCTGACACTCTATGATAGAGCTTAAACCGTCTCATTTATGATGGTATTTACCGACATTGAGTGTGTCCGTCGCTTCAGAGTCATAAACCAGGAAGAGGGCTCACCTATTGTGACTCCAGAGAAGTAGTTATTAATTCATCACTGTTCCTGAATAATAAATGTCAGGGATATTTACCTCAAAAAATATTGCAATGTAACCTCTTTGTTGAAACACACACACAATTGCTCTATACTGAATCTGTGTGTCTATATATATATAAATACACAGATATCCACCATGAATTCCAGAAACCAGCTCTATTCTCCCTCCCACCCAATTCATCCTGTTCTTTCTGCTCTGTGAGGCAGGTTGATGAGAATAATAAAAATCACACCCTGTATTTCCTCTGTGTCTTCAATGGCCTGATCAATTTACAAACGGCATGAAATATTGAAGTAGAAAAAAACTAAATAAAATTGCAGAGGGGTGACAAGGAAATCATGCATGTCTAAAATACCTGCAATTCCAAAGCATGCGTTTTATATCAACCTGAATTTATGGGTGCTAAGTTTTGTTTATTAGAAAACAAATTGGCGTGTGGAATCACAGCTCACTGCCATATTTGGGTTTATCATTAATTTAAGCCTCCCTCCCTCCATCTCCTCCCCACTGCTCATCCTTCTCCTGGACACCAGATGCACAGAGCGCCAGCAGGCATTTCGGATGCGCCCGTGGCTCTTGCACCTCGATAAAATGTAACGCCTATGTCGAAGCAAGGTGCAAGTCAGATATATTTCAGTACACGGTTTAAATTCCCGTTGGCATAGCTTTAGGATATGTTAATGCCAGGATTGTATAATGGCTGCAGAGAAGACATTGTAAACATGACCGCATAACAACATTTCTAGATAATAAAACATGAATGTCCAGAAACAGTAAGAGTTAGAGAAGAAGAAAAAGAAGAAAGGTGAACAGTAACTTACTGGAGGAACAGTTAATCCTGATACAATCTAGATGGGGAAGAATAGATGAGAGGTAAATTCATCTTTCAACGTTACAGCTGCAGACATCATTAAAGCATACAGTCCACCCCTCTGGGGACACACACACAGACACTGTCCGTCCTCTGATGCTCTCACCCATGGCCCCGAGCTGCAGTGAGCTGCTAAAAGTACTGCAGGGTAGTTGTGCCAAAGGAATATGTGTTCAAGCTACATGGAACAGAAAATCATGAGAGCCAAAGTGTAGTGATGCAACATTGTTACCTTCGCATTGAAAATGCGGAAGGTAATGTTTTGATCGCCGTGTATTTATTTATTTATTTATTTGTATGCGTGTTACTCGCATAACACAAAAAGTATTAAACCGAATCGCATGAAATTTGATGGGATGATTGGTTATTATCCGGGGACCATTTGATTAGATTTTGGGATCAATCGGGTCAAAGGTCAAGGTCATGAAAAGGTCAAAATCTTCTTTTTACCATAGCAGTCAATTTTTATCCAATTGGCATGCAACTAATGCCAACATGTTCATAATTCAATGCCCAATCTTGTGATATGCGAAGGTATGCGCTCTACCGAGTGCCCGTTCTAGTTCGTATTGCTTTGTTTTCTCATGGAACCAAACTAAATGTTGCAAGCAGGGATATGTCTGTTAATAGGATATGATCTTCTATACAATATAATATGATCTTCTATATAGTATGAGAGCATCAGATTTCAGTCAGGGTCAGACAGGGCCAGGAGGAAGCTTTTACGCCACTTTACATTTCACTATATTTTAGCCTTTTAAGTCAACTACTTTAATCTGACTGCAATAGATAGTTGTCAGTTCACAGATTATCCTTTAAATAAAACACACCTGGTCATTATTGAATATGGTGCACTGATGCAGTCTAGATTTTACCTAACTATATATATAAAGTAGTTAAAATAAGCTCCACCTCAGAATGAACTAAAACACTGCTAAATGTTCATGCATCAGTGATAACCGTCATCCTATTACTTTAAGTTCAGCCTAAATACTCATTCAGCTTTTCATACTTTAAATTCATTATGCTGGTAATTCTTACATACTTTGATAATATGTGAAAATCTCAAAGCAAAACGTTTGACTAACAGAGCTACTTTTACTAAATCTGAAAGCTGTTTTGCCAAATCTCAAGTAGGAAGAATTTATCTCCATTAGGACCATTGAACTAATATTACAAGTAGAAGAATGAGTTATAATGATCCATTTAAATGTATCTACTACCAATACAATAACATACTAATCTTCTAGCACACAGTAATGTCATATTGACTTCCATTATTCCAGAATCTTTTGCTTAACGTCTCTGTTTCCTAAGGCTCTGCTCTTGTCGTGCTCTGAGAAAGGTGACCCACATCGAACTCCCTCCCCTCCATCCCATTTGGCCCTGCCTGTTGTGTGTTGTCAACCACAGCAGAAAAGTGGTCGCAAACAGCCAGAGACCGACACTAGCCGACCCTCACAGGGAATGCTCTGCTTTTTTTGAAGAAGGGATGGGGAAGACCCGCTTCAAGGGCTGATGGTCGGGGGAATGCAAAAATGTGTCAAAGATAAGACAAAAGAAGACAAAACACGGCGACGTGTTGCTTTCATCTGAAGGCATCCTTTTGGAGTCACAGTGATCTGACTGGTCAGCCCCTCCAGTGTGTGGCGCTGTTGTCTTCCGCGGTGGGACACATGCTTCCTTGTGGTCGATAGAAGACGCAGACGGCCTACTTGGTATGCATCGCTAAACGGCTCCTCTTAGGAAGCCCATTTCTGTTTAGCCAGTGGAAAGGAGAAAATAGATGGCTATCATTTGCACGGCATTGCTCTTTTTGAGAGATATCAAACTCTTCCACAGGCATCATTGGATTCTTTCCTGAGCAAATAAGCACACACACAGTTTTTCTTTTTGTCCTCAATTTTCTTTTTGCTGTCGCCGTGGTCATATCTTGTCCTGCGCTCATTTAAGACAGTGTTGCCAATTCATGTGCAATCAACTGTATTCTAGGACGGTAATTGATTGGCCCCAACTCACAACTAAGGGCTGCGTCATAATCGCTAAGCACTAAATTAGAAGAGTTGATGTGATTTAATAAATATTCTCATCTTCTGAATAATTATTAGCATCCTTATATAACAACACTAGGAAAGAAAACAACAATCCATTTAGAGCAAGACGTATGGATGTTGATCTGAGGTGAGCTGAGATGACCTGATGGAGCGGGCGGCGAGCATTCCCTGCTGGGCAACGGCAGCTGTGTGCTCAACTGGCAGTGAGCGGAGAGCCGCAGACTCCTGCCATTGAAAGTCTTCACATCCTCTCCCTCTATTCAAAATATGTACATGGTGTCAGCGTGTGTGTGTGAGAGAGAGAGAGTGTGTGTGTGTGTGTGTGTGTGTTTGTGACACGTGACTTTGATTGCTGCAGTCAGCGCATGTCCGAGGCGTTACCTAAATTGACAGTCAAGCGGACGCGGCCGCTCTCCAGCTCGAGACGCAGGGTGTCAGCAGAGTCCCTCGATGTGGTGGCGATTAGGATGCCGTAGGCTCGCTGGGAGCGGAAGCGCAGAGACACGTCCTCGGCTTCTGTGTGCATCACCACTGGCAGCTGCACCTTCATAAACTTACTGCCGTCGTAGCTGAGGATAGTCGCCTCTGTAGAGACAGGAAGGAGGGAAACGAGATGAGTGATCGGTAAAAATGGACTGAGTGAACCGACGAGCACTTGGGCTTTCAATAAAGTCCTTTGTGGTTTTAATTTAAAGTTGTGACTTTTAATCTTGATGTATGGCATCCATTAAGGGTGGAGTTATTAAACATTAAATACATGCTCAAATTCAGAAGTGTCATTTGAAGGTCAGCATATTGCAGTGTGAAAGCCTATTATGTGTCTTCTGGACAAATGGTAATACTACTACTGCTCTGCAGTGAGGAAGCCTCGCAGCCTGCCTTGACTTGTCATCCAGTCCATTCATAGAAGAATGATTTCAGCATGAAGTTAACAAACAGGGAGAACTACGGGCGTCCTTCCAGTTGTGTCTCTGGATGATGTGTTTCTAGGACATTGGCTTTGCAGGTCTGCATTTTTTAACTAATTCGGACTGCAGATGATTTCTACTAATATTACGAAATGAATCCCCAAAAAATAATCAATAGGTCAATTCAAAGCTCACTGAGTTAGTTCGAGATTGGATCACATTACGGCTGGCAAACACAAACTCTCTCACAAGTCCAGTTTTCTCTGGGCCAATTAAGGTGGTGGCCTCCGTCAGTGAAAACAGAATGGAGGTAGACAAACGCTAGGACAGTAGTGAAATAAAACAGGAACATATCTAGACAAACATATACAATTCTTACATCC
The DNA here is from genome assembly GCF_029220125.1 of Pseudoliparis swirei. NCBI lineage: Eukaryota > Metazoa > Chordata > Actinopteri > Perciformes > Liparidae > Pseudoliparis > Pseudoliparis swirei. Next base: position 10,038,838 of record NC_079404.1, read on the forward strand.
ACACGTTTTTTTATCTGCAATGTAGCAGTGACAAACTACAAAAAGGACAAATTGATATTGACTGAGGGGGAGAAAAAACACGAACAGCAACATAATTCGAATAGTTTGCGGACCTTGAATATTGAGCTTCTGCTCTGGGTGAGCGCATTTATTCAAAGCATTAGGCAGCCATCTAGAGAAATGCAGGGGAGATTGTTTAACGCTGGCAGGGGTTGTAACAGCATTTCCGGTAGTGTAACTAAACCGTAACCCAATAACAAAGCCATTACTGCAGCTGCAGTGCCAAGACAGATAAAAAGAAGCCAGGTTGGAGGGACGGGAGATGGAGAGTGGTGGGGTCGATGGGGTACCAATGTACACACACACACCACCTCATCATCACTTCCTCTTCACACAGAGCCAATGTCACATCCGTCCCCTGGGATGACTCCGTCACATTCTTCACCCAAATCCAATTCCTCCACGCCCTCCTGGGGTATGCTGCAGACGACAGGGGCGTGTAGACAAACGAGTTCTCACTGCTAAACTGACTGCTTCCTGCCAGGCAGCTGAAGCAAAGAGCTGCATTTAGACACTGCAGATGCCAGCAGAAATGGAGCCATCTCCCAATACTTGAACAAAGTTTGTTTGTCGCTGCTAAATTAGCTAGCACGGCGACCCAATGAGAGCACTCTAGCGGTGAGTATTTTAGGTTTCCTTGATATGTAACTGTGCTTGATATTGGAGACACACACTCACACATATAACGAGTAAGCATATGTTGTTCAGGTGTTTGTTTATTTATGCTGCGAAGATGGGACTTGAAAATATGTGACAAGACTAGTTTGTTAATTACCGAATGAAAGGCATGTAGTCTGTTCAGTGGACTTCCATTATGATGAAAACAAACTGATCAAGGGGGGAAGAAAGGTAGTGATGTGATATTTTATATATAAAGAACATTTCACTCATAGTTAGCCCAGATTCTCTTTTTTCAGACAGAATAGATCAGATTAATCCCAACTGGAGTAAATACAGAGAACATGTCAACTTTGCTTATTTATAGAATTTTAGAAAATCTCTCTTGGGAATTTCTGCCAAGTCCAGATAGATATTAAAATACGGAGAATGACATGTGAGGGAATCACTACCTAATGCAAAGTGAGCACCCGTCAAAAATCCAATCTTGGAAGCCGAGTCATTTTTTAATGGCACTTCCATGTCTAATATCAAAATAAATTGAAAGGACCTGACGCTGGAGCTGAAGAGGAGGCAGTCAGGGGGAGGGGAAGAATACACAACTAAACCAAGCATTCAGTTACAATACAAACATTGTTCTCTGATTCTCACCAGAAACCAAGGAGTGGTTGGGTGGGGGGCCTCCTGCAGGGAAGTAACACATAAGGCTGTACTACTAAGAAGGAGTACTAAAGGCAGCCAGACAAACAGTTCTTCCTCCACTCATCCCCAAAGTGAACAGGCTCTGCAGGAAGGGAGAGCTGTCGGCTGCATGTCTCAGGATTGTGATGTCCCGCAGTATCGGGGCGCCTGGCCCAATCTAATTCAAAACTTGCCAGTAAACACCTGCCAAAGGCTTTTGGAAAATGTTTTCATGGATCTGAGATATCATAAATAATTCAAAGCTGCCCAAGTCTTTTTCACTGCAGACATCTTTAAGCATCTTAGTATACATAATCCAGATAATACACTCACTGCTATTAAACGTGTGAAAACCTCCTGCGTTGAATGGATTTCAAAAGAAGGGGAAACATATTCTCTATAGATAAAGAAACAGCATCACATCTGCTGCCCTGTGTACAAAGGGCAACTTCATTAAGGCTGCGAAATGAGAACAAAGAGAGAAAATGGATCAGTGTGTCATTACAGAGCAGTGGAATCTGCATCTTCAGCTTGTGATGTCAGGCATACATGTGACAGCCAAGATGGTAAAGATTTAGCAAGTGCAAATTTGAGCCCATTGAGATCATTAAAGGATAATTACAACTACAGGTAATGATTTACAAGTTCATCTTCAGGCTTTGGTGTTTGCTGTGCCATCAGTCTAAAGAAGAAGACCCACTCTAAGAAGCTGTGGACACATAAAAAGCTATAATGTACAAATACAATATCGCCCTTTGACAAAGACTGTGAGACACTTTGAGTGTTTCCTTCAGGTTTGTGTGCTGAATAAATATGTGATTGTCGACTTGACTCCTAACCAAACTATTCCACAACACATGCTTATATTCTCAGAAAATCAAGCCACAGCACACTTAGTAATTTTTTTCAACCAATTTTCTGCGCTTCTGTGTACATCGCTTAAGGCATGAGACGACCAGTTCTCTCCAATTTGTGACCATGTTCAAGTGTGCTGAATGGTTAATAACACAGCGTGTTGTCAAAGGGCATGGCTAAAATGGGTTTTTAACGCTAAAACTCAGCCATATTCCTCTTTCAGGGCATTTCACAATTATGCAATAACGTTCTGCACCTCTTGGCTTTAGCTCCGGGCCAATAGCAAATGGCTTTATGCTCTGAAAAGCAATAAATGTGCTCAAAGAATCAGTTTTCTGGTTATGCTAATTTCAATAAATGGTTTTCTACAGTGGATGTTGCCAATGAGGATGTTTTGGAGTGTGATATCCACCACCTAATATAAATCCTGCAATGAGATATTCCAATTTAATGTATTCATACTTTATGTGATTGATGTATTCTAGAAGAATGACCGAAAGTGCACGACTACTATATTTAACAAGGACCATTTTAAGCTCATGAAATCTGTGCTGGGGAGCAGTAACAGCAGGACAAAGCCCTGTGCCTCGGATAAGGATAATGTTAATGTGTGTCAAGCACATGTGGTGTACAGTGAGTATATAGTGTATCGACCTGTATATTGATCTTCAGCATCTATATTTATTCATCGTAGCTATCTGTATGCAAACATCCATCAGCAGCCACTTTCCATGTGGTATAATGCAGGTGCCGTCAGAGTTGTAATCCAGCATGTCATACCTCGTTAGGGAATACGTACATGTGCTGCAACGCACCTACCACACCATCACCATCTGGGGGGCTGCCTTAGCCTCACACCGCCTGACTAATATTTGGGCTAATTAGCAACCGGAGGAACAATGAAGAGGAAGACATTTAGGGTGCAAGGGGGGAAATTGCTTTGTCTGCTTAATTAAAACCTCTTAAAATCGGGCAAATAGCTCCGCGGTGCTCTTCTGAAGCTCCACCTTCTGTTCCTTCCACTCGGCGTCATCGTCGTCTTCCTCCACCGCCGTATGCAGTTGCTATATTTTGCCACTGGGTGGTACACCATGCATGGATAAGTGAGAGCTGGGGTAATTCTTTTGAAAGCTCCTCGGCCTGCTGGTGCCTGCTTCATCCTACCAGCATCTGGAGCCATCAAAACAGCTGGCAACATGCCATGGCCTATCCTCCATACCACTGCTTCCACTCACCCTTTCATACATAGAGCAGAGACATCGAGAATCCAAGAGAGGCGAGAACATGGCAGCCAAGATGCCAGAAGATACTTGAGTGTAAAGAGGAAGGAGGCCTTTTTGGGAAGTAGTTTGGAGCTCCATGCTCGCTGCTTTTGTTTCTCAGATGAAGTCAGAGTGAATTTGATCTTTTTTCAGTCCAAGAACACTCAGTCCGGATAAGTAATTATCTGACTGAAGTGAAGTGATCTGTATCCAATGCCCACTCCATCTCCCTCGTGTACTATGCCCTAATTCCTGTCAACTCATTAGCTAGAATGGAAGTGCACGTGTGGAGAATGAGAGCCAAAACTAAATGACACATTCATCAGAGATGGAGGAGATTCACTTTCTCTCTTTTTCACCAAATTTAAATATTCATTTCCTGTCTGAGCACTACAGTACTGCATTCACAAGGGTCGTCATGTCATGAGACATTCATAACCAAATAAACTAAATTCATTCCAGGAAACAATACAAAACGAATATACGTTCGTTTGGGCTTGCTTCCATTTGACTTGATTCCTATCATTAAGATCTCAGCCAGACATGTTCTACATCCCAACGGGATATTTAGGCAGTATCCTTTTTGAAAGGTTAGTGACTTGAGCACTGAGGAAAAGCACGAGCATATGTATAGATGACACATGTAACTGTGAGGGATGCGCTTCACTCCAACTGGATTAAATTGTTTCCCCGATGAGAACCTGCTCCTGCCGTGTAGATGCTTCACGCCGCGTTTACAGTGTGACGTACTTGGGCTCTTTTGGACATTTGCCTTGATTATGCATACGTCAACTGCTTTTTACTCAATTGCTGCCATCGCTCAAACCTCTATATATATATATGTATATATATATACATATATATATATATGTATATATATATACACACTGTTCCAACATCTCTGGACTTATTGTACACTTTGTATTAGTCATGGTTGACATCTGTGTTGATATCATATTCATAATAAATGTACTGTAATTAGTGGCTTTACCTAGAGTGAATATACACCTTGGCTGATGCTCTCTGTTGTTATTAACTGAATACAAAATAAACAAGTCATTATTAACTAAATACTAAATAAACAAATCATTAAACAACTGGGATTTAGTTAAAATAAATGACTGAATAATAGTGGTAGGAATCAATATACATCTATTACACCCTAATCCTGGGCTTTTAAGAGAAGTTCAAATTACAAATCTATTAAGTCAATGAACTAGAAAACATATTCATTCACTCAGTCTGATTATGTAAATAAGCTTGAAATTCTAATTTTAGTCGAAGAATGACTGGCTCAGAGCAGCCCATATTAGCTCGTGAAGATTTGGCTTCATCAAACAGCTGGTTGTTAAATTAATCTATCTAGGTTTTTATCAAAGAGGTCAAAGTGTAATCATCTGGTCAAGAATGCTAACAAGCTAAACCTGAACAGATAGAAAAGTGGGAACATGTTGAGCTGAATGAATAACTTGTGTTATGACTGGTGTTTTTTTGTTGTTGCTATATTACAGATTAGGCATCAATGACATCTTCAAGAGAATGTACCTCTCACTAGGAACACATACTGGTTATAATGCCATAAACTAAAACTCTACCAACATGAAATACTACTGAGGAATGTGAGATACTATAATATTACGAGTCCCCATAAAAAACATGTGATAAACTACTGCAGAGTCAGGTTCACGTCTGCTCCAGCTATAAGAGTTCACTGTGTGACTCTCACTCCTCCTTTTGTTCTCTGGAGGACGGAGGGATAAGTATTCTGCAGCAGGTCTGGTCATGAGCGAGTGGTTTGATGAGCCAAATGGTTAGCAGAAGACAGCCAATTTACAGCTAGTGTGCATGGTGGACGTGACCAGCAGCGTCTCGGTGGTGCCTCAGTCACCTAACACTCAACACAGTCCAACATCAGGCAGTGAACACTCTACGATGCCTGATTCATTCTGTCTGTCTCTCTGTGGCTGTCTGACTCCACATGCACACTCTATTTTCTGTCTCGTTTTACTTTCAGTTTGCCGTTTGAGAGCTGCTGATGTTCAGCCGACGTAAAATGACCACCTGCATGCTTTTTTCTGGCTGTGCTCTTCAAACTGACCTTTTTAGACAAAGAACACGACACCTAAAGAGCATATAATCAAAATGTGCTTTTGACATTGCTTCACAGTATTCTCACGGGTTTACAATCCCGTGCCTACCTTAAGACAATACAGAGTGAGGCAGAAGTGTGTCACTGTGTTAAATCGTCAACAGCTCCCGCTGACAAATCCAGGTAATGCCAAGCAGACAGAAACGACACCACGTCCAATTTTCTGGGTTGACAAAAAGAGATATAAACAAAGTCCTACCTCTTTCACAGGAGCGCCCCAGGTATCCAGTCCCAGAGCAGTCACACACGTAGCGGTTCCAGCCCTCTCTACAGACTCCGTTGTTTTGGCAGGGGTTGCTCAAACACTGTTTGGGAGGCTCCTTAGAGCAGGAGGGCTTCACCCCGGCGGCCTTCTGGACTTCTGCTAGGCGCCGGATATCCTTGCTCTGTCCGTCAATAAATAGATCCCGGATGCAGCCCACATAGCCGTAGTTGAGTAGCGCTGTCCACACTTCAGTGGGGAACACCAGCCCCATTTTGTTTTCTGGCAGACCCCCGAGGTAGAGATTGTCATCCAAGTCCAAGATCTCACTTTCTCCAGGCGCTGTGTAGGCAGTGCGTAGAGTGTTGACAGAGATGGTACCTAAAGAAATAACAGTTGCATAAGTATATTTCTTCAACAACTCTGAAGTTATTTATCAGATGGACACATAAGACTGTAACACCTATTTGTGACTGCAGGTGCGAGAAAGCACAATATGCCGTTTTGTGAGACAAACATACAGAGAAGACCCGTTTAAAGGTGGTTTGATGAAGAAATGAGCTTAATTGGTGTTATCCATCTGGACAAGGTCAGGATTTTCTTCATTTAGAATGACTGATGAGTGTTGATAAGACACATTAATCATGGGATGGCCAGTCTATTAGTAGCCTAATCTAGGATCCCTAAGAGTATCCTCTCCATTTTCCTTGGATTTCCCATAATAAATCTCCTTTATCTATAAAGCAATGGTCATAAAATGGAAAAGAGAGGAGAAGAAAAAGCGTTGTCCCCTCTATCATTTCAGCCAACCAAACAAATACAAAATAAAAAAACATCATAGCCATCTTTTTGAACTTGATTAACGGACTGCACTTTTTTTTACTCGGTTTCTCCCTCTGTTTGCCTCTAAACCTGCAATGAGAGTTTGTGTGTTTCCCCACCATGATTTATCGCTCTCATTCAGGTTTAATTCTCGATCTGGAGCACGGTAAACAACAGAGGACATGACTGGACTGTAAAGCTGTGGAAAGGGAAGGCCTTACTGTGGGACTCAGACCGGGTGATTCATTTGTATATGGATCCGTTACTCTCGGAGCAGGAGCCATTGTGGATCTTTAATTAATGGTGGCTGCCTCCACTGCCCGCATCCTCGTGCAGTAATCTATACATACTGCTGTTGAAGATCCGCACAGGACAGGCCTGGGGAAAGTGGCAGAGGAATCGTAGACTAAGGATGCTCAAAAATAGAATTGCCATAAAGTCATAATTTGCATTTTGAGTGGCAGATCCATGCCGTGGCCGATATGAAGCGGTTTTTAAGTTACTTTTCGAGTCAAAGTGTTTATGTTGGGGAAACAAGCCCTAAACCACACATTAATTTTCAGCGGGCTGTCTGGCACATTTTAGAGACACATTAAACATTAAATGGGGCCTTTCAAGTTTCATTACAGCTTCCACAAGGACACATGAACGTACTTATCACAATTAATTATACATATGGGAAATATCTCTTTTTTCTGTTTTTAATAAAAGCACAGCAACTCATTGCGTTTTATTTTTCAATTATTTTAATCTGAAGAAAGGCTGCCACCTTAATTAAATCACTGTATAAGCTAATAATAATAATCTTTGTTATGCATGTTCTTTACAGCCAAGGTGAGTCTGCCTTCTTGCAAAAGGGCTTGAGAGAGACAGCAAAGGACCTAGTGCACAATGATTAACCTGGTCCCACTAACATGTTCCAGCTCTTTTCTCAGGGTCTTGGCCCCCGGCATCTGTTTCCTGTCGCCACCCACTGCCCCTGCTCTCTCCAGCCACAGCTGTTGTGACTTCTAAGCTTTGCACACTTGGCAAGGGCCACCTGCCACGCAGCCAGAACAGCTCCCTTCAGGTTATCGCTAACGAGCTCAGTACATCAAACTCATTAGCGAGGAAACTTTCCTCGGCTCAAGCAGGTGCCCGACCGAAGAATGAGCACCGGTGTGGTCAGCGTGAATTGTGAAGAGCTGAAGTGTCTTCACCCCAGATATGTCAGATGTCACCGTATGACAGGTATTAGATGTACCACAAAACATCTTTGGGGTTGAACAATACTTTGTGCATTATAAACGGAAAAAGTAAATACGTCTGGAGTCGTCATCTTCTTTAAATTGTATTTTATCTTTACCTCAATCGTATTACAGTCGTAAGCAGCAAACAAGGATGCAGCAAATCAACAGTAAGCATGTCTGTCTAAATTGATGTAAGTGGGAGACAAGAGTAGGATGTCAGCATCTTTCAGGCATCTGCTCACAGTGCTCCGCTCACTTGTCACAGTACTGCAAGCAATTGTTCAAACAGTCAAGCTATGTTGAGACAGAAGGCAGTATAGAATCCCATGGGGACATGTGCCATCGCCAGGCTAGCAGCATAGGACACATGTTGCACATAACACACATTGCAGGATTGTCTATGTTTGGAACATTGTTCATAGCCAAGAGGGGAAGGGGATGTGTCTCTGTGAATGCTCCAGAGCATAAAAGAGGAGGAGATGGATAAATAACAAGATGGGAACATGGAGATAAAGATGTCTGGAGAGAAGACGAGAAAAGGGTATATGATGACAGATAAGAAAGCAGATAAGAGAACAGCAGCAGAAAATAATATCTTGTGAAACACGAGCAGGATGTATCGTTTAGGAGGGATTAAAATGATGCAGGCAATATATGAGGATGCATTCTCATGATGAAGATCAGCGTTCTAGCCGACTTTAAATCCCATTGACCACATTTCTGTCTCTCCCTCTCTTTCTTCATGGCCTGAGCCATAAGTAGTACTCCATCATTATACCACAAGGCATGGGTCCAATGACAGCTCAGATCTCTCTCACACTTTCTGCATCAGCAGTCAGGCTCAACTTGGCATGATGTCCCCTAACCCCACCACACATCCCCAAAACATGTCAGACAGGGGATTACGACAATCCAGTTAGGGCGATACGGCCAAATCTCTCTATGTGATTGGATTCTCTGTAGAGAGAGAGGCTTGTGAGTGGGCTATGGGGATGGGATGGGGGAGGGGGGGGGGGTGACTATGAGTGTGTGTGCATGTGTCCGTTTGTGTACTATACGTGTGTGCATGTTTATGTGTCAAGTAGTGGGTTGCATTCCCTGGCAGGAAGTGGGGCTTCAACAGAGCAATGTCCGTGTAATGTCTCTGATGAGTGGCCCACAGCACTCCCGGCACTGTAGCCCTCACTTAAAAGCAGAGTGTCTCTTAGCGTCTCTAATGCATTGAGGTTAGAAGATGCTGTCTGAGAGCGAGAGTCCATTTACAGGGTTGCTTCCTGCAGGAAGAGCCGGCTAAACTAAATAGGGCAGGGCTCATTATCCGGCTGCAGGAAGTTTATGCACATAGAGGACCCGGCTGCAGAACATTTTGTTTGGCTGTTGAGTTTTATTTTTTTATTTTGAGTGATGTATTTGGTGGTGTGTATTAATAAAACATCTGACACACAGATGAAAAGAAGAGTGTGCCACATGTTTCGTGACTCACACTCTCAAGGGGAATAATGTATTATGTTCTTGTGCTTTAAAATGACCTTAATTCTATAAATTATTGAATAGTACAACAAAAGGCCGCTGGAGTGTATAAAAGCCAAGCTTTGGGTGGTAGGATAGGCTGGTATTTTTGACCGAGCTTCACATGTGATCCAATAAAACTGAATAATGTGTTGGCGGATTGATTATGTTCTTTCCGGCTCTCATACAAGGTATTACAGCACGGCACAGCATGCCACAAACATGTTCATCCACAAATTAAACTATTTCTTTATTTCACAGAGCTCCAAATGTGCTCGGCTTTGACCCAAATATCAATATGTACCAATAACTAAAGTAGTGTGTTCAGATTTTTTTTTTATACAACTAAATTTACCCAAATCTGCTATTTAATGCATCATTAAAATTACATTTATCTAGTGGGAATGGAAATAACACGAGGCCTTTTCAGTAGGAAGGTCCTGCACAAATTATAATGCTTCCATTTGAGGAGGTAGGCACACATCATTACACACTGCAAACAATAGTGCTTTGTGCACTTAAAATCTCGAGATGCAAGATTTTAGATTTAGGAGGACTGCATACTTGCAGAAATTAATGGAATTAAATATAAAAGGATGAGCAAAGATAAAATAGTGCTGGTAAATTAGAAAATTGTTTATTCTCTTTATACAGTGTGTGAGTGCACTGTGCGGCACTAACCATGTTGTTACTCTCCTCACATGGGAAGTCATTTTATGAAAGATACCTTCTTATGTCCCTTTTACACTCTAATATACAAGTGTTCACGCCTAAGACTTGAGCAAAGGAAGGAAAAGTTATTCTGAAATGTCATTAGTGCACAGCTCAGCACAGCACTGTGCAGAAACCGTCTCATTCCTCGGAGAGACCACCTCCTGTTTCCATGGAAACGTAGGCAGAGTAGACAGAGAGAACAGCGAGCAGAGCGAGCTCCGCTGACGAAAAAAAAGATGTTCAATAGCTTTTGTGTGTGTGTGTGTGCGTATTAGTGTGTGGGGGTGAATGATGGAAGGTTACTCGACAGATAATGAACACAATCTTATTTGGACAGCGATTCTTATTGTCTGGTCTACCATAAATACATGTTGTAGATTTATGATATTTGAGAAGTCAATGCAGCTTTTTCTTCCACAAATATGTTAAGTTGAATCCAAGACACTCAGAACGTATATCATTGTTCACTCCTCTATTCAGCCAGAGAAATGAAACTGATTATTTGTTAAATAAACCCCTCAATGATTCATGCAGCTAAAAGGTAGAATTGGAGAGAGAAAAGCAAACAAATGCGTTCTATAGCGTTTCTAACAATATATACAGCTCATTTGAGACCACAGCCCAGCTTTGCTTTGGGAGGTAATGAAACAGTTAATCTAATTTCCCCCTCTTGAGATAGAGTGGAAAACATGGTCAAGGGGTATATCTAATTTGCAGCATGACATTGCAGGGCCTTGGCTCTAAGCACACACTCACAAATTGCTGCTTAGATAAGCAAATCAACAGGAACCAGAGCAGAGCAACCCGGAGCTTAGAGGACACAACGGTAGAGGGGGCAAATACGTCTCTGGAACAACAAAATATGACAGATACCGCCAGCTGATGTACAATACTGCCATCTTAAATGGTTGAAAAAGGATATAAGCATCCAGTGCAAATAAATAATGTTAGGTGTAGATGTAGTGTCAGCCTTGATCTGGTAATGGATATCTTTTTTCACATACAGTTAACTGTGAGCCTGCAGAAGTATTTTTGTTGCAGTTGAATAATTAATCCAGATTGGGCACAGAAAGCTTGTCCTCTAGGTCCCTGCTGAATGTAAATTGTGTGTGGGATTAAATGCTAGTTGTTCAGGCTACAGACAAGTTCATCATCATTCATATATGTATAAACAAGCAAATGCATACGTATGCCGTGGCCTTGGGGGCAGAACACACTAGAAATTAAGAAAACAACTAAAATATCCAAAACACAATCAAATGACGAGAACAGAAAAGCAGCTTAAAAGAACGCCTTGACGATTATTACATTAAGTGTGCTGCAGATGTCTGCAAAAATATCCGAATCATTCAGTCTGATTTCTTAAATTAAAATAAATCTTTGGATCATTTTCTAATATCATTGATGAGCATTCGACCTCTGCAGATTTCAGATGTATGCATGTGTAGTATATTTCTTAATGTTGCATATATGTGTTGTTAAATTGTTTCCCAACAATTTGCCACTGTCAAATTGATCCTGAGGTTTTCTGCATACTGCTGATATAGTATATTAGTGTATTTACATGACGCAAGAGACAATCATTTTTCGCTTACATATTCATCGTCTACAGATGGAAAGTTACCTGATCTGCCGTCTCGCTGGAAGTCCACATGGTACCACTCGCCGTCATTGACTTTCTTATTGACTGCCTTGGTCTTTGTGGTTCCTGAGCCCATGTCCAGCAATAGGTAAAGATGGCCATCCAGCATCTCCATGGCAAAGAAGTCCACCTTGAGAGTGTGAGGATTCTTGGAATCTTTTGGCTGCTGCTTGGGCTTGCCATGGCTAAAGAGCAGAAGCCCGTTGGGCTCCGTGGTGCGGAAGTCAAAGGAGATGGAGCCCGTCTTCTTAGCGTTCCACTTGTTGAGGATGACAAAAGACTCTGGCGTCTCGAATGTGATGGGGTCAAGAGTGGCCACATTCTCGCACTTGAAGGCCACAGTGCCATGGACCTTCATCTTGGGATCGCCCTGCTTGGCCATCCTGGACAGCTCAAGTCTCACATCGTTGTTTTTGTACACAACCTGAATTGGGAGTAGAGTAAGAAAGTGAATTCTACAATCATACACACAGTAGGTCACACTGCACCTATGAGTGAGGAACGGTGTCCGAGTTGCCCCAAATGTCACTAGCATCACCCCGCTCTCTTTGCTTCCCACGTGAAGCCTTCACAACACATGCATCGTGTAATCTGTCTGGGTCATGGTGTAAGCAGTTCAGAAATCCATTTTCCTTTTAGCTTCAGTATCCAGCGAAGGGAGAGACCGCATGGATCTAAAAAGGCGATTGTGATAATCCGGTTGCATCTTATCGGATTGCGAGTTGAAAGGAAGATGGAGGCGGATACATCTAAACTGCCTTGATTAAGGTGTGGAGTAAAACGTTGATTAAGGCCCCTGTTGCAGCTACTGATAACAATCCAAGTGGGCAGATGATGGATATGCCTCTCGGAAGCAATTAACCCTTGTGTTGCCTTCGGGTCATTTTGACCCGATTCAATATTTAACCCTCCTGTCGCCTTCGGGTCAATTTGACGCGATTCAATGTTTAATGTCGGTGTTCTTTCGGGAGTCAACAAACAAACATAAAGTACCTCACACTTAAACTTGGAAAACAATATTAATTCTAATAATTTTCTGGAGATTTTAATAGCTGGGGTCATATTGACCTCAAGGGTAAAATATGTTAGTAAATATAAAGGTAACAGGAGGGTTAAACATTGAATCGGGTCATATTGACCGGAAGGCAACACAAGGGTTAATAATGACTGCATGAACATACACATTGTAACACTGCATAATTCAGAAAAGTGATTAACTACAAACATCTAATGTACATGTATTCACAAAGAATGCACTGTAAACCAGAAAGGGTTTGGCTTAAGTGTGCGTCACTTCATGAAGTGCATTAGTGCTGTGACCTTTGAGGTGCCAAGTGCTGAAGAACTAGGGTGCAGAAGTGACAGACAGCAGCAGCCTATTACAGAAAGTTAAACCACAATGACAATAAAATACCAATTAACCATGGATGAGAATCATTAGCTTACAATACAGCGATAACTGACCAATTTGCCAACAATTTTTAATTACAGTTGTAATCAACTCCATTTGTGTGTGCAACTCATCTTTAATCTCCCGTTTCATTGTTAAATAAAGGTAACATAAAGAGTCATATTCAACTAGGTTCTAAACACTGCGTTGGAAGTAAATCTTTTAGAACGCTGATCAAAACAAATCTCTAAAGACAACGAAGTAGCTAAATGTGTGTAAAGGGGAGCATTGCGTCCTGCACTGCGTGCAACTCCAATAGGAGGGCCACTATAATTGGCAAGTCTTACAGAAACTCACAGACAGACATAACTTTGTAACTATCCAATCTCCATAATGAAAGAGTGTGTTAATTATTGAAGCTGTTGTGGCAAGAATCCCTCTGTCTTGTTATGTCTAATTTCCATATGAGAAAGTAATTAACATTTTGGTGAATGTCAAAACTTTTCATTAAAACATCAGTTTGGCGCCGGTATTTTAAAGTGACTTCCCCAGTGAGGGACACTTACTCACACTGAAGTGTTTTAATAAAATGTGTCAATGAGCTTGCAAAAAAGAATTTTTAAAAAGACACTCAAAGATTTTAATTTACATAAATGTCTGTTAAATCACTATCTATTGCAGGAAGAGTATTGCAATACAATTGTGATTGAGCCAATAGTCCACTGATGAAAGTATTCCAATATTTGCAGCGTTAAGGACTGAGTGTCTGTGGGAACAGCAGCAGGAAATTATTCTGTAATAGTGTTTCTCCATCATATACACACACAATAATTGAACTATGCACACAATTCTGAAACCTTAAAGTTTTCATCAACATCAAGACTCAAGAATTGCTATACTCGAAGCATAATTCCATTGATAAACTCTAATAGAAACTCCTAATCAAGCAGGACTGAAATCTTAAAGATTGCCACTTTAAAACACAAAGCTGTCAATAGTATGCTAGACAGAGTTTCCGCAGGGGGCACGAGCGGAGTCAATGATCTCTTCCACACCACTCTAGCACGACTAATTAGGTTATCAAGTGACGGACAGCCCCATTATGGTAACATGCATATGTATTTACATAACAAAATAGTTATAGTAGTAATTCTATATCGCTTTCATCGAGACAAATCAAATGAGATACAGCTGTGCAAAATACTGCCGATGTTCTCTGTTTGTTGGCATGCTAAGGGTTCACCTGAAAATGGGGACAACTCCGAAGGGATTGCATGTGCACGGAGCATTTTGTTTATCAGTAAGTCATATCTGCCGTGTCTAACTGTTCAGGTAGATGGAGCTTATAGCGGTGCATTATAATTAGGTAAGCTCAGACTATCTTTCTTATAAATGCTTTGTGGCTTACTGTATCAGACTGCATTTTACTGCACGAAAAAAAAGGCAAATCGAATATGGCAGGCTTTTATCCCCACGTCGCTATCTTCCCTCATAAAAAAAAACATTTCTATTTTTTACATCTGAAACCAATTGAATGTTTAAAGTTTTCATAGAAATAAAATAGGAATGTACAGGTCATTTGACAAAACTCCTGACACAAGAACTAAAGTACAAAGGAGTAAAGAAATACAAGATGATATCTCTGCCTGCCGGACCTTACTTATGTAGACTAAAGTTGCAGCAGACACAGCAGACACAGCCTCTACAGCCAAATCAATTTGTTATAGTCAAGACAAAGGGCACCTTTCAGAGTCAAAGGGAGCCTTGGTCTGAGCTACAAATGGTGCTGCGCTAGTAGTGCTGCACTAATTTGTCATCAAGCCCGGGCTGTGACAACTGAGCAATTACTGCACCACCGTTTGTTTTGCCATCAGAACCAACAGGCAGGCGGGGCAACTCAGACTGGAATCTGCACATCAAAGTCGCCACAAGCCACTTTAAGCATCCCATCAATCAGGGCAGTGTGCTGTGGCACATGCTGTTAAACCACCTTTCATATGTTATCATGACATACACAGGATGACCTGAGACAGGGATTCTTTATAATGGAACCGGCCGGATGGACATTACAATGAAGGGGCGAAGCGTCCTTTTTAACTTTGATAATGCCATATGCATTGTCTAGTTAAATAGTAATAAATTATTCTCGGAGCAAATGAAAGAGGGGACATTCTCTACATCACAGCTATGCGCCATATTCTCAGGATGGTGAGAGCAGACGCTGCGATTACGCCGACCACGAGCAGTAAAGGCTTTGCTTATGGCACGCAAATTCCAGTTCCTATGTCACCACATCTACAGCGCCTCAGAGACTTGCAGTTAACTAAACTCCCCTTAAAAACCAGAGCTCTAATGAGCTGTACATGGTGTTTGGACATGTGGTCCAAGCTCTGCCTGCTCATTAAAGAGAGCTGCCTTGGACCTCTCTAAGAGGATCGCCGATGACGAAAGCCTGCGCTTTGAGGCGATAGAGGAAATGTACGACACCAACAAAAGTAGTAGAACGCAAAAGGGAAAGAGACGACTGGAAGGAGAAACAGCTTTTGAAATTAAAGATAAATAGATACATCATTGTTGCAGTGCTTTGGAGATCTGCCTGCTTCATATCTTTCTATTTCCCTGGTGGCTCGTGAAGTATATGCTTTAGGTCAAAATCCCTATTAACCTGCAACTGCAAAAAATACTAATACAAATACTACTGCTCAGCAGTGATATTTATAAATTATAAACCCTCTGCAGGAGAAATGTCCTCTTTTTCTTTTACTTATGGATAAAATATAGACTATATATTTTTATAGAAGAATACTAGAACATATTGAGAGACAAATAACTGTCAGTAAATCATGAGCGGCCATAACACCATGGAGCATCAGCTATACAAGATGTGCTGAATTGAATACATCACCTGACAGTATTTATCAAATAGTATTTATTCTTTTTTTTTCAAGCCACGTTGCACATTTCTAGCAGAAGGTAATAGACACACTACTACAACACCAAACTAAACAACAGGAATACGGAAAGTAATTCGATAAGTGGTCGAAAATAATAGTGTTCCAATTCCCCGGTTGAAGAATTGAGAGGTGTTAGTGTGTCAGTTGGCTGACTGCTCATGAAAATCCAACTGCCTGATCCCAGGATCACTGCTCTTGTTTGAAGTGCACCTGACGGGGCTGTATGAAGCTTGTGGTAAATTCCACTCCAAGAAAGTTTTGTACGCGGCCGCGTGGTACACCAGACACCACGAAGTGAACGTGTACGTGTGAGTGTATAACATTTTGAGCAACCTGAGCGGGCGGTAGAGGCAAAATAAAGTTTGTGGGGATGTGAGGAAAAGAGGAGAAACAAACTGAAGGGTGAAGGATGAGACAGGGTCAGTGTGTGGGTGGACGGCCTGGTTGGAGGCCTGAAGGGAAGTCAGTCATATCCTGTACACCCACCAGCCTCAGAGTGCACACAGAAGTGGTGTTTACCTCCTTGAGGCATCCCATGAAGTTGTTGCTAACTGGAGATCCAGGCAGGTCAGCTGTGCTAGGACTCCCTCCAACATAGAAAAAGTCGTCAGAGCCTAGCATGGTGTAGTCTTCTTGTGTATATCCTGTGGTGGTCAGAATCCCATCCACGGATATTGTTACCTAGACAACAAAGCACAGGGAAAGGACACGCTATACTCAGACAGCCTATATACTGCAATGCTATTGCCTTTCCTTCTTGTTGTCTATGACAGACTTCCCTATATGTTTCTTAAACCCATTTTCATGTCTGTTTTCATTGTCTTTTTTCTTGTTTTGTTATTATTTTGTCCAGTTTGATTCGTTGGAAGACTGCAAGCCTTCAAAGGAATGCTATTCTAGTTTGAGTGTTTGTGAAGTGCCCATACTACAGTGTTAGTATTGCCCCGACTGCAACTTAAAAGTACTCTAGCAGACACAAAAATGGTGTTAGTAGAATGTTAGCTAGGTTAGTTAAACTATTAATTACATATTAGTACGTCCAGCAGTTCTACAAATG
The DNA here is from genome assembly GCF_029220125.1 of Pseudoliparis swirei. Classification (NCBI taxonomy): domain Eukaryota; kingdom Metazoa; phylum Chordata; class Actinopteri; order Perciformes; family Liparidae; genus Pseudoliparis; species Pseudoliparis swirei. The sequence goes on from NC_079404.1 coordinate 10,055,982, forward strand.
AAATCAGAAAGTGCTACTTGGTTAGAGAGGGAGCACATGCTGTGAGAAGCACAATCACCTTTTAGTATCGGACAATGACTGAGGGTATACGTGAACAAAAATAGCATGCACACATTTGTCTTTTCTTTTTGTCTACACGCACACAAAAAGAAAATGATACACTGGGATACTGGGAATCAGTATCTTGACACTTGTCACAGTGTCAGATGCATGCAAAAGCTTATGGACACCGCAAAACAAAGAGAAATAAGAACGCACCAGACACCAATGACAACACACAGCTCAATTGTCACATTCATGTTGACAATTGGACAGTCTGACATTTGCAACACATAGTCAAAGTGCATGCCATGCAGAGTGAATGGGGATACAACTGGCTGAGCCAAAGAGCATCAAGCCAGCCAGACAGGAGAGGGTCCTCATTTTTAACCACAGCTTGATGCAAAAGGCTCGAAATGATGCTCCTAAAAAGGTGGATCAAACAGAATTGGACAGGAAACAAGTGAAATAAAGAGGGCAAAACCAATGAATGAACCAAGAAATTAAAAAGGATTCGAAAAGTAAGCAGAAGAGTACCAACCGCAATTTCCCTTTTTGTAAATGACGTCTACAGTAAAAAAAATTTAAAAAAGAAAGAAACACACGGCAAACCCAAACTAAGAAACAATTAGAATGATATCTACCGAACAATGTAGTTTGTTTACCATAGCGTGTCCAATGCCTGAGTGCTTTGTGGAAAAGGGGGGAGAAAGGAAATTTAAAACTGTGAACAGAATAACGACTGTTACTCAAATAATATATGATGGTCAATACTGTTAGTACATTGTTAGAACGGCAAAAACAATACTGGTTAGTAGTATGACACATTCCATGAATGATGTTAGTTTGATTCGGAAGCATGTTAGTAACATTGACTAAAAAGGGCAAAATAAGTTCAACAAGAAAAAAGCCTACGGAAAGAACAATAATGCTCGACAAGCAACTCCCTAAGTTATTCATGGTGTTTTAAACCATGTTCTGTAAGAAACCAGACTGTTACCCTTACCCAAATCCTGAGGTTATGAATCACACGTCAATTCGTTCAGAAGAAAGAGTGCCTAAAGCACATCAGTTGACCCTCTCTTACAAAGTCCCAAGTTCAAGACCCTGTTTTGTTTCTTTGGTTGATTCTGGTATTCACATTCTTTTGTACTTGGTTTTAGGCTGGAGACCAATCCAGTGCATCAGACTTTCCGTCTCTCATATAATACTGTACCTCCGTTTGGTCTTATTGATGAACTTTAGGATCATTTACTGCAATGAAACAAAGCAAAGAACACCCTGACAGAATGAGGAGGATGGGAATGTTGATTCCCCTAAAGAGCATGCACTCAATATGCTTGGTTTTCTTTCACAATTTGAATGCAGTGAATGTTCAAGCTGGCCAAATCCTGAGGTTTGCCAATAATCAATGTGCTAATTATGCAAAAGCAGCAGCTTCGGTGTTGAGGTGAAGACAAACGTTTCCCACCAAATGAGCAGGAACAAAACTTGAGATGTTTTCTGAACAATACTTTTCTAAAGCTTTGTGTTATTGTCGATGTCAAATCAAATGTTCTCAAATATTTTATGTGGTCCAATTAATCGCTTTGATACGGAGGAGTAAATGGAAATAAATATGTAGCGTTACATTTAACACGGGCTAAACTGTCCAACGTGTTCTTCATGATAAAACACAATCTTTTATTTGTCACACTGTGGTGAAATTTGCAATTATTTGCGAAAAAATTCTAACTTAATTAATCAAACTTGTTTTGAGGCCACAGTCAACGTAACATCTTCACAACCACTTAACTTCAGGTCCTTAACACGCTAAACCGAACTGTCTGCAACATCCAAGAGCATCCCAACTGTCCTGTAGCAGTAGATTTGTCTCTGAATGATGTGAAGGACAAAGATGCATGGAACAATGATGGCAATCAGGCCACTATGCTGGATCTTCTCTCAATAAGATAACGATAGAGTTGATTCTCCAAAGAGGGTATTATATTCATCATCGTCTGTTAAGCCGGCACCGTAAGAGGCCCAGTAAACAGATGCTTTACCTAGAAGTGCAACTGAACTTGTGGTCTCTGAACCAAGATGAACGATGACTATGACCGTGCTACAACTTCACATGGTCAATGGCTTAGCTCTTATGAAACACACAAGACACCTATAGCACTGGCTTGTGCACCTGGGGTGAGATCCCAAATGCCATGTTGCACATTGAGACTCAGTTTCCCTAGCAGTCCCATCAGAGCCTTGGTGTACTGGATGAAACCCAATATTCTGCTGGATTGGGCCTCTTGGGCACAGTTAGTCATAAGTTCATAACACCTCAAACGATTGTAATTGGAAAAAAAGTGATCAGGATCTTGTTATCGTTGTGGCAGCTTTTCGACAGCAGGAATGTGAAATCAAATCCACCAACAGACTCAGTGGTGGCTCACATCAATTGACATGTGGGATCGGCTTGTTACTGTTGAAAGCCGCTGAGAACATGTTGATGTGTGGCTTCAGCAAAAGCTTTTGCTTGGCCATTGATCCAACAGACTGGCGCTGTTGATGTCCAAGGGTGATTTTCTATTAGGAGAGTGGCACCTGCCTCACGACACCATTTAGCACTTTATATGTTGGCCTGGTACAGATCAGCAGTAGTTAGTCTGTTTACAATGCAACACACATTCACATACCTCTGCAGCTTCTCTCTTTCCAGGGCAATCTGATAGTAAAGGTGGATGAGTTTGCACATGCACCACAGCCAAAGGTTCTGCTTTACACCTTTCCTTCATCCCATCTGATTCCTCCACTCTTCGTGAGAATCAGACAAGAACCAATTCTGGCCAGTCTCCCATTGTTGAGCAGTGTTGTCAGATGCAATTGGCACTATTAGTGGGAGGTTGCAAGAACCATCCTGTGGTGTTTTAGAACGTAGGTAGCACAAGCTGCTCCAAAGAATTCTAATACGTAAGACATCTTGTGCTTCCAACCGGGTCACACTGTTCCTACATAGTTGTCTATTTAAAGTTAATAATGCAGAGGGGAGTCACCATTGCCATGTATGAGAGCGTATTAAAGCCTATTGATCCTGTTAGAAGGTTTTGGCTGTGCTCATAAAACATTGATTCCGAAGAGCAGCCTCTGGTGTTGACAAATTAAGCCAACACTAAAGTGCCAAAACCCTGCAGTTCTTCAAATGGCCACTTGAGGCTTGCTCAAGTGAGTCGATTGTCATTGACGTGTTAAAATGCCACTCGTTTTGGGCATTTCACCAGCTCTTCAGATGGGTGATGTCACGGAGACTACATCCATATTTTACACAGTATGTAAGACTGACCCTAGATTTTATTATGCTTACGTAATTGTTAGACTTTGTCTAAAAAGTTTGCTTTTAAATGCGTTTCACTTATATCACCAAATAATCCCTCCACAGTGATATCAATCTCTAAACAAATTAGTACTCAATAACTGTCTTTGATCAAATCGGACACAGCAAAACTCCAACTGTGGTCAAATGTTTTTGTAACAAAAAATAAACCATTAACCCCGAATACTTTGTTGATACGAACTATTCCCAAGGAACTGACTTGAGTCGAGTCATATTTCAATTGTACTTATATGCTGAAAACTGTCCGGATTGTAGTTGCTTTTAAGGGAAAATAAGTTGTCTTTCTTTTTCCCCTCATACTTTAATTTAATCGAGGTCTTACTTCACATCTAGATGTCCCTGCGCAATTGTGGTTCTGTTTTATCTCCACCGTGATTCAATTTAGCAATCCAATTACAATGTCTGGAAAAAAACAATATATCTTATGATGGTAATGATTTAAGTGCATTTGTTTTGATTCATTTACTGAGTTTCTGCATCACCCTCTGTACTGTTACCTGACGTAGATTCCTTGTTACTTTGACATCATGCCAATCATTGTCATTAAATTTCCCATTGACTGGCTCCACAAGAGCTTCAAAGGCTCCAGACCCCAAATTAATGACGAGTGAGACAGCCCCATTTTTCAGTGCCAGGTTGACGTAATCAGCTGATTTGCCCGTGTGCAGCATCAGTCCATTCCTCTGCAGGGTTCTGAATGACAATGTGATTTCATCACTGCTGCTTTGAATCGGGTTCAAGGACAAGTCGTAGCAGAAGTACTCAGATCCTTTGAAGGTGGCGACATGCTCTTCTTTTCCTGCAGAGACAGAGAAAGACAAATGCGTCGCATTAATATCATGGCCTTTTGGGTGCCTGTTGGGGAACTGTCTGAAAAAAATGAGAAAGTACGTCTCAAAAATGGAGGATTAATAATAAACAGTGAAATTGGCAAGTGGCAAGCTGAAATGTGATGGAAGGTACATCTAGAGCTGCACTTACTCAGTTTCAATGACAAGCTATTACTTACCTTCGCCATAGAACACATGTGTTTCGCATTACCCATGGTGCATTATGTCCCACTTTTAAAGTATTCACAGTATCAGACAACTGCTATTTTGGACATCACATCTCTCACAATGTAGAGGTCTACCTGACACACATTGATGTGCTCCTTCACTGCTTTTCCTTTGTTCCCTTGTGCTACTGTGTCTTTTGTGATGAGCACTCAACAAAGCTTCAGCTGTCCTACATGTCACTCGTGATCATGCATGTACAATGTTCACCAACCGTGTGCCCATGCACTTCACTTTTTTTTACTGTATGCTTTACTGAATTTGTTGTGGCTAATGTACACCAGCCTCATGAGAAGATGGTCGAATAGAAACCATTACATCAACCCATGTGATCCAAAACCACATTCCCACTTGATAATTAGGCAAGCATGCTGGAAAAAAGGTTTAAAAAAGTAATGGAAGCACGTTACATAAAAACATATCCTGCCGCATGTTTAAATCAAAATGTGTGACTTGAGAAGTGCAAATATACATTAAAAACTGGAGCATTGAAATGTGAACAATATGACCCCTTAATAATAGAAAACCAGTAAACAATAAAACGATAAAACAATATGCAACATAAATGTTGCATCTTGTTTTATCTTCACATTGATAAATTGGAGTGGGGATTCACTTGTGTTAGTGTCACCTTTGTGTGAAGAAAATGTCATGAAATCTGAACTGAAATATATATGGAAAATATTAAATCACACAAATTGATGTTGTATCTCAATGCACTGCCTTGAATAATGACTCAGATGACTTGGTAGATAAGTGGGCAACAGTTTGATTTCATTCATATCTCTTACATCAATATCAACATTTTAAAACGTTACAAATGAATGCAGCTTTAAGGTTTATAAATGCAGAACGTCTCCAATTGCTCTGGCCAACAATCTCTCAGAATACAACTGTTCAAGCAGAAAGCATTCCCGTGTCAGATTACTTTGAGCTCCTCCCACCATCAGAAAGGTTAGTTCAGATCATTTGGCTCTCATCAGCAATCCTCAGATATGACATGACAAAGCCAAAACAACCATGAGAAAAACCTCAACACTGTTATTGTGAGATAAGTGTCACAGGGTGATGCATGTGAATACCCATTAGAAAGCATTTAAAAACAGGTTTAGACAGATAACAAGCCATTAAAGCCACTGGCAGAAAATAAGCTACCAAAACACAAAAGGACCAAAGCATTCAATTATCATAAATGGGGAGTGCTGCTTATTTATATATGCTTGCCAAACACAAACACGTTCAAATTACATTCACACGTGCTTAGAGTAGCATTCAGGCATGGATGCAGCAACACAATGACTAAAAGGGGTTGCTGTCCACATCAATTTGTCACCTCATTGATTCCCCCTTAAAAGGCACTGTAGTGCACCTCTGGGAAAACTGCAAGGGGCCGTAATTGAAGTTGGCTGGATCTCGCCACTCTTTGGTCGTTCCCTCAATGCCAGAGCCCCCTATCAGTGAACATGAAAGACCTCTACCCTCTTCACTATATATACCTATAGCTGCTCCACAAGCTCAGCGACCACATAACAAATAGAGCCAATAGTTTAGGGTCATTCTCATATCTCCCTCTCTCCACACACACACACACACACACAGCCCCCCCCCTCCCCCCCCCCACACACACACACATCCCCATGTCTGACATCAGTTAATTCTTCTAACCAATGGAGAACGAATTGTGTGTGTTCAGCAGGGTTTTTTCAGGAGTTTATAACACTTGGGGCTGAGCCCAAAGGCAGTGTGAGGCGAGGGTCATACATCTCCTTAGAGAATCCATTTTCCCATTCAAACCACTGGTGTAGTAAGTCTGGTGGACTCTGGTGTCAACATGCAGGTCTAAATGAAGCAAAACAATTCAACGAGTATTCACGCAGCTGCATTGTATTTGAAAGAAATAGTGTGTTGAATCCAACAAATTATTGCATTAAGTGTGTTTAGGGAGTGTTGCAGAAAAAAGACTATAAATGTCCACATAATTGCCCTTACATCAGCTACTCTGCAGTTCTTAAGGCAAATAAGCAAACAGGCAAGTGCTTATACCTCCAGTCAATCAAGAAGAAATATGGGTAAAGTCGTGTCATTGACCGTAAATATGCATGAATGCTTTCTAGTTGCGATCCCTGATCCCTGATAATTGTAAACAACAAATCCTTGATGAAATCGGCAAGAGAGTTAGTAACGTTGGCAGCACTGGAGCAAACCATTTTTATTTCCTAATCATTTGAAGTGTGTTTTATGCAAATAACCATGACAGGCAACTATCACAAAGTAAAAAGATAACACTTGATGGTTGGTGGAAATTCTGACTAAGACGGTGGTGAAATAAAACAGTGTGAAGCCTTGTATAGACATAACAATAAGGAACTAAAAGTATCTGTAACAGCCAATATAGCTCATTGACAATTATCAATCATATCAACGCAAAACATTTTTTTTTAACGTTTTTGAGAATACTCTTGTGTTTTTTCCCTGCTGATTCTTTCCATGACTCAAAACATTGAAACGATCTGAACTGTGAGTTTTGTGATCCGTTGCAAGATTCCTTCTCACCACCTTTAAAATTCAAGTCCGGTATGAACTCGTGCTTTACAGAGGAACACACTCTAGGTTTCTCTCTATAGGTTTGACTTTCGATAAAATCTAATATGAACAATGGGTAAAAATAATGTGTGATTTTAGAGGTGTCTCTCCTTGTGACGAACACACCAAGAATAACAAAGCTTCAAACTCGTGGCCCTTGGACGAGTCAACGTTGAATGAAAAACATGCCACCTTTGTGATTCAAGAACATTGTATTGTATCTGTAGAAGGGTGGTGGTTTGTAATGAAACTGTTTTCCGCACTATACTGCTTACATCTTAATGGTTCAACTTAAATGCCATTTATACTTTAAAACATGCTCTTTCTTCTTCTCAAATTAAATATGACAGTGACTGGCAGCAGCCCGTCACAAACGCAGACAGCTCAGGTTTGAACGTGGGCGTCTCGACACAGACTTGCCAGATTTGAGAGCAGGATCATCTCAATTACAGACAACTAAATCCAACATAACCCCCTTGAGGTGTGAACACATTCAGGAAGTACAATTTGACAATTATCCCCATTACATACGCTTAAAAGGAAATGACTTCCACCTGAATTCACCTCATTAGACTACTATTCGCAAAGAGCGTCGTGAATTTTTTGTGCATTCAGTGTGTAATTTCCGAGCCTTGACAGGAATGCCGTAGCAAGTACACTAGATGATGTTTCTGACACAGGTTCGCAGAAGACACAGCAACCTGCAGTGTTAACATGTAGCATGTGCCACTCAGATGTATCATTTTCCTGCAGGTAAAAATCAACTTGACCAGTGTTTTGTCAATGTGTTCTCCTGGGTATTTGGGCACGTCCCACTTTTCTCTCTGGGCTGTCGTTTTGTCTACCGGCAATCAAACGACAGCAAGCTGCCGGCACCTTAATGCCCTCGAGTCACGACACTGAATGTGAACATGGATAAGAGCCAGCTCATTCAGTCTGTTTTAGAGAACAGAGGACAGAAAAGACATGAACAGAGTGAAAGTGTGGCTCCTATAGGGAAAGGCCATAAATAGACTAATTGGTAAAAACCTGTCACAGGCTATTGACTGTTGAACCACTTCGGTGTCTTCGCCGACAACCAATTTACATCCAAATGTTATAAAAGCCATAAAATGTTACATTAGCAAAAACACATTTGAAATATATGTTCTTTTTTTAGATTCAGAAGCAATAGACAGGTATAATATCCAGAATGAAAATAACAACTGGTCTTTGACACTCTTTCCCCATAATCTCTTTGGTATTTAGGATTTTTCCTGTGCCATATGCAGACTTGTTAATCAATAGGATGTCATAATTTGTGCCATTCCGGATCCTCATCCTCTATCACATTACATTTGTGGTTCGGGTGCAGAACTAACTACCCATATTGATGGAAGTAATACAATTATTCGCCACTTTAATTAAATTAGTGTCACAACGAGTCAAAGCGGTATGTTGCTGCATGAAGCAAACAGCAAGGTATATATATATATCGAAGAGGCGGCGGCGTAAGTTTCACTTAACCCTCAATTAATAGAAGCTGAGTTTGCAGAAACAAATCACTCATTTATTATGAAGCAACAAGGGGCCACAAGCAGGAGCATATGTACGCCAGTTCCAGCATGTGACCCAACGACCAGGAGGCTCCTCATCAGTCACTTTGCTCTGACACTAATCTGGCATCTGCTACTCTATAGCTGCTTTCTAAATTAGCTTGCGCCCAGGGGAGCACGCTGCCTGTCAACATCAAATCACAACACAACAGTCTGAAACAGACCTGGCAGGATACGTGAAAAATGACATGTGAAATGAAGGGCTGAGGTAGCTTTGATTTTAATTGCCATTATTCAAATTTGTGACATTTTCAATCTGATGATGTAAGTAATACATTTGTCAAAAACGCCGGGACGTACTATAAGTCAAAAAAGGAAAAATGGCAGAAACAACCCTTTATTTTCGTGTTTAATTAGAAACACAGTATTACCGCAGAAACCATTTGACGAATAATACAACAATACTAATAAAAATATGATTGTCCTCCAGTGTCAACTGAGTCAAAACACAGGATGACATGCAGAACAACAAGAAGGACCCATGGCTATTTTAAGGACCTGGAGCAGAGGGTATACTAATAATACTACTACTAATAATAATAATAGGCATTGCTCGTCTCCCACACCCCAATGCAGTTGTCTTGTTCATGACAGTCCCAGGATTACCTGTGACTCTATATCACTGTTTCCCTGTCACATATCTCACTAACACCCACCTCCCTCTCACCACTAGAAATACCTTTCTTCAGCTCTCAGTAACAAGCTTAAGTAAAAAGAGCTTGTGTGCCACGCTCAGTTTTCAAAAGGTTTAGAGGAAGTTCACAGTTCTGGAAAAATAATATGAAACACTACCAAAGTAGCACCTGTGGATTTATAAGTACTAGATGTGCCATGGATAAAATTGGCCGCTAAAACCATGCTATGGAGACCAAAGTTGTTGAAACATCTGTGGCAACAAGGCTCTGTTACTGACACACACTGTGTTCACTCTGTTCCTATTCACTCTCTGCGCCCTTGTTTGACTGGCAGCCTATTAAAATTATACAGAAGTTAGTCTCTGGCAGCCTAATAAAGTGATGTGAAGTTAGTGTCATGAAGCCGGCCTAAGCTTCTTACATTATGACAGTGAGGAGAGTTTCTGAAGTACTACATTCTTCGAGAACACATTTTATGACATGATTATCACACCATTCAAAAGACTTAATAAAATGTCTCAAACGGCTCATGATCCGCAACTTAGTCACTTCCAGTTCATTCGTCTTTGTATTTCATATTAATTCATTTTTTTATGTCTGCAATAAAGTAAAGATGGTTGTTGTTGCTGCTGATCGTGTAGACAGAGCTGCAAGGACAGGCGCGAGAGCCTCGGCAGGCTCAGTAAAACGTACCCAGGCATTTAACTGCGGGAGTCGGCATGTGTGGATGAGACTTACACATACTACGTTGTGTCAGACACCACACTGTGCTAGCTTATCAGGCAATGCCATTTAGATTCACGGTATGAAGGTTGTCTTGCTGTGCTCAGAAAGTCTCCTCCCCTGATGTCAATCTGCAGAAACACTTCATCCATAGTACATTTACTCATAATTGGCTCTGGAAGCATGCGTCAATTATGCACTTATGAGAACCTGTTTGCCTCATATTCAACGTGTGTGTGTGTATGTGTGTGTGTGTGTACCGATGAACTAGAATGTATGCAAGTTAGTTTTTCTTAGTTATATCGTTTTAACTGTGACACTTTATATAAAAATGTTCACATGAAATTATATTTATGTGACTTAAAGTACTCACAGTTCGACGGACGCTCACAACAGTCACGAGCAAAGGCAATGAAACCTGGTCCGGAATCTTAAATGACAAAAAAGTGTCCATGTGAACTGTGGCGATGGACCCTACCACTCTAGAGGGGGGCGGAATAGTTCAATTGCTAGTCGTACTTTCAATCTAATTGATTGATAACTGTTGGTACATTTTTGTCATTTCTAGGTGAAAACATTTTTAAACAATTAATCCATTATCAAAATTGTTGACGGTTACTATTTCATTTAAAAACTATTCAGCTTTTTTGCAATGTATTGCATTCGGACTAATATTATGGATTTGTAGAAGCGCTGTTTATACATCTTGGCAACGTACTGTTTTTTAAATATATTTATTCACTTTGGTAATTTAATGGAGATGCAGCCATATCTCTGACACAAAAAAAGCTAAAATATCTCTGAATACAAGGAGCTGTCAATGTGGGTGACATTATCAATAACCAACATGTTGCTCGCAAAACAGTCTTGTATTAGCAAGCTGAATAAACTCTTCAATGTACAAATATACTTCCAGACGATGCATTCAAAGACTTACAGGCAGCGCTGATGAATACACATTTATCAGTAAAGCAGTGATAACATACTCTAAATATTTGTTTCAAATTTGAATACAGGTAACTTTTAGAACATTAAGCACAGGCTCATCCCTGGAAATGACTCTCCCTGATGGACAGGATTTGAAAGTGTAGCTTATTATAATAATAGCCGGAATTATATTAATTCCAATTTAAGTGACAAACTAATGGAACGGCCAGGACAGAAAAGACTGCAAGAAGGAGTAATGCTACTGTTTGCCTTCACAACAACTTAAATCCTCACTGTCTGACATGCCGTCTCACGAACCACGTCGAGAAATAGAAACACATATTTAAAGAAGGAAAGTCTCCGGTTCTTTGAAGGACAATGGAGGTGGGAAGAGATATCCCATTCTGGATTGCAGAACTCTCCAAATCCAAATTAGTCTCACCCAATGTATTCCTAAAAAACACTGAATTGTTGTGTATGAGAGTATGGGAATTGTGAAAATGTGGTCCTATGAATTATATTCCGTGATTTGTACACGTGGTGGAAACACCACACCAACGTATTTCCACAAAGTTGCAGCCAACATCATCATGCTTCCCAGCTGGTGCCATGGCTCACAGTTAAGGAATCCTTTTACATTCTCCGGAAACTCCTCCAGATGCCTCATTAAACCATGTTCTGTGTGCTCAGTGTTCCGTGTGTCAATATGTTGGATATCAGAGAAGAGCAACTTGAAAATCTATTGTATACAAACAGTTATCATGACAGTGATGGTATTGAGAACTCTGTTTTATACACTCATTGTTTTAATGTAATATGCAAATTAGTTGATACTAAAATAAAAAGTCTATTCACATATTGTCTCTCTCTCGTTCTCTCTCTCATACATTAAATGCAAATTAACTCGCTGCAATTTTGCCAGGGAGTGGAGCTTAACAAAATAAAAAAATAAATATGTTTGCTCGACTGTAAAGGAGCAGCAACTGCTGGCAGAGAGCCAGAATGAAGGTCAGAGCTGCATCGTGTTATTTATAGCCACTATCTGTATCAACATCTCTCTCAAATAACGTGATTTACAAAGCATGTCAAGGCTAATATTTCATCGTGCTCATTTTCAAAATATCAAATCACAGTTTTTGGGGCCGATTGCTTTTCAAAGTGTTGTAAACTAGCCATTAAAATCTAATAAAATGCAGCACTAACAGAGACCTGAACAGTCATGTTAGAGCGTGTCAGCCAGACCACACACAGTCTTGCTCACTCTAATTGGCAATGTCTCAATCAGGTGCATTGACAATCCTCCTCTGGGAGCAGCTCTAAAGAGGACAAGAAATTGACAATGCACACCTGTGCACCCATTCATGCATGCATTACAAAAAAATTGAGAATGGAAATGACGTGGATGCCCACACATAGAAACAAGATTACATTCTCAGTATCAATGCTGACTCCAGCAATGTCCACGTCACACACTTATATTTACAAAACAAGGTTGTATGTCCACACCCTCTAGCCACCTGCTAGTGAAAACATGTCATTTTATTCATGAAGATAAGATAAGAGATAAGATATATACTTTATTAATCCCCAAGGGGAAATTAGTTCTCTGCATTTAACCCATCCTTAGTTATTAAGGAGCAGTGGGCTGCAGTGATGCGCCCAGGAATAAATGACATCTTATCGAACCTCAAGACTTTAAAGATTTATTATAAGATTTATCATTGTTCTCTAATTTAAGACAATTAACTTGCTTCTTCGGCATTAATCCCAATATTACAATCCCAAACAAAAACAAGAGAAAGAGTGATATTTGTGTGTGGATGAGTGTGTGTGTGTCTGTGTGTGTGTGTATGTGGGGGGGGGGGGCTTCAAATGGTCTCTTGAAAGGGTTCTATGTCACCAGAGGGCTTGTAAGAAAAGGCTTCTTGTTTAATTAAAACAATGGAGGAGTCTGTAGATCAAACATACTGCATGTCTGAGATAAAAACAGGATGACATTTATAGTTGGCAGCTGAGCCATTTAACTAGATCTGTGCTTCACCCTCCAACAGGAACATTTGTGTGGAGTGGGTTTAACAAATAACTCCAAAAGCAGCATCTTCATGTCCCTGGCAGGAGGCAAGAAAGGCAATCTCCTGACGATACACAGGAGCCTCTTTATCTGATGTATATATGGTAAAAGGCTAAAAGCCCAAGTTCAGAAATAGCAACACCCCTTCCAAGACTATATCTTACTGGGCATCACGGAGTGAGAAAGTAAATCCCATAAACATTCAGACAAATATGCATTTGAATACCCGTGCACTCAGACCAAAAAAAACAAAACAAAAACTGAATGAATGCTCATACTAAACCGCGCACTTTCAGCTGCAAGGCTCTCATTTGCTCTCAGCCCATTACAGAATCACAACAGCATTATGGTGAAGAGGGAGTGGAATGTGCTGAATACTAATCTGCAAAGCCCAATCCATTTCTACAGAGTAAATCCAAGGGATAATAATGTAAGCCTTGGGGAGATGGGGGGGGGGGGATCAATATCCTCATCAAAAGAGAATCATCGTCATATTAATGTATGGAGTAGTCACCACTTCACTTGACTAAACATACATCTGAAGAGCAGGAGTGTATAACATGTTCCTCTTATAGGGAAATGCAGCCAACCCATCAGTGCTAATTGATCAAACCTGGTGATAATATTTGATTTGATTATTTACAATCAGAACCAACAACCGGTGTGAACAGGCGTGTATAGTAATATCTCTCCGCCATAAGCATCCTCACAAGTTGCTCAATGTGGATGTACCCTTGGCAACGTCTCCAGCACCGAGCTGCGAGGTTACTGTCCACCTTTGGTTACTGCAGCAGGGGAAGCAGTCGCTAACGGTAAAGGACTGGCATTTGGCAGATGTCTAATTTGGGCCATATTCATGGGGACATTCCTCACACAAGAGCAAAGTCAAAAGGCGCTGAGGCATGTCATTGCACAGAAATAATTCATGTGCTAATTACATTGCCGGGGTGTCTCGGGATGAGTTCTGTGCAGAGCTGCTCTCGTCTCCCCAGCTCTCAGCTCTGAGATCCAGCCTCTGTCTTACACAGCGTGAATCCTTGATCTTGAGCAGCCACATCGGCCAAGGCACTTTATTATCCTTATCCGCAGTGCTCATCCCTCACTGCCCAGACAACGCATGCATCAACTTAAGCTTCAATGTGTCCTTGGTTGGATTGTTTATCGTGCCAGCGAGGAAATACGCTGCTATTATCCGCCATAGTTTGACTCATTGTTTTTGCTCATTTGGATTCATCTCGTATTTAATTCATAGGAAAAGTCCTCAATGCTGATACAACAATAAATTCAATAAAGAGGGACACGGTAAGTGTACATTCATGATATGTATTGTAGATAAGTAACGATTATGTATGGACCATGGAATGAAAGTCAAAGTCAACATGAATTCATTCTGAGAAACAGAACAAGGGAAAAGGAAATAGGAGTGAGCCATAGTGATTCACATCAAATGTTTACCGCTATCATGAGTGAAAAAAGTGCTGAAATGTAAAAGTGAGTGATGTGAAAATGTACAGTACAGCTGCGAGTGTCAGTAGCACTCAGAACTCAATAAAACTAAAGCCACTTAATCAACTGTGGCGGAAACACCTACTGGTGTATTTTATGGGCTGCCAAAAGAAATTATACCATTTAATTTGAAAATACATCATCATCTGTGGGTCACTGCCATAACCTTCATTTCTCACCAGATTGGAGTGTGAATGGAGAGGTCCAAATACAGAACTAGTTATCACTCTAGTTTGTAAATATTGTACATTTAAGCAAAGCATTTAGTTCATCAGAATATCAACCAGAGCATTTATCAACAAAGTTACCATGAATTATCACCTGAATTATGCAAACGGGAGGCATGGAAGGACAGGGATGTCGTATGTGTACAGATTGTGAAGCCCTCTGATGCAAATGTGTCATTTGTGATAATGGGCTTTACAAAATAAACTGAATTCAATTGAATTGAAAACTGAAACTTCACAAATGTAATTTTTAACCATTTATTTGAATTAATATTCTATTGACAGTCTGGGTAATCATTTATCTTTGAAATGAACATCAAACTGACTTTGAAGTGTAGGACTAGTGGTAGCAACTTCCCAGTAGCACGTCTTCCGGTGGCACAGATACTTCTGATCGTTCAGTTCCAAAGTCAACGTAATGAGATCACATTGTTCATTCATGCCTTCCCTCCTGGCAAAGTGGCCTGTCTGTCAGGACCAGTTCTTTCAGGTGCAGTGAGGTGAACTTTGAGATAAATGTATCCTGAATTCAAACCAAATCTTCACAGCACATCACCTCCACTCTCTCTTACTCAGGCGTGAAAAGGGAACAAAGCCCTGCAGTTTGGTGTGCGCTGCGGTTTTGTTGTCGTTATTTTTGCTTTTTTAAAGTTGTGTTTCTGTTGTCCGATTCTTAGTGGTCACTCAACAGCGGCTTGCCAATAGCCTACGTGTGTTTACTCCCCTCTGGTAAAAGAACACGGCATCGTTGCATGTTTTAAAATGTGCTCCAATGAACCAGTCGCCGCGGGATAGTGGAGCTCGACAGAATCACAGCATCACCTCGGTGAGCTGCTGGGCAAGGTCAACAGCACCAGAGTGGGCTCCTGCTCTCGTTTGCCAAAGGATGATGCTTCTTAACTTCCATTGTTATCTATATGAAAACAGCAGCTGCATCTTCTATCACGTCGGCCTGGGCAACAACTGTCCCTGGCGCATCCTGCAGACGGAACGAGCTCCCCACTGACATCAGGACAGCAGAACGTCTCTACAGCTTTCGCCGGAAACTAAAAACACATCTTTTCCGACTATATCTGGATTAAAACACAGATTAGCACTTCAGTGGCACTTAGATAGCTCTTATTGTGGTTCTTTTGTAGTTCGACTATGTTGAGGAAATGTTACTTTCTGTATTCTTGTTGTTCTTAGTTTGTACTCGAGGTTGAAATGCACTTATTGTAAGTCGCTTTGGATAAAAGTGTCTGCTAAATGACATGTAATGTAATGTAATGCAGACACGTCCCTTGCTTTGCTGGCGATGTGATGGCGCTAAAATGCAAACGCTGAAGGATTTCCCCAGGGCCCACCGGGTGCGTTCAACATCTCACACCCAGTGCCTTTCTCTCCCAAGTTACCCGCTACGACGGCAGTACTGCACTGAGGGGTATTTGAGCAGGAGAGACAATACACTGCTCTTTGTGTTTGGCAGAGATCCTCCCAGCTACGCGTACGATCACACTGAGTCGGTGGAGCACCAGAGGCACAGGTGTTTGTGCTGAGCCAAACGCTCCATGGCAATGGAGATGAAAACCGGGTAAAAGCAGAGGAGGATCATTCATACGGGGCTGTCTGTCACGCCCCACGTCAAAGGCTAAACACACCTCTCTGAAGTTGTGATACAAATACAGCGCTTTGTCGTCACTTCACCGGTGATCGGGAATTATGGGACCGCTTTAACAACGTCAGAACAAATGGCTTCAATGAAAGCCAGGCTGGTGAAAGGATTATCAAATATATGCACTAATTAAACAGGGGAACGCAAAGCAAGATGCAACTGTTGTTAATCTATTCCTTTAGCTTTGCAGTCGGCCTAATCAGACACGTCCATCGCTCTGACTGCGTTGACACTGTGGTCCTGGTTTGTTCACAGAGAGTTGTCAGCTCTCCTTCCATCACCTGAGCAATTGACAGTGGCAGGATCCCCCCACACACACACAAACACACACACCTCCATCTACAGGGGAATACTGTCAACCGGCAAAGATGCTGACCTATGGAGGGAAAATGACTTACGTTGGCGTGTTACTGTTTCAGCAGCACCATTGCCCGGCTGACACTAGACCAAGGTCATTTCATAATAGGTTGTCCAGCTGCCACTCTGCTGTCAACGGGCCTGAGTGATGAAGCAGGGTGCAGCCAGTTATGGTGACAGGAGTCAAGGCTATACGGTGAGCTTGATAAAGATCCGCCTCTATCAGGAGTGAAAACGGCAAACAAAGAGGGATGGAAAAAAGATGATCCTGCATTTTGCCCCCTAAGCCTTCAAAGCGGTGACAAATAGAACTGCTCTGTAGCTCGCGTCTGTTTTGCATTCTGCTGGGAGCTGCAGCCGCCGTGCCACAGGAATAAATGCATTTGATGGGCGAGAGCAGTCATCACAGTGCAGCAATACCCTGAGAAGTATTGACTATCTTACAGCTCTTTTCTCAGGTTGCTGTCAATCCTGTCAGTCCTATGAATTGATCAGTAAGAGTTCACATCCATCAGAGTGACTCATCCAGCGCAGACATGATGTTTTACTCGATCCCCTGGGCTGAAGAAGATGGGAATTTGTAGTTCAATCTTTGTTTGTTTCATAATTCTTGCGTATTTCTTGCTTTTCACGTTGTTATCCATATATAGGATACCATATTGATTTTTGCAGACATTGCCTGTGTCCGGCTCTACACTGCTTTTGTGACTGTTTAACACCTTAAAACTCAGGTCAGCAATTTCTAGCACATTTGGTTTCAGCTCTGCATTTTCAGGTGTGCACCCTCAGAGCTAAGGCTTCTTAAGTCATTGCCATCTTTGCATTTTTTTCACACACAACAGCCTTAATATTGTAATTCTAATCAGAATCACATATATTGTCTTGCTTTTTTTGCCTTTTTCTTGTTTCCACAAGAGTATATGTGTTGGTAGTAGTTCTGTCCAGCTAAAGAGTCCAATAAAGTAGTAGGAGGAGAACAAAAAGTAGACTCTTTCAATATTTCAAATGTTATTTCATAGCACCTTACAATACATTTCCCTTTCAGTATTGTGTAATTTGGATTTCAAAAGGCTTCATCATAATCAAATAAAGGCTACAATCTCAAGAGAAGCAAAGAATATGGTAGGATATTATACAACTGTATTATAATACTGCAAGGGGTCCATTGAATATACTAAAGAAATTGTTACAGTATGTAAGGAAAATAGAAATGTTAAATCTATTCATGAAAATACTTTAGTTCAGCCATTTAACTCCACATATAATTGTTTACTGAACTCAAATGAATATCTTTGGGTGCATATCATTTCTATAACTTGTAACATCAGTGTTGGAGTTCATGTTTAATATCCAACCATTAAAGAAATGGTGTTTATGTCCCGCCTCATTGTGGGAAAGTGAAAGATGGTTGAGGGGAACCGTGAGAATAAAATACAAATGTTATTTGCTGTAAGTCTGTGTTCCCAGGCTGTGCATGTGTATTTTGTGTTTACTTGTCTGCTTTGTACTCATACGGTGTTATCCGGGAAGAGACGATGTACTTGATGGGATTTCCTTATTTCAGCAGTTTGAAGACAAAGGAATGCTTGAATACAGACACAGCCTAATTCCATTTCATTCCTTCTGCTGTAACAAATTAATGTACAAAATATGATATGCATACACAAATAAACATCCTACCAATTGCACTTGTGTGTGTATGCATGTGTGTGTGTACGTATGTGTGTGTGTGTGTGTGTGTGTGTTTGAGTAATCCCTTGTTTCTGCTGATGCCTCTCGCGAGGGAAGGACTCCTTTTTTATGGTACAGCATGGCACAATAAAAGCATGGAAATTTACGAATTAATTAAAAGAACAGGGCTCCTTTCTCTGTTCCTCTGAAGTGTGCTCCAGAGATCGGTGAAACGGCCCTAACAAGAGTCCCAGCATGTGCTTCTTTATGCTACTTCAAGAAATGCACACCAGACAGGGAGGGACAGGGAACAGTGTGGACTTTTCAGAGGGGATGATTTTAGTCCCCCTTTTTAAACTGTGTCACTCCCCCGCTCTACATAAAACGCTCTCGATGTGGTCCACATCTATCACTGGAAGTCTGCAGAGAGGTAAAATAATTCTGCCTTTGACAAAAAGTTAAATAGAAAAAGATAAACGTTATTAAATCTGCTGGATCAAAATGTCACAGAGATACTTGGTGCCACTGACAAACAGACAGAGAAAGTCCAGAAACCGAGGTAAAAGGAAAGGATCGTGCTTTGTGTGCCACTTTCTAGAGAGTCCTTCTCGAGCATTCTCCATCAGGGCTGTAGCCCCGGGTGACCGAGCCTTTTACCTATCTGCAGCATTCAGCCACCTGCCGTGGAAATCACGGCTGTTTCCGCCATATGCCTCAATGTGCTGCCAAGCCATCTCCGGTCTGTTCCGCCTTGAGCAAATTTCATTATGGGATTGCTGTGAGCGCTCGGCGCTGCTCATTAAGGCCGTTTGTAACGCGGGAGGTGTAGGAGGTTGGATACCCCCAGCACAGAAGATCGCTTTTCTTCAGGAAGAATAACTTTTCTTCAGTAATGGTCTCTTTCTCAAATATACACTGAGGCCATGCTGAGAATCTAGCTGTGAGATGAAAAATATGTGAGTTAGGAAGTATTTTATTTAAGAGAGAGTGAGCATTGGTAAAGAAAATGGCTGGCAAGTGTCATTTAAAGTGATATCACAGGAGACCTATCAGACAAAGATCCAATCAAGAGTTTAGTCATTCTAAAATCTTTGCACAATGTGTATTAAAGTGAGATTGTGCAACTTTTAAAAGAAGATTCAATACAGCCTTCCTCTTTCAAACAAAAATATGAATTTGAAGCACTACAAACTCATCCTTACTCAGCTGAATAGTTTGGTCTGGATTGATCATACTTTTATGGTGGCTCATGTGAGCTAATGTGAGATGCTGTGTAACTTGTGAAAAAAAGTGACACATCGGCGGTACCTTTAGAAACAACTTGAAGCTATGGTGTGCCTCGGTATGGGATAACTGTAAACTAAAAGGAATGAATCAGATCTGCACAGTGACAATTCAGACCTGCTGTGGTGTGTATGTGGAGCTGAACAGCTGATACACTCCTGGCAGCCTATTCTGGCACACATAGTATTTAATAAGACCGAGCTATTTCAGTACAATATATGATTTACTCTACTATCAAACATGGGCCAGTGTTGTGTTACCATGAGGCAGAGGCAGTTGTCCACTAACATGGTCAGCGTGTAGACAGATGGAGCCGGGCCACAGGGATCAAACGTAGAGTTCTGATATCTCGCCTGCTAACACCCACCACCACCCTTTGACATTTCACCGACGCACCACTTTATCTCAGAAATGAGTTCACCGTGCTGAGGTATGAGAGTCGCAAGGCACAAAGGTGATTCTGAGCACCAAAACAAGCAGCTTATCCGCCCGCCTGTCTTTTGCATTGTCTACTTACAATTGTTTCCTCATTTGTGTTCTCATGCACGAAGGCCAATCTGGGGCCGGTGCATCGGAGAGGCAGAGTTTAGCCTCACTGTGCTTTCATGTGATGTTCACTCAGCCATACCGGTGTATTAACCCATGGACGCTGCCTAGCGTTGTTTCACTGGACTGCAAATGCAGAATGCCTCAAGTTCTGAGGTCCCCAGACCTCAAGCTGGCCAAGGAATGGGAAGTCAGGGTCAAACAATGCTAAGATAATTTAGAAAGAAATAGGCAGAGATTTATGTCTGCTTTTTTAAGTTATAGTATGCGAGTGATTCATGTTGAAAAGTGAATCGATCTCTTCTCTATAGACCCTTGTCAGAGATTGATGAGACACACGATCACCGATCAATGCAGCTAGTAATGTACTGGCTTTAACTGTCAATAAGTCTGTGCATCATCGTTGTGGTGCATTCTTCCTACATTTATGTGTTGAGAATAAACAACATGGTCACTTTAGAGGCAAATCTCAAAACATGATTTGTGGGCAATATATTTTACATTTAACTTCTTAATCATCTGAGCAGAGTTTGGCAGTTCCAAGGCCGGTGCTGGACCGAGGCTACTGATGGATTAGAAGCGTCTTGGATGTGGCATGGCCTCCGGTCATTTAAAGGAATCCAATGCAGGCTCACATTACTAATACTGTTCTCTGGTGTTGCCCGTGAATCAGAAAATCGCAAGGTTAACATATTGAATGTAAATACAGAAATAACATTTGAATTTGATACAGGATGGCTAAAAAGTAAAACTTAGTGAGAGGAAAGTCACATAATAAACTTGCAATAACTGACTTTTTGAGGACACATGTATCCCACTGACAATTACTTTTTAGCCTGATATGTCTCTCTACAATAATCAGAATTATAAGTTGTACATTTTGACACATGTCCAAGTCAAGCAATGTCACTAGCAATGTCACTCTCTTTTAGCTCAATTTATCTCCTGGTTCTTTAGCTGCTAAATGCAGCATTATGTTCATCCGGTAATTGGTGTCTTTAAGTCCTTTTGTGTTGCGCAGGTAATGGTAGCAAAAGTATTTTTTGTGCAGATAAAAGCTGCAAAAATTGAGCATGAACCCGAACAGTAGGTTGCGAGCCAGAAAAACAAAACAATGAGCTAAAAGACGCGATAAAGCTCTTTATTATTGAGGGGAATTGTCATTACTATCCATCCCTTTCACATTCCAAATCCTCATTTGATCCATTGTTAGAATAAGAATATTCATTATAGCCGCTTCTAAATAGCAAGATTTTACCGGAGCTTGCAAAATGACCTGAAGACTACAGTTAACACTACACAAGCTTAAACTCTTTGTTTTATTTTCGTCCAGAGAACTGTCTGCTCAGACCTTATGAGAGCTAACACACCTTTTCAACCACAAAAGAAAACGTCCTGCTCTGAAATTGAACCTGTGCCAATCCAACACTGTGGATGAGCGCACAATCGAAATGGATGGACCGTGTTTTACAGACAATGACAAACAGTGAAAGTGTTGACAACGGTCTCCCGTCAGTAACCTCAGGCAAACAGCAGTATCAGTAATCATAGAGGGAGCATGGTGGGTTGGCTCAGGCTTGATGAAGGGCATGACTTCCCATCCAAATGACCCACACCAGTAGCTATGAGCTCTGCACTGTTGGAGCGACCATCCACACTGACGTCTGCCCTCATTTACAACAAGGTTTACGAGGATTAAGATAGCCAAGCAGCTTCAACACATTTAGTGAGCCAAAGGATACAAAGATAAAAGGCGATAAGTCATTTGTGGAAACTCTGCTCCAGTTGTCTCTTTTCTGGGCCTTCTTTTGGCAAACCAATGTCTAATGGCTCATAAGCCATAAATATGGCCCCAGAATTGACAGCCTCAGTCTACGGTGCTATATTACCTTGTTTCATTCCACCACAAAAGGAGACACTCTGCAATATAGTGTGGTCAATGTAAGAGGACATTTCGGAGGGATCCATGGACACGCCCAAGTGAATTGCGAATTGTCTGAAGCCAATTATTGTCTAATCAACATGTCCAGGTCTGCTCCTACAACCTGCTACAATGGAGCAGCAGAAGAGGCTCTCAGATGAATATTTTAAAAAAGTATTTTAAGAGAGACACAGATTATTTAAAGTGCATTTCAGCAGGTTCATAGTGAGTCCATGACTGTAAATATAATTGTTTTGCTTTCTTTAACCCTCCTGTTACCTTAGGGTCAATTTGACTCCATTCAATGTTTAATGTCGGTGTTCTTTCGGGTCAATTTGACCCCAGGCTGTTTTTCACTGTCAAACATATAAGAAATATCAACTTTTTTATATATTTAAAGGGCTATTTAGGTAGTCAACAAACAAACATAAAGTACCTCACACTTAAACTTGGAAAACAATATTAATTCTAATAATTTTATGGAGGTTTTAATTGCTGGGGTCAAATTGACCCCATTGGTAAAATATGTCAGTAAATATAAAGGTAACAGGAGGGTTAAACATTGAATGGGGTCAAATTGACCCTAAGGTAACAGGAGGGTTAAGCTGGTCTTGTGCACACATATTTCCAGAGGACGTTAATTGAAATTTGGGGCAAGAGTTGGTCAGTTCAGTGACTGGTCTACCAGAAGGATGCTCATGCCTTTCAGCCACATCAATCATGCAAAGTGAAAGGCGAGGTTGATAAATATGTCACTGTTTTCTCCCAGATGCTTATCTTACACATTTCTGCCTTTAGGACTCTACTCCCTCATAGTACATCTGTTTGTGCCTGCAGCTGTGGAGATCCGGAGCATTTCCCCTGACGATCTTAAGATGAAACCGAAAATCCGAAAATCTAACGGATTCTGTATCTGAATCATTTTAAATTTTTAAAATAAAGTAACAAGCATATAGTTTGTCATACCTGCTTTACTATATGTTAAAGTGTGAATAACACACTCAACAACAATATTATTTTACTACCATTAATAAAAAAAGAATATATTTATAAAGTTACAAAGTGTGTCCCATTGGACTGAACATGGAAAACAGAATCTGGGTAGTTTCCATTTGTCCTCCTTGACTGGCTGACTGGGGAAAATAAGTTCATGCCATGCAAACCCAGTCTTACTCCCAACTCTTCAAAGACAGCAGCTTTTTAAGTTGGGGGTGTTGGCCTCACTCAACTGATAGGAATCTCATTCATTTTGCAGATATTTGGTCATAACCAAAGTGGGCAATTGGACATATTACAATTTTGACCTGACGATGGGGCTGGATGAATTATGAGGAAGAAAACATTATACAAATGTTATTAACATATCTGTTCATACCAAATTTAGTTTAAATCCATCCAGTCGTTGAAATATTTCCCTCACAAGCACAAATGTCAAACTAATGTTGGCACTGGAGAGGAAACGATAACTTTATATAATTACAAAATAATAACAACATGATAATCGTTTCTACAGGAGAGTATGAACTTTGTCCTGCTGAGAGTCATGTGGTCTGTGTAGTTATTTGTGAGTCTCTCCCACTGTTTATTTACAGAGCCATGTCATTAGATTGCAACACTAACATTAGCAAGTTTAGAGAGTCAATCTTTCTGTTGTGCATCTGCTCATAAAACACAGGCTGCTGTAGCAGAGGTGGCCAATTACAGAGCAGATTAATGTTGTCGACATTAAAATGTATTCACACAAGGTAGTGGGTGCCCAAGCTTTCCCGCAGGTTTTGGGGAAAGAGGTGCACTCCATGATGTTGTGCCAGAAGGAGGGACTTCATTACTCACAGCAGAGGCTGTGTCTCTGGTGTGAAAGCAAAGAGAACAAGAAAAAAGCAGCAGAGAATAATGCAAAATAATGAAATTAAAGCCCACAAAAGATAAGGGTTGGTTTAATGTAAATGGTAACTCCGAGAGGCTAATGAAAATGTGAAGGATAGCTCTGTCTTTCTGTCTTCCTCGTGTCGGTGCCTGCAGCCCAAAGGTCACCTGTGTTAGCCTTGGCCCTAGTTTCTAAATCCCCTTCCGCTTTAGAATTCAGACCATCACTGCAGCCCTGCACACCACAGCTCACTGTCAGGACAGCAGCTTTAAAAACATGAGACTGTGAAAAAGGGCAGACAGATGGATGGAGAAGGGGCATGAGTGAATGGCAGACTGCAAAGAAGGAAGAAAAAAAAAAGCAGCAACTATACTGGGGAGTATCTTAGTTCAGAGTGCATCCCATACCAAACGGTGTTGACATCATCAGACAGGGCCAGGGATTTCTGGTATATATACTGCATGTATATATGAAATATGTCTTCATGTCATCCAAGGTTTAGGATCCTTCTCGTGGCAAAAACAAACAGCTGTGATATCAAAGGGCTGCTGACGGGTGAAATTAAACTGTAAAACAATGTGCCACGCCTTGAAACCAGTGGCTATCTCATCCTACATCGCACATGACCCCTCATCAGAGTGAAATACAATCATCCCTAAACGCACCTGGAAACTATACATCCTCGTAGTTTATTGGAACAAGGCTATTCAAAACATTGGGGAAAAACTATTATATATGTGCAGCATATTCTCCTCATATGGAAGTGTAGAGTTTACTTTTAAAGCTCCTATTCTGATTCAGAAATAAGAGCGCCTCCCCACAGCTCCTCGTCTGGTCATGCTCCCTTAAAGCTTGTCATAGACCTAAATTGCAGAAAGTAAATGAACCCATACATTTAATGGAAGTCCATAAACAGACCCTTTAAATTGGCATTCTGTTTTTTCTCTATGCTGAATAATGACAGGGAGCACTTTAACACTGGTAAGACTCAGGGTGATCCCTTCTTGGTATTTATTTCTCAATTTCCTCTCATATCATCAGTCTGCATCGCATCACTTCCTTAGCACGTTCAATAATTTCACAAAATGTCCCGGCCGAGATTCAATCTTATACTGGAGCTTAATAGGTAGGTGTGTGTGTGTGTGTGTTGGGGTATTCGTGTGTGTGTGTGTGTGGGCATGCCTGAGCCTCAGCAAAGACCTTGTGAAACAAAATGGCTGCAATGAATAAGGAGTGAGAGGGATTTGTGAATAAATAGAGGCAGATCACTCGTGGACCAGCGTGATGGACAGGTAGATGAACCCTGGCCTGCTGAGATGGGGAGCTGATTTGCACTTTGGATCCCTTGAATCCCTCTGTCTGTGGGGGAAAGTGCCATCTCAGCATGTTACTGGCAGGCGGAGGCACGAGGGGGAGTAAACCCGCCCACTCACCCGGAGCACCCTCCTGGCTGGCTTGTCCCTTACTGTCTGTCACAGGCACCCTGCAGAGGGATCAAGCAGCCAGGAGCTCTGCTAAACATCCTTCACATCGGACATATTGCTTTTAAAATCTTGCTGTCATATATCGTATTTGCCTCGGTGTTTTAACATAGTTTGCAGCACTAACGGAGAAATAAAAAATACATCATTACATTACATGTCATTTAGCTTTTATCCAAAGCGACTTACAATAAGTGCATCAACCAACATGGACAAACTCAGAACAACAAGAATCCAGAAAGTATCATTTCTTCAAGAAAGTCGAAGTACAAAAGCACAAAAAGTAATACCATAAGTAATACCATAAGTAATACCATGAGTAATACCATAAGTAATACCATAAATAATACCATGAGTAATACCATGAGTAATACCATAAGTAATACCATGAGTCATACCATAAGTAATACCATAAGTAATACCATGAGTAATACCATAAGTAATACCATGAGTCGTACCATAAGTAGTACCATAAGTAATACCATAAGTAATACCATAAGTAATACCATGAGTAATACCATAAGTAATACCATAAATAATACCATGAGTAATACCATGAGTAATACCATAAGTAATACCATAAGTAATACCATGAGTAATACCATAAGTAATACCATGAGTAATACCATAAGTAATACCATAAGTAATACCATAAGTAAGTGCCATTTCAGTGCCACTAAAGTGCTAATCTGTGTTTTAATCCAGATATAGCTGGGGGGAAAAAAGTGTTTTTAGTTTCTGGCGGAAGATGTAGAGACTTTCTGCTGTCCTGATGTCAGTGGGGAGCTCATTCCACCACTGAGGAGTCGGACAGCAAACAGTCTTGATTTTTTCGATTGATTACCTTTTTCATAGATGCAATTTGAGTTGCATCTATGATTTTACATCAGATGACCACTATTTGAGCTTTGGAGCAATGTTGTTGTGAGTGTGTTCCTGTTCGGTTTGTATATAATGCATGCTGGAGCTGCAACATGTTGATACTCTACATACTAATCAACAGTTATAGGCCATAAAGCGCCTGAAAGCACATCAATATACCTGCAGAAGACTGCTGCAAATGTTTTATCAAGACAAAAGTACATCGAACACGTTTGTTAGGTCTTAAGGATTTACATTATATATGTTTTACTATATGCTTAGGGCTAAGGCTAACATCGTATATTGCATTGTATATTGTTTTAATCAGTTGAGCGTCTCTCTGTATTGTGTGTTGTTGTATTATAGGAATTATATTGTTCATATTACCTCCCTCTATCCAGATAAAAATACATATTTAACAGTATGTTGGATAGTATACCTCAACAAATAATAACAATGTAATAATATAATATAATAAATATTCAGAAATAACACTTTCGTTAAAACCTAAGTATTGAGGCTGTGTTGGAAATATACTTAAAGAAAACAGGAGAAACACATCACACTGGAGAGGAGGCAGAGACAATGAACCACCAGGGAGGACACTGCTCAGACTGTACCATGATTAAGCTAAGGAGCTGGCAAGGACGCTTTATTTGACTGCTACAAACAGAACTAAATGATCAAATGTTTAATGATTTAACCACTTGCTTCATCTCTGTCCAGCTGCAAAGAAACAATATCTGTACAACTTCACCATCAACACTAAATCTCTGACACGCTTGTGGTAGAGGAGGGCAGTCTCATCCTTAAGTCACGAGGAAGGCTAAATAAAAGAATTAAAAAATATTGCTGGGAGCGTGCTGTGTTCAAGGGGAATGGGTTTGAGCTTAATGAGTGGCTTAACATCAGGAAACATAGCTGGGGGCACAAACACACTAACGCCAGGGGACCCAGCTTGTGAGACTGCTGCATCACCTTTGCTCTTCAAGTTCAGGTCTGTTTGTGCGTTTGCATGTGTTCGTGTGCATGCGTGCGTGCGTATGTGGGTGTGTGTGTGTGTGTGAGCGATTGAAGGAGAATGAGTGTGTGTCAGTCCTGTGGTTAAGCCTCCACAGTTGGAGTGGATGGCTGGCTGGTCTAATCACAATGTGAAGGAGTCTATGTGACTGGTACATCAATCTGACATGGCTCCTCAGGCAGCTGAGAGGAGACAAGGCCCCGCCAACTAGTGCCATGCCATGTGATTCATTACGCCAGTGGGCAAAGAAAAGAACCTCACTGCATGATAAAAGTGACACGTGAAGAGGAGGTTAAAAGAGGAGCAAGGCACAGAGGGTGGGCACATGTAAAATGTGAAGGAAAGCATCTTAAATTAGAATAATCCTGCAGTTGTTTCTCTGTGGTAGCCCTTGTTACTTAAAGTTCTCTGCTGTGATTGTCCTCCACGATATATAACAAGGGCAACTTTACCCCCGAGTGTAATGTATGTCGCCATGGTGTCACCGGAGCAGCAACGAGAACATAGTACACAAAGTGCAACCTTGCACATGGCCTACAGATTGGTCTGGTAAATGATGCTGATGAATGTAACCTGATGCAATTCAAAACCGTGTTTGTAATCATGCACGTTTACGTTGTTGGGCTGTTAGAGGCTACGATGATGTTGTGGCGCGTATAGAAATCAGGCTACTATTGTTCGTCGCTCAATCTCCCAAATACAGCATCGTCACACTGCAAGCGTATCTTAAGTGAGTTCATGTGATATAACATAGTTTTTTTAATGGACACGCCTTAATGGACATAAATAGTATCAAAGTGACCATTTTAGCTCATGAAATTGTATTATGAATCCTTAAATGGAGTCAATGTCGATGAATGGCCCGTTTCAAGGGATTTTAGAATGATGACAGGTCACATGCATGTGTGCCATGATTTGTGAGTCACTTTTCTGAACACTAACCAGTGTTATTCTGATTTCATCTGCACACATTTCTGTCCAAATAAATAAGCGTACTTCTACTTATGAAAGCAGGGAAAAAAATAATCTGTTAATTTCTCAATGATGGATCTTTGGCCTGGTGAGACATCAGAGATCTCCTCTTTTCATAATAATAATAATATTCAAGGTGAAGTGAACACAGTAATTGAACCCATTTAGTTCCTCAGCTGATTTGTGGGAACATGTTTACATTCAATCAGTTATACAGGGAAGGTGTTACTGGAAGCATGTCCATCTTTATAAGAAGCCAAGATATGATTCTGGACCACAAACACATTCACTTGTAGGGCTATGAATCTCTCACTCTGACAGATTCAATATGCATCTTAATACAGACTCAATATTTCAGAGAACCTTTAATATATCTGAGGGAGTCAGTTTGATATAATTCAATTCAGCGAGGAAATTTGTTTCTGTTTACTTCAAATATGGTTTTGTCACTGTTTGAAGGATCTTTGAGAGTGAATCAATCTAAAAGTTTTGCCAAACACAGAAGTATTTGTTCTTCTGTATTTTTTGTTAGAGAGAGTTAGATGGGATTCTTTCAAAATCAGATATTGATCCTGTCGCATTAATTTTAAAGCTAATAGTTACAACACATTTATCAACATAATCACACATAAGAACCATAATAATAATACCCTAAAAAAAAAGATTCCATGAAACGAGCAGCAAATCCATAAAAGCACATAGACATGAAATATACAAATATCTTTGTTAGTTTTGTCTCAAACATTTTGTTAAATCTCTCCCATGTCTGAACTAACAATGGTTACTTTGTATTCGATGAGAGTCAAATAATGCACAAGAACAAGAACATACACAGCAGCTGTGTGAGTTTAAATCATTTGATTATCATTTCCTTCTGTCAAATTGCTCCCTCAAACTGTTTGGCTTCTGCTGAGTCACCTGCCGACTGCAGCTCCTGAAGAAGATCTTGTCGATGTTTGCTCAGTGTGATGCTCCACTCTGTTTCCAGAGAGGAGCAAACAAACTCAACAACAAGCAGAGCGAACAGTTCACACGCGCATCGCATGCTGGTGCCGTCAAACTGTCTATCAGGATGATAGAGTGGCAAATCTTCTAACTGTGATAAAAATAAAATGTACCTAGGCAGAAGATTTAATGAGGTAATACTTCTCCAAGAACACATGTCATTTTCTTTTTAACATTAATTGTTTTTTTCTTCATTTCGTGGTACTCAATCAACGTTTTAATGAATAAATAATGAACTTCACATCTGTCTCCAGAGGATTAAGAAAGTGTCTCAAATCACCTGCTGCTGCCCTATGGGGCTGATGTCACCTTCATCTCGTACATAATTGTGTGTGTTTCAACAGCTGTCCCGTCACGCTGACGAGCGTCGTGTGACACACACACGCACATGCACACACACACACGCGCACACACATGCACGCATGCATATTCTCTCTTTGTCCCCATTCTGTTCTTGTTACTACCCCTCAGGCTCTGTGCTATCCTTGTGTCATCAGTGTACTGCACCTGCAGCATGCCATTTTACACCAATAGAAATATATAGAAGACATGAAGGAATTTTAATTATTCATCATATAATTATATATATATATATAGAGAGAGAGAGAGAGAGAGAGAGAGAGAGACATATAAGTTGTTAACCTTTATTTGTGGAATAGCAGAGTGAAAAATGTCTTACACACAGAAATTAAAATGTATGTTATTATCACACCACCTTAAAACCTGGACCATATTTTCTTCAGTTTTACCATGTGTTGATTAAATTAGTTCAACATTTACAGATTGTGCCTTTCACAAGGTAGAGCTGCACTGCGATACATGCTCAAGGCCAAAGCAAGGTGAGAGCTGGAACCTTATCCCTTCAGCAATACTAACGTCACAATTAAACCTGCCTACATCCTA
This sequence comes from Pseudoliparis swirei, assembly GCF_029220125.1. Lineage (NCBI taxonomy): Eukaryota > Metazoa > Chordata > Actinopteri > Perciformes > Liparidae > Pseudoliparis > Pseudoliparis swirei. The sequence continues at coordinate 10,086,256 of NC_079404.1, forward strand.
TTTTCAAGTTATTGTTGGATTGACGGTGGTAGAAATTCTGGTATGAGGTATGTTATTTTAATTAGCATAAGCAGATCAATATCAACTAATCTGTATATCACCATGGCTGTCTCTGGAAACCAATTAGAGTTGAGTGCATTGGTCCAGACATACCATAAAACTCTTTTCTCTCAACTTTCCTTCCATTTTCTTTTTTACAATGGAGTATGAAGCGAGCCAGCGCTGTGATTGACGTCAGTACATATCACAGTAAACTCCGCCTATCCGGGACACACAGTACCTTTCAATAGACACACCAGCAGAATCTGTGCAAGATCTGTGAGACAACGACCACACATTTAATGGAATGATGACATGAAAACAGTTTCATAAATAGGTCAAATCACTACTAAATTGTGGTCTCTCAGTAATTAATTCAATAAAACCTCATAACACCTGTCATTCACCTTTCACTTAGCCTCTCCTGACGTGAATGGCGAGGAGGATCACCCTCAGATTAGGGCGACAGTCTAGCAGCAATTCAGCGTCTAATTCAGTGTTAATAAAGCTGCATTATTGAAGGACTGTTTTTTTATTTTTATAATGACATCAGATTAAAGTGATGATATTATGCTTTCAATGAGATGTTTTGTGAAATCAATATAACACTGATACAGATTCAGAATCAAGAATTGATCCAGAACCATACAAAAAACAGTAAAGTACAGAAGTCATCTGCAACATATCTATTGGGGTTGCGACCAAGTGGAAATCACTTGTGCATTATATTTCAAATGCTTTATAGGAAAATCCAATTACATCTTATCATGCACATACACTGTGGCCTGGGGGAAAACACTGCAGGGGTTACATCATCGGCAGTAAACTGTTATTTTTTTATAGCCTATGATCTATGTTTCACGAATCATGATATTGCACACTGTATTAGCAGTGTTTCCCCTACCATTATAACAGGGTGGCAGCCCGCCACCCTGAAATCTCCGCCCGCCACCCTGTAATTTTCATCTACCTACTATTGAAGTCACTGTGCTAGATTCATGCAAGGGACTTAATCTGCATCCTTGTTTGGATCAAGATTTGAGTTCAATCTGCTTTTTCTTTTCTATTAATCAGCATAAATATCATAGTCTAACTCTCTGATTCTTGTATAAAACCAGTTTTTTGGAGGCTTTGATTTTACATTGACAATGACTAATTATCTTCTGTGATCGTATCATAATTAACGCTACATTCAACAGTCTCATCATCTTGATTTCCATTCTTTCTTCCAACCATTTCCATTTCGGGAGATGTGGTGTTAGTGTCTCCCACACACTTTAATTGGCAAATTAATTTGTGTCACCCATAGAAGAAGTATTGTCTCTCTGGCAACAGTAGACATATCTGATATGCTTATGAGCCTGGGCCAAAGATACCTTAATGAGGGGACCAGTTTCAGAAACTACACTACACTACCAGTCAACTGAGCAACATACTATAAACTGGCCAGTGCTGCAAACATGTCACACCCATGTGGGGTCCTGTAGTTGTAGAACATAATGTATTGTGTGTAAAGTGAGGGTCAATAAATAGCATTATAATCATGAAATCAAGCATTCTGATTGGTTGAGAGTGAGGAACGAGGTGTACTTTATTTAGCCATAATGTCCTACAGCTGTTTAAATTTATCTGAGCGTTCCATATCAGTGCGCACTCAAAATAACAATAACTGTAGATTTTGAGGGACCGTTAGTTGTCATTTCAAGCTCGACAGTTACCAAACATAAGCGAACAACACCCTTGAAGCAGACATTATTGACGATACAGTACTGCCTCTCGTACCGTATTGCTTAATTATGACGCCTGCATGTGAGCAATTAGATATATTCTATTAGATGAGCAACCCTTGGCACAGAGTATTAGGTATATATTAATTTCCCCAAGGGAGCTCATTAATGATCTTATTCCCCATCTCATGATCCTCAAGGACCTAACAGGATTCTCACCTCCATACAATGCACCTGCAATGACATTTACCTGCTTCAGATACATGCGTGTTGACGTAGAAGAAAACACAAGAAAAATGATGTATACAAGGTGATAAGAACATAGCATAGATTCTTCAGAATGAAATCGATTGCGCGTTAAAAACAAAGCCTGCCAATTTATTTTAAGAAGACAAGTGACACTTTGCCTCACATAATACCGTTTAATGTTACTGAGCGAGGAAAATACTAGTTTAGATCTAAAGTTTGTGCAGGATGTATTCAACATGACTGTTAAAATGACAACTTCATAACATATTTTTGTGTTTTAAGCTAATATGACCAGATTCCTACTTCATTATTCTTAAGTTATATTTCCTGGCAGTAAAATGTTTAAACACAGACACACTCTCAACCTCCCCCGTGAGCTCTAATCTGGTTCTTGAATCAACAATAGTCGATCAGCTGGTCCATAAATGACTGAGTATATTTAATAAAGCCAATATCAGCCATATTTCAAATCTTGAGTATCTATCAATCTGTTTAAATCATGGACATTGCCGTTTCCATTAACAGGCCAAGCTGTTTGGGATGCAGTGGACTTGGAGGATTGTCAGCACATGCCCCGCACTGAGGCCTATAGTCTGAGAGTCATTAACACTCAACAGGCACGGTGCAGCCCCAGGGCCCCCTGCTATCTGACAGTAATGCATTCTAATCGTGTCAGCCCATTGAGAGCTTCAGCTACATTACAGATAACAGGAGCGGAATCAAACGCCGCTGTCTGTCAACATCCCAGATCAATCAGGGGCGGAAAGTCTGTGGGGCAGCCGTGCATGCACTCAGGCCAATCACCACAACATCCAAGTCGAAGAATCCGACTCCAGAATCGAAGAAGGGCAAGTCTGTTGAGTTGCGCTGTCGCCCACTTGTCACAAAAACAAGCAATGTCTCAAAAGTGATTCAGATTATTGTCCTTCTTTTGCAGATCCCCTCGACACCAGCGCAGAAGGAAGCTGGTATATTCTATTCACCAAGAGTGTGTTAGTGAGGCTCCAGACATTGTTGAGAGAAAAGGGCACGGAGTGGAGCTGAGGAGGGTTTATTTTGAGGCTTGTGGCTGTGCATTATTCAGCAAGCGAGTCAGACATGTCAGACTCGCTTCTCCAGCTTCATTCCTCTCTCTTTAATAAATAAAATAGAATTCCGACTCAGTCCTAATTAAACAGTGTGAGCACTAGCTATTAGCAGGTAATGATTATGTAATTTAAAAAGTCCAGGATCTCAATATGAACTAAAGGGCATAGCTATTGGATGTACGTGGGGATTCCAAAGGGCTGCGTAGCAGAAGAAGCATCTGACGCATCACTGCAGTATGTGGAGCAACTCCCCAAGCACTTGAAATAAATGCTTTGTAAAAAAACACAAAAGAAAGATTTGGCATGAACGTCCTGTCTATTTCCACTGCGTACTGTATAGGTGAAGTCTTTCAGGTAAATTATATCTTATCTGTTTCCATCACTTTACATTTCCAGTCATCCTGTATCCATAAAGCGATACTTTAGACCATTAAGTAGATTCATTATTCATAAGGTGATTGTTAGTTTGCCGGTTCACTTCCCATAATTGTCCTAATATTTTTCCCTGTGATTCATAGGTACAGGATGTGCAAGAGAAGGAGGATAAACATTATAAATAATCAAAAAGATGTCATCAATGTCGACATGGATCAGAATACAAAGATGTCCCATGGCAGGCACAAGTCACTGGCCACACAATACATAATGTATTCCATAAACACAAACACACACGCATGAGCACACACACACAAACACACACACAGACAAGTCTTTCGCCATAAAGGAATATATAAAAAGTATTCAATGGCCGATTAGAGATGATGCGTTTGAAAGAGAGCATATTACAGTAATGAGTCATATATGTAATTTCTTGTCTCTAAAAGCTGAAAATAAACATGTAATTCATCATGTAAATATAAATTAATAGAAACATATTCTTGTCCTCCTGTAAATGCAATTCCTGAAAGTGACAAATAGACTTTATCTCAAAGAATAACATGATTACAAATAAAGAACAATGTCTTTAATTTTTGCCTAAACAATACAACAGTACGCTTTGTTCATTCTGGTCTGGCAATACCAAGCATGCCTTTATTTGAGAGAAGTTTTTTTGTAGAAGACTGCCTGTTCTCTCAACGTGAACTCTTTCAGCTCCAGATTGGAAAAACAAAGCACTTACTGAGCTGTCTTTGTTTCACTTTTTTAGTCTGGAAAAACACACCGGCTGTTCTGAAAATATGTATCGTAAACTATCCACTAAATTCAGTGAATAAATACAGTGTGAACTAAATCTTTGCATTTGTTGTTTAATTCCAATTTTTTTTCAACACTGAAAAAGAGTTCAATATGAAGAAGATAAACAAAGATTTAAACCAGCTCCCATTTCAAAATATAGAAACGGTAACATAATACACAAGCACGATGAAATTGTTGTGTGTGGAAAGAAGCATTAAGCGACCGAATCCAAAGGCAAACAAAGAGAATCAAAGTGTCTCTGGGGAGTCTGCGCTTCTGTGGCCTCGACGGTTTGTCCATTGAGAAATGTCATCGCTACGGGACTCCCCAGGATGCTGGCTAAAAGCCTCACTACAATGGCCGTCTTCTTTTACAGGCTGGCAGATGGATCGTGCTCTGTTTGTGTGTACCTGTGGTCACCAACAGAGTCTGAAAGCAGAAGTCTTTATCCTGGACTAAACCAAGCCGATGATACCAGTTGGCGACCACCCTGGGGAAGGTTATGTTGCAGTGCAGATAAGAGCTTCGAGCGGCACGACGACGAAACACTCAAAACAGCAAACAGCACTCAGAGACGGGGACATGACTCAGGACCGCACTCACTGATCGGATTTGGATGTTATTGTGATAAACCTTTATTCATATTCTTCTATATCTAAAAAGCGACTTGCCAGAATGTCCTGAAATCTCATCATGGTTGTCATGATTCTGGAGATGCTCTGACTACTCCTGTAGCACAACCATCAGACCAACCCCACAAGTCCATGATGTTAGCATGTGTGATCCCGTTGACCTTTACCTTAGCAACGCGAAAAGACCAAAAGAACACTATCTTCCCGGACCTTAAAATGGCTATAACTAATGTGTTTCATCATAACAATGTATCAAATGAAAGCAGTTTGACAATGTGAAAGGGGCCGCTTGTACTGATGAACCGACAGAGAACCATTACCTGAATGTGAAGCTTTCGTTCGGCTTTACTGAGCTTTATATTGAGTTTGACCTGCAGCAGGCAGCAGTTTTCAAACAATAAATCAGTTATTGCAGGTTTAGCCATACCTTGGAAAACAAGAAAAAAGTTGGCATTGGGCACCACTCAACATATGTCCGGGCTTATTTGTGTGAAAAATCTACATTCTCGTCTGCAATATAGGTTAAAGATGCTTGGTCACACCTCCAAAAATAATCTACATCAATCAGATCCTTCCCACTTCCCACTTCATTGGGTCTGATATTCATCGCTAAAACACCTCCACACAACTGCATAATGAGAAACTGCTGAAATCAAGCAGACGCTTAATTATTACCAGTTGGTGCTCCATATGCATACCTCCAGGAGGATGCGTGTCGATGTTAAACCACAGTTATAATTGTGCCATTATGTATTATGTTTCTATATTGAATGTAGCCCTGCGGCTCATGATGTATGGAGAGAGGAGAAATCCTATCTCAAGGTAAAAGCACCAACTTTACGGTGGATACTGAATGTAGCTGATTAGATGAAGTTCCTCAGGGGACTAACGTATGATAGGATGCACACTAGTGCCTTTGTAACCGCAGGGCAGCCGAGTCACCCGGGACGGGGAGGCAACAGGGATCCCAGGAAACAAACAGTGCAGCTCATCAGCACGCTCTCTGAATTGCAGAACATGCTCCCATATTCAACATACATGATTGAAACGTTGTTTTTCTAATTCTGTTTCTAATTAGTAGAGAAATCAAAGGGGGATAGAAGAGGGTTCAATGGAAACACAGCAAAACAACAGGTTGTGTATTAGTCATAAAACACAAACTGTCAACTAAAACTTGTCTATATGTTAGACGTAAAAACTGCCCATAACCTCCGTTGTGGTTGTGTGGTCAATACCAAAATCAAACATGATCACACATTTAATGTGAATGTGTTTTTAGTCTATATAATTATAGTTAGTACATTATTATAGGCGTATTGGTTTAACTTGCAGATCATTCAACAGTCCAGACTGCACATAATAACCGGTGTCACAATAATGAATTAATGCCATATTTGCCCCTTACATTTTTTACGTGCAATTCATCAAAGCGAATAGACTGTGTATATAAATGAAAATGTAAAGCACTGAATTAGAGAGTATTGAGAGCATGCCCAGATAGTCGGAGCTGTATATTATGGTGACATGGTGCTAAATGGAAGATGTGGCTCCCAGGGTCACCTTTTATTAAGGTTTGGCCCTCATAAATCTATTCCATAAGGAGTGCTCATTGTCACTGCTCGCTAGTGGACTTTGGTCATTCATGAGGCATCTGAAGGATAAAAAAAGGAGGACAAATGTAGAGTCCCACAAAGCTCTAAAATAACGAGGAGGCAGAACTGTCAGGAGCACGGCTTAAAGAAAAACAAATGAAGCAATAGGAACGTATCGGGAAATGTCAAAACTCCCCAGTGGGATCCGGCAACACTTCCAAAGAGATGTGGATCACAGTGTTCATGTCACACAGAGCTCTACTCTCACGGACATTGTGGGAAATCTGCTTAATGTGTCTTTGAACAGATACAAATAGAATACATCTATTGATATCAATGCCACGCTGGAAAAAGACCACGAGACAGCTTAATGTGCTGGAAAAAGGGCAACGCTCCAGAGTCAGATCAGAGGACCGCTGGTTCATTTCACGCTTGCTCGGTACATGAGAAAAGGCAGTATCATGAACAACAGCTACGTATGCAAGTGTATTAGCGATGACAAACGGCTGCTGCAGCACATACAGGGACGAAATTCATATAATTTCAAGCTGAGTGCAGCTCTAGGTAAGGGAAATAGAGAAAGGAAATACATTCTCATTAAATATTTCAAACGACACGAGACAACAAGGGTCCGATATTAAAAGGACAGTTTAAATACCAGTGTGGGAAGAATAATTTGAGGTTCACGGGGCCTGATTCACGAGCTGTGTCGGTTTTATTGTGGCACTATCTGAGGAGGCTGGTGGTTTGTGTTGGAATTTATGGAGTAAGGATTGACCTCCTGATACTCTGTGGAGGTTTTATGGGTCACCAATATGGGTCGCAGGTCATGAATTACGACCAAACAAGCCCATGCCAATGACTTGCTATCCATCTGGGGATGCAAAACCAAAATCAAAGACTGTGGTGACTTAAAACCTGTTTTGAGAGAAGGCCTTTTTAAAGGCTTTTCAAATAATATTATTAAAGGGCCCACACATAAGCCTGGCTTCATGATAATTTAAACCTACTGTAATCTATATTTGTATATAAACAATTACCTGAAGCATCGTCCATAATGGGAAAGGCTCACTCACAGTGTTAAACAGATAGATAATTCAATTCTGTTTATTTTGTAGAGCCCGATATCACAAATTACACATTTGCCTTAATGGGCTTTACAATCTGTACACATATGACATCCCCGTCCCAGGACCTCACAACGGATCAGGGAAAACTCCCAAGAAATATAACTAAATAGTTCCTCTCAGCTTTACAGACCGTTGTCGTGTCCCATTGCCCTCCTCAAGCTGGTAACAGCAGGTAGCGGTTTTCAGAGATAGACTTTGATAAACCAGTTGCACTCTCCTGTACCTGCCCAGCACCAACAGCTGATATGCTAAACATAGTTGAGCATGTAGCAGCTAAAGAGACAGATATTTCCCCCAGTCGTTGGTGGAGACCAAATCAGAGCAAAACACTCAAGACACAGAACTCCAAATATATATAACTAATTTTGTATTTTCCCATAGCTCATTCTAAGAAGTTTCAACATGTTTCCGTAGTGAACTACACCTCCCAGGAGCACCATTAGATCCTTATCTGATCCAGAGTTGTAGATGAAATTATCTTGTAAAAAATGCAGAACATTTTATTCAATGTTACTGTCCACTAGATCCCTATTTAGATTAAGACGTGAACAGAAATGTTTCAGCCTTTTAAAAAGCGATATGAAAAAAAACACTTGATTAGGAAAAGGAGGGAACAGAAGCTAGCTCGAAAGGGGTGAAGGACTTAGCGATATACATACCGAAAGGATTTGGGAAGATAAATAAAAGCTCGGTGCCCAAACTGTCTCCTCGTTTTTAATTATAAAATGTGTAAAATCCATCCGACAGTCTGCTCGGGTCAAAACAGCTTTTTTGGTTGTGTGATCACCAGTTCCAGCTAACCATTCATGTCTCATTGATTGTATCTACTACAACTATTTCCTGCACTTCAATATAACCCTACACTCTATTTATTCACACATCGGCAAGACTTGACTCTCTGCTTCCTACAGAGAATACCAAGGTCTACAAGAGAGCCAGACACTGGGACAAAGAAAACAGTAAGATGTAAGTGCAGTACATACTGACTTTCAGTATGGCCATACTGTGTAATGAGAGTTTATACATAAATTAACCTCTGCAACCTGTCATGTTATTTAACATTATATGTGTTGTGATCTACAGTATGAAGACATTTGATATCTACAATAGTAGTATGACATGCATGTATTACTTTAGGTCTAGCAGGCAATATCCGCCCTCACACCACACTTTCACATGGCAGTAGAGTGACACTTTTGTTTCCATTTCAAGCGATCCAATCTCTATTATGTGTCTTGCATTCATTCTTCTCTGCAGTCCCCACATCCTGCACATAGAAGTTGTGTCACTCTCATGTGCAAGCTACATGATTTATTTATATAAGTGTCCCTCTGGAGAATGAGCTGTTGCTCTCTTCCTCCATCAGTAAATGCAATCTCACCACAATATGGCCGTGGCAATTTGTCTTTATTTAGGTCACCATTTGCCTTCTCAACCATTGCAGGTCATTCTCCTGCAGTCGGCCAAAAGTGGCTTTTAGTTTCCTCAGTACCGCGTTTGTCTCGTTTTACGTTTAAACCGATATTTCAGTTTGGTAAAAAATGTATATTGTAGTGCTCATGCCATATTTTCTGATAACAGCAAGCACTGTTTTTTCTACATTCCACAGAAATATATAAAATATTTATTACAGAGATTATTTACCTCCACGAATGTTTGTTTTAAAATCTTTTCAAATAAAAGGCAGGTAAATTACATTACCAGAGGCTTTCTTTTCAGGTACTCTATGGTATTAAGGGTACTAAAAGCAAAACACACACATATGCCGAGGAAGACATAATACAACAGAATATAAGTATTTACATAATGCATTTCCTGTATGTGGTGGATACAACACACTTCAGAATCTACAAAATATAGGAATACAGTTTTCAACCTCTGTCTTGAAAATAAAATCCAAATGGCGATTTGTATCTAAGTCGAAAGGAAATTACTTTTCCAGCCATTAAGGGAAGTTGCTTCCTGATATGCTGACGATGTGCTTAGCAGTATAATATGAATTCACTTGAGTAGCTGCAGCCTGTGTAGGTGTGGCTGTTCTCCTACTGCGGTTTGACCTAGCAGTGAAGACTGGGCTTCTGACTTGAGGCGCTACATCTCAGGACTAATTACAGCAAGCGTTGCCAAGCAACTGCAGCAATTGGGGCCTTGCGGGTCCAGGGGTGGCCGAGTGGTCCAACCAGCACTAGTCAAGTCTGTGATGGATCGTCATCTACCCCCCAGTGACCTTCTGGCCCTCTGACTTAGACACAGCGTCCATGAACCACACAGCCTCCTGGATACTGTGAGTGAGAATACAACAAAACATGTGAATTCACTGGCTGGTAGAGCAGAACAACTGTTCCAGCTGTATTCAGTTTCATACATTTAGATTAGATTTGTTTCCCTTTTTCACGTATTGACGATGCACCCATCTGCACCAACATAAACACTTTTTCTAATGACTTCTAAAAGGCTGTTTCTGTCACACGCCCTATTATTCCCTTAATTCCACATCATTGCATCCTCAGCCCGTGTTTAGCCTCCTTGCATGGCAATGATGAGGCTGTGATGTCTTTTATGACAGCGTATACATATTAAACACATGCCATCCCTCCTTCCCCCATGCCCTCCTGTCCCTGTCTCATTGTCTTATCCCTCGGTGAGTTATGTCTCTCGCAGAGAGGCAGACAGCAGTCACAAGACCTCCTCCTCGTAATTACCACCCTTGTTTTTACCACGGGGATGCCAACAAGCTAATTACTGAGGAATAATCACATGTTTGTCAAGACCCCTGCAATCTCGGGTACGCAAACTGTGTGTCTCTTGTCAGATTGTCTCGCACACATAAACACGCACAGACCGTCTCCTGCACCATAACCGATATAAAGATTCTTCTGTTCAGAAACACAGGTGGTCATTTCTGCACATTTTGTTTGGTTGTTAGGGATTAAAAAAAAGAAAAAAATATGTGTGGAATTCAATGCACTTTTATGTTGCCAGACAGTCCTGCACACTTAAAAAACACCATGCAAAAGCACAATAAGCCTCCATTCCATGCATGTGTGTCAGATGTGTGCGAGGTAAGCCGATCTTTTAAAGGACCTCTTTGTGTTCTTCATGTGGGTGTTATGGCTGAAGATGCTCTGGAGATGCTGACTTCAAACGGCCACACACAAGCATCAAGTGCATGCTTGACCTTTTTTCTGTCAAAAGCATACGCAATTAGCAAAGAGGTTCTCAGCCTTCCAAGTATACTTGATATGCTTGGATTCATTTCAATGAAAGACTCTAAAAACGTATATATTTAGCTCCTAGTGTTTGGAAACAGCAGTTAATATGTAATACAAATAAAATCAAAGCAGAGTGACTTGACTGGAATGCTGATGTTGTAGTTATGAGATAAAAAAGGACAAAACAAACATTTCAGAAGATTGAGGTCAGGATAAGGAATAGCTACTCAAAGCCTCTGTAAAACACAATCTAGATGTTCCTTATCGCACTGCATGTTTAATATTTAACGTGTTTGGTCTGCATCAGAAATATGCTCCCTACGATCCTATACAACACTGTATTTTCCATGCAGATCGTTGAAGAACTTTTGTGTATTTTATCCTGAACTTTTACAATTTCCAAATATAGAATTGCATCACGCACGCTGATATTCACACTATGGCCTGGGTCAGTGTGCATCCATTGCTTTTTGTAAACAGGCTTTATTGCCTCACATGTACGTACGTTCTTACGGCAAGAAAACTACAATGTTCCAGTTGTTGGTTTCTACGTCCATAGAGATTCTCACTTGCTATTATATCAGCCCAGCAGTGACACTGTTGTGCTGACAGAAAATACTTGTGTTTTGTACGTTCTCCGTAGAATAGCTTTCTCGGAGTGGAGTCTCATGGTTAGAAGATGCAACAAGCAGGTCAATTATATATTTAGGTAAGAGGAGCAATGCTTTTCAGACAGTGAAAAAGGCAGCAGGCTCACCAGAAATGCACCACAGATGAACATCAACAGGGAACAGCACAGCGGAGGTCCATGCAACAAAGTGGGCCATGCTGATGTTGTATTATATTAACATATGAGAAGCCATAACATGGTGTATTGTATTTTTAGATATGCAAAAACAGATTTGTCAGAAATAAAATCAGTGAGTAACACAGCAGGTACAACTTTTCCATTTTGTTCCAGGAGTTATTTTTATACGCTATTACATTCTGAAACCTGCAAACAACATGCTGCAAGTTCTGAAATGCCTGGCATAAACTAGAACAACGTCACAAGCTAATTAACATTAAACAACAGCACTGTTATCATTGTTATGTCTGAGATATTTCAGACTGCGGGTAACAAAACAATTATATGACTTGATTTATCTGTTACAGATTATAGATAATAAAAGAAATATTGTGGTTCGCTCTTTCTTACTTTTTCTCAATTGGAAACACACCATGAGTAGATTTGAGCAAAAAGGGATTAAAAAGTGTTAATAAATAAAAGACGAGGGTTTGAAAAAGAGCTCAGAATACAAATATATCCCATGGCAGGCACAAATCACTGGCAACACAATACCTAATGTATTATGCCATAACCACAAACACAAATATGCAGACACACACACGCACACAGATGTCCAACATGAATTAAACAAAATATTGTTATTTTGGCCAAAAATACCAAGAGTAAGAAGTCGAAAGAGAGAATACGTTTTTAGAGCCTTTACGAGGAGTGAATAGTCCTGCATTGTTAATTCATTGACATTATTAGCGATGATATACATAATTTATGCTTCAATTCAAAACAAGTTAGCACTTTTAGATATTGAACCCATTGCACACAGAATTGAACATTCTCACTGTTGTTTAAAATCTTTTTTTCTTAAAAGATGTCTGCTGCTTGGCTGGATAGCAATAGCTTGGAGAGACACAGCAAAAGGCAGGAGGGAGAGAGGAGGCGACGACGTGAGGGAGAGAGGAGGCGACGACGTGCTGCAGAGGAATCAAATTAAAAAACCACGGCCTGTCCAAGGCGATAGAGCTAACAATTGAAAGCAGCGATGTCCTCTCTAGGTGGGCGGGTCACAGCTTTACAGACCCGACTGCTGCCTCCACAAAATGCACTGCTCTCCAGTCAGCCGTGAGGTGCCCATTATTTATATTACACCATCTCACAGCAAGGGCTGCTGACACTAGAAAATAGCACAAACAAGGAGTGCTTGCACATCCTAAAGACGAGCGTTCTCTGTTGATTTTCAACTTTACCATATAATATTTTATTGTTAGCACCCTGAACCCCCCCCCCCCCCTCCTCTCTCTCTCTTCTGACCTCCTTCTGAGCGACTGTGGTCCTTGCAGTCCCCACGTCTGGTCATTAATAAAACTCCCTGCTCTGTTTTTCCTGCCTAACAGAGCAGTGCTCTGCTGTCATCCTGACACAAATTAATTCCCCTTATTTATCTTCTGGCTCCAAGGCCGGCATAGGCGGAATAACTGTTTATAGAAGAAAAAAAAGGACAAAGAATTATAGATGGTGTGTTCTTGACGCCAGGACCATTTGTTTCTCAAATAAGTCTCAAGATAAAGTTCAAACAGTCATTTTGATACCAGAAATTCTTTATCGTGTTTGTTCTTATGGATAGATGTGTGGTTTCTGTGTTAATATAAGTATGTTTTCATGCTAGAATGTTATTATATACTGGATTTAAACATCACATGACTCGCTGACAAGTTGTTCAAGGGGATTTTATTCTGATAAACTTAAGTTTACATCCTTCTGCACAATATAACCTTCACAACAATCCAACGTCTGGTAGGAAATCAATCAAACAACTCTTGACTTTCTCTTGGCTCCTTGTTGTTGCTCCATTGAGTCACATATGCTCACCTATAGAGTGGCCGCCTATGTGAACTGTGATCAGAAATTGAAAAATCTCTTCTCCTGTGCGGAATGATTGACATTACTAATTTCATTCAGTAAAATCCCTCCGTCTCCAGAAATCGCTAAAAAAAGATCTACATTTTCCAAGACTGCCTACTTTATAGGCTCTCTCTTTCCAAATCTCTCCTTCTTTTCTCCATCATTGTTCTCTCTCTCTTTTTTTGGTGTCACCTAATGCACCTGCAATGCCTTAATGATCACAGTGTAATAAATACAGCTGGGCTGAATGGACACAGCCGATCTGAATGTCTTTTTTGGGCTATTATAACATTTAATTAACTTAAATTAAATGTTGATACTAATACATTTCAATATATTATATCATATTATTATTACAGTCCCAAACAACTACAGGTTCTCCATAATCTTGTGTGCATCAGTTGTGATACAACGCACAGTGGGGACTGTGGGTCCCACAGGACCAGGAGCACCAGCATCTCCTCATTCACATTTAAACTTCTCCAGCTCCACTGACACTGAGGAATGGATTTAATAGCCAGAAAACCGCTTGTCAGCAGTCTAAAACCCCACAATGTTTGGATACTCTTTTTTTTTACTCATCTCTGAATCCCCAGGGTTTTGCAGTGGGAAGGAGATTGGAAATATTGTAAAATACCAATGTCAACGTTGAGTTTTTTTTTCTCTGCAATGTATATGATTCATTGCTTATTCACAGTGAAGCTGCGTACAGCAGTGGCTCTTAGTGGGAAGTCACATGTGTCGATGAGTTACTTGCATGTATCAAAAGGGAGAGGAGTGAAGCTGCATGTAATGCAGAATAAATTAAAGTCTGTTTTCAATTGGATCTGTTAAAGTTGTGTTATATTGCTGCTAATTACTCTGCTGTTCCCAAGATGTAATGAAATGACTCACTGAAGTAGTATTTGATATTTAAAATCGAACAGACTGACAACGATGGTGCCTTGACAACATTTCAAGTCACACATACTCTAAAACCAGCCTTCAGATACAGGGAACAAAGTAGCTTTTCATGCAATTGAAGGAGCAAAAAGGGACGATATCCGGCCCAATACAAAAAGTATACTTCACTTTTCAATTTTCCAAAGCAGTATCTTCAAAGATAATATAATGTTTTCTTACTGCCTTTCCAGGGAGTGGTGTGAAATAATGTCCCTGATAATGTGCCTCTGGGTACACACTCTAGGCTCATGCATTGCAACGCATCTACAAGGAGAACTTTAGGAGGGAGAAACCCTCCAGTCAGAAGTGCATCAGCTTCATCACTGCTAAAGCAGACGAAAGAACATGCAGCATTCAAAGGATGCTGTACATTTGTTATCAGGCGCTTCATGTCGTGGTGCACTGCTCTCCAACAGAGCAGCTTTCAAATGAAGCAACGTGAGGAAGGTCCGCGTCTCTGCAGGTTTCTTATCTCGCTGTCGACTCTCCAGGGGAACAGTGGGCAACTCAGGGAAGTGTTGTTATATTTCACACTTAATGATGTGCAAGGCATCCTCAGCTCTTATTTACAGGCCTATTTCATGCACAGTCTCTAAATTACAAAGCAAATGCAGCTCCAGCATTGTTGAACGATACATATAATGTTTTACTGAGAACCACAATACTCAAGTTCATACAAATATATCGCCTTGATAAAACAAACAACTCTTCTATGCTATACGTCGACACTATGAAGCCATGTATCCTTTTAAACTAATAAGGACGTGGTTTTCGGACGTTTGTGCAATATTAAAAAATGATCCTGAAGTAGGACGTTCATGAGATTGGGACAGAAGGAAGGACAACCTAAAAAACCTAATACAAATGTGCAATAAACATATCACACCAGCCATATGAACTAAATATTCAGTTTACTTAAACTTAACTTGATTCTATTAAAGCATCGACGGACCATATGGCCTGATAGTATGAAATCCTTCTAAAGTCTAAAATCCTACACACAGAGCAGCGCTAGTCTCTTTCTGCTATGTGGGTTGTTGCATAAAATGCCATTAAGGTTGGTCGTCAAATCAAATTGCTCTCACAATGATTGATCTCATGATTCTCCAGCAGCACAAACTGGGACAGTATTCATACATAATTAAAAGAACATCTATACTTTAGTGTAAGTACATTGTGAGAGATGGAAAAAAGATAGTAAAAGTCCTTGTATGTGTGCGCATCCTTGGCCAAATAAATCTGATTCAGATTTACTGGCATTGTATCATTTTCCTTAACATTACATTCTCTTTACAATATTTACAAGATATATTTACGTTTGTTTAGTCTTATACTTATATGTGTTAATGTCTGGTGATATGACTGTTTGTTTAAACTGAACATTGAGAGCCCAAAGTTGAATGTCGCTCTCCAGCAGGCAGCAGTAGACATTTTAACTTTTATACACCGAGATAGCAGAGACAGACCCAGGATATGAAAGAGAGACTTTCTGAACAGAGCACTACCTCACTGCTGTTTGGAGACATCTTTATTGAGCTTTGATTTTTAATTTCCTGAGGGTGAAGTGACCCTTCCCAATGCCAGAATTTAATTTCAGCAAGGAGGATACATGTGTGTGATCTCAATTACGGTGCATGGTACGTCGTTCTGACACACCTCCACTCTGTGATGCTGCCGGATAAAATCTAGCTTTATGTAAAATCTTGCCGACTATAGCTTTAATCAAAAAACTGCTCGCACGCTTTGTTGGAGTTCATCAAGGAAACCAACAGGCGCTGGCACTCAACACTGCCGAACCGTGCCAACAAGCCACTTCCAGCTGAGCTAGGGATGACGCTGTCTCCCATAATGAAAACAGTATGTTCAAAATCTGTGTACATTAATCTGCTGAAATCACGTCAAATGAAGTGTAAGTCACACATTCAGAATTATTATCGCATGTTCTCCACGGAGCTTAGTAAGGTTGATGTTGTCTACAAATGCTGTTTATTTGGATATTTGTAATGTAAATAGACAGATAGATAGGAAGACAGACAGATACAGTAGATAGATCGACAGACAGACAGACAGACAGACATACAGATAGACAGACATACAGATAGATAGATAGATAGACTTTGCTGCTATCTGCCATATGATGCACTCGCTGCTTTATCGGATTATCTGGCCCAATCCCACAACCTGAACATTATAAAACCCAAGGATAAATAACGGCTGACTGTGAGTGTTGCTGTTGTAGCCCGTTCATGCAACATGGACATTTTGACAACTCCCCGCTGACCTTCACTTGAGCTCAGGGATGTGGATATATGGCCTCAGCAGGGCCATCGGAAAGCAATATATATTCACTGTTCATTACGTCATTCCCCACAGGAAGCACAGGATTCATCAAGGGCAAATAACATGAAATCTCCTGCTTTTGCCTTTTAAACAGAGAAATTATCTTGTTTATAAGATTATAAAAATTAGATAATATTGTTTTTTAACACGGTTTGAAGGCTAATTCTAAGACAAGAGGAACAGACTCACCCACATACATTCCTTTCTCAGAGTATCATTCCTCAAGCAGCTTAATTGTGGTAAGATATATACTTGAAGTTTGCGTAAGCAGTGATGAAGATGCGAAAGATACATGATAGATTACAAACACACAATAGGGAATAGCCACAAATGAAATAATTAGTTTAATTTAAAATTCATTAGAGATGTGAATGCCACTAGAGAGAAGAGATGTGGATGATAAATTCACAATTGTATCAAATACAAACATGCATACTGAAATAAGTAAATCACATGTCATCACTTACACCCAAATGCTGCAACCTTTCCTTCGTTCACGAGTGAAAGTTTGCGGCATCAAAGGCTCATCGTGCTCTTCTAAACTTTCTCGAAAAACAAGCACAGGAATATTGCAGCCATTTTGATGCTACTCCGGTGGATCTAATCCACACACAGAAAAGCAAGCGTGCACTGATGAATAGAAACTCATTGATACTGCAGCGATGGATCAAGTGGGGTCATGTAATCTCCCACTGTCTTTCATCAGCTCGTTCTCCCTCTTAGGGTGTGTGGGCAACACAAGGGTGATTTGAATCTGAAGAGCTGGGAGGAAAAAGCCAAGGCAGGGGAGGGCAAATGAAGAACACAGGAGCCGATGAATCTATTGCATCCAAAGTAGAAAACATTACTTCAGGTCCAGCAGCAGCAAAAGGCCCACTAATGAAGGAGGATGGTTGTATATACAGCTTGACTCTCATCAAATGAATGTTTTCATTTTCATTTTCAGTCTTTACTGTGAACACTTCTTTTTATTTATTATTTTTTTATATGAATTGATCATCAACAACAAAATGAGGAAAATTCCGCTGATCAATGTTTCCTCATACAACAGTGCGAATGATACATTTAGTGAATCTTGTTTCTCTCTCCGAATGCTTAGCAACACGAGCGATCAGTGTGCCTGCAGTGCTCAGCCCACCTAATTGCTTAGTTAGGTTAGGGAACAGATTGTGGGTTTGGGTTAAAATAACTACAGAAGTTACGTGACAAATAAGTCAACGTGACGTCTGGCTTCACACAGAACAAAAAGTCCCCTGGGTGAAAGTCCTGTGTTTTTGCAGACTTCATCTCTAGATCAGGGATTCCCAAAGTGTGGTGCGCGCACCCCTGGGGGTGCGCGAGCTGTCTCTAGGGGGTGCGCGAGAGGAAAAATGTAATGGCGGTCTAATGGTGTAATAATTAATATTAAACATTCTCAGGGCTCTCAAGTGTCACGCATTGAGCGTGAGACTCAGTGGCGTCCCTAGGCTAAAGCCCCGGATGTTTTTTAATTAGCCCCGAATGTTAATTTAAAATAAAAAAAGATTTGGCACACAAGTGGTTAACACCTCCAGGTCGCACGTGACGTCATTCACCCAAAAAAGCGGAGTCAGACTGGCAGCAGGCGCACGTAACAGCAAGCTTCTGTCTGAGAGTGTTTCTATGTCTACAAATTTCGCTGCTTCACTCCTCTGGGCTAAGCCCAGCGCCGCCGCTCCCATAACGCGCATCGCTCTGCGGTGTTACGCGCTGACACATCCGCGCACATCCGCCCCCCCCCCCAGTCAGCAACTCTTCTCGGAGCAAAAAAAAGAAAAAGTGTGGGGGATTGGGGGTGCGTGAACCCGGTCGGGATGCAGAAGGGGGTGCGTGGCCTAAAAAGTTTGGGAACCCCTGCTCTAGATAATATGTTACCTGACTGACTTTTATGTGGGGAGTTTTACCCCTTTTTTTACTCCCAGGGCGTCGAATGCCGAGATTTTGTCACCCCCCTCAGTGTCTGAAACCAACGCACAAAGCATCCTTTAGTGTCCAAATATACACTTTTATTAATCCCCAAGGGGAAATTAGTTCTCTGCATTTAACCCATCCTTAGTTATTAAGGAGCAGTGGGCTGCGGTGAAGCGCCCGGGAAGCAACTGGGGGTTCAGTGCCTTGCTCAAGGACACTTCGACTTGCAGCTAATGGGGAGAGCGGGGATCGAACCCACGACCTTGCGGTTGAAGGACGGCCCTCTTACCCCACTGAGCTAAAGCCGCCCCAAGTCTATATGAGACTCAATGGGCTTTCAAGTAGCAACAACGTCGTCCTATTCCCATTCTGTTTAGACGCTCAGAGAACATGCTTCAGCCCGCCCCTGATTGGTCCCACCTGTGGCTTGTTACCATGTGCTTAAATTCCCCTGTCTCCCTGTGTTCCTTGTCAGTTTGTCTTGTCTTTTGCCATGATCAGGTCGGGTTATGTTGTGCTCTTGAAAAGTTTTTTGATCCTCTCACTAGCGCTTTTTTTTTTTCACTGCAGAACCGAAAAAAAAAAAAACTTACAAATTTTTTATCTCTGTCTCCGGTCGCAATTGTCCTGTCCTACCCTTCTGAGTCCGTGAGTCCCAGAACAAGAACTGACCACCATATGGACCCAGACCCACAGAACGCTTCACGGCTGCTCTGGATTTACAGCGTGGGCGATTTTTTCATTCGGAAAAGCTGACAAGGTCAGGAGGGGACATAAGAAGAAAGAAGAGGGCTGAGAGGGCAGGAAGGAATTATCTACAGAGATATCTACACCAACTACAGACTGATCCTCCGTGGCGTCATCCACAGCTGAGAGATGCCTGTCAGTAGCTCACTACCCAGGTCAAGCTGTTTGTCTTCTCCCCCTGGCTCTGGCTCTTCCGGAGATTTTTCCGAGACTCTTCGAGCCTTTCTTCTTTCTGGTACAGTGTGATCTGCATTTCCAACACCACCCAGGCTTTTATCTGCATTTAACAGGAAGAGCTGCAGCCTGGGCTGCAGCAGAATGGTCTAGAGACACCCGAATATACTACTTGGCCGATTTCATAGAGAGAGAGACTATTTTTTTTTTTGACCACTCGCCGCCCTACGGAGAGCAGAGCAGAAGACTGTTTCAAATACGTCAGCTCAACCGTCAGGGTGTTGATTATGCCATCGAGTTCGTCGGCGGCGGCGGCGAATGGAGACTCTTCGTGTTCACTCTTTCACGCGCCTTCATGACAGGACTTTGAAACCAGGATAGGACCAGCTGGCTCACTGGAACACCCGGGATCCTCAATCCATCGCGCGTCGAGCCATCCGGAAGATAAAGAGAGGAAGAGAGAGGAGGCGACGAGAGCGCTTCAGATTTCCAGAGCTTTCCTTGTATTCGCACGCGAGGAGGCTTTCCAGCTTCCAGCCTCATGAGCTCATCCATCAGACGACTGAACTACTAACCTGACTTGAGAACCCAAAGGGCTTCTGGAGGAGAGAGGCTGAGGCTGGCCGCCGTGGAGGGCTGTTTGCGGAGTGCCAGCAGGGCGGCCAACGGCTCAATGCCAACTCAGCTTCATCAGGGGAAAGGTGCGGTTCACTCAAGGAAAGGTTGCTGAGCAAGTTTCCTCGACCTGTCCCAGACTCCCTCACTGTAGACCACAGTCAGACCAACACCAGGGTGTGTTAATAGACCAGGAGTTAATAGACTTAGACTCAGTCAAACAGCTAAATATGGACTGGCTGGCTAAAAAAACAGCAAAAAAAAAACTGTCCTAGTTCTATGCCTTAGTTGTTAGCACCATAGTGCAGCCATACATAGTTATACGATAACTACCCATACAGGAGTACACATCATACATTAAATAAGGACCATACATGAGGTTTTTAATTTTTTTTTTTTCCTATTATCATTTTTTATTTTTTTTTTTTCGGAAAGAGGATCCACAATTTGATAGAGGGCCCTTGGGCAGTAGGAATGGGGAGAAGGAGATGAGGCAGGTGTAAACTTAACCTTCGCAAACACACCGGAGAGGCACTATCCTAATCTCTATCATTATATTATAGATATCTGATCTACAGAAGTGATCTAACAAGGCTCCTTATTAATTAGGCCAAAGCGTTTAAGAGTGTTTGCCTGTGAACTACTCTCAGATTTTGACTGATTTTTGCCATTCCAATGAGCTCCCCCTTCGAGGCCGTGGATTACTGGGGAGATCTCTCTCGAGAACAACAATGGATGAATACATCTCCTCTAGGGATTATCCTCTTCACATCGTCATCAGATTATCCTCCTTTTGGAGATTCCAGTTGGGGAAAGAAAGACGGTCTGACAAGACATTTGTTGACACAACCTATACGAAGACATGACCTGCTATTCATCTGCTTTTGAACTGCTTCAAGCAGCCAGATATTCACCAAGTTGGATTTTTAAAAAATATATATGGTTTGGAAATAAGAAAAGGATGAGTGGAAGACTGGATCAAACACTCACAATGTATGGTCACTATGAGTGGTAACCTTTTTGACTTGTGCAATGCACGGCTGTTTTTCAAGCTTTTTTGTGAGAGGATTCTTGAATATTTCTGGATGACATACTCATTTCTCCCCAGGCTAATAAATCTCATAACAACCATGTCCAGGTTTTTTGCAAACAATGGATCCTGCGAAAATCAAGCAGTATCCCAGTGCCCACCAGACAGGAAAAAAAAAAGCAGTTCCTCAGATTTGCTAATAACTTATAGAGGAAGTTTATTGAATTCTTCTCCTAAGGTTCCTTCAAAGGACCCCCCAGCGGATCTCTTCTCAACCAGATCCCCAGCGCCAATTTATGGTCGAGGTGGATGCTTCCAATGAGGGAATTGGAGGCTGTCTCAACGTTCTGCAGAGGTGCTTACCTGTCGAGAAAGTTGACAACGGCAGAGGAAGAATTATGTGGGGAAACAAGGAACTGTTAGCTGTAAAGCTGCCCTGGAATGGAGACACTGGCTAGAGGGTGCAGAGCAACTTTTTAGTCTCAACTTCACACTCTCTTTTCGTCCCGTCTCTCAGATCAAAAACCCGATGCTTTCTCTGCTTTTTTACGATCCACCACTTGCGGTAGAGCCCAAGACCATCCTTCCACTTAACCGTGTGATCGGGCTTTTTTTCCGGCAGTGGTCAGTCGTTAAAGAGGCAAATGTCATGAATCCAGCGCCTAGCGAGTGTGTGCTTTCGTGCCATCCGGGAGTAGCAAGAACAATGAAAATGTGGCAGAGTATGTAGCGGCTTGTCGTGTGCGTGTATAATAAGATCCAGCCGCTGCGATTCCCCCCATCCTTGGTCACACATTTCGATGGATTTTTGTGAGGATTTTCCTCAGTTTTGTCGACTCATAGGTGCCACACCCAGCCTGTCATCCTTCCCACGGCGGCCACAGGCTCTAGCCTCACTTTTCCTAACACAACGGAAAAGGTGATGGTTCCATCGGCACATGCCAGATGATCGTTGTGTTCGCAGGCTTTGGCTGGTGCCAGCAGTCTGGCTGTTGCGGACGTTTCATCATGGTGCTCCCTCAGGCCAAAGGTTTGGCTCTCTACAGGACCTGGCTCCGAGATTGTGGGTCCGTTTCCAGTGTCCAGAGTCATCAACCGGGGCGTCGCTTGCGCTTCCCAGGGAGGACCTTGAGTGCACGTTCGTTCGTTAGTAAAAATCAAGCGATGTGTGAGAGCACACACTTCTCCCTCCCTCCCCCCCCCCCCCCAGTTCTTTGAAGGGGTGGTGTTTACAAAGTCCGGAGGAGTCCGGGTGGGGTAAGGGGGGGGGCAGCAATTCCCTGGAAGGTGGAAGTGGAAGGGACGGTCTGCTAGCTGCTGGCTAGCTGCTTCATTATTTCAACAACACAGACTGTTGGCCCTAGAGAGGTACTGTTGTGCACCGACAGATATGCTAGAGGAGGTTCAGGTCATTTATGCTTTCGAACCGAAAAATAAAGTACTTACAAATACTTTATCTCTGTCTCCCGGGTCGTGCAATTGGGTCCTACTTCCTAAGTGTCTGAGTCCGTAACACATGCTCTGAGAGTGTGATGACATACCGTAAAGACTGAACAAAACCAAACAGTCGGGTGGCTCAAACAAACCGAGGACTTTCAACCAGGAGACCGGGGTTCGTGTCCCAAAGTGCTGTTGAGTTATTTAGAAGTTTATTTCTTGTACTATTTATTTTTGGTTGTATTTTAATCACGTTCTTATTTAAAGCCCAACGCAGATGTTTTTCCATAACCTCTAACTAGGTGGTTTTAACCTATGCAAGTATTTTCTTTTGAATTTAATTTGTTTACCAGGTGTTTGTTCTGACCGTAGAGAAGCGTCATAGCTAGATTTCAAGTAAGCATAGTATGAAATATTTGCTCAAAATTTACCTTTCTCCTGCTAAAATATAATGATTGATCGCAGGACATTTTAGTCCATTAGAAAGTTTGACATGTTTAATCAGAATGAACTAAATGTGTCTTCCAAGTGGAGTAGATATGGTACTTTGATTGTAATTAAATAAGAGACAGGAGCAATCTGTTACACCCAGACCCTCTGGGTAGTTCTGTCTTCACTGTCTGTTTCTGTTGTGTTGTCCTTCACTCACCTTGTCTCTCGTTTCAGACTCCTCCCTCCTTGTGTGCCGCCCTCCTGTGTGATTGCAGACCCCGCCCTCATTGTTTCCACCTGTGCCTCATTACCTTCGCATTGAAAATGCGGAAGGTTATGTTTTGATCGCCGTGTATTTATTTATTTATTTATTTGTATGCGTGTTACTCGCATAACACAAAAAGTATTAAACTGAATCGCATGAAATTTGGTGGGATGATTGGTTATTATCCGGGGACCATTTGATTAGATGTTGGGATCAATTGGGTCAAAGGTCAAGCTCATGGAAAGGTCAAAATCTTCTTTTTACCATAGTACTGTCAATTGTTATCCAATTAGCATGCAACTAATGCCAAAATGTTCATAATTCAATGCCCAATCTTGTGATATGCGAAGGTATGCGCTCTACCGAATGCCCATTCTAGTTCCCCTGTGTATTTAGTTATGTGTCGACCTCTTGTCTGTGTCGGTTCGTCTCTAAATGTTGGCAAGTAAAGAGCTTTTGTTCCTGAAGTCTCACTACCTTGTCTCTACTGTCTGCGATTGGGTCCTACTTCCCGTGGCTCCCCGCCAAGTCGTTACACAATCTGTTAAACAAAGATGAGCTACTCAAAAATAGATGTTAATGGGATGGCGCTGGTTTTGTATTGTGCAAGTTTCTATGCCCCTATGCCATCATATGTTATATTATACTCTCTCTCTCCCTCTCTCTCTCTCTCTCTCTCTCTATATATATTTTTTTTTTTAAAGAATGTTTTTGTCCATCAGGACATGAGCGTAGACTCGTTGCAGACGTCCTGTGACAGATTGCCACTGACCCTCATGGATTTCCCAGGGCACACTCGATTGGAAATGGACGATTCAATTTCCCACAAGGGAGCCTTTGCCATTTCTTCTCTATTCATCATTGAAAAGGAAAATAATATTTCAATTATGTATTCCTCATTTGTAAATTAAGTAATATATATTACAAATCAATTATTTGACTTATAAAGGATTAATGAGATCATTTATAAAGTGTTAGTAAATGCTAAAAACATTTTTTTAAATGTAAATTATTCATGCATTTATGTATACATATAATGATTTAGATATGCACTAATGATTAGGGACTATGTGAAGGTGTTGTAATATGTAATACTACAATTCATCATTAATTCCGGTAGTTACGAGTTGTTGGTTAAGTATTTTGCATGACCTCATCTACTGAGGACTATCTATTACATTACATTACATGTCATTTAGCCGACGCTTTTATCCAAAGCGACTTACAATAAGTGCATTTC
This sequence comes from Pseudoliparis swirei, assembly GCF_029220125.1. Classification (NCBI taxonomy): domain Eukaryota; kingdom Metazoa; phylum Chordata; class Actinopteri; order Perciformes; family Liparidae; genus Pseudoliparis; species Pseudoliparis swirei. Next base: position 10,110,938 of record NC_079404.1, read on the forward strand.
AACCTATCTATGCCTTACAAAGCATTTATAAAAGACATTGAAACGCCAGCAGTGTCTCAAAGCTAACAAAAGCTCAGTTATCTTCTCAACAGAAAAGGAAAATACAGAAACGGCAGTCTCACTTTGTTTGAATCTTGCAATATATATGAATGTTTTGTCAATTCTCCTTTTTTTGTTGAGATAACTGAGACTGTTGTTACCTTTGAGTCACTGAAGGCCTTTCAATGTCATTGATAAATGTTTTGTAAGATAGTCCTCACTCGATGAGGTCACACAAAATACTTAACCAACTACTAACTACTTGAATTAATCATGAATTGAAGTATTCTAAGACGTTTATCAAGCACATGTTACCATAGTCCCTAACCATTAGTGCACACCTAAATCATGACATGTATAAATATGAATAATTGACATTTGTATCATTTTTATTTACCATTTTATTTTATCATTACTCAAACTTTAGGAAGTATCTTATTAATCATCTGTAAATCTTTAATAAGTGGTTTGTAATATATATTAATTAATGTACAAATGTGGAATGCATAATGGATATAGTATGAATACCTGATCATGAAACACATAATAGTTAAGCTTATTAATAAAAGAATACAACATGTAAAACTGTGTTTATGAATTACATACTAATGAGTGTTAATGTTGGAACAATGCTTTATGAATGATGAATTAAGTGTTTACTCATAATTTATGCTAAATAGTGTGTAGTTATTATACAGTGTTACCGAATACTGTATACAACAATTGTTAAATAAAATATGCTTGTCATATCATCCTAAAATCAATACAACCCAACCTCAACAAATTCCACATATTTACAACTCGGTGTTTCTAAATCTAATATCATTAAATTCCTCTGCAAATTAATGACTAAAGTTAAATGGAAAATAGAACGGTATTCACTTGCGTATAGAAAAGTGCATTTGTTATCACAAAGTTTTATTTAAAAATAATGTTTAATTTGCTTTTATTTGTGTTCCGAACACATTTATTTCTCTACGTTTTTTTATAGCCTGATTTATCTCCATATCTAGCAGTAAACACTATAATGCCACCATGACAAGAGTCATGGGAAGAACACATTAATATGTGAAGGAGTGTGAATGATTCCATATCAATGAGTCACACTGTATCCCTTTTCCCAACCATGTCTGGAAAGTAACCCGCTGCAGACGAAGAGTGTAATAGCAGAAGATGAATGTACCAATAGAGATGGGGGGACTAGCAATATCTTTCAATGCAGCTAAGCTACTGGCTTGCTCTCGTAAATCACCAACACAAAGCAGCACGACAGTACCATACGTCACTCTGTAAACATCTTTTGTGCACATTTAAAAAAAGATCATCTCATAATACATACTAAAAGGATAAATATGATTGCATGTATACAGCACATTCTAACAGCCAGTAAAATGGCCTCTAGATCTAAAAGCTGATCTATAAACACACCAACATGCAAAGGATGCATTTCACAGTCTACAGCTGGTATCTCCTTTTTATCTTTTTTCTGCTAAGAGCCATCCGCTCCCTTCCCTTGCCAAGAAATAGAGTTTTTCATCACAGCAGTCCCTCACTGGCATCGACCAGCACTATTGATCTGGAGCAGATCTCCTTCCCTTCAACCTACCTGGGGAGCCAGATGGGCCTTGTTCAAATTGATCCAACCTTTTTATTCTACATTCTCCTTCGCCCTTGCCTAACATTTGAAAATGTATATGCTTGTCATCTTTTATAAGAAATATTATTTGGGAAATGCATGATAACTATTCATTTGGGATCTTATCAACATTGATTATGTACACAAGAAGGAATACCGTTCAAATCTCTCGCCAACCCCAGAAAAGCTGTCAGTTGAGAGAAGTTGGTGAAGGCACGCTGCTGCTTATCTGATTCAGGATGCTGGCAATGAACCTGAGACTGGCACAAAGAGCCAAAACATGTCCATCAGAAAGCCAAGCAGGCGGGTCTGATATATACAAGTTTGCTCAAAACAAACAAACATAATTTTCTTCAGAAAGAAACCCCTCTCAGGCAAAAAGGTTTTTCTTCTCATCTTCTATACTATATGTTCCCTCTGTGTCTGTTACAATCACATGCCACCGTTTTAAAATCCCCTTTTATCACACTTATTCTTTCCACTCAGGACGTCCCAAATCCCTTTCTCTGCCCATTTCCTTATGCTCCTTCTTGTAACGCCTCTCTCTGTGTCTGCTTTAAGTCCTTCACTCGTTCTGTATCTACCTGCCCCCCCCCCCCCCCCCCAGATGTGGTAATGTACTCATCTGTGGAGCTCTATGGTGCAGTTTGGCCAATTTGCCATATCAAGATACAGAAATCTCACTCCAGGGAATTACAGTCCTTTTTCATCTACTGTGCTTCAAAGGAGTCTGTTTCCCCATCTCTGTGAAAACTGCTGTGATCCATCAGGAACAATTACCTTGTTTGTTATTAACAAACACGAATGGCCCTAGGGTGGTATATGGAACAGGTGAGCTAGGAAGTGCAAGCACAATCGAGATTAATTGGTCTATAAGCTAAAACTTAGTGTGCATGAAATGTTCTCATGATTGTTTGAACCATTGACCCCATCAAGAAAACAAGCAAGCCATTCCTTCATCAAGCTGCATACAAAATACATCTGGCTACTATGGCTACCTGATGGACGCACAGTTTTGATAAATTATCGTAGTAACATGGATGGAAAGGGGAGTAATATATGTCACTGAAGTAAAAGTCAAATGCTAAAAGTCAAAAATAGGTCAATTCAAATGAATTAACATGTCAATTTATGGAGACATCCTGCTGTCCCCGGATGTGAACTGCCGCACTGAGCCTTCATGTCCTAACCAACAATACATTTCATCCTGTGCATGCAACTGATTAGCAACTATAACAATATACCCGTCTCCCTCATTCTAATCTTACAGCCTGACATTATTACACTATAGAAATTAAATAGCCTGCCGTTTGTACACACTGGTTAGTGCGTCTCACACATACAACGCTTTGTTATAACACAGGTGTTGATGTCATCCTCTTCACAACGATGTACAACCATCAATATCTTTGATGTCGTCCTCACCTGTCTGAACAGGTGCACTGCAGAGTTCTCCATCTACTTCTCTCTGCTACTGCTTATAATCCTTGTCCCACTAAAAATTAGCTGAATTAGAAAACATTCAGAAACAGCAGAACGGGTGTGCACACGTCACTGAAGGTACAGAAGTTCCTGAGCAAATGTAGAAGCCACTGCGGGGAGGCCCAATTCATTTTAACGTTTCCATGAACACCAGTTGTTGGAAGTTACTCGCTAGACCTCATGCTTTTTTTTTAACAATTAGGGATTAAAGAAGAAAGCAATTAGACATTTTGGACATCATGTAAGGTAATAGCAAGTCATTTATACAAATGGTGTTAGTGCCTCAGAATATTTTGGAAATGTTTATAAACAATTAAAAAGTAATTTGTTTTACTGAACGGTTTCAGGCAGCAGACTTATTACAGAAGCTTGTTTGACCTGCTGTTCACCCGCCTGGTTGGACCGAAACTTAACACCTTGAAACATCACGACTTATTTTCTCATTTTATTTGTGAGAAAAAACCAACAGCACTCGATATCAGCTGCAGGAGAAGTTTGCCAGCAGTTGACTAACTTCCCAGTTTGGGAAAAGTAGCAAGCTATGGTTTTTAAATAGCCGAAGAACCGTCAATAACAACCATCATTTATTTATTCACTCTACCCATAATTGGACAATGGAATGGCATTAAAAAAAACGGTTAGGTTGCTGATGAAAGGATTCAGCGAGTGTCACAAAGGTGAAGTCACAGCCTGGCGTTGCTACAGCGACCAGTTGGGACATCAACACTCAAGGGGGAGTATCGCAGGGAAAAATAAAGAAAGAACAGCACCTAGCACCAAAACGTGAGTTGTACCATGCACCAAATCAGTGACTGATAAAGGCATATTTAACCTTCTTTTATGGTCAGGTCCAATAATGCAAGTCCTTACCAAACTCATATAACGTTATCCTTAATTAACTCCCATTTGCTGTAATAGTAAACGTTAATGTTTCTGACTCAAATTTAGCTGATCAGTGATCTTTAATACAAATCTGTATTCCTCACTGTGTGAAAGGAATAGCTATCATTCTTTAATATGTAAGGTTATGAGGTTGTACATTATTTCAGCATAGTCATCACATTCCAAAAGCTTTCAGGAATTGGTTGATTCAATCAGAAGCAACGTATTGGATCTGTGGATCACTAATCAAAGACTACTATTCCACCTGACTGCACAATACAATCCATATCTTACCAACATTTATTCATCACACTTTAGCATTCATCATGCTGTTATGAGGGAGCATGACTAATTATACGTGTGAAATTATTTTTGACAGAATTCCATTAGCGTTCCCTCGACTCGATGCATATGCAGCCACTTCATTGTCGTAGTCTACCAAATCTTTGTGGATGTAGCAACAATTACACGTCTTAGTCGTCGCCTTGAGTGCTCTGCCGCATGCAGATAATGAAGACATAGAGCGAATAAAACTGTAAATCAGTGTTTGCTCTATTTTTTTTACTTCCATCGTAGGGAGTTAAAGATAGTTCAGGGAGGAGCTTGCTTCCTTATTAACTTTGAAATGTAGGACGACAAGAAAATATGCTTAGTTTTGACGAAATAAAGGTCTGCTCAAAAGAAAAATAGCTGTTGAGACTTAAAACTGCAAAACTGTGACACTTGCAGGATAATTCCATGGTAAACATTTTCCTTCACCACCTTGTGTACAACTACTTTTCTATCGGAGAGCTGTTTGAATATGACAGAAATTGCGAGGTAACACATCAACATAAGGGCAGCTTCACGTCTTTCTGAAAGCGCTCGGCTTAGACTTGTGGAAGCTTTGCTTGCAGGAGGAGACAGGCTGTCTGTAGGATGTCTTCTAGAACATTGTTTAAAGTTTTAAAGCTTTATTTCCAAAACAGTAAATCTCCTTCTGAGTTAAGAAGGTAAGTAACTCTTTAGGCCAGCAGAATAGTAAACTAATCTCAGACGAGATGTCGGTGGTGTTATCCGTGTCAAGATGGAGAGATGAACCCAATTTATTTTTTGTTGAACATTGTGAGTCCGCTTCTCAAACAGCACTTCCTCTGACATTTTATATAATGAGAATCCAGATGAGCACGCACTGTAAGGGGATATTATCTCTGACTGTGCCGACCAGGAGAATCAACCCCGTCAAAAATGAACACACTGCTATCTTCGCTAAAAGACATTTTGTTTAAAGAAAGAAAGAAAGATGATCGGCATATTTCACAGGTTAGTATTCATCCAAAAGAAAAAGACTGGAACCACGGATATGCTTATAGGGTTGAAACTGAGAAATTATAATCCAGGGGGAGTCAATAGAGCTGAAAGTATTTCATTGACAGTATTCTAGGTTTCATGTGAAGCTAAAGAGGTTCCATTTGTGGTTAATTCAATGCACACCACATGGTAATGTGTTACCTGTTAGAACATGCTGTTGACATCATCTATTCTAAAAGAACTGTGTTTTCATTACGAAGGTGTCATGTGCTTCAGATGGGCTACTTTTTGGTTACAGCTAAAACACCTAAAATACAAGGCTTTTGTTTCATACTCAGATTTGCGGTAGGTATGTTCATCCCTAGAATAAAACACTTTCCTCAAGAATAAATAGAAATAAAAACTTCAAGATTTCAGAGTATCATGAAGGAACAAATAGGGAAAGAGGGATTCTAATGCATTCTTAAGGCAGTGGGTTTTAACACCACCTTCACCCATTCCATCCACACACAGAACACACACATCCTTGGAGTAAATGATGTTGTCATACACTGAAACCTTTTACCTGCCATCATTCAAACTTGACTACCTCTCTGTAAATTAAGGAGAAACCCAACTCCTACATGAGGCCTTAGCTGTTCGGGATCCAATCCTTTGGACTGACTATCCGGAGGAACTAAGGCAAGCAAACGCTCTGCCCTCTTTCAAATCATCTCTCTCCCTAATTATTGAATCTTATGTCGTTTGGTCTTTACTGTGAATTGTGTCTGTTTTATGTCTTATTTTTATTAGTCGACTATGATGTTGTATTTGATTGCTCGTGCTTTCTTTATTTGCCCTTGCACTATGTAAATAGTTGTTATGATGATTATTAATATTTCATTCTGGCACTATTTATTTAACCATTTGAAAACGTATGACATTTGTGCTTGATGGCAGTCAAATGACAGTCAAAGTCGGCGATATGTGAGATCCAGAAACTAATGTGGCCCTGCGTTTGGAACAACTGACTTTAAAGTATAATCTTCAAACAAGTTACAGGGAATAAAGTCACAGAAGCATTTCACAGCACAAAGCTGGAAAGCAAAATGTAAGGACACAAATTATTTTAACAACAAATTATTCATATATAGTAGCCTGCTAGTGTTGCTATTGCTTTTTCAAGTGTGTGGGTTAAAGCATCCATTGCCGTGTAATGTTGGTCTATGACCTTTAATGACTTTTGCAGTGATGCAGGTGGTCAAACTTTGCAACATCCTTGACACTAAAGCATCTTTCTCAGCATGTGTTAAAGTAAATGAGTACTTACAAATCCCACATGTAAGTTTTCAATGTCTTTCCCTGATGTTCTCAACACACTCTTACGGCACTTACTCACTGAGCTGTGCCGAATCCCAGCTTACTACCCATTACTATCCTGGTCCATGCCATAGGGAATAATAACATATGCACATTTCCTTACTAGAGGATCTTTCTTTAGTTTTAATAAATCAACATGTCCTGGATCAGATGGTATACTATCATTATAATCTTGCTTCTGCATAAAGATCTACCTTGTTTGCGTGTAGGGGGAACATTGTGTAAAACAGGTATTGTTTTCGTCTCATGTTTCATCTCATGCTGCCTGGATTAAATTCACAACATAAAAGACAGACATAAGCTTTGCTCTTTATGATGTCAACTGTATACATGTTTACTGGTGAAGCCCACAAACAAAAGGGTATTTGTCTGTATGAGACCACAACACATATCCAGCTTGTTTACTCCCAAAAGCCGTAAAATTGTCACATGTGATAATTACTCAACAGCAGAACCGTTGCGATGTCATTTCTGAATATGAGATTTAAATGTCCCCACATTTAAGACTCAGATTCAGAGCATTAAATTATCAGCAAAAAACTATTTGCTCTGTAGTCGGATAATGTCTCCCTGAGCAAATAAAGAAGGTGCTCTCCCTCTGGGTGTGTTGTTATCAGAGCTTCTCCTTGCTTTGTTGCCACAGCCAGGCTGGTCTCATGTGTCGGTGCACGTGAGCGCGCCCCGCTGGCTCGCTCACGACTGCCGCTCTGCACTTCGCTCGGAGGGCAGCGGTTACGGATGAAGAATGCCGTCCAGCCCGGCATCGTCACGGCGGAAGAGTCGCACCCAGTTATCCCAGGTAGCTCGTCAGCCCTGTTGTAGTGGCATCCACTATTAGCACTGTTACTATTTGAAGGCATCGATTGGCCAGGTTTATGAAACTCAAAGTGCCCATCTTTAACAGCATTCTCTACATTTAATTTGACATTAAATACCACACATGTGCAATCAAACTAGAAAAGGGTATAATCAAAAGAGACAATTCCCTTCTTTAGAAAAGCAATTACATTAGAAAAGTATACTAATTCAGAAAAAGCCCAGTAGTACCTGTAAGCCTGTCTGCACAGCCTGCAGTCCCTCTTAAGCTGCACATGGCAGTTTATTGTGATGACAGCAATTAAATACCCAGTGATTTGTGTGCCGGTGGCATTATGACTTATCTTACAGTGTGCCCTGCTCTCTCTCTCTCTCAATGGAAACAAGGTGTTTGAAAACAGGCTGAAAGCAGCACACATAAACGAGCCCACCCTCAAGGGACCAGCCATGAAACCGAGGATAAACCATACAAGTGGTTAACGTGACACAGGAGGACCTCAGGGGGGCTCACGTAATACACAGTATTCTCACAAGCTTAAAGCAGCAGACCGTGAGTACAGGCACTGTCCACGTTCCTAGACGTAATGCTCAAGTGTTTGTGAATACACAGTACATAACTGGACTGACTATATTTCACACTGTACCACGCAGGGAACAACTAGCAATGGCCCAAATTAGAAGGAGAGTGCTCGGTATGTCCGATTTGTGCCTCACAAGCATTCTTTCAATCTCTCCCTGTGGCTTCCCTTCTGCCACAGCTAAACTGGGTGTTTGATATTGTGTTGTAAAAAACTGTGGGTTTCAGATTTAGCCATATAGTGTACACTAAAAACTACAGATCACCAGCATCAAGGGTATGTTAGGGCTTTGATAGTCAACCATTTAACCAGTAGAAAACTACTGAGGGCAGCAATTGTTTCACCATAGGTTATATACCTTTACCATGGATCACCAGATTTGCAGCTGTGCCCATGTATACATTTTACATGTTTGTTTTAGACAGCAAATTGCCATTGCATTGAATACCTGGCATTTGTGTTTACAGAATACCAAATGCCAGGATCATTTTTTACATAAATAGGTCAATGACAAACATTCTGTTATTCCAAGGATTTTGCATAACTTGACGGTTGCAAAAATGTAAAGTTTTGAACCACCTACAGTGGGGATGTTCCAACTAAAATAAAAAAATTATGAATAAAATTATATTTGCTGTATGTATGTCAAGTAGGGGTGCAATGAAAAACCAACTGGTATGCATCCACTTGCTGAACTAGGAACCAGTAAGATTGTGGAAATGACACTTACCTTAGGTGATCGAAAAATAAATCTCTCCATTCTATTATGCAGAATGGTTTCATTTGTTTGTGTGTGTGTGTGTGTGTGTGTGCGTGTGTGAGTGTAGGTTTGTGTGTGTGTGTGTGTGTGTGTGTGTGGGTGTGTCTCCATAGTAGCAGCATATAGGGCAGTTTGAGTATATTTAAGTATAATTAATCTGCCGTTATTCATTGTTGTTGAATGAACAATGTCAGATATGGGGTAATACACCATTTTATTGGACTACTTGTGCTAATGCAAATGTCTTCTAATACGTGAGTTTGTTCTTCGATAGTCGATGCTGCCTGACCACGGTTGACGCGTGGCGGCCTGTGTTATTGTGGCATTGAATGAATACGACCAATACAATTCCACGTAGTAATCCTTCAATTGTCCCATTAACCAACTTGAAAAATTAAAATTGAGTAAATGAAAATGAGTCAGAAACAGAGACAGCTCGCCTTCAAAGTAAAAGTTGTGCGTTTGTAAATGCTGACATGATTGTAAAGAGTTGATTTAGCTTGAACATATTTGCTGGCTTTCTCGTCATGACAATAAAACATTAAGATATCCTTTGAAATATACTAAGTTTATTTACTGTTTATACTTTTAAACATTCTAAGAAATTAAATAACTGAATGAATAAATATCCTTTTGCCTCTATGAAAGAAAAAAAATACACAGTTCAGCACCACGAATCATTGCCTCGGACTCAATACTGAGTCTACTCTAATTAAGTAAACACATCGCTAACCTTTATTTAAATAGTGTTTTCAACATGAGTGTAATCTGCTCACAACATGTAAATGCTTTTTAATAATAGTAATAACATTCACTTCCCACTATCCGAACCGCTTTTCCGGTTTTTTTTAGGGTCGAAGTAATAACATATAAAAAGTAATTACATTTTTCAAATTGTTTTACTCATGATAAATTACAAACATGTTCCACCTGTGCCTGCTGCCATCAGGTTACAAATGATTTCAGACAGATCTCCAATGAAGAACATTTAGTACATTTACTTAAGTACTGAATTTAAGAACAGTTGTGAAATACTCAAGTCTTTTCTTTTCATGTCACTTCCTTCTTATATCTTATTGCATTTTAGAGGGAAACACTTGCACACGAGACCGAAGAGTTCTACTTCTTCTATCTACTTTTACTTTTAATACATTCAAACTTTACTGATAATACCTTTACTAAAGCACAACATCCAATGCAGGACTTTTAATTATAACAGATGTGTTTTACAATGTGGTATTAGTACCTTTTCTAAAAAAGATCTGAATCCTGCTTCCACGACATGTTCATTATGTGAACATATGGGTTTGTTCAGGAGCCGTGCGTTGCTCGTTAAAGCTGTTTGAGTAAAGGTTAGCACTGCAATTTTAAAAAGAGTGTCTCTCTTCCTTATGCAACGGTAAGCGGTGATGTGAAAGCCCTCTAGGTGTAAGTCAAAGTTGCAAAGATATGACTTCAATGTGTTCTATACTTTCACTTTGAAAGCGAGCTGTCTCTGCTGGACTCCCTTGACTCAGTTCTCATTTTTCAAATGGGTTAATGCAACAATCAGACGCATTAGTGCGCGGAATTGCATTACACGTGATCATTTGAGGAGACAATGAAAACCGCCACGCATTAAACATGTTTAGGCATCTCCGGCTATCGAAGAACAAACTCCCATGTATCCGAATACATTAACATAAGCACAAATGAGATATGTGTTAATATTGTATACATTGTTCAACATACAACATAAACATCGGAAGATAAATTAAACTTCATGGATGGACCATTTGAAGACTTACCTGTTCAGATGATGCTTCACAAGTATGATAAGAGATAGCATTTAACATAACACAACATTTTTTTCTGGCAAAATAGAAACGTTCAAACCTGCATTAAAGTAAACTGTCAAAGCAACAAGAGCAAGCAAAATCAAATCAAGCTATTCCATGTGAAAATACTTGAATGTCGTGCCGTGTATCACTACTTTTTAAACGCTAACTTATACAAGTCATTCTCCAAATAGTAAACACACACACTGACAGTCAAGTGTCCCACACTTCAGTAAGTTATTGATAACTTGCTATATTTGGTTTTACTTCATTGACTAACTTGAAATAATCAAAGTTTTACCTTGAATGCTGAGAAGGGACCTTAGTAGCCAAACTTCCCCTCTCTGCCCTGAGGAGGAGAGTCAAATGGCAAAGATCAGAAGTCCACTTACCCCACAGGGAGAAGAGGTGATGATCACAGCCAGGATGGGAGGCCCACAACAATATGATCCAGCCACACCCAGCAAACCCCAAACCCATCATTTAAACAAAAAGAGTGTAGTTACCCCCTGGGTGGTTGTGGTGGTGTTGGTGTACTGGACAGCAACTATTGTGTTAATATGTCCATGTGAGTCTCTTTTATGATTCCCATGCATCAAGCAGAAAAGAAAGGTGACACAGCTGAAACATGTGAATGCAAAGCGGAAGCGGCACCTACCTTTGAAATCTTATATAGTTGAAAAAGCAATTTTTTTAAAATGCCAATGACCTTATATACTGCATTTAGGCCAAGTATATACTGCCACAAACACTGCTGTCTTAGTTTCATGAATTCACAGAATTATAAGCGTTGTACCTTTACTTTTACCTATAAGATTTTGATGAAATGTTCCATGAAGAAAGCAGATTCCAGACAAAAAGGGAGAAGGGAGAAAAGAGGGGACACTGATAAGCGTCGTGGTCAAGTCGGGAAAGGACAGGCGGCAGGAGAAAGAGGCTCGATGGCTACATATATGTGCAGATAGAGGGGAATGTGTGACAGTATGAGGCAACTAACACAGGAAGTGGAAAGAGAGTAACAACCCTCCACATCCCTGCTCCGCTGCATGCTTAAAGTATGCAGCAGCCGCACAGACGGATACATGAAGCTAGAATGGACCGATCACCTGTGCGTGGCAGGTGAGGATTAACTGTAACATTCAGTGAGCTATGTTTTCACCACCATGCATTATATCCTAATGTTATTATGTCCCTTTACTCAAACCACATCATCATAACATCGGAATTGTAGAGTAGATGTGAGTAATTATGAATAAAGAAAAAACGGAGTGAAATGACACGGCTACTCAGCAGAGTGGGGAGCAGAAAGCCAAATGAGCTTGAAAAAGGGGTCATACAGAGAGAGAGAGAGAGAGAGAGAGAGAAATAAGTGGGTGAATGAAAATAAACTAGGTCATTCAAAATAAGCGAACTGACAGCCCATATATGAAGCTTCAAGCCTGAGTCTTGAACAAGAGTCATATGCAAACACACTTCTGAACACAATGGGAGCAGGAGGGACACTGGAGGAATGATGGGGAAAAGGAACAGAGCTCATACCTTGGTCGCCCATCATCAGGTGTGCGAGACCTTAAAGGAAAACAAGAGCACAGTCAGCAGAGAACAAGGGATCATGGGAAGCTGTGTGACACTGACACGCAGGCATCTCTTTCAGAGCAGATGTCGGTGTTACTTGAGGAGTGTTTGGAAAGGGAAGAGTGGGACGGGGAGGAAGAGGAGGACGCACGGACAGGGTTGGCACAATGAGCATTTGGTCAACCAAAGCAGGTTGCAATGCATCATCAGCCTCTTACTCGTCTTCATTCAGAAATCTAAGTTCAGGCTGACCTTTCTTTTCATTAAGAAGAGAAGTACACAGACTGTCATCCCACCTACCAATGAGAGAGCGATTCCTTTGCACACATATAGCAGAAGACTGTTTTACCTTAAACCTCCAACAACTGTCAACAGTGAGTCATACTGTCATGCAAAGAAAAAAGAAGCTGATTGGAGTTGGTCAGGTTTTTTTTATGTTAACTGAAACTAATTCCAGTGCTTTCCTTCAGCAAGCTTTTCTTCCCGATATACCGTTTACATTGTCATTACCCTGCTGTTTGAACATATGGGTGATTTCAACCTTAAACTACCAATAATCTCCTACGTCCCCATGGAGTCATACTACACACAATGGAACAATTTTGCTTATAAAGAAGATAGCATTGGGTTAAATGTCTGTGAAGTGCTTAATTAAAGTCTTTTTTTATTACAATACACTTACCAACAAGAAATTCAACTAAATAAAAACTGCATAATTTCATTTCAATTGAGAAACCTAACCTCTCCATAGTGTCAGTTTATAATAGCAATTACCACAAATAGATATTTGACACTTTTTCTAATTTAATTATTTCCACTAATGTAATTAATGTATCTATATTGTTCTGTTTTGCAGAACCTAGCGTCATGATCCAGAGTTTTTGCGTCTTGTTTCCTGTCTTATTTTGAAGTCACTGTCTCTCGTTTCCCTGCACTTCCTTCCCTGTGATTGTGTGTCTTGTTCCTAATTGTTTCCACCTGTGTGATTGCAAGCCCCGCCCTCATTGTTTCCACCTGTGTCTCATTCCCCTGTGTATTTAGTCTGTGTCTACTGCTTGTTCGTTGTCAGATACTTTTTGTTCCTGTTGTCAGGGTGCTATTTTCCTTGGAAATAAACCTTTTTGATTCTTAACTTGAACCTTTTCTACTTTTGGGTCCACGTCCTGTACCACACACACAACACCTAGTGCAATACGTTATGATAGTATTGCTCAGCTAAGCCTTTAAAAAACAACTTTTAATGAGGACACTTGGACCTTTTTAATGTATGAATATTATTTAATTATTTCTGATTGATTAATATTATCTTATTATTTCTTTCTTTCTGATTGATTGGTTAATAATGTAATTTTTTCTGTCTTCTGAATGATTGGTTTTACCATGAGTTCATCTTGGTTTCATCATTGGTGCTCAAGGTCCAAATCCCTTCTGTTTTATTTATTCATTTACTATTATTCAGGAAATAGAACTGAGCACTGAATAGCTTCTGAGATAAAATAGTGAAGCAGCGAACCATCAGTGGTCCAAGGCTACTCAAAGTACTACGAATAATTTTTGATTGAGGTATTGTGTAATCCCATACATAAAGAATGATTACTATGAGGTGTAAAAATAAAAACAAATTTAAAAAACCAAATGATTAATGAGACTTACCACTTATTTCAATGCCATTACCATTGTAAAACAGTTGCTTACATTTATTTGAGGAGCCTTGGCCATGACAATGTGTAGGCATACACAATTTATGAATAATGGAAACCAACAGTAAAAATACCCACCTTCATTATAGTTGTCTTCTGGAAACATGGACAGGCAAAAAGAAAGAGAGGAAGACATTCATTAAGCAGCATGCAGACTAGTACTGGCCATTGCATGTTGTAACCATGCAAGGCATTAATTAAACTTCACATGCAAGTGACCTATTGTAACTCCTGCAGAGGAAAGGCTGATCTATGCATAGGCCTTCATTTTGTTGTCCACCTTTTGTGCTCGTACAGACCTGGAATACAGGACACAGTTGTAACTGAATGAGCCCTTCTGAATATTTGATATAACCTTGAAGAACTAGAATCTTCGTTGAAGGCTGATCAAAAACTGGCATCCCTGTTAAAAGATTGAAGAACCAGTATTGATCATGAGTCGTAAGAGGATAAACATCTTCAGACATGAGGCCGGTTCATTCCGTTGCATAAGGCTTTTTTTCATTTATTATTTTTAAATATGATGGACTTTAACATTTGGTTACAGCTATTTAATTCAACAGACTCAATGTCATCTGTGTCCAGTGTTTTAGTTATATTTTTTTTAATGAAAAGCTGCGCCATATGTGATGAAATGTTGTGCAAGAGAAAAGAACCCAAATAAATAGTTGGCTGTGGTAGAGCATTGCTGATACAGTGTTGGATTGGACAGTGGGGACTCATGGCTGAAACTCGATCAGGTGACTTGGTCGCCGAACCAAAAGCAATGACCAGTGAACATGTATGGGCAATCAAAGTGAGGTGTAAGGAGGTGAGACAAATGCCATGTAAAACCTCTTATAAAAGAGGCCGAGAGAAGAATTACATGTTGGATAAGTAATATCAAACAGGTGAGGTGAACATCATGATGAAAGGGAAATGAATGGGTTTGAGAAAACGTGCAAAACCATTGAAATGAGAGAAGCCCAACTGCCTCCAAAAACAATTTAAAAAAGGACAGTCAACAGTTCTATTCACCATTAAGTGCTTGTAATGTTCCTGGAGACTGATTGTTATTATCATATTCAATACTCAAAAATGTAAAAAAATCACAATAGCAGAATTACACAGAATTATTTTTTTAAACGTTGGTGATATAGCATTGTTATGAATTCTCAATAGGGCTAACATGAATCGAAATCATGAAGACAGGTACATGCATTGTCTCATCAATATTTGTATAAAAAAAACATAACCTGGAATCAATCCAAACTTTAACCAAGTGGCCAGTTGGGCACAGAAGCCAAGTTGCCCCTTCAAAATAAACTCCTACCTCTGTAAAATGGTTTCTTGGCCAGATTCAAGCGTTTGACCCATGACTTACCATCACCACTGGTTCCCTTCCAAATCAGACATCATGCACCAAAAACAATCCAAATCATTCTTTTGTGAACAAATTACAATGCAATCAACCGCTTTCACTTATATTAATATGTATGTACAAATTGTTTGACATATAATCAGTTGTCAATGTGAATTGCTGTTACCAATTAAACAAAAAGTTCAGATTTGCACACAGACTTTGTGCGTAGCATCATGCATTATGAGGATCTTATTTCCTGATATTCTTGTTTTCAGTTTTGGAGGTCGACAGTACAGTAAAAAAGTGCACTTTGTTCACAAAGGGTTAGCTCGATGATGAAAAGCACTCTGACAAGCTGACAAGGAAAGCATGAAGCTGGCAGTTGCAAAGCGACCTCATGAGAAGTGATAGGTAGAAACCCAAACGTTTTCTTATGTCAAGACCCCAAAGGCTGATGGTGACTTTTGCCACAATGTGTAATCCTTCCTCCCACTGCCTTTTAATTCCAAGTGTGGCTTGTTCTAAAAGCATTGTTTTGATAGTTGGTGTTAGATCACGTGTGAGGTTATTGTGCAATTAATATTATGGTACAGGGATTCCCTTCCTCTGATTATTGGTGATTAAAAAACAGTCCAATATTTAATGCATCCTAATTAGATCAGCTCTAAAAGCATGCAATACAGTATCCTTGTGTGAAATCTGATCTGATCAATTAAATGGCAACAGGGGAGGGACATCATGCTTCTAATACAGTGTACAGGCTCTCAGGGAATTTGATTTGTTGAAAACAATATTTCATTTGGTTGTGTTTTAAAGAAAAGAAGCGTTCCTCTTCCAGCAGTAACACCTGATATGTACCGATAAAGCTCACACACAACCCCACACAAACCCATAAACACACACACACACACCCCCACACATACACATACACACAGAAACACACACACACACACACACACATTATTCCACAAATGTACCCAGCTGGTTGCATTCTAATCCAGAGACGTAAATCCATTTAATCCCCTCGACAAAGTGATCCCAGTGCTATTGTGCTGGTAACACTACACCAAAATGCACTCAACCGTCAGATGATCTGCATCTCTTATGGTCTTGTGCTGCTGATCATGCACATGGTGTTTAGCTCATGGAAAGTAAATACTATCTATATTGATGCCAAACTAAATAAAGCAGCTGGTGTGCCGGAGCAGAAAAAAAAAGAATCAGGGATCGATTATCTTTTCTATTGGTCTCCTGCAGACATGATTCTGACAACTCAACACAAACTTGACGCTTTGACTGTGAGCTCAAAACTGTGACATCTGGATATCGGCAAAGGGACAGTTCGTAGAAAGCCACAGTCCAAAACAAGTTCTCAGACCCTTTGGCATCATTTCCTAACGCACCGGGTATAGCCTGCTGCCCGGCCGCAGTAAACACGCGGTTATAACGTTGCGAATTCAAACAAAAACACCTAAAACGTCAAATAAGTATGAAAAGCGTGTCACCAACATCACGAAAGTATCTTTAAAATATCAACAACACTTTGCGACACGAACACCAGTCTCCACCACCTGTCTCCACCACCGGTCTCCACCACCGGTCTCCACCACCGGTCTCCACCACCGGTCTCCACCACCGGTCTCCACCACCGGTCTCCACCACCGGTCTCCACCACCGGTCTCCACCACCGGTCTCCACCACCGGTCTCCACCACCGCTTGCGTTTGTTTGACCCATCTACCGTGTGGTTTTAAAAGAATAATAACTCTAAGTCCTGACACGATAACAATACACTCCCGTAGCGAGTTCTCTGAGCATCTCATCATGAAGACGATGTATTTCCATTGCAGTTCCTTACAGACGCTAAAGGGTGCCTTGTGTGTCAGTATCAGACGGCAAAGGCGTGGTGTGACTCCTAAGGAATGAGAAAGAGCTGATTGTACTTGACACTGCTCCTATCAGCCAGCTCCACGAAATGTCATTAACACATCTCTGTCTGTCGCGCTGTGCGTCTGAATGCAGCTGACTGACGAATGAGACGTGGCAAGCAGCATCATCGGGCTCTCGGTGACGCTACATTACACATGAAGCAACATGTGTCACATTCACGAAAGATATTATTCACATGTACCCTGCCCTATGACCATTTAGGAACAACCTTTTGTCGTCCACTCTGAGTGTCATCGTTGGAATTCCTTGTCTCTATTATTACCTAAGTTCACTTCAACCAATTAACATTCACTTCCTATAACTTTCTTCTCTTAAAGTCAAAATGAATGTAAGTTAAACTGAACCAAATTTAGTTTGTTTTTTTGCCAAGTTTTGTATTTGCTTTTGTTAGAAATAAGAAGCAGTAGCTGCAGTGATATTGGATTCCTGAAATGGGTTTCACAGATATGATGGAGCGTTATTGCTGTCAAATCCCATATTTTCTGTCAACATTGAATAAGAACTCAACTGCAATCTATCACCTAACAAGGTTACTGTTGAGATATGCTCTCATATTGTGTGATAACTTTATTACTATTTCTATCTAATTTACTAATGGACATTGGGCAACTTGAACTGATTGATGTGACCGATGAACCTGATTTGAGCCACCTGTGTGTGGGCGTGAACTGTTTATTGAGTGTCAATAAAAAGCCTCACTGGAGGGTGAGGGCATCCCCCTGTTGGCTGTGTAACAGACAAGTCACGTATCTTGTGTCTCCATGTTCATTTAATTCCTCCGTCTAGTAAGTCTTACCGTTGGTGCTATTTGTGTTATGTTTTATCCACTGTGCTCTTAGCTCTGCTAAGAGGTTATGGGCCCAGGTGATGGCGAAAACCTATAGAGCAAAACATTTAAAACTAACACTTAAGACTAGGTGCGTGTAGGCACCAAACATGACTAGTAGCAGAAAGCCAGTAGAGCCGAGTGGGAGCCGCTGGTCGCGCTTGTTATTGTGACGGGATGAAAATAAGTATGAACTGTGGGAGACTAAGTTCTTGGGCCACCTTCGTCTGCAAGGGTTGAAAGAAACCATTCTGAGAGTGCCTGTGACAGAGGACGAAGAGGAACTGCTGCGGAATGAGGCAAAGAATGAAGAAGCATATTCTGAGCTTATCCAGTTTCTGGATGATAAGAGCCTGTCCTTGGTGATGCGGGAAGCACCCGACGACGGTAGAGCAGCACTACTTATTTTGAGAAACTATTATCAAGGCAGAGGAAAGCCAAGAATTATCAGCCTTTATACTGAGCTCACCTCGCTCCAGAAGTCAAGCAGCGAGAGTGTAACCGACTATGTGATACGTGCTGAGACAGTCAGCACAGCGTTGAGAAACGCAGGCGAGACTTTGAGTGACGGGCTACTTGTAGCTATGGTTCTAAAAGGGCTTCCCGAATCGTTTAAACCGTTTGTTATCTACATCACGCAAAGAGATGAGACCGTGGCGTTTCCTGAATTCAAGACGAAACTGCGAAGCTACGAGGACACAGAGAAGATGCGTGCTCCAGACACTGAGGACAATGTGATGACAGCACGGGGCGACGAGCAGCGAGACCCACCAGGACGAGGTGCAGGTCCAGGCGAACGTGAGCAGCAGCAGCAGCAGCAGCTGGCGACGGGGGACGCGAGCCTGGGGTGTTTCAGGTGTGGGACACACGGACACCTCGTCAGCGCTTGTCAGCGCAAAGTGTGGTGCAGCCACTGCAGGAGCGACACACAGCAGCGAGACCTGTCGGAGCAAGAAGCGGCGAGGCCGAGATGACGCCCGTAAAGCTTCAGAGGAGGCGGGAGGAGGCGAGTATGCGTTCGGTTGAGCGACATGCCAGCAGATGTCCATCCGAGCCAAGATGTCAACGTGAGGGGCCTGATGGTCGACTGCGGGCGACCTCGCACATCGTTACAGACCTCGCCAAGTTCAAGTGTTTCAACGGCGAGTTCAGGCCGAGTCACACTGTGTTGAGCTGGCCGACGGCACCGGTGCAGCGGCGTAGCAGAGTGGCGGCGGCGCGGTGGTCTGTCTGACGGACAGCACAGGTCGACAGCTGAGAACAACGCTGAAAGACGCGTTGTACATCCCCTCCTATCCGCAAGACATCTTTTCTGTAAAAGCGGCTA